>NC_133247.1:37500-662500 GCF_048772165.1 Typha angustifolia
CACAACATACCCAACATCCTCCACGGCCTCCCCGTTCATCACAAAAATAGGGGAAAGTTCGGCTATCCAGCAAGAGCGAGATTCTACACCTCGACCTATGGTCAGCCGCAACGAACTGCCACCAACTACAATGAGATCCGCAACCATTGTAGCAGCCCTCGGAACCTCCACATCTTCCCATGCACCGGAGACCTTGTCGACAAATCGCGAAGTGCTGGCTACGCCACACCTGGTCGCTGGATATCCCTCATCAGGAATCCTCATCAGTGGTGAAGGAGATGATCCGAAATCGCGAATTTCGACACTTGGGCCGCCTTTCACTAGCTCCCTTTGCAACCATAGTGAGTCGGCAACTAAGAAGAAATCGCATATGGCCTCCAGCGATCTTCTACCATTCTCCTCGGTCAATCGACAGTCGACCACGACAGCTTCATCACCAGCGATGACGTTGCAGCTCCCTGCCAAGCTACCACTCAAAGGAGAAGGCCACGATCTTCCACCCATGGCAGCTGAAGGTGCAGATGTGGCTGGACATCGAGGAGAAGAAGTTGAGGAGCAACAACACATGGAGGACACGAAGGCCGAAATCTCCCTCGACGCCTATTCGGGGACAGCCGCGCCAAAGACCTTGCGGGTGAACGGTGTAATCAAGAAAACCACAGTGAGAATCTTGATTGACACCGGGTCCACCCACAACTTCATTGACATGAGGCTCCTTAGGAAGATTGGGCTCGAGTCGGAACCCACGGAAGGGTTCGATGTGACGATTGGAGATGGCACCACCTTGCGAGCAGATTCTATTTGTGGAGGTGCAGAATTGAAGGTGCAAGGCCAAACTTTCACATTGGATCTTTATCCATTGGCCTTGCAAGGTGCCGATATTGTTTTAGGGACCCAATGGCTTCGGAGCTTGGGGCCCGTGACCTTTGATTTTACAAGCCTCACATTGACTTTTTGGAGAGATGATCAGAGAGTGTTGTTGGATGGAAGTAAACCGCTGCTTGAACTTCCAAAAGAAAGGGGGCTCGCTTCTTTCTCGGCACCCACTTTTCCTTTCTTTTCAGATCTACGAAGAGCCAGTGCAGAGGATAGTGATCTGGTCCGACTCATGGAGGAGTTGAGAGAGAACCCCTCAAGCAACCCCGAGCACGAGGAGCGCAATGGGTTAGTACTAGAGCACGGGCGAATCAAGGTACCCCGAAACGAAGAGCTACGGAGGCTATTGATGTCACACTTCCATGATACTCCTATAGCAGGTCATGAAGGGGTATTACGTACTTACAAGCGGCTAGCCCAAAACTGTACTTGGACTGGGATGAAGACGGACGTGAAGAAGTATGTGCGTGAATGTCAAATCTGCCAACGAACCAAATCAGAGGCACTCAAGCCTAGCGGGCTGCTGCAACCACTACCTATACCAGAGCGTATTTGGGAGGATATCTCCATGGACTTCATTGAGGGGCTGCCGGAGGTTCGAGGACAATCGGTGATGTTTGTTGTGGTGGATAGACTGAGCAAGTACGCACATTTCATAACATTGTCTCACCCGTTTTCAGCAAAAAGGGTTGCTGAAATTTTTGTTCGGGAAGTGGCACGCTTGCATGGGATGCCTAGGACGATCGTGTCAGACCGGGATCGCATCTTCATAAGTGAGTTTTGGTCCGAGTTCTTCAGATTGCAAGGGACTCAAATCAATCTTAGTTCAGCTTATCACCCCGAGACGGATGGCCAAACCGAGGTGGTGAATCGTGGACTAGAGCAATACTTGCGATGCTTTGTGGCGGATCGACCAAAGGATTGGGTCAAATTTCTTCCCTGGGCTGAGTGGTCATACAATACCGCTCATCACTCAAGCATTGGCATGCCCCCATTTGAGGCGGTTTATGGGCGCACTCCCCCTGTCTTGCGTGCCTACGATAGACTCGCGGCGACGGATAGGACTGAGCTTGACTTGGAGCTTGCTGATCGAGATGAAACATTGAGACGGCTCAAGACTCACCTAGCCACAGCACAAAACCGCATGAAGCAAACGCATGACAAAGGCAGACGTGAGCGAGAATTTGAGGTGGATCAATTGGTGTTCGTTCGAGCTCAACCGTATCGACAATCCACATTGAGGCCAATTTTGAACCAAAAGTTGGGATACAAGTACTATGGTCCGTACCGAGTGCTACAACGAATTGGTCCAGTAGCTTACCGATTGGACCTACCTGAAGGAACCAGGATACATCCCGTCTTCCATGTCTCGGCATTGAAGGCCCAGATCGGGCCTAACCATGTAGTGGGTTCGACCTTACCCGAACCAATGGAGGAAGATGGCTCCAATGAGCCGGTTCGAGTCCTAAGTCGTAGGAGAAGACGCCAAGGATCCAGATTAGAGACTGAAGTGCTGATTGAGTGGCTGGGCAAACCTACTGACGAGTCTACATGGGAGCTAGAGACAGACATCATGGATCGCTTCCCAAATTTCAAACCTTGAGGACAAGGTTGCGGAAGCGTGGTGGATTGATACGATTCGGACTTCACCGACATCGTCTCGAGTTTGGATTTACCTTAGGATAAGATTGAGTTTTAGGATAAGATTGAGTTTTAGGATAAGATTGAGTTTTAGGATAAGATTGTGTTTTAGGATAAGATTGAGTTGTTGGTTAGCCTATAAAAGTATGTGTAGGGCAACCAAAATTATTATTGAATATTGAGAATTGAGTTTGCCTTGCCTCCTTCATCTTCTTCGCTCTCGTTCCCTCAATCTCCCCGGCAACGCCGCTTCTAATCTCCCTCGACAGGCCAATCACCCTAGTCCCTTAGGAGTGGCCCTCTTCTCCCCCTTCTTCCAATTTATCCATCGCTATCCCTAACCTTTCCATCATCCATAACCCTTCCACCATCACTTTTACACCGGTGCCACCCCATCAACACCGGCCCTCCACAATCCACCATTACCTAGGATTTCGTGCCTTCATCCACGGAATCCAAAAACAGAGTATCCTGACGTTCGTCCACTAAACGAACGATATTTCGAGATCCCCATCTCCGATTCGCCTCAAACTAGATCCGTTGGAAAGCTCTTTTCCGGGCCTACAACATATCAAAATTTCACAGCGATCCAACGGCGGGATATTTCGGGATCTGATCTCAAATTTCCGTGCAAGATCGTATAAATCTTGAATCAGAGCCATAGCACCAAAAGAGGGTTCGTATCAATCTGGTATCAGAGCCTATAGCCGAGGAAGGATCGTAACAAGCTGGTATCAGAGCCTATAGCCGAGGAAGGATCGTAACAATTGGTTTTGATCTACGTGACTGTCGGATTGGTGTGCTTGAAGTAGTTGGGGAGGAGGTCTCTAGCAAACTGAGGGTGGACCACAAAGATGTCTCATCCTCACCATAGGAGATAATGTGCTTAGTGGAAGGGTCATCCACAAGTCGGTATCGTCCTGGTGAGGAAGGGAGCATGGACTGGCTTCTGAGATTGATCGATATCACCATATCTCGATTACAGCTCGGTTAATAAAAAAAAATGTCGATTAGAGTAAGTACGGCAGTATGTCAAAATAGATTAAAAAATCCATATGTATATAGAGGTACTATTTATAGATATGGTATAGAGGCACTATTAATAAGTACAACAATTGAATTCTCTCTAGAGAGTGTCCTGTGGTAATTATTTCAATTTATCCGTTCTGCAAAAATTAAAAATTAAAATAAATAACTCTTTTTAGAGATAGAAATCTAAATCCCAAGGTGGAGTGGAGACATTTTAAAGAAAAAAAATTAATAACTTTTAGTTTATTCTTCAAAAACTGGAAAAAATAAATCCCAAGGTGGATAGGAAATGTTTTTTAAAATTCTAACATAAATTTACTCTACTTCTTTTATTATATATACAAAAGGACTCATTTCTTGTTTTCCGAATTTGCCATTCATAATAGCCAACACTGCATGAAGCAAATCTTTCTTCTACGCACACACCCTCTGCCACGACAGTTCTGTTATTTTTTAAAAAAGAAAATGACCTAGTTCTGTTTTGAAAAAACAAATTTCAAAGCATATGAGCAAGGCTTTGTGACCCAGCATCCTAATGGGGAGCCAATTTTTGCAGGGTCAAGATGCATCTCGGTTTAAATTAAACCTTTCGAATTAGTAAAACATAGGTGATTAGGTTATTATTAGCCACCCATGTGAGCAAGGGTCTTTTTGTAACAATGGCATTTGATCAATGATATTTTTACTTTTTATTCTTTCGCATGGGAGCACCACAAGGACGGGCAGTTGCTATTTAGCGTAGGCCTCCACCTGGAAGCGGAAGCGGAGGTCTCCCGCTCTGGTGGTCTTATGAATTTCTGACGATCATTGTCGCTGACTCTTTCTTTCCCTTTTTACCAAATGCCCTTTGCATTAAGTTATTTACTTGATGATCGAGTTCTTTTTTATTTCCGTGGCAAAAAGGAATTCTTCCTTGTTTAATATTCTGTTTTCTCAAAACAAAAGGAAAACATTGTTTAGCATCCCGGCTGGTATTGTACATTTTTCTTTGGCCGACCATAACGATCAAACCTCCTAGACATAACTAGAGGTGATCATTAAACCCAATTCACCCAAACCTAGCACAGATCCACCCAATTTTAACCACCTAAATCTGATCTAACCCGAGCCTGAGATGATAGTAAACAACAAACAGCATAGGGTCAGCCTTAGCCTACCCAGCCCAGCTCAAAAATTCGACCCATTACATCTATCCATAGCCCAACCTATAATACATGTATAATTCCGTAGTTTATTTAGTCTCATATAAGATATTTAGTAAAAAATATATTCTCATAAAAGATAACTAAAATATCTTCATAGACATCTATTATGTTTGGCCCAATAAGATGTAATATTTTTTAAATTTCAACATGTTTTGTTAGGCCTATTATACTCGACCTAAGCCCAATATCGAATGTGCTAGTAGATAATAACAGACTAAAATATTCTAGCCATGCTGATGGGTTAGGCCATAAATAAAAATTTAAGCTCAGTAGGCCGCCCACCCGATAATCACCTCTAGACATAACTAGAAGCCAGCCTACACTTTGGATTTTCTTCTTTCCTTTTGCTTATTTCCTTGGGTTCCATGTTGCATTAGAGTAAGTTAGTTCTTCTATGCTACTTTTCTAAGTACTTATATCAGCTGTTCCAGAGGTAATGATAAAAATCATTGATCAGTAATGATGATCCAACAAGACACTTCTGTCGAAGACTGTAGGACAAAAGCCAGATAATGTGATTAGCATTATTTGGAATCTGTACATTACTCTCCAACCATCATAAAACGATTATTCAGCTTCCTTTACATCATTCCTGCATCTGTCCACAAACATAAATTTGGTATTTTCACCCAAGTTATAGACATTGACATCAGCAAGGCTGAATACAAAGATACACAAGCCACTCTTTTATTCGCTTCAGATCTTCTAGGGTCGGTTCACCTTATTACTAGTGGAAACTTACAAGAGATGTTAACTGAAGTTCATGAACATGCACATTAATGGTGATTAGGTATGTTAAACCTATAACCTGCCCAGCATTTCTGCATCATCAACCTGTGCATACTGTAAATTATAAGGTATCATTAAAGCATGATGTTTAACACTTCCTATTGCGCACTTTGGTACATCTGCTTATCCTTCATGAAACCCAAATTGTGGTAGATGCCTTTTTGACCTTATCTTGTGCATTCTAATATGAATGACCTTGGATCATTCAGCAGACACTAAAACTTGTTTGAGATCATATGCGTGCATGCATCAACATCTCTCATATGATACTCCAATGGGCATACCTAAGATATTATTATTCCCAACGCTCCATCCATATTCTTCAAAACCATGGGCTCTTGGGTGGCAAAATTGAGCTTAGATCTTGGTAAAATCCTTCAGCTATATATTTCCTCTCCACATCCGACACCCTTCATCCTTCAACCATCCATCATCCCCTATTACGTGGGGATAGGTTAATGTAAAGGATGATAAAGAAGGATATAATCATATATGTAGTCCAGAATAAAGAATGTAAGACATGGACAGCACCCTTAAGTGGCTTATATGTAAAAAAAATAAAAAATACAAACTTGGACTTAAACAGGTACCCAGTTTTTCCAAGAAAGAGGGAACTATATAAAACCTGAAGAAACAGCTATGAAGTACCTCTGATGTAACATTAATTGATCATACAGAAGTCCCAATCTTCTCTCGATAGGTCAACATTTTGAACCTGCCCTTCCTCTGTAAGAATCTGTCAAAATATACAGCAGAATAGCATCTTTTGGTGCTCCTGATATTCACAAATCTGCCTAATATGAAACATTGGGTAAATTCAGTTGATAATGAAAAGGCCTTACAGTGTGTTCTCTGGAATAACAGTTGAACTCTAGAATAACTGCTCCAAAACACCTGCCAACTCTATATGTGAACTTCATATACATTAAGTCTAATGTTGGTAAGTAGCACATGAAATAAATACAGCAACATATGAACCATTCAAGATTTCTTATGAGAGAAATAAGAACCATTCAATATTGGTGGACGGTGGACTATAAATATAAATTGTTCGTTAATTTACTACCTTAGTTGTGCTTGTAATATCATATATTTCTGCTACCTTTTTCTCTCATTTAGCAATACAATCATATATTAAAGATCCATCTTAGATAATAGATATTGGTGTTGACACATAATGGCACTATGGCATGGTGCTAATGTGACAATATGAATAAACTCAAAATAATAATCCTGAATGTAGGATGAAGGAAACTAATGTAACACAAGCACTGAGGGATAATCTTAAAAGAATAGGATACAAGAACAATCAGTCCACAGAATTGTTACGTTTTCAGTTTTCACAAGCTATATATTGCAAGGTTTTAGTTAATTCCAGACCACATTGTGCCAGTTGGCACAACAATTAGGTCCCAACCAACTAAAGTGGAAGGTGCGGACCAGGAGACCATGGTTTTGCATGTCACATAATTATAGAATCTCAATTTGTGTAATAAACCACATTTCCATGCACCTATATATATATATATATATATATATCAGCAGAAGATCAACCATACAAGAAAATGACTATTCCTGCACCTTTGGTTGACACGCTAGGCATATGAATATTGAGTATCAAATTTAAACAAGGTCATAGAATTAAAGAAGCATAACCGAGTAGACTTCCCAACATTGCTTGCATGATAAATACTATGCTAAACATTTCAGATTTTCAGATTGTGCTTCTGATAGATGGTTGAATAATTAAACGATGGTTCAAAGAAATGCTTCACAAGAGGATAAATGAATGATGTTTAACAGCAGCATCTTGGAATCTCCCAGAATATCCATCCTTATCACAATATGCCATTTCTCAAACGAACAGATTCTAGATAATATGTTCTCTTTCAAATTAAGTTACATCAGTTGACGACCTTAGAACTTCTTATTATGATGTTTTATTAGGCTACAGCAGAAGCAAATATGTACGAAATTTAGTAATGCATTGATACAACAACAAATAAATACTAGAAACTGTAAAAAGAATAAAGAGTTCATCCTTACCTTTTATCAGATGACCAAATTCGCACAACTTCTCCAATACAGTTTCCAGAACTCTTTTTCTTCGGAAGAACAGTGACATGCAAACTTCCTGCTCCACAAAAAAGTAACAATAATGCTTCTTGAGCTATGCTAGATACTGGAGTACTTCAGGACTTTGTGAAGGAAAAAAGCACATTCATGTGAATAGCATTAATTATTTTAATATCTAAAATTTGTGATATACCTATATCTAATCTTCGACTCTGTAGATCCTGTCATAATAAAAACATCAAATTAGTTAACTCCTTCTGATTGTGAATGAATTAATGCATTATATGTTTTCATCAGCATATGTCCTAAACATATTCAAATACCAGGTATAACAAGACTCTCCAAGATGTCCTGATAATATCTTCTCTAGTAGAATGATAAAGGAAAGATATTGAATACCAGGGATAACAAGACTCTCCAAGATGTCCTGATAATATCTTTTCCAGTACAATGATAAAGAAAAGATATTGAATTTGGAGAAAGAGAAAATGCAGATCATTAAAAGACAGGTATTAAAGAGCTTCTCCATAAGTTCTTAATAAACCTGAAAGTAACAAACTACAGATAATCCTAGAGATACGAAAGAGTTTATTGAGAAGTTCATAAGAACCTGATAATATGATATGTTAACAAACTACAGATGATAAAGATTAGGCTGCCACATCACTTAGAACTACCTGAACAGAAGTATCTGCAGATGGAAACTTCAATTTGCTTGGCTTATTTCCTAGTTTCTGCCTGCAACCTATGGCACCACAATAGCAATCTTGATCTGCTCCAAATTGTACAAACCTGCAGATTTGTTGAATTTATTATTAAAATTGAGATAAATATGAATAACAAATTATGTCGGGTTAAATGACTTTCATGCACACAATTTCAAGGAAAATGCAGCATATCCATAAGCAGGCACCAAAACAAGGTGCAGTATAACATACTGATAATCATACGTCAGCTCTTCCCCCTTTGTTATATCGCGAGTTGCAAATATACCAATCCGGGTTTCACCATCAATTGTCCTATAGAAAGATCATATGTAAATGTGTTCCCTTTAATAATAGCTATATCAGAAAAATGGAACGTGGAGAACCATTTCTGCATTTCAGTATTAGGCTGACAGCTGTGGTTTATATATCTAGACTTGTTTCCCTTGTAAGTAGCATCAATGACCATGTCTCGGTTAATCTCGCAGAGATAAAAGTTAGTTTCTCCACAATGCTTCATTTTCCAGAGCCTTTCCTCACAGGTTTTATCATCGATTACTGAAAATTAAGAAAAACAAAAATATTAACTCAATCTAAATAGACTATACTATCTGATAATCATCTGCCAGAACTCAGAGAGTAGTCACCTTCACCAACATATTCAATCACAAAATCTCCTCGTCTTATATTTTCATCTGCTACGAGTCCTGATCCACATTTCTCTGTCTGAAAAACATTATGTACAAAATAAAGAGTATATATAATACTGAAAGATAAATACTGAAGCTTAATGAAAAAAAGAGCATCTAGAAATGCAAACCAAAAGGCAAGAGCTATACTACATTTGATGAGTAAGAAACCAACAATATTATACTCCATAGGATTTTACACAAAAAAAAAAGGAGGAAGCTACATTGCTACAAGCCTCATCTGATAAAACTTTATAAAAAGGAACCAAGATTTCTTCATAAAATTTTCCCTTCTTCTGCACAAAAATGAGTGACGCAAAAGTATGTGGTTGCATTTACTGTTAGAGTGATAGCTCTAGCCGTCCAGTAGGAAGAGTGACGAATAAATGTGTGACCTGAACAAAGTAGTGATTCCCATGCATCTGGTTGGCACCATCTTTTCAGCCAATTGTTGCAATATCTACTTAGATATATGAGCATGTTTGTAGTTTCACAATTTTACAGGACTTACCTAACCAACAAGGAAGAACAAAATCTGGCTAACTCTACAAAATATAGAGGAGGAACATCTGCTTGAATCTTAGGTATTGAGGGGAAGGGGGAAAAGTGTGAACAAATAATATAGGAATCTTTTGCTGCAATTTCTCATAGTACCTTATCATTAACTGTCCTTGTGAAGGAACATTTTCCAATATATATCTACTGCTACCAAAGAAATTAATAATATAATATAAATTCCAAATTTTTGTCCCAACTTTCTTCTTATTTAATTTTGTAGACAGAAAAAATAGATGAAGACTTGGATAAGTGGAGTGGAGATGGATGAGATATGGAAGGAGACTGATTATCAACCCCTCATAGTTCTTCAAAGCACACCTTATAATAATCATGGTTTTATTGAGGATTCATCATTCATCAATACTGGTAATGCTGGAATCATTATATCTTTGAGAAATCATAAGTATACAAGAGATTTTATCCAACAATTTTGTCAAAGAAGATTTTCAATTTTAACAGTTTTGTGCTACAATGAATTAATTGACTACTAAAATGTAAATCTAATAAACTGAGCGGCAGTTACAGATACCTTTAGTTAACCAAGGAAATCTTGAAGTTCAACTGTATATAAGAATATCTTGGACATTTTGAAATTTTATACAAACCTTACTCCACCATGGAGATCAAAATATATATTGCTCTAACCCACAAGATGGTTAAGATATGGGGCTGGGAAGACCCTTATTGGGACCAAGCCATCAACTAAATGGTCTTGCTGAAGATTGAAGAATGCTTTAGATTTAAAGATGATCATTCAATTTGAAGAGCATCAATGAAGAAGTTAAATCGGTTCTTGAACATGTACAGTAGCTGAAAGGAAAAGAATAGAGATGTAGATGGGGCCAGCATTCCGTGTTACATCAAATTAACTCATAAGCTTTTCTCCTTCTGCATGTGTCAATATCAACATAGTGACTAGTACAACTGCTATCCCTCTGCATGTGCCAATATCAACATAGTGACTAGTACGACTGTTATATATGTAATAGCAACTACAAACATTTATATGGATCTTCTTGTTAAAAAGGATAAATCAAAACAAGGAAAAGTAAAGGAAGAAATAACTATTGCGGTGCCTGATTTCGTACCTTAATTAGTTTTACTTTCTTCACAGGACGGTTCTGAAATGGTTTGTTGATGCACAAATTGCCACAATTGCAACTTTGAGAGCATGTCGACAGAAGTGCTCTGCAAAAGAAAGAGAGCATACTAACGAATAACACCAGTCATGTAGAGACGATGAAAACATGGATGTGGTACGACAAACAGTAATGGCACATGATTCACATTAAAAAGGATAATAATACTATCTCAAGAGACACCATGGAGAAGTAGAGAGCATGCAGCATCCATTGCCTCAGATAGCTGCGTTTGGATAAGGCATGCTACCTCTATTTGTAAGTTATCAAAAAGTTGTTTGTTCCCTTTTTCTTGAACAACTTAGGAAGAAGATCAATAGAAATACCCGCAAAGGCAATCCCTGTCACAAACAGTTGATGATCCAGAAGAAGGGCTGCAGGAGCAGAAGATGCCGTCGTCCTCACCACGCCTTTTGATCTTTTTAGTGAGATAGACATCTTTCTAGAGTCAAAGAAGAACAGGAGATGCCTCTGTTTAGCAACTGGCAGGAGAAATTATTAGTTCCAGTCTGCCTTAATAATCATTTGTTCTTCCGTTCAGATTATTTTGAGTAAAAACGCACCAAGATTCTCTAACCATTTTAGTCCTGGTTTGTTTCTAACTTGTTGTTACCAGAGGATGTGCGAAACTGAAGGAAAAGAAGAAACAGAAAACGAAAATCGAAGAAAAGAACACAATATTTGGGGGATACTGCGGCGAATGTAGGTGTAGGGCATGGCCTGTTGCTGCTTTTTCAGCCAATCCGGGAGCTGGAATCCGACGGGTTCACCCCCGAGATGATGCAGCAACTGCTGAAACGCGTGCTCAGGGCTCGCGCTGCTGCCGCTACTGCTCTGGAGGAATAAATTGATGCAACAAATCCACCACCATCTGATTATAATTTAGAAAGAGTAGGTTGTTTAAGAACTAAATACAAGTCATTGCTAGCATAAGATACCTTCTTCTCGGCCTTCATCTTCTTCGGTGACCGGGGAGATCTAATCATCGCCTTTGTCGGAAGCCAATTACGGCACTAGACGGAAGAAGAAAAAGGTGATAATCGACGGAAGGAATAATTGAGCGATCAAACACCCGGGGCTAGAAGTGTTCGTCCTCTCAAGACGACTCCGACTTTCAAGATCGTATCATCGCTGCTTCAAGGGTACGTTGTTTGATCGCGGGCACCGGAGTTTGAGGGCGTAAGCTGCTGCAAAGAGACGGCTGCTCCTCTTCGTTTGTAGACGGCGAATCGCATCGCTAACGTGTTCAAATGGCCCGACCCGTTCAAGCCCGACCCATTAGATATAACAAAAAAATTAACAAAACCAGGTCGATTTAAAAATCTTCCAAAAAAAAAAACACAATAAAATAGCACTTTATAAGAAAGCAGAGGCGGAGATGCAAAAATTAACGATACCGACCCAACTTCTAATCAAATTTAAATTTAGTCTAAACAAGTTCTGGTTGTAAATGGGTTAATCTATCTAATCCGATTTATTCAATAAATTATTGACCTATTTAAATTTAAATATATAGGTTAGATTAGATTGAGTCGGGTTGGGTCAACCTATCAATCCAATACTATATAAATATTAAATTTCTAACCTTAAGTCTCACACTAACTTTCACACCATATGTATCCTCCCACCCTTTTCAAAAGCCTAAAATGGTCAAAACCCTCTTCATCAAAGTCGCATGCTGTACGTGCCATCCTAATCTCCTTCTATCCTCCTTCCCTAATAATCTCCTTCTCTAATGCCTTAGTAGGGTATCATCAAGCTCACTCCTTTCATTAGCTTCTTCCACCTTCATCGCCTTCGTCAATCCATTCATACTATCTCCAATCTTGTCATCCTCACCAACGCCACCTACCTCTCGCCTCCACCGTCATAGATTCATAGGAGGGCCTTCCTCCTACCTTCTCTTTTTGGATCTCTGATGAATTACAATCTTTCTCTCACACTGTTGAATGCTCAATCTACTTTTCCTACCCTCTTCAAAAGCCTAAAACCCTCTCCACCAAAAACATTTGTCACTTTGATCTCCTCTATCTCTAATAACCTCCTCCTCAAGTGCCTCGATAGGTCTCATCAAGCTTGTTCCCTTCCTTGACTTTTACCACCTCTGTCACCTCCATGGCCACCGCCACCAATTCATTCAAGCCATTTTCATCTGTGATATTACCATCCTCACCTCCATCCTCCACCACCTCTCCCTCGCCTCTACCATCACCTCCATGACCGACTATATCTTTTTCCGCTCTCCAACTCTCTTACCCCTATAAAAAGGTTATTGTCGTCCAAGATCTACATCATTGGTGATCCCTCCACAAAGTGAAAATTCATCGTCGAAATTGGAATTAAAGTTTGCTTAAACTTATTTACCTAGTGAATGAATTTATGTTAGAATTAAAATTATAATTGAATTAGTAAATATTAATTTTTATATAAGGTAAATATTACTGTATTATTCATGTCGTGTTAATACAACTTATTTATTAAACAGGTTATCCTAATCGTATTATATTGCTCGTTTAATAAATAGATCGTGTTCATATCTACCAAATATAACTTATTTAATAATTGAATTATGTTTATATTAAGATAAAATTGACCTTGTCCGAATCTAATCCAACTCAAACCAACTTAACTTACCACAACTCAATTGCTATCCAAGGCAAGCCTAAAAGTAAAGACTAGTAGATGAGGTGCCAAGCTCGAGTAATCTTTAATTAGGGAGCTCTCTTTGCTTACCCACGTTTTATTTTCTCTATGTCAATAATAGGTTCTCAGGCATTGTCCCGAATGTCTTCAGAGATCTAACTTCCTCACAGAGCTAGAACTTAGCAACAAGTACCGTGACCTCAGGTTATATTACTCAGGTGAGGTCCTAGATGAGGTCTTTGAGAAGAAATTGGATTCCATCTTCCTAGCGTGAGGTCTTAAAGGAGCTATTCGAGTTGCCCTTAACCTCTCCCTCAACAATCGCTCTATCTTTTCAAGAAAATAACATGGAGAAATACATCCCATAAATTATTTAAATATATCATTAATCCTCCTTCTTTAATACTTCATTAGAAATTTTGGTTGAAATAATTTTAAAATTTTGACATAAAATTGCCATTGTATTTCTTCTATCCCATTCCTCTTTTTTTTATTTTTAGTGGCCTCTTCTTTTCTACCAAATATCAAACAAACTTTTTTTTAATTCCTTCAAAATTCAGAGGAAAAAAATTAAGGGTATTTTATCAATCTAATTAGTTAATTAATTTTTAATATGCTTAATAAAAGAGATTTAAGAATATAATTAAATAATTTATGGTGCGCATGTCTATTTTTTTTAGGAGGTCAAATATAATTTAACCGCTATTAAAATTGAGGAAGAGTAGGGGGCGTTGATTACGCACGTTGGCACTTGGAGGAGTTTTTGGATGCATCCGTGCGTGCTTCCGCGGCCAGGATCCTCAAGTTCTCTACGGCCACTAGACGCAAGACACGCAAGGATGGATCTTTTTACTAACCAGAGTTGATTGTGTGGCGTACGTAGCCTTTTTCTCACCACAGAGTATAACACACCGCGATTCAGGAAATAGAAATAAGGAAAAAAAATAATATATAGAGGAGAACCCGCTTTGGTTGAAGGTCTCTCTCTTCCCGGTCGTTACCGCTCTTGGCACTCCCCTTGCGAGAAGACGAGGGGGATGCGGGCTGTCGTCGAATAAGCCCCCGAGAAAGAGGGATATGGAAGCCGCGGTATGGGGGCTATCCGCTGCGGCCGCAATGAGCGGGGCATCTTCCGGCATCGTCCAGATAAGTACTTGTTCCTCTCGACAGCTCTCGCTTTCGGCCTTCCGAAACCTCCCTCTATCGATTCGTATAGGGCAGCCCCCAAAGGCATCGGACCGCCCTTCCCCTTCTCCCGCACCTGCTCGCCCATTGTCATCAACTCTGCGTCTCAAGAGACATAAAAGGAAGGATCGAGATCAGAAACAGCAGCGGCAGAAGCAGCGAGAGGCAGCCGTGGTGATCGAGGGCGAGGTGGAGTGCGTGCCTTCAGCGGAGGAAGCATCCATCAGCGTCCGGACGCTGTACCAGAATGGTGATCCTCTGGGACGGCGGGAGCTTGGCAAGTGCGTGGTCCGTTGGATCAGCCAGGGCATGCGCTCTATGGCCTCCGATTTCGCCTCCGCGGAGATCCAGGGCGAGTTCTCCGAGCTTAGACATCGCATGGGCGTGGGCAGCGCTGGTGCCACACCCAATGGCAGTGGTATTGGAGCCACTGGGAGCCTAGCCTTCGTCATCCAAGCACACCCTTACCTCTATGCCATTCCCACGCCCAAGGGCCTCGAGGCAATATGCTTCAAGGCCTGCACCCACTATCCCACTCTCTTCGACCACTTCCAACGCGAGCTCAGAGACATCCTCCAACGCCTACAGCGACAGGGCATCATCACAGACTGGCGTACCACCGAATCCTGGAAGCTCCTCAAGGAATTTGCTAATTCAGGTTAGGTTTTCCCCTGCCCCAAGTCTCTTGAAGTTTCATGTTTGAAAGAATTCATGTCTGCTGCGACTAAGAATTTCATCCAAGACATCAGAAGACCATCCTTGGGTCTTGGCGTTATTGATTACTAAAATGACTGGTTTACTATTGACCTAAAATGAAACCAAACTTGTCTCATTCCTTTGCAAGATTCCACGAGGGATACGAAGAGGCACAAGAATATCTATGCGTATTGTTTCTCTTGTCTACACCCTTGTCTCATTTATGCGTATCCATGTATACTTTTGCAGCACAGCATCGAGCAGCAGTGCGAAAGACTTCTCACTCTAAGCCCGTGCATAGCGGTCTTGGTATAGAGCTGGAGAAGGCTAAGATTCTACAAACCAATATCCAGGATTTTGTGAAAAAGATGTCGGACCTTCTTCGTATTGAACGAGACGCAGAGCTGGAATTCACCCAAGAGGAGTTGAATGCTGTTCCCACACCAGATGAAAACTCTGACTCCCTGAAACCGACTGAGTACCTAGTGAGCCACGGGCAGGCCCAGCAAGAGCAGTGTGACACCATATGCAATTTGAATGCAATTAGCTCCTCAACTGGTCAGCTCAAACTTTCTGTTTGGCATTTCACATTTGAAATGCTTTTAATAGCCAAAAATGAGAAATCTATCTCAACATTATTTGTTTAGCTTTCATTAGATTATGCACAAACAGAACTAATTTGCTTTTGTAACTCCCTGCTTAGTACTGTTTGGTATCACTATTTTGTTAGATGTCAGACCATCTCAAATATCTGATTCTTCCTGGATATGTTTAGGTCAAAATTGCTATAAGAAAACTCACTTTGGATTCCTTGCTTGCTCTTTCATGCTCTAGATGATTCTTGATTTTTCCTTAGTAGTTCATCTATCTTAAAATTAATTAATAAAGATTTTACAAGGAAATTTTATCTTGCTATTCTCTAAAGTGCTCTCTTTCATTTTTATCTCCATGGGTAGACTATAGCTTGACAATGGCATTCATGAGAATAGCATTCCTCTGATGTTAAAAGAATTTAATTGATGTTTAGGAAGACCAAAAATAGAAGTGCCTCTCCAGATAAAATCATAAATGAGATTATTTTTGGTACTTGTAGAATTAGGTTTTGCATTTCTGTTTGGGTTGAAGTCTTACTTCGTTCATTTATTGTTTCAACATCTTGAAGAGATTAAATATCGAATGTTTATATCCACAGGACTAGGAGGCCTTCATTTGGTCCTATTTAGGGTTGAAGGTAATCATAGGCTGCCTCCCACCACTCTTTCTCCAGGGGATATGGTTTGCGTGAGAACATGCAATAGCCAGGGTGCAGGAGCAACTTCTTGCATGCAAGGTTTTATTTACAGTCTAGGTGAGGATGGCTGTAGCATCACTGTGGCCCTAGAATCCCGCCATGGGGACCCTACATTCTCAAAGCTTTTTGGAAAGAGTGTCCGTATCGACCGCATACAAGGATTGGCAGATGCACTTACATATGAGGTATCAATACTCAATATACAGTCATTATACATGTTATTACTTTGTCAAGTCTTTCTCTTCTCAGATCTTCATTCATATGCTCAACTCCTTTTCATCTGTATATGTAGTTTTCCTTGATTATGCTACTTTTCCTAGTCAGCATCTTCTTTTTTGATTGACTACCTGCCTGCGTGCATTTAATGTACATATACAACTAAAAGAAACTGAGTTGACATGCAGCTTCTGAAAAACAGCCAAAAGTTAACACCTGGAGTTACTAATACTACTAATATACCTCTTTTAGAAAATCTCTCCAGCCTTATGTCACTGTGTTGATGTTATTCTTAGTTTTAGTATGTCTCATTGAACACTTCGAGAAGAACTCCTTGATTTTTTAGTGCCATTTGAATTTCTATTGGACAGCAACAGTTGCTGATAACTGAATGCTGATACTCTCATAAGTAAAATACTGGAATCTTGTTTGCAGAGGTAGCTGCTTTCTTCTGTATGCTGGTTTCCTATATGCTAATGGAACGTGCTTGCCTTTGTATGCCTTTCATTTTGCAGCGCAATTGTGAAGCATTAATGCTGCTACAGAAGAATGGACTACAAAAAAGGAATCCTTCCATTGCTGTTGTTGCTACCCTGTTTGGAGACAAGGAAGATATTATGCGGATGGAGAGGAATCATCTGATTGACTGGAGTGATTCAACATTTGATGGATCAGTGGAGAAGCAAAATTTTGACAAATCTCAATTTGAAGCTCTTGCCTTAGGCCTGAATAAGAAACGGCCTCTGTTGGTAATCCAAGGTCCTCCTGGTACTGGTAAAACAGGTCTGCTTAAGGAACGTATAATCCTTGCTATTAAACAAGGGGAACGTGTACTTGTGACTGCTCCTACTAATGCAGCTGTTGATAACATGGTTGAAAGACTCTCAGATACTGGGTTGAACATTGTACGTGTTGGAAATCCTGCTCGAATATCTTCAACAGTGGCATCAAAGTCCTTAGGGGAGATTGTGAATGTTAAGCTTGCAAATTTTAAGAAAGAGTTTGAAAGGAAGAAATCTGATTTAAGGAAAGACCTCAGGCTTTGCTTAAAGGACGATTCGCTTGCAGCAGGTATTCGTCAACTCTTAAAACAACTGGGAAAAACTTTGAAGAAGAAAGAGAAAGATACCATTAAGGAAGTACTCTCAAATGCCCAGGTTGTATTATCCACCAATATTGGAGCAGCAGATCCTCTCATTCGGAGACTTGACAGCTTTGATCTGGTTATAATTGACGAAGCAGGGCAAGCAATTGAACCATCTTGCTGGATCCCAATATTGCAAGGCAAACGTTGCGTGCTTGCAGGTGATCAATGTCAGCTTGCGCCTGTGCTATTATCTAGAAAGGCGATGGAAGGTGGACTTGGCATATCTCTTCTGGAAAGAGCAGCATCCCTGCATGAAGGTGTGCTAGTCACAAAATTGACAACTCAATACCGGATGCATGATGCAATAGCCAGTTGGGCATCAAAGGAGATGTACGATGGAAGGCTGCACTCTTCCCCAACTGTCTCCTCGCATCTTCTTGCTGATTCTCCATTTGTAAAGGTATGTATTCTTACATCCAACAATGTTTTAAATGTTGTTTGGTCATTTATATGTTCTTTGTATCTTTTGATATACATATGTAAGTGGAATTGTATCTTACAACTTGAATTCTTGAATCATTAGCTTTGAGCGTTTTCTTATTCATTGAAATGAAGTTGATTATTTTAATCTCAGTAAGCACCTCCTCCTAGAGGAATCATCAAATAAAGAGAAACATGGAAGGTGTTTTAAATAGTTGAGGAAGGGACATATGAACAATTTTGGAGGACATAGATCTCTATTTGAAGAAGCAAGAACATTACTGGAAGCATGATCGCTTCTAATCATATCCTATTATCTTATTAATAATTATGGAATTTCTTAACATATTCATTTTAAGGAAAATGATTTTTATAACCAGGCTACGTGGATAACACAATGCCCACTACTCTTGCTTGATACACGAATGCCGTATGGCAGCTTATATGTTGGTTGTGAGGAGCATTTGGACCCTGCTGGCACAGGCTCCTTCTACAATGATGGTGAAGCAGAGTTAGTTGTGCAGCAAGTCTTCAATCTCATAAATTCTGGTATATCTTTCATCCTTTCATCTCATAGCTGATATATGTATATGCATTTACTGTTCCTTCTTTCTTGTCGAATTTTCATCTACAAAGTCATGTCTTCCTTAGTCCTGTATAGTTGCTTATGTCAAACACTCAGAATGTCAAGCTCCACAGACTAAGTGATCTATCCAATCATCCACAATTCCGTGGATATGGCAGTGGCTTTGAAGTCTGAACCACTTTTGCATGCATAGCATATCCTTTTACATCTTATTGTTGAGCAAGCTGTATGACAGCTCAATTAGATGGTGCACTTGAAGCAATATTAGATTGTCTCCAGCAACACTCGCTGCAAACTAGGAGTAAGAAGAATTCAAAAACATTTATTAGTAGAATATTACCTGTATTAGTGGGTTGAGATGATTTTTGTGCTTTCTAAATCAATCTGTTATCTACATTTCCTTCCAATATCATGCGTATTTCCTGGACTTGCTAAGTTTCGATTTGTAGCATTGCAAAGTTGGTCCAGCTTTATGCATCCTTGTACGTTGTTCCCTGGAGAGGATATTTTATTCATTCAACTTGCTTTCTAACATAATAATATTTCTGCAGGAGTCTCCCCAACTGCCATTGCTGTTCAATCACCTTATATTGCTCAGGTACAGTTGCTGAGGGAAAGGCTTGATGATTATCCAGAATCTTCTGGTGTTGAAGTGGCTACGATAGATAGCTTTCAAGGGAGGGAAGCTGATGCTGTGATCATATCAATGGTATGTTTCGTATTCATTCTGTGAGATTTATTTTTTTCAGTTTCTGAATACTGATCCTTCATTTAGGTCTATAGAGGTTATCACAAGTTAGTCAAAGGTTTAAGTGTTTGAATGTTTCTAACTTGCTTCTGAAGCAATTGGAGGTAACTATACTTGTTCTTTCTCAGAGTCCTATTTTCATGTTGGAGGATTAGCTGCTTCTATCGTGGCAGCTCTGTGTACCTTTTGACCCATCTTGTTAGATTGTAGATTATTTGCCTCAATCAATTTGTCTGAGCTAACCTGCTTTGCCCTTCAAATGAAGAGCGTATAGTTACAGCCTGGAATGAGATACAAAGGGTCATCTTTCATCTTGTTATATGCCTAGTCTTTTACCAATTGAGGATTAAACTTTAAAGCATTCATAATTTCATCACCTGATCGATAATATTGTGCAAGTGACTCATCACAATTTTGCTGGCTCGACAGGTGCGATCTAACACGCTGGGGGCAGTCGGATTCTTGGGTGATAGTAGGCGAATGAACGTTGCCATAACTAGAGCACGGAAGCATGTGGCGTTAGTATGTGACAGCTCAACCATATGCCACAACACCTTCTTGGCGAGGCTGCTTCGTCACATAAGAAGGTATGGGAGAGTAAAGCATGCCGAGCCAGGTTCTTTTGGGGGGTCCGGATTGGGATTGCCCTCCATCAGTTAGATTCTTTGATGCACCTCATTTGATATCATTCTTCAGTCCTCTCTGGAGTCTGGAGTTACTTTGCTTTTATCACGAAAATTCGTTGTGTTTATATGATATAATTTGAGAGAATCACTGTAAATATTGCCAACAAAACATACCATCCATGTAAAGGATTTACTGTTAATTGGCGGATACACAGTTGACGAATGAATTCTTGTATGTAATTACTTTTTCATGAAAATGTTAATAGCCTGCTCAGAGAGCTTTTGGTTTTCTGAAATATTACTTTTCTATTTTCTTTTGTTTTTCCGAGATTGGGTTGGTCCGTATATAAGCTTGGTAACTTGTTTTCGGGCTTCGAGTTGTACCAAATAAGATTGTTAAAGAACGCCTGCACTGTTGATGAGGCGTCCGAGAGGTGAATAGATAGACCGAGTTGAAAAGAGGAAGGGAACTATCCCCCACTTTGTGGCGGTGCGGTTGTTCGACAAAAGGTCCGAATGGAGGAGAGAGCTGTGCGAGGGCTATGGACGGAAGCGAGGGAGCTGATGAGCTTAGGAGAGTGGGGCGGGGTAGAGCGGCTCAACTCCGCCCCATCTCCGCTCTGCTTCCTCCGGGAGTACGTATCGGCGAATAGGCCGTTGATCGTCTCTCGCGCCGCCACCAGACACTGGCCGGCCATCGCAGGATCACTCTGGTCCGACGATGCCTACCTCTGCAGCGTCCTCGGAGGCCGCACTGTCTCCGTCCACCTCACCCCGGATGGCCGCGCCGACGCCCTCGTCCCGATTCCCGGGCAAGCCAAAGGGGAAGGGGAAGGGAGTTCGCTGTGCTTCGCATCCGCCTGCGTCCGTTCAATGGAGTTTCCGGAGGCCCTCCGGCTGATCAAGGCAACGGGGTCGGCGTCCTCCTCGGCGGTGGTGGCCTACGCCCAGCAACAGGACGACTGTCTGCGGGGGGAGTTCGCGGCGGTGGCGGGAGACGTGGATGCCCACATCCCGTGGGCCAGTGAGGCGTTAGGCTGTCTCCCGGAGGCTGTGAACCTGTGGATTGGCAACGGCCTGTCGCACACATCCTTTCACAAGGACCACTACGAGAACCTATACGCAGTGATCACAGGGGAGAAGCATTTCCTGCTTTTGCCTCCTACCGAGGTCCACCGCCTCTACGTCCGGCCTTACCCGGCCGCCCGCTACATTTCATCCTCGCAATCACAGGTCCTCTCTGTTCCTCTCCTCAGACCCTGCTTTTATATCTTACTTTCTTGTAATGGGAATAGGATACGGGAGAGATGATGCTAAAGCTGGAAATGGAAGAACCTGAGAGGATGGTGCCGTGGTGCAGCGTGGACCCTTTTCCGCCAGAGGACACGGCCGCCGCTTGCATGTCATCCTTCCCTCTCTACTTCGACGGTCCAAAGCCATTTGAATGTACCATCAGGGCCGGCGAGATTCTCTACCTGTAAGCACCACCTGCTTAGGTCGATATTATCTCTTACTAAGAGATACTGCTTCCACCCATCTCTTTGTTTTCCTTTGCAATTTCTATTTACCTTTTCTTGTCTTGTCGAGATCTCGGAATGATGATTGGCTAATGCTAATGGCAAAATGTAGGCCGAGTATGTGGTTTCATCACGTGAGGCAAACACCCGACAACAACGGAAGGGCCATCGCTGTCAATTACTGTAAGTTACTTCAGCAATTGCACCCACCCACACGACACCAGCCTCTATATTATTACCATTACTTCAGCTAATTCTATCGAACGCTTCCCTCCTTGCCGAAATATCTTCATCTCCTGCAGGGTATGATATGCAGTTTGATATCAAGTATGCATACTTCAACCTCCTGCAGTCAGTGGAACTCTCTCTGCCTGCTAGCAATTCTTCGGAACAGGAAGATGAGCAGAATTCCAAGACTCATTCTGATCAAGATGTTCGCTTAGATGTTTGATGAGCTTCACTGTAGTCGATGTTATCTGATTCAAAGAGCGACGTCTAGTGTCTGTTTGTCGGATTGCCTCGCCAACTTGTTCTGCTCGCTATTTCATGTTGAGGGCTATTAAGAAGATAGCAAGATGATTCCGACTTCCCCAGCGAAGCTTAACTGTTTGGAACGAGAGTTGCTCCAAGAATTTCATTTCAACTTAATTTTGCATTCCACAGAGTTATGTCTCATACAGATCTGGAAATTCATGTCTGATATCTCATGTAACTGGAACATCTCCATGGTGTTGTTATGCTATCAATGAAATAAGAACTCCTTTCCTATCATTTATATGTATCTAAGGAGCGATCTAGCAGGGTTTAGGGACTCTAGAATATAATAGGAACAACTAAAACCTAATTGGTACATACACCCTAATATCTATATGTATATCTTTCTAAAAATCTCTGCGACTATTTAATAAATTCTTGTGCATGTAGAATCTTAAAAAAATTCTTATTTATGTGTATATCTTTTTAAATTTTAAATTTATATGTTCATGATATTTTTTTATAATTATATTATCTTAATGGACATATATATCATTAGCTGAAGGATATTTATGATTTTTTTTATAGTTAACTTAATGAAAGTTTAATTAAATTCTATCTTTTGAATTATTTTTTTAATTACTTACATATATCTCTTATTAATTTATCTTTATAAAGATATAGAACCAAATTTAAATTGAATTTTATCTTTATAGAGATAAAGAATTAAATTGAACTATGTTTTGATATCTCTTACAAGATTTTTTTTTTTTTTTTTTTTTTTTTTGAACATAATGTGGGGTACCTATCGGGCAATTATCTAGTTACTGCTCGTACATGAAAAATAGGATAATTACCTAGACCCGTACTTCATCTAGACACCCTTTGCCAACAATATCACGATGTGTAGGCAATCGATATTAATAGAGCACGGCAAAAGTAGGTAATCAGTTGGCTTGTAAGCCAAAAAAAAAAAAAATAGAAAATAAAAAATAAAACAAAAACAAAAATAAAACAAAACAAAACAAAAACGAAAAGAGAAATTTTGACGAAGGAAAAAATGGCATGTTCCAAGTACTAGCAAAGTCACATTTTCATCAGCCGGAGTCACTTGCAGCTCATGCTTACCAGTAACAGAGGAACTCAGTGAAGAAGGCCAACAGCATGTTAAACAAATATCATACTACAATATATTAGTACTACGGAAATGTGTGGTATTCACAAGAAAAAAAGAAATTCAGTTATTTACAAGTGGAATTCTCCTTGGATGACAGCTAATTTTCATTAAATGACGAATACTGAAATGCATCTTTAATTGCACATGCAGCTGCTAAGTAGTTGAGTTTGTTCCGCAAGGTTTCTTTCTCTCTGTTCAGCAACATAGCAGTGTCCTCCATTTCAAGTAACGCTTGTTGCTCTTTTGGAGAATCCTCAAATGTGCTTGCAATGAAGAAGGAGAATGGAATTGGGAGAAGATCCCTGCGGAGATCCTTGGTTTCATTTTCTCGCTTTTCATTCAGCTTGTTGGAAAGTCTTCTTACGTCCTCCATATAATTTTCCACCTCAAGGGCAAGCGGCTCTAAATCATGCTGCTCACTGATTGAAGGTAGATCCTTAAAGCATTTTACTTGTGCAACAAGATAGGGCATCCTCCGAACAACATGTACAACTCGAAAACGCTCCTGACCCTTGCAGATGAGGAAGAAACGGTCATCCACAAGGCTTTCATATTTCACCACCTCTCCCACACATCCCACATCAGCTATCCTACCAGCTTTGTCAGTATATATGATTCCAAATCTGAGTTCTCTCTGAAGAAGCGTTTGCATCATTATACGATACCTGAACTCAAATATCTGAAGAGAAATTGTTCTACCAGGAAAAAAGACCAGAGGAAGTGGAAGTAGAGGAAGTTCAACTAGCTGGTCTGATTCTACAACTTCAGTTCGGTAATTATCCAAAGTAGCTGAGCATCCCAATGATCTCCTATTTGGCTTATTCAGATTATAAAAATAGGCACGACCTAAGACCTCAATTTTATGAAATAAAACATCTCTATATAGACAGCCAAGTCTATTGACTTCACTTCTCGTATTGAATCTTAAAGAAACCCGGCATCCAGAAGAGGATGAAATGAAACTATGACATCTTTGACTTACTTTCCCTATTGGAACTGATAGGTTCAGAATCTGGAGGACCATGATTTTTACTGAATGGTTATAGTGAGAAATGCAGAAAACAAGGGGTATTCTTCCTAGATACGGAGGCACAAGGGATTATCTTTCCGTGAGAAATTGAAGTAGATGACACAGTGATGTACTAGAAGGTTGGGGGCCTTGGGGCTAGCTGTTAGGGCAACATTTGATGGCTTATACCTCAACCAAAACAAAATTTCCTTGTGTATCACGCACCAGGTTAAACAGCCTACAAAACAAAATGGTAATCAAAGCATTTAGCAAAAGAAACTGAAAATAAAAGGAAAATAAAACAACGTTCCAGCAATATTTGAAATAATAGTATTAGAATTTGAGGATGTGCAATGGATATAAAACTCAGCATACAAAAGCTATTTGATATAACTTACACAAGCATGATTGTTGTGCATTATGTATTGATAAAAGACTTGCTTGGCATACCTATTATGCTAGGGAGACTCAAAAGTTTACAAGGAATCAATAGATATTCTCCTTGTCTTTCCAGCTGAATGTCAAAGCCAAAAACCAGGTATAGCAATTCATGTCAAGAATTTGTGAAACTAAAGTTGGTTCATGAAGTTTAAGTTGAAACTAGCTTATGCTCAGTGTGAAATTAGAATTTCAGAATTTTGCCTCAAAAGTCACCAATATGAAAATCCAAAAGAAATTAAATACAAAGTCTTCTTAACACTCTGGTCATACGTATACAATGTACCTTCAAATAAGTGTGTTGACTGTTGAGTACATAGATCCATGTATACATGTATATTGCCTTACTTGCACTATTTAACCTACAAATATTCAATAATATATGAAGACAAAATATTATTCCTTGCAGACCTTATGTACATAAAACGATTTAGTGCAAGTTTTATGTTATCTATGAATTTACATAGTACAGCATGAAATTCTCCAATCAAATCTATAGGGAGAATTTCTCCATTACTTTATCTGAATGCTTTCCCTGCGCTCTTATCTTTACCACTACAATTTTAATATGTCTCATTTCTTAATAAAAAAAATCATAAACCAATACTGTTCGTAATACCTTTGATGATTGCAATATACGGTAATTTGGTTTGAAAGATAAGTCAGTGAACACAAAAATGGTGCCAATCATGAAATACTAAGATGTTCTTCTTTTACTTTTCTTTGATCTGGTAAGACCAAGGCTAGTGAGCCATTAAAAGGGTAAACCACCTATAGATTAGGTACCTCCTAAGGACTATATACAATAAGGAGTTTTTTAATATATGTTGAAGAGATACTAAGTGATCTTTTCTATCTTTGAGAATCAACCAAAAGTTCCTCAAGGCTATACTTAGCACATGGAATGTACTTTTTTACCAAAAGAAATTAAAAGCTGACAACATGAAATAATTCTTAAATTCAGCCTAATGTATTAAGTCAAGGATATAAGGTATATGAGCAATCAGGAAAGGACATATGCGACACGGTATACCAATGAGCTCGCAGGTGAAACCATAGATATCGAAGAAAACGAGGAAAAAAAACTAGTCTTTTGTGTGTGCGCGTGCGCACAAGTAATTTTGGCAGAAAGAACATAGCATCCGTCATGAATAAACTCGAATTCGACTTCCAATCTTATGCATACAACTAACTGCATATGATGAACCTTTTAGTTTTGAAGGAGATATTGGGAAACAAGAGCATGCTAACACACATCAGGGGGAAGGGGTTTAGTTATAGATGTTCAATTACATGATCGATCATCCATGTACAAAAATTCAACCTTGGGTTTCCCCAGTATATCGTGACGGCGACTACAAACAACTCCGACCAGATAATTTCTTCATCAAAATTATAAAACCATATCATATGGGAAGTAAAAAAAACTAAGCGGCTATATCGATTGTCAGTACCTGGAGGGCTAGCGGCGCTCCTTTCTAATGTGCAGTGTGATAGTGGAAGAGAAGTGAATGGGATAACGGGGAGACGAAGGAAAACAAGGGAAAGAAAATATCTGTTGTTGGACTCGGGGATGGATTCTGGCGGAGACCCGATGAAAATTAATTATATAGGATGATCTTTTTTTGAAAAAAAAATTATTATAGGATAAGTAGACAGACAGATTATATATATGTATATATCTACAAGGAGCAAGTGGTTCGTGTGGAACTGAATCCGTGGGCGTCAACGGTATTTAGAGAACAAGATAGATAGATAGATAGATAGATAGATAGATAGATAAATCCTAAATAACGCCGCGACTCTTATCAATTGGAGTGACAAATAAAATAATGACCGGAGCCTGGGTTTGGCACTTGTGTACTTAATTAGGAAAGCGATGGGGGAATATTTATGCATATCCCTGACAGAGTTATCTTTATTTTTAGAGATACTGATAGCAGGTGATATTACTATTTTCACAAATTATCTTCATTCTCGATAAAAAAAAGTTTACAACTTCCCGGAGGTGGAATAAGAAAATGCTGATAAACACCCGTCGACTCTTTCGGTTTCTATTCCATTATATTGGTTTGTTTTTTGTTTCTAATAAATAAACTATGTTCTTCTGACCTGATAAAGTTTAAGCATGTTAACGCTATATTAGCTGCGTGCTTTTTGCTAAAACCAATGGATCAAGCATACATTTCCGCATGCAACTCACTGGACATGGTTTCTGAACACGGCAGATTATGCTATAATTGTAATCCATGTATACTATATCATGCCCTGAGAATCACAACTATGGCGACATTATTCCGTACATATTAAAGTCCTCCTGCTACTACATATAAGAAGTCAACAGGAGCCAAGTATCAACTGGCCATCTCACTTAGCATGTGGACCTGCAGCTGGCTTCACACTAGGAACCTGCATGGGCCAATTCGACCACTTACAGTATTATCCACAACCTCCTAGGCAAGTAACAGATAAGTGAAACGAAGAAAATAGAAAAGAAAAAAGTTTATTGTTAGAAAAAGGACCTTCTTTGGCTCTTGTGGCTTCTGCACCACCTTCTTAGGGGTTGGTCTTGCACCCCCGGCCTTAACTTGCGGAGCCTTGGGAGCCTGAGGCTGGAGGGGACCTTTAGGTTTCTCTTCCTTCATAGATGCCATTGCTATTGATAGATAGATAAATTGTTAACTGTATGGATCGGACAAGCTGCAAGTTTATGCAAGGAAAGTAATTTAACCTTCCTAATTTATAGCCTCCCTTGAAGTACAGACATGAACACAAGTTGGATATTGGAGAAAGCAGAGCATATATTCCGACGGTTGAGGATAAAAGACAAGTTGCTATAATGTACTCGTAAAGGAAGAATCTTCTCTCCACAAGGCCCACTATTTTCCAGTCGAGGTTCTCTATCTCTATCTCCTAGTTAAATAGAATAAAATAAAATAGAATAAAATAAAAGAACCAGGAGAGTAACACAAAGGAAAATATCATGATTCATGAGGCTCAGTCCATGGCTTAGGAAATGCAGATGGGCCGACGAAAATGTTTCCTCTCTTAGCGACCAGCAAATCAACATCGTGCGGTTCAGAAATGCTTTTCACATATGAGATCCCCGTTGCTGAACGTCGCTCTCTATGGCGGGCCCAAGTAACAAGGTATAATCCAGAGACAATCAAAAGCCCCCCAATAATGCTGTTAGAATAAAGAAAAAAGTTAGTCATGCTATGAGAAAGACAATCACAAGAGATATGAGCCATAGAATTAAAATAAATATTCTACAGAATAGGGGCAAACTTGCTTAAGAAATCAGATATTTTAAGTGCTAGATATGATTAATGTTCATTATAACAAACAGAACGAGCAAATATAACAAGAATGATCAGTTTTCAATCAAAGTTACATTGTATGCTTTGCAAGAGTATCTCAAGATATTCAACAAGAATATGGGCATTTGCGCAAAAAAAAATCTTTTAAGTTTCAAAATAGTAAAAAAAAACCTTATGCGTATCCTTTTATGTAAATTGTATATATCTCATTATAAAAAAATGTGCATCTAATATGAAAAACAAATGCATTCAATTTTAAGAGGTTATCATATTATTACTAAAACCTAAAGACATTTTTTGCAAATAGCCCCAAAAATATGCTGTCAATAGAAAGATACCATAAATAAGTCAGATGTATGACTGTTGAGTGCCCTAAAAAGTAAAGATTATCCATATCTCCTCTTTTCCCCCTTTTTTTTTCTGTGGTGCACTATTTACTTCTACTAATAAGTACATATCTCAAGTGCAATAAGAAAACAAATACATGTTATTGAAGTAATTTATCCAAACCTTCCAAGGTAAATATGGCTTCGAAGAATAAGCCTTGACAAGAAAGCAGATACTACAGGCTGAAGTGGATTGTACAAAGCCACCAATGCAGGACCTAGAATCTTATTGGACCATGTCAACAGCCAATAATTAAGAGCAGATGCAAAAATTCCCTGAAAAAGCAAGCAATATCAGAACATGCGACTTTGCCTTTTTTGGCGAACCCAAGGAATTATACCTTAATATGCTAAACTTTAATGGACAAAAGAACATCAATCTCTCATTTAGAAACAATATAAAATTTGTAGATCAGTACCTAATGGCTTAGATCATCCATATAGATGTCAATTCTAAACTAGGATTTGTTGGGTCTAGCTAGCAGCTTCTCATATCAAGCCTGATCCTCCATTCCAAAAGGAAAAGAGGAAAAAAAGAAATCCAACCTCACCTACCTCACCTACACTTTTGTTTGGATCTAGTTGAGCTCGGACTTCATCTGCCAAGTCATGCCCTGAAATAAGCTACACTTCAAAGTGCGACTTTAGGAAAATCATTCCTGAAAACTCTAGTATTTGCATTTTTTTTTCCATTGCTATTAATGTCTTTCTGCTAGCATACTCTGCCTGATGGGAGGCATAAAACTTTCGGCAAGAAATATATGAAAATGGATTACCCAATGTAGGACAATGATCCATAGTCAACCCCAAAATCGTCAGGACCCACATTGAGAAACTAACTAGGCTAAAGTAAAACAAAGTTCACTGTGAAGCAAGATCACTTACGCAAGGCAAGTCATAATGAGTTGCAACAAAAGAAATTTCTCCACTTTCAGAACCAAGATAAAATGGAAATTTCATTTAAAAGGGCATATGCTAACTTTAGACAAACTTTTCAATCACAAAACTCTGTACATTGAAGAGAATACTAATCAACTAGAAACTTACTGCATATAAGACTGCAATAATCTCAGATTGCGTCAAATTCCAATCTGTCTGATCATTAGTTGCAAAGAATCCTGACAATACCATTAAAATAGCTCCAAAAAAGTATGAGTATGCTGTCACTGACAAACTGGAAGGGTATTTTGCCAAAACTGGAGCCTGAAATTGTTAACAGCAAAATGTAACAACAAAGACAGACATTTCTTACAAAAGAATCAATACTAATAATATATAATTTTTCCAAAGTGGTAAAACAGACTTGCAAAAGCTTTTTGAGTTAGTACAGAATCTACAGATACTATAATACATGCAACAATAATATTCTCAAAAAAGGATGGCATCATCCTTTCAGCTTACTAACTTATTTTTGCTTCACAACCATCCGCAGTAACTAATTTAAATGATGTCTACGGACTTTCTTTCAAATAATAATAATAATATAATTGAAATTTACTAGTGCTTTATATCCTAGTAGAATTTTATAAACAAGTCATATTTCCTTCATAGTTCTAAAATCTCCTTCTCAATCTTCATTAAAATTTCTTGTAATTTCTCATCAAATAAAACTTCTGACTGACAAAGCAATTTCTGTGACTGAAATGTATCATAACTCTTTCATCATTTTGTCCTCTAAGAATGAAGAAACACAAGGAAAAATCAATTTCACTTTCTCATCATGAATCTGAAGTAGACAAGTAGTGTTTAGAACTATGTCAGCGTCTCTTCGTAGTACTAATAAAAGCTAACCATAATTCAAGACTAACTCTTCAGCCATACTGTAAGGCCAAACTAGTCAAAGAGCAAACAAAAGAATAAAGCATCCCACAAAGAGATGTTCACTTTGAACGTATTATAGTGTAACTTCACAAGGCTATATGAAATACACTATCCATTCTATATTCTTCTGGATTAAACCAACATTTTCTTTTTCTTTCAGGTGAAATTACTTTTTTATATACTAGGAGACACTGTGAACAAACTTAAGGACATCCAAAACTTCTGTATCCTAGATCTTCATTTGTCCGCTTTATCCTGGCCCCTTAACTTTATTCATGGGGCCCTGGAATCAATTAAATACAACTACTATAGCTATAAGTATTTGAAAATTAGGGATACAAAAAGATAAAATTCGGACATCAACTAATATGTGCTGATTGACAGGTTCAGCTAGTCACCAGAATCTGCAGGATTTCCCTATTTCCTATAATACAACACAACAAAGTCTTTAGTCCCAAGCCCCAAAAATTTGGTGTCCATTACTGATCCTAGCATAAAATGTCTTCTCAAATTTTCAACTTCATCCAAAATCCCTCTCCCACTTTGTATGATTATATTATTAGAAAATTCATGAGCCACTCACTTCATGCTCAACAGGAGCGACTTCATCCATTCAACACATGCACAATTTCTTATGTTTATGATTTATGATTCATTACATGGACAATCGATCTGAATTTACAGTCCACTAGAAACTAAAATAGATTGAGACTATGCATCATTCAACATGCATATAGATTATAATTAAGAAGGATAATTATGATTTTTCCTGTTTTATTACCTGCAGAGCAAGATAAGTAGCCATGCACAAACAATTTCCTATTAGGCACAAAACTCCTATGTGCCATTGTTCAAGCCCAAAATCAATGAACCAAGATGCTAACCATCCTGCTGGCTCAGGCTGAGACTTTGCACTTATGTCACTTTGAGCTGCTATGTCAAATTCACCAAATATAGCTGGGCCTCTATACACTACCATCAGAACAGCGCCCAAAACACAGATAAGTGTACCAGCAATCTTAGCTCGACCCTCCAATGTAGCTAAGGTTACTGTTTCAGCTCTGCAATCCAGAAAAACTTTAAAATTAGAAAGAACACAGAAGATGCAGCATCCAGTAATGCCAAAGTAACTGACCCCATTACTGCAGCCAATATGAAGGTGAAAACTGGTATTGAAGGTTGTATAGCTGCAGCATAAGTTGGATTTGTGTAGCTAAGACCAATCAGAAATAAAAGTTGATTGCCGAAAATCCTGAAAAATAGTACCACAATATGAAATAAGGATATTGTGTGCTACCGGTGACAAAGCTTTCTTCAAATTGACTGTAGTAGTTACCCAGTTAATCCAAGAATGAAAAATGAAGCAAGGAGGCGGCGATTCAGCGGAAGACGGGCATTCCTGAAAACCATTAAATGGTCAAAGTGAAATCCCATTTGTAGCAAAGCATCAAGCATGAGTGTGTTTGGGAGCTTAGATTGTTGTGCCAGTTGCATACATAAGATGCCTGCTGCCTCTAACAAGTAGCTTGTTGCATTGAAGGTGGTCAAAGCATGGTCCAAACACCACCAGTATGCAGCATTTCAAATTACAGGAAGCCAATTAACAATTCCTAAGATAGTCCGAAACAAATGATGTGTGATTTCTTATATAAAATTATTATTCTTGATGATCAGATGCATATGATCGCCAAGCTGTATGTAGGACTTTTGGAGATCAGTGGAAGGTATCAAACCTTGGGTCTTTTTAGGTGGAGAAGATGAAGAAGGGTCAGATGGAGGTATATTCTTTTGCCCACTGGAGCTACGGAGGTCGAAGCATTTCCTCTCTACTTCTCCTTTCACTAGTGAACTTGCCGAACACGAATAAGATCGGGGAAAGCTAGATCATAAGATTTACGAGAGCAAGAAAAGGCAAGGGAGAAGAGGGATAGCCCTCTCTCTGATCAAAACCAATATATTTATTTAATCCTTGCAAGGTAAATGTGGGAATCAATCTGAGGGTAGAGGGAGGGAGGGAGGGAGTTAGCATAGCAGAAACGATCCAATCCATTCGAGGCTCCGGGGAACCGAAAAACAGTTCTTCTTTTTCGATATTTCTTCGCTGATACGAGGCAAGGTTTAGGTCCAATCAGGCATAGGTGACAGAGCCGTGGGAAGAGCCGCTTCACTCGCTTAACTAAGGGAAAGGAGCAAAAACCACAGGAAAGGAAATGGAATCCCGTACCGATCGCGGAAGAAGGCAACGGGGGCGAGGATGGATAGAGCGAGGAGGTCGCGGAAGACGCAGAAGACGACCTGGTTCATCCCCACGTTAAGCGCCCGCTTCGCTATCACGTGATAACCGGCGCTGATCACCTGCACCACCGCCATCGTCGCGTGCGCCTTCAGCACCATCTCCCCACCACCGTTAACCATCTCGATTCTCTTTCTTCCTTTGCCCGACTCTGGGGAAGAAAGAAAAAAGGGAGAGAAAAAGAAAAAAAAAGGGCACCAACCGGTGGGTGGAACCGGGAAATAGATAAACCATCCCGTCATTGAGCGTTTCGGATTTCGGCCAGGGTCATCTATCCAAAGGCCCAATAAATCAATCCGGCCCAAAATAATGAGAAAATTATACCCTTAGAAATTGCAAAACCGATGGAAACTGAACTTTGGGCTTGAATAGTAGTTACTTGTTGGGCCATCCATCTCTCTGCATAATCTTAGCTAGTTACCAGTACAAGATGGCAGGAAGGAAAGAGATTGAGAAGAAGAAAGAAGATGAGCGGGATTATTAGTAGGTGGGGCGGCGGATGTGAGATCCTTTCCATCTCAAACTCCCTCCCTTTGTTCCCTTTCTCCACTTTCGCATCCCTTGCGAAGAGATGTAGCTGCAGCATCAGCAGTGCTAGGAGCCCCGATGCGGTGGAGAGGGAGTATTCCGACCTCAACCTCAAACCCATGTACGGAGCCGCTAATGTCAGTGTCACTACCTGCTTTCCTCTCTCCTTTTTTTTTTCTTTCTTTTTTTAACATTACTAATCCTTGCTGGGGGAAAAATGAGCAGTTGGGTCATGTGCGGATCCGGCAACACGTGAACCCTCTCAGCTTGTCCTTCGCTGTGAGTCCCACCCACCCTTCTCTTTTACTCTTTTCATAAAACGAAGGGCTTCTCTCCCCCATCCATACTTTTCTTTTGCCAAACACGCATTTAAATCTCTTTTCTACCCCTTTCTTTTAGACGCCAGTAGAGGTACCGGACTGGAAGGAAGTTTTCAGGGACTCAACGCTGCCACTCATGGTGGACATTGGCTGCGGTAAACCATTTACCGTTATTCTCTTAGCTGTCCTGTTCTTTTTCCTGCGTAGTATCATAGGCATAATCTCTGAATAACTGCTTTATTTCTCTAGCAAATCCGGACCTGTTTCAATATAGATATAGCAAAGCAAGGATGGAAACAGGGAGTAATAAAGCCATAAATTCTGATTGAAACATCATATATTCTAGCAGCCCGTTGCTCTCGGTATGTTAACTATTTAGGTAGCATTTGGTCAGTGCAAAACGGACACTTATTTATGAATTAGGTTCTTCTTAAGTATGGTTTGCAATCAAATACTCACTTATGTCTATTTTAAATAAATTTTTGTATAATGTAAATCAAGTGACAAATTATATACAAAATCTTATAGATAAATGGGTGCGATAAAATTATGCATATTTTTTTAATATGTTTTCAATCACAGTTAACATACTTATTCATAATTAAACTTATTCAAGATAATTATTATGTTTTACAACCAAATAATAAAATGTGAATAAAATTATAGATGTACTTAATTTTATATTTAAGAGATACGTATAAAGATATTCTTAAAAAATCTTATGCATGAACCAAATGAAGCCTTAGGGTTACTTATTATAACTACATAGCTCTCAGGTAGCGGCAGGTTTCTCATTTGGCTTGCAAAGAATTCCACTGAACATAGGAATTACCTTGGACTGGAAATTCGTCACAAGGTGCGGCAAAATAACTGCTCTGCGTTATTCTGCTTATATGGATATAGTAGTTTTTACTCTCCTTTCCAACTGTTTCCTCACTGACCTTTCTTCTTCTTTTTTTACCTTCCTTTGCCATGCAGCTAGTTGAGCGTTCACAGTTTTGGGTGACGGAAATGGGTCTTAAAAACATGTAAGATCTTGTTAATCACATTGCTGCCTTTGTATGAAGTAACCACTCTGACCAAACTGGCATTTCTGATACATTTTCTGACAGCTACTTTATGTTTGCAAATGTCATGGTATCTTTCGAGCAACTGGTATCCACTTACCCTGGTCCTCTGTCACTAGTTTCGATACTGGTGAGTCTAATAGCATTATCTTCCTTAGTGTATACCTATCTATTTCAAAATGTTCTTAGGCTTGTTATTCTTCTTTCACTTGCTGATTGATTATTTACTCTTTCTAATTTTGAAACAAAGTAAGTAACCCTCTAGTTATTTCTATTGGTGGATACCTTGAACATTGCAAATCTAACATAGCAAAGTATGTCTCTTTGCTTGGTCCTTGTAGTGTCCTGACCCTCATTTTAAGAAGAGGCACCACAAAAGAAGAGTCGTGCAAGTATCTTTAGTTGATTGTATTTCAAGAAATTTGAGTTTAGGAGGACAGGTATGGTTTTTTATATTTTTCAATATGTCCTTTTCTCAGACTTCTTCATTTATAGTTTGCTTGCATCACAGAACTCCACATGGATGTCTATTTGAGGACAAAATGGGCATGCAATCATGAACCATCTTTCTGGCTAGAGATAGTAAAACCTAAACAATCTTGTTTTCAAACAAATGGCTCAATTGAACATGAGGCTAGGACCTTGAGAACATTGTGGTATCTGATAATCATCCCTGGTATCATCAAATAAACTTGGAGAGATATCAATTTCATATGTATTGTCTTGAGAAGGTAAATGTTGAGTGTCTAAACGTAAGGGTATATGACGATCGCCCATAGACCAGACACCTCTTAAAGCATCATTCTCTTATTTATGTGTTATTCCCTCTTCTATGTATTGCTCTTGTTTTCATCATTTTGGTATCATATGCTTGATCTTCAACCTATTTAAGATTTAGGGTTTAGGATATACGAGAATATTCATCTTGATAAGGATAAGTAATTTTTTCCAGCCCTCCGCAGCAAGTGCTCAAAAATCAATCATTGTTGCAGTTCCACAGCTATATGAATTTCATTAATTTTCTGTGTATATTCTTACACAGGCCATACATCCACAAATGATGTTTAGGTTTTAGCTTTTAGCTTTTTAATCATTGCTCTGCCTGTCATGCATCAGTTTTTCTTGCTGGTTAGTGGCTTACACTTCTTTTGGTTAGTCTTGGGTTTGCAAATAATGCTAAATATGAAGTCTGCTTCTCCAAGGCCTTTTGGTTCCTCCTGCATAAGGACAGCAGTGCAAATATGCACATAAAAACCTGTTAAGACTTCATTTTTCCTTCTTTTTTCCAATTGGCATTCACCAAGGAAAGAATATAGTATAACTTGGCTGTGGCAAGAAGATTCACCACGATCAGATACCCTCTTCAGCCAGTGAATGAAGCCATGTATTTTGGTTGCATTCGGTTTTTCTACGGTGTGATCTATGAAGGCTGATCATTCTTCATTGTTAACTGACCAGCCTTGTAGAAGTACTGCTAGTAAACTTAATCCAATTGTTCATTCCCATGTCTGTTTTGGTTCATGATGTATGATTATTGTTCTAACTTCACTAGTAGAGGATTATTGTTACTGCTAGTTAACATTTTACAGTTTTCACATTGCTAGGTCTTTTTGCAATCAGATGTGCTTGAGGTGGCATTTGACATGAGAAGTCAATTTGATGCTTGCTCAGATGTATTTGAGCATGTTGATCATGTGGACCCCAATTTTATATGCGATCCTGAAGGATGGCTTTTGCAAAATCCAATGGGAATACGAACAGAAAGAGAAATACATGCTGAGCTGGAAGGGGCAAAAATATACAGAAGGATGTACCAAAAGACAAAGCAGCATATTCATTCTGCTGTGCAATGATTTTTTTTTTTTATTAATTTGAGAGAGAGAATTCGTAGATTTACAATTTTATTGGCTTCACTTAATTTATTGATCCATAACTATTTGCTTCATTTTCCTGCCGTTAATGCTAAGACATGGGACATATACACCACGTTAATACAGTTTTTGGGTATCCCAAGATCTGCATAACTAATCTAATATTTGGGTTCCTACTACAATATGAACCCAATTAATCTTAATTACAATCTTCGTATATCCACCTTTGTTACCTGGAATATTGTGGTACTATAAAGTGGGAGATAAATAATTAGTATAATTAGTAGCCAGGATACCATGGAAAGCTGTCAAAGAAACATTGCTTCGGAACATAGGATAAAAGAAAGAAGAAAAAACCAGTTACTGAGAAAAGGAAGTTTCTTTCCACCACAGTAAAAAATGAGGTACACTTTCTATTTCGTCTATGAAAGATTAGGATACTAAAAAAATTAAGCTTCTTTACAAAACCCCAAGAATTAGTCCTATATAATATATATATATATTAGGGGGGGGGGGGGGGGGGGGGGGGGGGGGGGCCTCAAGAATTGGTCCTTGCTTGCATGAGTATGTATAATAAAGCTTCTTTAAAAGAAGAAAAGATACACGGGATGATTTGTGAGGTTGGTTAGAATGTCAGCCCGTGTAAATGCTTGACGGCCTCTTCTGTGAATAAAAACTCTTAAGTTCTACCAAGGTGGATGATCATCTTCTTTCGTCCGTGGTGGCTCTGGTTTCCAACCAGGTTTCTCATCCCAGTACATGTCATAATATATGTGTCCTGGATCTCGGAATTGCACGCAGCACCATAATCCCACATATCTCTTCACACGATTTCTGAACCTCGCCTCCCTTGTCTGAGTATAATCAGCAACATCCTCACAGTTATTACTGTCATGAAATAAAATAGCAAATAAGAGCCCACAATGGTTAACATTATATCTTACTGCATCAGCAAAACCTCCAAAGGCATCCACCATTGATGAGAACTGGATGACTTTGAACTCCTTGTAAGATGAGAATACTCGCATGATCTGTTTCAGATACAAACTGCTTATAAGTTATGCGATCCATTGAAACTCTTATAGGAGCAAACAGGCAATTAGCGCTGCAAAGTTAACAAAATATCACATCCAAGTAGATACTTTGTATTCTAGCAAGAAAGTTTTCAAACTAAAAGTTCATATTTAAATCTTTAGTTGTCTGCTTAAAGATTATGTTCCTTGACCGGAAGCACGCATAAGCATAATTTACTATCATAATGTTTGGCAATTAGTAAAGATACAATTATTTATACATAGAGCACCACCTAGATGCAAATATTGGTTTATGAGTGGATTACTGGAAATAATTTATCGAATAAAACTTGGTGGCAGGACCAAGTAATGAGAGAATTTAAAATTGTTTGGAGATTTCCAACAGAGATCCCACCGTGCACCATAATATTAAGTTGTTTGCAAATTGATAAGAAGGTTTTGACATAGCCAACGGATCACATAATGCACCACTGAAAAGGAATGATTTTAAAAATCTCGAGAGAGGCCAAGACCACGGCCAACAAGGGAGGAAAAGTAAGAAAAGACATACAATGACTGATTTGATAGAGAACCTTGCACTAAAAAGGGAATCATATATGATAAATGTCTAATGGCTTAGTCATTGTTATTTCCTTTCTTGTTAGCAAAGAACAAAAGCCGTGGTAGTTCAATTTATATATGAATAGGAATTTTGTCATATGCAACTAATACAAAATAAACTTTTAGCCCCCATATAACTAGTTCAAATTTTTACATGTTAAAGATCCATACTTAAATTGCATTAACAAGAAGAACAATAGCCTCTTTTTTTCTCAAAGCTCACACATGATTAGCTTGAAGTTTTATTATCTGGCTTCCTATAGTTTAACAGACCTAGACAGTTTAAAAAACCCACTTAACAATTCAAAAAGGTAATAGTCAAGAATTAGGTTCTAATGGTCCTTCTCAAGAGTCATCAGCATATAAACAAAAAAAGGCATTCATTCATCTGAACTATTATAAAAATGTTGATCACAGGGTAGATAGAGTACCGTTTGTTGAGTGCTATTTTTGGGAAATCTAAGAAAACCATGTCTAGTTCCCCTTGTAGCGAGAGTACATCCCGCGGAGTGCTCATCACAAAGTTGAACTTCAAGTAACGACTCTTTCACCTAAGTCAACAAGAGAAAAAGATAAGTGTCAACTCTGTTCGACTAAGAACAAAAGGCAAAAAAATAAGTTGCTGCTTGTGGTTGCTATACAGCTAACACGCTTGCCTGTTTGGGCACTGATGGATTCTGAAGGAAGGAATATTCTCTGAAATCAATTCGTGAACCATATTCTGCCTCAGGAAGGTTCTTCAGCATGACATTCACCTGCAGGGTGAAATACATTCAACCGATGAACAAAATGGTATAGCAAAGAGTACAAGCAAAACAACATTGACATGCAATCAACTAAAATTTTTCTGGTGCTGCTTTTCCCAAATAAACAGCTTTTTAACAGTGGCCCAGCTGAAACAAGCCACCAGCAACATGTGCTTCTTCAGGAACCTCTACTTGATCCCTCAAATAAGCCTTAGACCTAAAGCTTGAGCATAAAATTGTTATAAGTTCAATATGCTGTAAAGAAGATCTCAAAAATTAACACAAAATAGCATGAGACTAACAGATGTGCCTCAAGCAACTGATCCCAATGCAAGGGAATGTGCCTAGAGAAGCAATAAAAGGTTTGCACAGCACTTACACCTTGTCAGTTCTTTAGGTCAGAGATCACAACTGGAAGCTGAATTGGACATCGCAGAACTTACAGTAGGATAGTCTTCAATAAGGATACGTTCCCTATGCTGGCCTTTTACATAATGACAATATTTGCAAGGTGGAGATTAAGAAGCATGAAAAATAAGAATACCTACATGATGTATTATATTATCATCCTTAATCAGATCACAGATGACTGAATCATATTTCTGCAAAGATTTTATTATTTTCTTTCCTTGGATGATCCAATCTTATTTCTGATTTGGACTTGAAACTACTGCCGAAAAGCTCTTGAAACAAGTTGCGGTAAACATTCTAAGTCAATCCTTCACCTCAATTTTATTCAATTGTGAACCAATAAACCACACACGATCAACTGATCATCATTATTAAGTTGCATGTTGGGACTGGATAAGAAACTCCATATTTAAATGCCTAAAAGTAATACAATAAGATGCAAACTCAATGATTGCTGGTGAGTAGATCTCTAACCCAGAATAATTGAACAATTCATACACCAGTCAGCTATCTTTCATTAAATTAAATAAATTTATCAAGCTAATATATTTTAAAGGATTAATTGGCTCATTATCTCCTGATTCAAATTGTACTCTTGTTCCAGTCTTCATCATAAAGCCTCACAGAGGATAGATCACAGAACAATGAACTATGTGAGACTCAATTGCGCCATCCATAATCTGATCTGCTGATCATAAATGGTAAATTGACAATAGAGGAGCAAGTATTGGCATTGCTTTCAAACACAGGTAAGCACAAAATACTTATATAACTAATGCTGCACTACAGAGCTTGTTATCACCTTTCCTATACTTGGTAAAAAGAATATGACAAATCTGATGTATGCAATGAAAAACATGGGTATCAAAAAAAAAATAAGAAAATCAAAGAGAATATTATTGGACAGATAGCCATACTAGCTAGGAGGGTGAATGATTTCTTTTCTAAACAAGCTAAAATGTGATATTCCAATACTTAATTCTATTAAAGAAGGTACTGCCCTGACAGCAGCAAGATGTGTTAGAACTCGACTGTTCAACTTGTATGGTTTTACTTCCTAATGTACCTCAAATGCATGATCCATGGGGCAGAGGAAAGGCTGTCTGGTCATTGTTCCTTCCATAATTCCTGGGTGCCCAAACCACATTCTATCGAGCCTGCACCATAATGGAGGCATTACCTATAAATATAGAAAGAAGTCAGAACATCAACATCGATATGAATGGAACTAATTAATAAGATGATGAAAGGTGGTTTCCCCAAATAATGTCACTTAAATATACTTTGCAATTTATATTCTTATAATACTGACTCATAATCTTTTGACTATACTTCTTAATAACTTCATAATACTAGCCTATTTTTGATGAAGAACTAATATAGTCCATATAAGTTTTATGGAGATTAAGGAGTCTGCATTTAGATATAGTCAACTAAAAAGTCGACCGAGAACCTTAATTATTGGGAGCAGATAGACTTCTGACGCTACATAGATGATAGATGGACTAGCTTAAGTCCCATGCAAGAAAAGATTATAGAGGCAACCACAAAAGTCTATATATCTAAAATAAACCTTGTCTTTTAAAACCATGTAATTATGGTGTTTTTGTATCAATCTATTGTAGAATCTGAGTGAAGATCACTAGAAGAAATTGGATAAATTTTTTATCAAGATCATGGATGGCCGTCAGTAATAGCACGGCATTTGGCACAGGGTATGCTAGTGGCACACCCCCATGCCGACCCATGTTGGTCCAGCACGATTGCATGCTAGTAATTATGCCATGTGGAGCCATTTTAAAAAAAAAATTCTTATTTTTATTAATTATTATTAAATCAATTCATCAATTGATTATTTAGAAAGCTTAAATAAAATTAATGATAATGAGATTACAAATGATAGTAATGATGGTGATCGTGATAGTGATAGTAACGAGACTCAGTCCAGTGGAGTAATGATGGAGATGAGACATGTGTTCCTATTATACAACCTTATCAAAGAGGTATTATTTTTATAAAGGACTTGAGTCTGTAGATAGCAAAACATCAGGAGATGTGCACTCACAAGATAATCTAAGTTCATTATAATTACCATCATATCAATCATACCCACCATAGCCAAAATACTTTTATTATACTCTATATTTATAATATGCATATGTTTATAGTGTGTCTATATCTATCTGATGTTGTTTATTCCCATAAATGTTCAATATCTATTTTATATCATAAGAGAATTATAAAATTATTATTTGTATGAAGATTATATGAGACGTTAGAACCATGGATTCTCAAATCGGCTAATCCGGATCAGAATCTACCATAATCAAACCCGATTAGACCAGTTTCGCTCAGTATTAGTCAAATCGGCCAGTATCAGCCGGTTTCGACCATATCGACCGATCCATATTGGTTGTATCAACTGAAACTCGACCGTACCGGCTGAAATTATTTTTTTTTAAATTTAGATCAAATCTAAAATATATCTAACCTAGGAGATATTAATAATTAATGTTATCAACTGATTTCTTTTCAAATTTTTAGTTTTTACTCTCTATCTCTCACGCACACTCTTCTCTCACTCTCACACTTCACCAAGTTTATTTGGCGGTTGTTCCAATGAGCCCCACTAGCTAGTCCACACTTTGGTGAACTCGGATGAGTTTTTTCTTTCATTTTTTTTCTTTTTTCTCACTCATTTTTTAACTTCTCTTTTCTTACTACTATAGAACAACAGTGAAAAAATATCTCTCTTCATGTTGTTCTGCAGTAATAATTTACGAATGTAAAAATTTATCTAATTTAAGTCAAAATTCATTATAATTTTGAATGAGTTGTTTCTTTAGTTTTTAAAGTTCATATGTTACTAATTTTTATATTTCCTCTTTCTATTATTTTTTATAATTTTTTATAAAATTAAAAATAGTCTGATTCGATATAACCGATATAGCCAATACGTATCGTTTTTTTAACAGCCGATCTCGATCCTGATACCGAGTTTTGAAACCTTGGTTACAACAAACAATACTATCAGTAAATGAGTTTTAAAGAATATCAACAATATTTAATATAATACTATTATGTTATTTTTGTGCCAATAAATGAAGTCTTTAATCATTCTCGTCATTTTACATTCAACTAGATTAATTTTAATTATTAAACTATTATCAATTAATATTATGTCTTCAATTATATTATAGAGTATTCAATTATTAATATTAGTTTTAATAAATGTCTTCAATCATAATAAGTGTTGAACAATATTTATATTTAACTATTGCTTTATCTTTAAGGATAATGGTAACCCTACCATTAACTAGTTTATTTTTATTTATTAATTTATTTATTAATTTTATAGTAATAGAAATAGATATCCTACTGAGATAGAATTTGTAAATTGTTATCCTTTTGCCTAGCAGGCAGAGATCTACCTATGATCATACTCACATTGGACCTAGTACTCAGATAGTTTAGCTGATAGTAGGTCAAAAAATATTGAACAGTAATATAGGTAAGGGTTTCCAAGGAATACAAATAATCTCCAAGTTTTTTCTAAAATAGGTCATTTATAAACATAATCTAAAGATAAAGCATTATAATATAGGTTTTAAACTTTTAATACATATATTGAAATAAAAACTAAATATTGACATATCAAAGACCCAAAAATATCTTTAAATATACTAAAAAGTTTATTAAAAATATTATAAATGTGTGTCACAAGCACGGTGGGGCATGCTGTGCCGATGGTGGCACGGCTATCGTTGATCAAGATATATAAACCTAATATCCAGACAGACACCATTGCACTTTTACACATAAATAATAAAACTGAATTGTCACTGCATATTTGTTAAGTAATACAAAGAAACTCCCTAAGCTCTGTACATAAGGTTCCTGTAAAAGAACTAATTTCCCACATAAAATATGATAAATTGGAAACTCAATATAATGTATGCAATAGGGGGATATCACTTACTAGGGTACGATTCAATAGTGAGGCAATAGCAAGAGCAGTCCTAATTTGCTTCAGCTGAGATTTGTGAACAAATGGAATAATAATCCATCATTGACATCAAAATTACCAGACTTTCACATAATCTGAAAGTCAAACTAAAATGAAAAATGAATCTTACTTGGTAATTAACTAACAAGAAGTGAGACTCAACAGTATGATCACCATCTAGCAGCAAGTTCCTGGGAATACTTGGTTTGAATGACAAGAAACCTCCTGAGGAAATACTTGCATCAAGAGAAAGTAAAATGCATCATGACCAAATATAATGGAGTGCAGAAAGTGTTTTATAAAGTGGGTCGTGATAATTGATAATTAGTATGTCTGTGATGATGAGGATAATTTAGGATCTTCCACTTTTCTCCTATCTCTTGATATTGCAAAAGGTATGTCTTTATGAGCAGTTTGTTTACGATCAATGGACCAACTGATAATTAAAAGCAAGTTATGCAAGACAAGGAAATTTATTGTACTTATTGCATATTTCCAGTATTCAAAGACATTGTTTTCACTTTTTAGGTTAGTACGAAATTCTGTTTTAGGGAAGCATTAATCTTATCCATAAGGAAAACATGCATGCAACTTAAGAAGCTTAACTTATATCTTTCGTATGATCTCAATCTCGTGGGAGGCTTAGAAACAATCTGTGAAGAGAAACTTTTCTTCTAGTAAAACTGAAAGTGCTTCACTTAGAGTAACAAGTAAGCACTGATATATGTCACTGATCCTTAGAATGATCGTCAAACAGAAATGAGATAAAAACCTCTTTATAGCATACAACATTCAATAGCATATTGGCTGTCAAAAAGAAATGAGACTTCATATTGTACATGATATTGCCTTTTGGACAGATAAAACATCTTTAATATCCATTTAGCACCTAATGTTTTTTCAATGATTCTTTCCTTCTTGAGAACTCAGAAAAATATACGTATGCACATTTAAAATTGTTGTTGCCACCAAAGAAAGCTCATCTTAGCAATTACAAGCAAATGAATTCTGTGCTATTGAGTGAGGTCAGTTGAAACTTTTATAAAGACCATAGGTAAGACTGGGACTTCTCTAATAGTATGAGATGTCTCAACCCTGACTAGAGTTTAGGATAGGTTCAGAAGAAAATGCAAAACCTTTCAGTTAACATAGATTACTTGAAATCCTGCATGAAATAAAGACATCTTGATTCACTGCCTGAAGATTCCTAAAGCAGTTTCAGGAATGATAGAGATTGCTTTCGATACCTCCAAACAAAACTAGCAAAACCTCGTCGCTCCAGCATATTAGCATATATCTTTAAAAAAATGTGCCGAAAATAGTACCTGGTGAGTCATAATATTCTGATTGGTCAAAGAAAAGCATGGCCTCACGCAATCTATGGCGCTTTCCTTCAGTACCTGCATACTGGAATGTAGTATGCACTGCATAAGGTTCTAGCCTGAGTTGCTGATGCATGGCCTGCCAGTAATATATCAATCATATCCACATAAGTTTCCATTTAATAGATAGGGGATACTAATTCCATGAATAGAAGGAATGAATAAGAATCATAGTATCCAGAAAGCAGGAGTATTTTTATAGCTGATCTGCAGAACCAACCTAATAATTAGGCCATATAATACTACCTGAATAAAGTATGTGTGCCCACTGCAGAATATACTGGCAGGCAAGATTCCCAATTTCAGTGTCCCATCAAAAACATAAACAAGCCCATTTTCTCCATCCACCGATGGCCCTAAAACTTTATGGACAAGATCATTAAAGCCAGCTTGATCCCACAACTCCTCATTGGCTAAAAGTAAGTCTCTCCATTCTTTTGCCAATTTTTTGGCAGGATCAGTAGGGCGCCAGTGAAAGATCCCAATGTTGTATGCACCAGTTACTGCCAAAACAAAGAAACAAATGAGCAGTAAGATAGATAATTCAACTTAGATGGCTGGATTTGATAAGATAATTACAAAATTATTTCTCTGAAACTAGAGATATACAAATGGATGATCTCTCATCAAAACCAAATATATGCCATTGTGCAAACTGAAAATTATGGCCTTTCATGAAATTTGTATATCACACTTATTAAAATATTATATAGCATCTTTAGTGAAATATGTAGGTGAACATCAACTCAAAACGAGTCGTCCACAACAGCCTACTTTTCTTGAGGCGGGAGAGACATTGAAAGATGTTGAGGTTCTAAATCTCCATGTGTATGAAATGTATTTCCCAGTCGTGGGAACAACCGAACAACCATGTGTATAGCAAATGATATTAATCTTGTATATTAAACTGTAACCATTAGGAAGCCCCTTCAAGAATCTTTATGCCGATGATCTAACTAAATGATTGTGCACCTATCTAGCTGCAATTGTTCACCTCTTCTAATAAGAAATACAAAAGCCATTTGAGTCGGCATTATAAGACTTCAGCAACTAATCAATGTGACTCTCAAATATGCTCCAGTTCACCTATGGTTTAATCTAATTCTATTTCCCTAAGAAATTAACCCTCATCTCTGCTCTGATTATTCTGTATATCTAACCTGGCGGAAAAACACTAACACTCAATTAAACTCTGCCTAAAAGAAGCAGCCTAAACAAAATCTCATTCCACAAATCTAACCTAACCAGAAAAGGCACTTGAGATGCTTCTTCTCAATCTATAAATATTAAGTTTTCAATCTGATCTATCTTCCGTATGCTAAACTAGTTCTCTCCAAAATTTAATTCATCAGTGCTAAGTTGATTTATCCTACAGAGTGGAGTGCAAAATTGCATGTCATAAATGCAATCAGACTAATTTCACCTTAACTTGATGTGGGGAATGCAACCAAAATTAACTTTAGCATCTTGTACGTTCTGATCTAAAAGGAAACGGAAATATATAATAAGTATCCAGTATATGTCCAAAAGAACTACCTTGCTTCCAGATCTCCAAACTGTCATCAGTGACAGTTGGTATAACTTGGTCGCTTGATGTCAAGACATCTGCATCAGGAAAACGGGCTAGATATGGAAGTGGATTCTGTTTCAAGAACCAAACAGATGTGGAACATTTAATAGCTGGAGGAATATAGTAGCTAGTGTATCAGATAATTAACTTGGTGAGGTAACTCAAAAGCTTTAGCAACATTATCTGCAATTCTCAATTGAATCAGGTTAGCAACTATATTTAATCAAACTTTATGCTAGGTGCACTCAGTGTACATTTCTCTTTATCACCGTTCTCCTGTGTATAAATGCCAATTGTGAGGTGTACAAAATCAACAGATATTCTCGTCCTGACTTGAGCAGTAGTTATTTGTATACTCAAATGAAAGTGGAAAAAGATTTCCAACATGATTGTCTGATGAGAAGTATTAATAAAGTGAAGAATTCAAATGAGGCGTATTTGAGTCTCAAGATATCTCCTAGTCTAATAGACTAATACATCATTAAAGGAACTTTGATTAAAAATTCTGGATGTAGTTGAAAGTCAGACTTGTCACCAAACATTAGTCTCATCTAAACAGAAACAAACCTGAAATATCAATCAACAAGAATCAAAATAAGTCAAGGTAAAAGGAGAAAGATAACAGGGGCAGTAGAACAGCAGAGCATAAAAGTGTAAGGGCACGGGCTGGATAGAATCAGTCACCTCAGGCCAGACATGGTTGGATACAAGTATGTGATTGACTTCCTAAGAAACGATACCACACTACAAGTAGTTACTAAAATTGAACCTAGAAGTAGATATTGCAATGCGTTCACTTTTAAATCTTCCAGAAAGCAGCAGGCTAGCTCCACGTTCAGCATTCCTCAGTTGTCACAAGGCACATAAATATCAATATTGAGTCTGTACTTTTGCTAACATTTGCACCTCTTCAATTTTCTTTATCTACAATATTGTTTATACTTTATAAGCTCGAATCTGCTGAAAAGAAAATGATAAAAAGACTTCTTGGTCTTACTGTGGTTCCATACATCACAAGTACAAGTACAACAGATAAAAGATAATTCAATTCTACAAGATCTTCACTGGAAAAAATTTGAAGGCATTTTAAGACAGAAGGTAAATAACAGAGGCAAACAATGCTTATCTCTACCTTCAACCAGACCATGTCGGTGTCACACATTAGCAGCTCATAACCAAAAGGCAGTAAAGCATTTATCAGAAAAACTTTTTCTCTTCCCATTTTGTGGAATGTGGGTGATCCCCAACCAGCATCATCAGTAATCATTTTACTGCCCATATCAAACACAGGAACTCCTTTCCAATATAAAGCCTCCAGAAGTTTTGTGTCCATTGCACCTGCAATGAGAAAGCTAAATTTTATTAATTGTTGGCATAGATATTTCTATATAAGTGTGTTATTGTTGACTTATATATATATATATGATATGTGATATGATATCATGACAGAGATAATGAATGTGAAAGTGTGAAACAAGAAACCTAGGTGAGGATTCCTCAGTTAAAACGTAGCATGAATCTAGCATGTTTAAAATATTACCAACAAGAAGGTTAAAGATGTTAAGATCTGTCAAGTGTTTCACCCAATTCAAAATGAAGTCCATAAATGCAAAATTTCCAAAAGTCACAATGATGACGTTGTCTTTTGCCCGGTACTTGACCATCCCTTTTGTCAGCTGGAATGCCTTCAGATCTGGCAATGTAGTATCAGCAGGGACCTCCCATATAGTTCTTATAAACATGTATTCAGGTTGTGAAGTAGGCAATGATGTTCCATTTCCTGTGGCAGGAGAAATATATTCAGAAGTACTTCACTTGCTTTAGAAATCTCGTATGCATTCCCTACTAAAATAGAATCTCTCTCTGAAAAGATGCCAACTTATTATTATCAATATGTAAGCTAACTATGATAAGAATCAATTATCCTAGTAACAAAACTAAGGTAAAAGTAACACACGCTACACAAAGATTTTGCTGGGATGAAAATGAAAATGAATTGACAATACATCTGTTGTTGACAACAAAGACATTTTTTCTTTTTATCACCTCCAGAAATCTTGAAGGAAGTCAATTTACTAGTAGTTTTGCTGGCTGCGAACAACTTTCAGAAAAATTTGAGACGAAAAAGAAAGTAACACAAAAGGAAATCTGGGGGAGAAGAAAAAGGAACGAGCATTCAGGTGGCGAAATTCTGTTTGACGTACACTTAACCATCCTTCAACAAGTTCAAGAAAATTTGTCCAAAAAAGAAGTTCAAGAAAAGGGCCTCTGAAACCAGTAGTAAACCCCTCGAGTGGAAATACTTCCTTGCGAGCTTTTCAGAGGGACAGTGATCCAAATTAGCGCATGTTTAAGCCCAAACCTGCTATCACCTGGTTACAGATTTCATTCAGAGTTTCAGATTCTTAAAATTTTCTTCCTCTTTCTCCCTTTACGTGTATCATTATATCCGCGGATGACAAGTATCGGGATCCTCTAGATTATCTCTCCGGATCTAGTGGAACAGGTTTGACCTTCTTCTTAATTACAATAACACAAGTCCAACTATAGCGCTGTCAAACTTGCAGGGAAATTTGGCATTCCGCATGGAAGGAAGTTATCAAATATCACAAAACAAGAAGCAGAAAAGCAAGAAAAAGTGCGAGACCCAAAGATTTTGAAATAAAGAGGAGAGTTGTAGCGGATTTACGCGGTAACGAAGGAGACCGAGGAAGGGAGGAGGAGGAGGAGGAGAGACTGTCGCCCGAGGAGAGGAAGGGGTTGCCACCGGAGGAATAGATGCTGCCTAGGACGAAGAGGGCGGAGAGGACGATCCCGCCGAAGACGATCACGTAGATCGCAAGGAAGATGGGCTTTGCATCCGCACATACCGCCATGCCCAATAGTAATGCAACCGCAAGATCGAAATACTCTATCTCGACCTCATCTTTCCCTAGTCCTTCTTCGCCGGCATGGCTGGCTATATCTATGTCGACCGGAGGAGCGTACAGTGAACGACGAATGCTCCAGTTTTTTTAAGTCATCTCTTTTCTAAACTGTAAAATATTCCATTTCCATTCAATTACAAATGGGTACTCTGGTTTTTGGTATTTACCATTGCGTGTATAAAATACATTTTTATCTAGATATTGTACTTTGATAAACAAATGACCAAATGACTTTGATTATATTTTCTGTATTTATTAAACACATATTTTGATAGTTATATTTTATAACAGTGTATTTAGTAAACTTAAGGTTGAAAATGAGATGAGAGAGATGGAATAGGGTTGGACTAGGATTGAGAGGAGGAAGATAGATTAGAATTAGATTGGGATTTGTAACACACACAAAAAAATATAATAATATATTTAGTAAAGAAGTATTTAGCTAAGGGTGAGGGAAGAGCATGCCTAGCCCTCCTTGCACACGCCACCAACTATATGCTTGATGGGACACCGCCCTTCCCTTCTCTTTCCTATTTCTTCCCCTCCACTCTTGATTCTCTCCCCCCGACCCTTCTTCTCATTTCACCACCCATTCATCTGATTATTGTCATAGTCATTATTACCATGGCCAAAGCCAGTGAACTTATCGTCGTCGGTGAGTCTTCCTCCCTCGATCCTTTTATTTTGTATTTAGTGTTGGAGTGGCATTTTGGGCACATCGTGTCTTCCTCCTCTTTCCCTTTCGGCAACAATAATTGGCGACAGGTGTAGGCCCTCTTTTCCCTCGTCGAGACTCGTGTAGCGCTCCAACAAGTCAGGCTGGAGACTGTCAACTTAGGTTGGGTGGTGCCAACCCAAGTGCACCTGGGGCTCAGGTTGGGTGGAGCCAGCCCCAACGCATTTGGACTCGGGTTGAGCTTAGCCAATCCGAGCACATTGGGTAAGACTGGACCAGGCCTAGTCTCGCGGGCTAGGCCTTCTCTTATTTTTGGCATGGCTAAGCTCCCTTTTTCTCTCTCCTTATTATTATTATTATTATTATTATTTATCCCCTCTTTTACTACCCCTTAATTTTAGAAATAAGTGTTGAACTATAACTAGGTTAAAAAAAGGAAGGTATTTTTTGTAGACTTAAGGCAGCTTTACTTCCATTCCCCGAGCTGTTAAGAAACAAAAGTTATCTTCTTCTTTTTTTCTTTTTTTTTTTCATTTGATCCATGAGATCCTAAAGGAAATAGAATTTTTATCTGAATATCGTCTTTTAACCAATCTTTGGGAAATTCTTAAGTGTATTTAACATGCATTTCTCTATTCCAATCTTTCAAATCTTCATACCATATGGGGAATTAATATTTTTAGCTATTACGAAGGAATTACAATGTTTTCTTTCTAAGAAAAGATTGCGTTACTAACGTTAAACATTTTATTATTTGAGCAAATATAATGCTATCGCAAGTTTCTGATATTGTTATCCATTCCTTTTCCTTTACCCTAGGACCAACGCTAATCTTGAAGTCGACCGTAATTAAAGTGGGGACCGCTAAGAATTTTAACGAATTCATACAAGTGGTCTGTCAACTTCTATAATAATCGCTTGATGTGTTGGGTTGATTATCTATGACATATTAATTCGTTTATCATAGTAAAATATGTTTTGTTAACATGATGCATAACATAACTTTTATAATTTAATTATGATGTGCATTCATCCGCATGTTTAGATACAATTGCTTTATGTTAGTCATGTTTATATTATTATGCTATTAGCAGAAGAGTACAACTATAGGGTATGTTTAATTATTGCTTTGAGAGAGATTTACTATTAATTGGCGAGAGTAACACATTTAGAGTAGATATAATCATTAGGCCCAACTTGCCCAAAATCGGCCTAAATCCGTCTTGTTTCAATAGGGCTAAGTCTAGTCCAGACTGAAAGCCCGATTCATTACTTTTTATAATTTGTTTTAATCTCATATTGGATATTTAGTAAACTATATATCGATATATAAATATGTTTCCATGAAAGATAACTAAAATATCTTTATATAAACCCATTAAATTTGGCCTAATAAGATATAATATTATTTATATTTAATAAACCTATTATACCCAATCCATTACTGCCCTGAATTACATTATCATCCTTTGTATTATGGCATTGCTCGCACTATACCTCAGGGTTGAAAATGTAACTTAAATTATGTTTCTTTTATTGCCCTAAATGTTTTTTTTAATTATAAACCTGTTACACGCGTCATAAATAGGTTATTGAGTCTGATCCTAACTCCTAAGTGGGTTAAATGGATTAAATAATAAACGGGTTAACAGCTGCAGCCCCTGGCTTTGGTGAGGCGAGGAGATAAATCCCAAATTCTAGGCAAGAGGCAACAGAGCCGTCAGAGTCCGAGCGTCTAGGGCGTGGGACAGAGGTTCAAACCATGAGAGCTCCCATGGCTCTGGTGTCGAGGTATTCCTCCTCTTACCCTCTCGCCTCTCTCTTCTGCCGCGCCTCCTCTTCTCGTTGTCCTCCTCCGCCTCCTACTTGCCTACTCGCCTCCTCTTCCATCTCCTTCAAGGGGAATAGGATTCCACGGTCTTTTCCGGCCGTTACGGATCTCGAATCGCGTCGTGTTGGATCCCGACACGGGGCCGCTACCGTAAGGAGATTCTGCGGCGTGCGGGCAACGCAGGTATCGGACTCGGGCTCCATTGACTCTCCTATGATACATGCCATGGAAAAGAAGGTCCGATCCGCTCCTATGTCCATCTTTTTTCTTTCTCTTCTCGGATTTGTTGGGTAATTCTTTTCATTCTCAGGGTGCGTGATTAGATATGGAGGCTTGGAAAAGCCTTTATGTGTTTGTCTTTTGGTCGGCACTTACTGCATCTGATAAACGAAGGAAAATGTGTTCTTTGGACGCATCAACTTCACATGATTGATGATGTCTTTCGTCCAATGATGATGATTTGCAAATTTCTGCTATGTCCACTAATGGTATTTTGGTCTTGTTAATGATGAACCGTAATATTTTGTAGTATATCATGGCACACTTGGTTGACTTTTGTTCACCCATGAACAGAAAATCAAAACCAAAAACATGTTTAGGTCATAAATGGCAGTGAAACTCGAAGAATTCGGAAACCCAACCCACATTATGTTGGGAACTAGACGTTGCCCATGTTATTAGCAAAGAATAAGTCTGCCGTGTGGAGAAGGTCTTCCATGAAATCTGCAAGTTGGGAGAAGGCCTTTGGCATGAAGAACAGGACTTGGCTTCAAAGCTAACTGTTCAGTTAGCTTCCTTTTATTTTGCATTTTTGTTAGCATTCTGTTTAGGACTTCTATTATAAATAAGCATGTCATGCATGGCCAATGGCAAGCAATTTAGTTCTCTCGATTATTGTAGAGATGGTACCCATACCTCAAGTTGGGTTTTCCTTTCTATGAAAATTTTCTTTCTAGTTTTTCCTTCCCTCCTGATTGGGCCCTACCATTTGTATCAAAGCAAAGATGTCAAATAAAGAGCATATCAAGTAGCTAGAAGCCAACATAGGAGCAGCACAAGAGAGTCTACGTAACTTGGAAACCCAGTCAGATGAATGCTTCAACAAGGTGCTAGTTGCTCTCCATCCTCGGCGAAATGATAAAGCGATTGCCACCAATGAAACCACCAATCCTCTTATCTCCACAGCTTGAAAATCATGAGCTCTTCAAAAACCAAGGAGGCCATCATCGTGCTAAAATGAAGCTCCCTCGATTAATAGGGGTAACCCAGTGGTGTGGCTTGATTGACTTGAACAATATTTCGACATCCAAGGAACTCCTGAGAAGTAGTGGGTTTACATGTTATCATTCTAGATGAAAAGATAAACCATTGGTGGTAACAAGTGCGTTGAGCCTATAGAGATGAAGGGATAGTGATCATTTGGAGGACTTTCGAGCGGGAGTTACTAGCTCAATTTGGATTGAACAAGTACATAAATTTCAGTGGAAGATATATCATGAAAAATGAGCATGCAAGCGTACCAAGAAGAGTTTTGAAATTTTGGCTAATAGAGTTCGTGGATAGACACATGATGCTCTTCTCAACACCTTTGTAGGAGGAATCAACAAAGAGATAGCGAAGGAAGTGCGTATGAGGCGGCCGTGCACCTTGCAGGAAGCAATTGTTGTGGCTCACATTGCAAGAAGAAAGACTAAATCAAATGTAAAACACTCTGCGGATTGCGAAAGCATGTAATGTTAATGCCCTAAGATCCATACCACCAACCAACGTACCCCAGCTACTTGAGTCTACTCACGCTTGCCTACTTTCTTGGGAAGAAATGCAACAACGTTGAGAAAGAGGTTGTGTTTCAAGTGCAATGAGCAGTTTGCAGCCGAACATCGGTGCAAGAAAGTTTACCTGATCAAAACTGATCTGACAGAGGCAATTACAAGAGCTAGTAGCAATGTGTTAGAACAAGACAAAGAGGATGACTAGGTTCAAGAAGTGCAACCGGCTATCTCACTACGTACACTTAGGGGTGTCAAAATAAACGAGTGGCTCGAGCTCGACTCGACTAAAGCTTGGGCTCAGCTTGGTTCAAGCTGAGCCAAGCTTGAGCTCAAAAATTGAGGTCAAAATTAAGGCTCGATTTGAATTTTGAGTCAAGTCTAAACCGAAGTTGGCTCCCTCAAGCTTGGCTCGGCAGGCTCATTTATTTTCCTTCTCAGCTAATACTCACCTGTCACCCTCACCACACCTTCCCAGCTAATAGCCATCACATCACTTGTCACCTATCACCCTTACCATGCCCCACCCTCACCCATCACCCCATGCCCTCACTCCACCCCACCCTCATCCATCACTACTGCCCTCACCCCACCCTCACCTATCCAGCCTCCTCTCTGTTGGTCTCAATCAGCAAGCCGTCGCCACCACCTCCTCTCCATCAGCCTCCATCGGCAAGTTGCTGTCATCTCCTCTCCGTCGGCCTCCATTGACAAGCCGCTGCCACTTCCTCTCAGTCGGCCTCCTCTTGGGTTTGGCAAGTCTACCGCTCATTTCTACTTAGTTATTCCCATTATTCGGTAACCACGGGATGATTTTCCTCCTCCATTGATTGAAATGTCTCCTCCAGCCTTTTTGGGCCTCATCTTCCTCCTCTCCGTCGACCTCCTCCATCGACCATCTCCTTTGGCCTCTTTTGGTGACCTCCTCCACGAGTCCAAAAACCATGAGAGTAGGATCCGTGTAGGAGTCTAAATGAACCAAGCCTGAGCAAGCCAGCTCGAGCTGGGCCAGATTGAGCTGGACCAAGCTACAAGAAGAAAAAGAAAATTGGAGCCTGCGGGACGACTCTGAGGGACCTACAAGAGAGCTGCGTGGCAGAGGTACTGATCCGCCAAATATTTGCTAGCACCGCGGCAGCTTGACGGGGTGACACCGTGGCGGCTTGCCATTGCTGAAGGAGGAGGAGGTGGCACTGCGATGGCAGCTTGGCGAAGGAGGAAGAGGCGGGGATGTGGATGTAGGATTTAGGATTAGGGATTTATCACCCATTTTATACCGAGCCTATCAAGTCGAGCCTGAGTAAGTCGGCTCCAGCTCAGGCTCTCGGCTTGATATTAATTTCGAGCCGGTTTCAAGTGCTCAAGCTCGGCTCATCTCTAACCGAGCTCGAGCCAAGCCTGAACCGCCCCTTTATTTTAACAGCCCTAGACTCGTGGCCTATTGTCTTGCCCTTCCGCACAGTGCAAAGATTCAACTAATTTTCCACATATCCCTACTAAAGAAGTGGCTTAGATAGACAAAAGCTCCTTGTTCAAAGCACCCCGAAATAACAAAATATGGTATTTCCTTATTGGAATTAAGAACTATCGATGGTCAAACAAGAGAGTAAACTAATTGAAGAAGTATTGATGCAATGACTTTCGTTCCCAGAAAATGACACCACATGGTAAAAATATAAAATATTGAAGGATAGGTTTTCCACAACCAACCTTGAGGACAAGGTTGTGGTTGAAAAAGGGGGGTGGGGGAAGATTTCATCTTATATCTTATTTCCTAAAAATAATATAAAAATAAAATGTTTTATAAATTTGAAATTTCTTTAAATTGAAATATTTCTAATCAGTTAGAAATATAAACATCATAATTTCTTTTTATTCTGAAAACATAGGAAATCTGAAATTTCTATAAAAATGTAAATAATTTTGACATCTCTAATTCTTCAATAGAAATTCTTAAAATAATGAATTTCTTAATTTGTTATATATGTAGCATAATTGACATCATCATATTAAAATTCCTTATCTCATAAAATTGGACATGATAAGAATAAATAGAAAAAAGATACTTTAAATTCATCAACTCTATATAATTTAGAATAAGAAAATTTTAAAAAATTATGAGTGAGAACTTGCCTTGATCATTTAATTTTAATTAATTTAATTTTTAGATCTTAATCATAGTCTGCATAGATTTTGATGCACCCACCATTGTTTTCCTCTTTCCTTTTATTCTCTTTTTCTCTTTCCTCTGTCTTTGTGTTCCCACTCTTCTCTATATCATTCTCTCTTGGCTACAGCACTGTGGCTATAGTGCCGATCCCCTCCTTTTGTCTGAGAGGTTTTCAGTTTTTCACTTTAAGCCCCTCCGTTTTATAGATTAAAAGATAAGAAAGTATCAATGATTAAATTAATTTTATAGGGATTCTAATATCTTTTCTTAATGATATACCTAATAAAAATATTAACTTGATTTAATCCAAATCCTAAAGGATCAAGGATTAAATTAAATCTCTCATTGTCTAAATAATTATCTCTAATTTCTTATTTATTTATTTATCTTCTAAATTTTGGGTTACATAAGCCATCTCATGCCAGCACATCTCCTACTTCAGTGCTCCTCAAGGCTTTGTTAGCAATTGCCGCAATCCTCATACTGATTCGTGTATAAGTTTCTCATTAAATTTATCACAATAAGTTGGACTCTTCAGTGGCCTCTAGTGTAGTGCATATGTTCCTTATAGTTTGCCTCACATCCTCCTCCATGGCTTTTGTAATCGTGTTTGCTTGCACAAAGCATCCCTGTTGCTCCAACTATACAATATTGCATATTAGTCGCATCATTTGCATGCTACAGAGTTCTGGTCTTGTTGCGTAGGCCTCCATTAGTAGTTTAATATACTTTCTCTTTTTCTGAATTATTATCATGTTTGCACTCAGTCCATCATCTTTTCCTTATTTTTCTGTAAAATATGTCCCTTTGGCATAATGGTTATTATACTAAAAAGAAAGCATCTAGCATCTACTTAATCGTTTGATAACTACTTAAAATGCTTTTTTAACAACCTGATTCTTGTTTATCAGATCAAGGAGCAATTAGAAGCTGATTTTGTAGCTGTCAAGGATGCTTATGGTGATGGTCGACATGTCAGGTTGCTTGTATTTTCTGGCATCAGATAGTACTGCATGTGGCTTGTAATGGCATTTTCTGTTCTATACTGCCATGCTGTGTTTAAGTATAAGCACCCAATTGTGACACTCTTTAATTTGATGACCTTTTTCCACTTCCTACTGACTAAAAGTTTTCTTTGCTTGACATAGTATTTATTGATCAATCTTTTGCATTTGATAACCTTCTGCTCATGCATTTAGAGGAGATTAACTTATTTCCGAGTGAGCAGTTTGACTTAATTTTTATGTTTTGAAGAGAGTAGCATGGTATTTTCCTTTTGTATTCATTAAGAATTCTTTCGTGTTTAATTAGTGTCTGATTTACGCGACATACTTGTGCTACTTGAGGAATGATCATAATAAAATGTGGCACATGCCTATGGCCTATGGCCTTTCAATCAAAAAAGTAAAGAAAGAAAATGGGATACATGTTCCAAGATGTACATTTCTGGTGACGTTGAATTTCAAAGTTGTTTTCATTGACTTCATTTCAAAAAGTTAGAGGAATTAGGATCATTTGACATCATTGGTATATTCTGTTTGCATCATTTTCTTGTGGCATTAATATTCAATACACTCCTTGTTTTACTTACTTTTACTTCATGAGAGGCTATCTTATAAATTAGCAGCATTCAGGTGTTTGGCATCATGCAGTTCTATATAGTGATTCAATTCCAAGACTAGCCAATTTATAACATACATGAATATATTGGTAATCCCTTTGTCATTTAAGAAAGAATAAGAGCTTGAGGCCATGCTCTCGTCTATCAGTCAAGCCAACCCGATTTTGGTGACATTGTGCTATTGGCTCTGTTGTTCTTTGCTTTTGTTTCCCTTTTCTCCTTCTATATAGTTGTGCTTTGTTGTTGGTGGTGGTCAGCTAAAGCTGATGAGTCACCTTCTATCACCAGCCTTATAGAGCCCACCCTTTAATAGAGGGGAGGACTTGTTAACACTCTTACATGAGTGGTTATTGCATTTTTTTTTCTTTTGAAGTAATAACTAATAACTCTAGCACTTAAATGTGATAAATTTCCCTCCGTAGTTTCTTTTTGACTGTAGTTTGTCTTATTAACCAATGACTTTCAGGTGCAATTTTGGTAATGATCTTATTTAGTCTTAAATAATATACCTTTTCGTGCATCATCTTTTTAACAGTTTCCAGTCATTTCCTAGATAGGAGTTTTAAGTTATATTTGGATCTTCAGACTGCAAATTGCACTTCCTTCTTTTTTTGATCACTTGTTAAAGAAAGAAACTTACTGAGATGGACCAGCTGCATTAACATAGTTATGAAATAGCCAAATCCATGTCCCATTTGGGACTAATTATAAATTACCCTGCGCCATGATCCCATCACACAAATTTCATAATTCTAGGTTTCAGTTGGATATGTACCTGTATGTTTACTCATAAGGTACTTGTTGTCATAGTTTGAAGTTTCTGTTTTGGTTTTTGGTTTCGGCTTTGGTTAGAAAACAAAACATTTTGGCCAGTTTCAGTCGGTTTCACTTTTAATTTCATTGCATCAGTTTCAAACTTCTTTTAATAATCTTATTTATCTTATTTCTCAATGCATCAACAAAATCTAATAGCATTTAAGCAATGAGGTTGACATTGAATTAAGTAATTGGATTCAAGTCAAATTCAACTTAGAATTGAAAATATACCCAAAAAAAATTGTTAGTAGACTTGTTTCACTTGGATGATAGTTTTGGGGATCAATTTCGGGATCAGATAGGATCGAAATACTAACCGTTTCGGAGAAACATCTCGGTTTCGGATGAAACTTCAAAAAAAGAGGCACTTCTTTCTCATGTAGGCCTGGTCTTGTTTTTCTATTTCTTGATCAGCAAGCACGACTGGTCCTTCAAAGTCTTTTTTCTTCTGATGCAGCATTGATGTTGTTTCAAAGGCCTTTGAGGGACAATCTGCAGTGAACAGGCAGAGATTGGTTTACAAAGCCATATGGGAGGAGCTTCAGAGCACGGTCCATGCTGTTGATCAAATGACTACCAGAACCCCTGCTGAAGCTGCTGCAAAAAATTAATCGTCCAGATACTATTGAAGTGCATCTAGGTAAGTATTTTTCCTTGTCATGTCAGTAACGGGAAACTGCACTAGAATTTTCTAGCTATAGGAAATTCTGTAGCAATTTCCACCTCTTTAAGTTATACAAGGTAGTAAGATCAGCTCAAGAATTATCAGCTTCTCATCTGTCGGGTTCTTTGGTTCCTCTGGCAAAGTTGTTGCTATTGAACTCCATAAGACGATGGATTGTCGTAATATTTCGTCATATTTCTCAAAAGCTTTTAAAGATTTACTTCAAGCTTTATATTAGTTATATGTTAAAAAGAATGCTTCAAGAAACCCGTTTGCTTCCATAAAAAGAAATAGGGAATTATACTTAAAGCTGTAAGTGTTGCTTTTTATTAAAGTTTACATCTTATCTTTCCAAATTACTACAGATGTCAGTTATCTATGCGTTTGACTTACTGGGTCAACTGTGTCGCTTTGTCTAAGTCCCTCAGATTAATTTCTTGTAGTGAATGAGTTAATCACCCCCCCTTGGTATCTTTTTAGATTAAAAAAATGAAATATTATTTTCCATTTGTCAGGATTTTCTTTTTCCTTTTCTTTTGGAAGCATTATGGTCATTCGGTGAGAAATGTTTCAACTTATTCCTGTCGATGCCATCTTCAAAGCTGAATCCAGTTTCATCTAGTACGTCATTCTGGATTATCATCAAGTGATGAAGGGGGAAGATTGTGTGCTTCGAATGAGTGGATTGCATCAAAGGAAGAAAAAAAACTGTACCTTTACTCAGATGAGCTAGGGTTCTGTCGACAAGTAGTTCTCCAAGGAAAGTAAAGTAGGACATCTTAGCGAACGTTTTATATATATATTTTATATATATATATATATATATATATATTTCTCTTTTTCTTTTTTTTTTTCTTTTTTTTCTTTTGGTGCTAAAAGCTGGAACGTGCGGTGATGGTTTTGTTATGACCTATGCTCATGCTCTGCTTCTGGAGCATGAGGATTATGTAGGCACGGCAGCCGAATTTTGAGCATTTGCCGCATTTCCTACATCAAAAGGATAAGCTTGCCTCTGCCGAGGAGTTATCGCTCAAATGGATTCGATCTTTTATTGTGCACAGTGCAGGGCAAGGAGAACCGTGCATGACCTCTCTCTCTCTCTCTCTCTTAGTGTGGGGAATTGGAAGCGATTAACAAGACAAAACAGGTTACAAATTGGTAAGTTGTGTCGAATTATCTTGTTTCTTTCTCTAGAGGGTAAATGGTAAGTAGGTATGGAAACTAGATGGAGGACTTGCTACGGATGTTACGGCTCTGAAATTCCGGAGGCAGAGGGGTGGTTGCCTAGAGAGGCCTGAGGAAGCGCAGTTTTATTAGTTTAGGACAGGAAACGAGAGATTTGCATGTAGTAGTGACGCAATTTGCCACGTGCTGCCTCACCTTTGTCCATTGACGCCCAAGTCAAAGTCACCACTGGCCACTGCCCCCTTCCACGCTAGCGTGTTGGCATGCAATACCCACCACCTAACTCCATCATGCTGCCTCCTTCCCTTATTTTCTTCTCTTGGGTCATCCTATGTTCTGACATTTGTATATTTGCATACTTTAATAATTGATGAACCTATACCTCCTGGTCTTCAATGTTGATGCACCAAATGCATAGACTTCTTTTTTCTAGTTAACCCTTCTCTCTTGGCATTCTGAGCCGGAAATTTAGGATATATGTCACACTAGAACGAAGTTGATTGGCGCGTAGTTGCAATATTATCAGTTACCTTCGTTTGATCATTTTGACTGCAGAAAGGCAAGAGTCTTATGGTTTCCACCTTTTTGCCAAACTGTCTAGATTGCACAAAATACATAGAAAAGGTTAAAATGTTAATTAGTGAAACTTTTCTCAAACCATGTTTAGCTCACCTGCATACCCGCTTGTTGATCTGAAAACATGAACTTTTACTTTTTCTGGTGATAATTTGGTGGATAAGAACATGAATTGGCCGGCGGCCTCTAGATCGCTCAAGGTTCCGCTAAGGAAAAGAGAGAAGAATTAAGGAGAACTACAAGAGTAATATGCCAAAACAGAGCATGCACTATTACGAGTATACGACACGAGCCACAGCTAGAAAAGAAGAATGGACTAATAAGCTGAATCGTGTCACTTACATGTATGTGGTGCCATCGTTGCACCCCTCTCTCTCTCTCTCTCTCTCTCTCTACCCGCAACAAATAATGATCAAGTACGCAAATAGCAAGAAAAATTGGGATTCAAACCCTGCTATTCTCTATTATGTGTGTATATTATATATATATATATATATATATATAGAGAGAGAGAGAGAGAGAGAGAGAGAGAGAGAGAGAGCTATGTCGATGTAGGACACCTTCGTATTAGTCTTCCGTTAAGTTGTCATGGCTCTGTGGTTCGATGGGTTGCACCCGATTGACCGACGTTGTTATGACGGTTGGATGGACCTGAAGGTGGGATCCGCGTTCCCCGGGGAAGCAATTGGAAGGAGGGGAAGCGATCCATCTGTAAGGAAAAATGATCATGATCCACACGACTTCGTATTTCCTGTGTCTGTGTGTCTGCCGCGGAGAGAGGCATTCTGTATATGGATCCATTGCATGGAGAGGGAATGGAGGAGAGGAAGAGCAGGAAGAAGAGGATACACAAGTGTTTGGGGGCCATGTATGCATGGGATAGCTTTCTTCCTAATCAATCACCAATCCTCAACTATAAGTACTCCTGCGTCTCCTAAGTCCCAGCTGCTACCCCTTTTGTTTCCTTCCTTCAAGTCAAATTAAGCAGCAGAAAGATCGAGCTGGTCAAGGGGTTTTGGTTTGTTATCTTCAACGGACGCTAATGGTTTGTAGATTTTGTCAAGGGAAATGGAGGAGAAGTTCGTGAGAGGGAGAATTTAATGAGGGGAGGAGGAGTGGGCAACAATCCAACTTCTTAAAAGAGACTTTGAGACAGAAAGTAATTAAAAGAAGTTTTTTATTTTTATTCTATTTCTTCTTCTTCTTCTTTTCTTTTCCTTTTTTTTTCTTTTTGTTTCTTTGAAGGTCAACAGAGGATGAGTTATTGTAACATTATAAATAAAAGAATAGGGTAGTATACATATGTATTATATGGGGGGTGTCTGTGTGTGTGTGTGGCTTTAGTTATGCTAGGATGCGATTGGAATGCTTCCAAGGATCTTTCAATTGATTTGACATTTGAGAGATGGAATAACTTATCAACATCTCCATGATGAATCGATCATCCTCCCTAGTTTGAATGAATATAATATTAGTTGGCATAGTTTCAAACTGTTATTTTCTGTCCATCGGCGTCTATAGTGGCCTTGCCTCCTTTTCCTGAAAAACAAGTACCTCTTATCAACTCTGATGTCATCCTACAGGGAAAAAGGTGACCTTAAGAGCTCTCTCTCTCTCTCTCTCTCTCGATCGACTTCTATTGTAAAGAAGACGCCCATCAAGCTTTGAGAACGGAGGAAAAAGAAATACCGACAAAACAGAATAAAGTTACTTTATATGAGAGGTACGCGGGGGGGAAGAAAAGATAAACAAATAAAAGAAGAGTCGTTCGTTACACGATAATTGATCTACAAACTAGGAGATCAGGTTTTTCGGTTATATATATATATATATATATATATATCATTCGGATTCCAGCTCTTAACCTAGCTAGTTAAGATTGAGCTGATCTCCAGACTCCAGTTAAAATCTCTTGTACACAACCCTATTGAATTTTGTTAAGAGCCAGCCAGCCTTGTGAATTGCTAGAAGATGCATGTGGTGTACTAAACTAGCTAGAAGAGGATGCGGAATCGATCGTGCTTGCACATTCTTCCACTTATCTCATCCGATGGATACGGATAGCGATGTGAATTAATCTTATCGACGTCGTAATATCTTAACGCAGACTTGCCCATTTCTGCTGAATCGTTATCCACTTCGGTATTTAAAGGCAAATGGAGAAAGAAAAGTTGAAAGGAACTCTAGATATGGTACACTTCATATCTCGTCTTCTTCTTTTATCAAATTTTGGGCATGAATTGACATGGACTTAGACGACCAAAGGGGAGTGAGTATTCGAAAAAACTTTTTAACAATTACGGATCCCAGCTGCGTCGATCATTTGTTAGTAACTTTGCTTCTACTTCACAAATCCAAAATAAGCTTGGACTTGAAGAAAATAATATCCGTCTAAGTAATATTATTTTGTTACGATGATATTATTGTTAGCAAACACGACGAATTAACTTTCCCCTCCAATTGGCGATGGCGATATATATATAGATGACCTGGATACAACTACGACACGATGATCCCCTTTTTTTTAGCAAATTAAGAACACGATGGTCCACATGAGGGTGAACCCATCGATGCACCTTTTGTAACAGTAGCTTTGGTGAAAGGTACAAAGATTGTTATTGATGGCCTAAAACCAGGCCAACAGAATTTCTCACGGGAGTTGGGACTGATCAACCAACTGGAAGCTCTCCTACTTATATATGTAAAACGATTCTAAATTCCAATTTGTGCGAATCACCCACAAATCTTAAATGAAGCAAAACTACTAACGAACTCATTTCCACACAGAAGATTAATTAACGGGTGTCAATGCATGCATATGACTCAGTAAGTAATGCAAGTTAACTCACTAGTACTGCTTGATCATCAGCTAGTTGCAGAGAAGACAAGAAGAGACATCATGTTATACTGATGACTGCTCCACAGTAGTTGGTATAGGATGGCAGCAATGATCAGTACCTGATTCATGCTTCAGAGAAAAGCCTGCAAGCACTTTATCCTTTATGATCAACTATTAGAGATCACCTCGATCAACAGAAGGCCACCAATTAATACTGCTTCAGAAGCTCTCTCTCTCTCTCTCTCTCTCTCTCTCTCTCTCTCTCTCTCACTCCCTGAGATCAACATCAGAGCATCAATAAGTGCTAATACTTCCAGCCAGCTCACCTGCAACTAGGATCGATGGACTAAAGGACTAAAAGGCGTTATTATTTTGGTCGCGATTTGTGAAGTAAGGGTGAACTGTACTGTAATTCTATTCCCTCTTAGGTGATGGCGTCCATTGTTTGAGCTAGCATGCATACAACATACTGTACATAAAGAATGACCTCTGAAGAAAGAATTTGCAAATTTCACCTTTTATACCGGCCTATTTAACTAACTGACAAACTTTTTTCTGGCTTGAGATCAAATAGAAAGGTCGTGGTTAATTAAGCAAAATAATTCCCAAGATCAATCTAGTCATCATGACTTGGATTAACCTGCATGCAGATGTTGCACTATTCGAGTGCAATTGGACTATAGATCAGATCGGTGTTGTTGTAGTATATATCCTTTTGTGTTAATTTCAATTTTCAGAATATGCATGCATGTCCCTCCAAAACTGATCGCTATCATTCCGACGCCCGGATTACGTGATCGATACGCTAAGCTTAAACATTACCAAATTCTACACGGCAACTACGTACCTAAACAGCAAAGTATACATGAGGAAGAGATTGTTTGTTTAGCTCCTACTTCCATCTATTATCTATCAAGGCTCCTTTTGTCATAAAAAGACTCAAGTGTTGTCGCCTCAAGAGTCAAAAGACTTCTCCAACGCTGCCTGTTTCCAAACTTAATTTTTTTTTTTGGCGTTGGATGAGCATTAATATATATACATGTCTCAATGGGGAGGCCAGCCTCCTGGCTCCTGCAGACTGAGGACCACTCCTTATCTTCTACCAACTTCGACCAAAAAGAGGATCATCAAAAACATATTGGATAACAACTGTTCACCAATGAATATTTGTTGGATCTCAAAAACAAAAGCCCAACACCAATCCATCAATATGCATAGTAAAAGAAGGCCTGGGCCTTACTTTCTGGTCCATAAATAGACCGCCTAGTGCTCAAAGACTACAATGGGCCTACTTGGGCTTCCAGTTCAGTTGACGAGATATTGGGCAAGAAGATCCAGACCCCATATGCTTCTAGTTCTTCAATTTGTCGGTTGCCCTGCCCTTACTTCTTCCTTCCTTCCTTCCTTCCTTCCTGGTCCTCCCGTCCCCGGCGGTCGCCGAACAAGAAAGGTGCCCTTTTTCTTCTGCAATCCTTGTGCTTCTATTCATCTGATTTTATTCATTTTGCTCCCCTCAACTCAAACCATTCTTTTGTCTCCCAAGATATTTATTAGTCTACGTACGTTCCTTAAGCCATTCGGCTTCGTCATACCCATTTCCTACTTCTAATCTATATCTACCACATATATATGATATGCTTCATACATAATATTCGCCTCGATTCCCTTTCCTACTGCATCTTTAACTCTATTCTTACTTGCAATATCTTGGCATGCCTGTAGTCCTTTTAAGTTTACACTTTCGGTCCAAGCCTATACTAGTATGTACTACACTTGTTACCGTGTATCCTTATCCATTCTCCCAAAGATTGATGAAGAAGAAATCCTTTTGCAGTTTGCTTTGTTCATCAGTGGTACATTGCAAGATAAGCAAATATCGCCGTCTGAAAACATATGGTGGGACCAAGACAAACATTTGGGGAAGAAAAAAGAAATGCTGCTTTCGAAGAAAGTGCTTCATGCCAAGTAAAAAATTTCGCTCTTCTAGCAAATACAGTTTGTACATGTTTTTTTTTATAAAATTTCATGGTAAACAGGCTGCATTATTTAGTTTCTTATGTTTACCATGACAAAATAAATGGATACCGCAGAAAATGGGCTTTGCGGTAAAATTCATCCCACCTTATTTACCATAGATCATCTGAAAATTGGTTTTAGTCCTAGAAGTTGCATTTTGACTCCCAAATTATAGAGATGAGAGAAATGCTGTAAAATAGCTTGTTGTGAAGAAAAGAACATTCCTTTCAAACTACGATTTTAATATTGATCTCATCACTAATTGTCCTGCTAGTGTAAGTGTGTAATACTTCTTGCTTTCAATAAATTCATCTTTAAGTTTACCAATATCTGCCACAGCAGTTAATCCTACTCTAGAATTTGTTAGTTTAGAACAGCAGTCCACATTTTTCTTTTGCAGCTCGCAAGTTTTGCTCTTCCTCGTAAATGCTTGATGTATCTTTCTATTCTATTTTTTTGTTACAAGAAACACAAAATGCTATTGTTTCCTTCTCCCTTTGATGAAAACAATCCCATGCACTCTCATGGTCCTCCAAGAGCACAATTGCGTCCTCCTCTCCATAAGCCTTTTTTCGTAATACATAATAGGGTACCAATTGAGAAGAATCTTCTCTTTCCAAGTAGTATCAATTGTTTAATTTCTTGAGCTTGTGATCTGAAAGATCTTTAGGGAATAAAAAGGAGGGGTCAACTCTACAGTCAAGCCACTTGCTTACAATATGAGATTAGGATAATAAGATGATATGCAGGTTTGTTTGATTGATTCTTGTGATTAGAATCTGCTGCTAGGAGTCAAAGCAAGCAGAGCTGAAGTAAGATTGTGCAAGGCTTAAGTTATGCTTCTAATACAATAAAATTGTGCTCAAGTACAGATATCTGTTTTATTTTTAGCTTAAATGGTTAGTTCCTGACTAAAGTTGGGGTTGTTTTGGGATTGTCCATGGAACGACTCCTCATTGCAGATCCGGATTTAAAACTTATTAGGTTGGTCATTTGATAAATCATGTGCAAATTAGATTGGTAACGACTATAAATCATATAATTAGAACTTGTTTGAAGCTTATTTGGTTTATATTTATATTAGGGGCAGCTCACACCTCATAATGATTAATGAGCTATTGATATGCCACTAGTTATTTCAGCAGAGAATAGAGAGAAAAGGTTATGATATTAAATGCTTTCAGAAGTTTTGTAGTTTGAGGGCCTTGGAGTAAAGGTCATAGACATTCTCAGGTCTGATCCCATATTCTTCAATGTTCCTTGGCACAAAGTAGAGAGATACTGAAAAAATAGAGAATTACAATGAGGCTCTGTTTTGGAAAACTTGCTATGAATAGAAATTTTATGGGTAAATTGATAGCTTAGATTTTGCAGCAGAAGCCAGAGATACTACACTCCGTAGTGATGAGATAAATCAGATAATGTAAAGATAATGTAATTGTTGATTATGTTACTAAGAGAATAAGATTACATCTGTCTGGAATGCAGGACTGAGTCAAATAAGTTTGTTTCTCAGATGTATACATTTCATAAGCTTGAGAGGTATTTGCATTCATAGGTGTCTGTCTTAAGGCTTGGCTTTGCAGTTTGCACAATATTGACTTGGAATAAGTTTGAATAGTATGCTCTCTTGTTTGGCGTTGCAATTCTGACCTTTCATTAGCATTTGGTTCTATCAGTAGAGGAGTAACTTATTTTGCAAGGTGTCCTTATATATCAAAAGCGGATTGAAAAGAAATGAGAAAGCGATTTGGTAACTTCTGACGATTAAATTCAGGAATGGGCATGGTCGAGGATGTGAATGAGTGAATAACTGTTAAGTTAGCAAATTGTTTTCTTTTATGTAGAGAGACATTTCATGCTGACACCAAGAGTAGTCTGTATCTAGGATATGATCTTGATTGGATAAGCACAACATTTGATGGTCATAGACCAGCCAATGAATCTGGCCTCTAGAGGTGGTATTCGTGAGCTCAGCGATAAGATAAGATAATGACAATAATAAAAAGAGGAGGAAAATATATATATATATATATATATATATATCTCACATCCCGACCATTCCATATCAACCTTTTGAGTTCTCGTCATTGCTCAGCTTGATTTTATCCTGGGTGAAGACCTCCTCAGTCCCAATACTATTACAGTCACTTCTTTTCTCAAGCCAAATTAATCTGAAATAAGTTCTCCTGAATATATATCGAGCAATCTTTGTTGAATGCACAGTAGCAGGGAAGAAGTTAGGATGTTGATGATAAAGTTTGTCATTTAGGTCCAAGAAATGTAGCAAAATTAACTTTTCAAAGTTGGAAGAAATTTATTAGAATCAGTTGATTATTTGAGCAATTAATTGTTTGGATCCACATTTTTACACCAGGTGAGCTCATTCGCTCACACATGCGTCCACCAGTGTACAAGTGTAGGAATGGCTCCACGAGCCGAGAGTTCCCAAATTTGGTCAGATCAGAGGCAAAGACATTAATGGTGTCTAGAAAGTCATGATCTCTCATTGCCGTCCTCCTGCTGCCTCCGGATTACTGCTGATCGCAAGCAAACATTGGCATCCAACAAGTGGGGCCGCCTTACTCAACCCTCTCATTGACTTAACTTCTTCTCCTCTGGTATATGAAAGAAAAGTCATCTGCTTGCATTAGCCGTTTTGCCTCCTCCTATGTCTTGTCTTGATCCTTTTCGTCTGGTGGGACTGCAGTCACTTTTGGCTGCAGTATCCATCCTTCATTCACTGAATCAATTCTCGTCAACTGCAGTCACGTTTGCCCTACAACAAACTGTATCCTGTAACATGGAAAACGACGTGGATGCTCCTCCTCATTAAGGTCTCAAGATTTCCGGTAGAATGTCATTGGCAACCCGTTCAGAGGAAGAGCAAAAGGTCCAAACTGGATACCGCTTTGTGATCCCGACATAGACCACCTGAAAAGTTTAAACCTATATTATCTCATCATCATCATCATCAGAAAGAAGGAACTTAATTCCCAGCTTCTATAAAAAAGATCTTCCTACTCCTTGCAGGCCGATCTCGACATTTAATTGTGATTTATTTATACAGAATCTGGTAGGTAAGGTCTAGATAAGAGAGATGGTTTTGGTGGTCAGTTTACCTGTATTTGGTGGTGAGGTGATGAAGCAGGACCAGTATCTCCAACTTGGCTAACTCATTTCCAGGGCAGGAGTGGGTCCCATTTCCGAAAGGCATGAAGGTGTTGGGCTTTGGAGCAACCTGCGGGACCGACGAGGATGAGAAGAAGATTTTATAGTGCAGGCCAGGCAGGGGTTGCTTACTATGTGATAAGAGGATTAAATGATACCAGAGATCTGGTCGTTCCATACCTCAAATCTGGAGGGATCAAACTTTTCTGGCTCTGGGAAAATATCTGGGCTGTGGTGAATGTTTCTGAACAATGGCATCACTTTCCACCCTTTCGGAATGAGATACCCTGCAACAAAATTAAATCATTAATTACAAGTCAAAAAAAAAAAAAAAAAACAGAGCAGGGCAAAACCATATATAATTATGTGTACGCATATGCCATGAAAGGACTAAAACATATCCCTTGGCCTTGGAGAAACCACCACTCACCTTCGTACTCCACATCTTCCACTGCCTCTCTGAAGGTGAATGACAGGATGGACGCCACCCTCATCGTCTCCTGAATCACCCTTGAAGTCATCGGCATTGCCTTGATATCAGCCCAAGTTAGGGACTTCTCCTCCTCCCTCTTTTCTTTGCTCCGCATGATTTCCTCTTGCTCTCCCTACAATTTTGTATTGTAGATCCCATCTTCTCTATATTATGTTTAATTTAACACAAACCAGGAAGGGAAATGAGAGCCTAAGAGAGAAAGAATAATTACCGTGACTGCTTGGAGGACACTCGGATTCTCTCCTAGGTGCTTGACGATCCAGGTGAGCACGCTTGCGGTGGTATCCCTTGCCGCAAAGAAAAGTCCAATGATATTGTCGGCTATCTGGTCGTCGGTGAGAGCTTCTTTGTCCTCCATGAAAGACCCCAGCAGGTCATTGGCCTCTGCCTTTCTCTGTCGCCTCGACGAGATTATCCTCGCCACAATATGGCCGAGCTGCTTCCTTGCCTTCATTGCCTTATGGAACAGGGTCCCAGGAAGGTTGATGGGCATGGAGTTGTATCCTTTCTCCAGAGTGTAGTAACACCGCTTCAGCTCATCGACGTAGGACATCTCATCCTTCCCAAATATAGATAGCAGTACCACGTTGAACGCATACTGCAAAAGATCAGGCAAAGAGAGGGGACCAATTTAGGATTGGGCCGATTCTGGCATAGGAAACATAAGTAGGTATGCAGTACAAAGGGAGGGAAAAGGAAAAGAAAAAGAAAAAGAAAAAGAAAAATGGATCTTTTACTAAGTCGTGAATAGTAGACGATGACAGGATTTACAGTGCAAGATAACTCACCGACTTCATTTCTTGGAAAGTATTGATCAATCGGCCGTCCCACGAGCTCAGGGAGCGCAGGGCAATTGCCTCTACGCCAGCCACGGAGCCTCGGATTGCGTCGGGCAAGAAGGCTCGCAGGACAAGGCGCCTCAACCGAGCGTGGTAGCTCCCCTGCTGAAAGAAGATGGCCTGCGGACCCAACATGCGCTCCTTGCTCGCCGGGAACGTCGGCTTGAACAGGTGAGCCCGCGTAACCAGAACAAACTTCGCTGCTTCCGGGCTCGACATCATCACACAGGGGCAGCCCAGTATGTGGGTCTTGAAAATTTGCCCGTACCTGAAATGCAGCGGCCCACACGGCCAAATTATTATTTAAAAAAAAAAAAAAAAAAAAAAAAAGAGGATGAGAAAATTTCGAAAGTCAAAACCAACAAGAGAGGATCCTGCATCCTTTGCTGATGAAAAATACCTATTTTGCTTGAGGGCAAAGAAGATGTTGGGATTCTTGGCGGAGTAGAGTTGGGATGTCTCTCCGATATAGGGCCAACCCATGGAGCCCGGAGGCAGGGGTAGTTTTCGGATGGAGGTGGAAGAGGGCCTTGCAGAGAAGGCTTTCAGGGCCAGGAAGTAGAGAAGGTAGAGGAGGCAGAGGAGGACGGGTGGCAAGAGTAGCATGAATGTAGTTGGAGGATTGGCAGAATTCATACTTGTTGATACTACTAGGAGAGAGGAAGGGGTTTGCTTGTGCGATAATGGATGGGGAAGGAGGGGGGCCTATTTATAAGGTGGGTGGGGGGTGGGGTGGAGCGAAGTTATAAGAGGGCCCACTCTACACCCACGGAATCGCACTTTTAACTCAACACCAACTATTAACACCGAATATATAACTATAATACGCTGATGGGAATGGGAAAAGGAAAAGGAGCAGGAGCCAAGTAACACGAGAGACCGACAAAGAGGAGGAAATGAATTAGGATTAATAAAACTAAAATAATAATAAAAAATAAATAAATAAATAAATAAATAAGGGGAAGGGTGAACTGGGAGAGCGCCACGTGTAAGATAGACACATGCTATTTAATGTTTGACTTGGGAGGGTGGATGGATAAAGTTAAGAAGTAATCTTTTATCATAACTCCATCGAACTCCCAAAAAGATGTTGCTGTCGTTTTATGGTGGAGAAAAAATGTTTTCGCGGCCTCAGGTTTGTTTTAGAGGGTTTCCGGTTTTACATCGGCCTATAAAACAGCTATCCCATCCCTCATATTTTAATCTTCTTCTACTTCTTTCTCCTCTCTCTCCTTCTCAATTTGGTCTTATTTAATAGGATTGATATATATACATATATATATTCTACTTCTTCTTCTTCTTTATTTATGTGCATATTTTCTGAAATCAATGAAAGCATCCCTCAGCGCAAAAGGTCTCTTATGTTGCGCTGTTCTGCATTACATAATTAATGGCAAACAGCTAGTTTTAAGTCATGTTGTCAAGTGTTTTTGTTTTTATCTTTCTCATCAATTGATTCTGGTAGATCTTTAGCGGGGTGGGGGAATGCATGGAATTCGTGTCCAAGTTAGAGGAACGGCTTGATATGTCCTTGTCCATTAGCAGAAAGACAAACACGGGCCCGAAGAAGACCAGGTGCATGAAGTTGTGGCATCAATCGTGACGTTCCGTGAAGCAGAGGGTATCTGCTGCGATGACACCTGGACCCCATCCATGGGCTCCTCTCCTTCGTCACCCAAATCATAAAGAGCTGAAAGGCTACTTTCCTTTCCCTTCCCAGGTTAACTAAAACTAAAAATTGGGTTAAATTCCATGCTCTGGACCTGAGCTTCCGTCTTTCAAGGGAATTCCTCCCCTACTACGTACTATTTGTCGCAGCAAAGGTCGATATATATATATATATAGTCTAAATCCTAAACCCTATAATCTTAAAATAAATAAATAAATTAAGTATGATCCGAAAACCAAGCTGATCGTATCTGTGTGTGCTCTGACTGGTGGACGTACATTTGTGGTGAGGCAATGTCCTTGTTCCCCATGAATTAGTTAGTATGTAGAAAGAGGTTCTTCTGACGCCAGCACGCAGCGCCCTCATCTTGAAACGCTGCGTATTGATCTGTGACTACATTCGAAAGTCAAAACATGACCTGTGATTAGAATGATAAAAGAACTATTACATCTTTTGGCACTAATTAACAACCCAGCTGGCATGAGAGCTGCCAAGTGTACGTCCAACTTCCAAGGATAGCTGAACTATCCAGCGCCACGGTATGCTGTCAACGACAGCTTGAAGGATGCGATTCTGATTAGAACTCGTTCCACGTTATGCAGGAGGACAAGACCAGAACTATCTTACAATATGATATACTATCGATGACAGCTTGAAAAGAGAAAAATAATAAGAAGAAGATGAAGAAGAAGACGTGCTTATTAATTTGCTACATAGATGATTTCTGCATCATATATAGAAAATGCAAGCAAATTGGTAAATCTTTACTGCTGTCATACTAAAGTCAATATATATATATATATATATATATTATTGAGCGTACGCATCCATAGCTTAGACCTCAGGTTTAAGTGCAAGTGAACACTAAATTTTTTATTCGTATGGAAAATATTAAACAGATTGCTGATCACATCTCTTAGGTGAATTAGTTCATATGTCTAATTTATGTGTTAAAAAGACAATAATCTTTCTATTCAATCTAACATTAGCTACGAGATCTATGTCAATTAAAAAGAAAAAGTAATAAAAGGACAAGCGACAGAAGGGTCTCTATGGCCAAACAAGTATATTGCTAGTTGTTCAACACTTAGAAGCCTTTTTCGCGATTGCTACCATCTAAGTTGGCGTGGGGCCTACGGTTGATTTGTTATATCTTTTCTCCTTTTCTTTTGTTCCGGTAGATTCTCGATCATGAAGTTTAAGCATAACTCTAACCAAAAGACAAATCCCTATAAAAATTTAAAAAAAAAAAAAAAATATATATATATATATATATATATATATATATATAAAGAAAATTAGAGGAAGCGCCTCCGAGGGAGCCACGTGTTAAGGAACATAAATCATAATTAGTTATAGCGTGGATTGTGTCATCTTACATCGTACCACAGAAAAAGAAATAGGATTTGTACGAAGCAAATCTCAGACCGATCACTGCGAGCTGGTAGCAGATTCCATTTGGGATATATATATATATATATATATATATTTTTCCAATTTATCACCAATAAGAAGAAGAAGAAGAAGAAGAAGAAGAAGAAGAAAGACTCTGTTTACTAATTATTACTTTCCTAGGACGATCGCTTTCTTTTGTATAAACATTTTTTGTTCTCTGCTGGAAGAAAAGAAAAGGTGCATATGCATATACAGCCAATTGTGACCATAAGTCCTGGTTGACTTAAGCATGATGGAATTTTATGAGAAAAAGGATTAGCTATAGTCTATAGATGACAACTGAAACATTTCTCAAAAAATAAAAAATAAAAAAAAATAAATGGCAACTGAAAGATTAATAAGTTACAACAACAGAAAGAAAGACGGTTGGCTCATTATCCCCTTCTTTCCCTGTTGGTTCTCTCTCTCTCGAAAGCATTTATAATATTTTATCTTCACAATGACGGTGACGAGAGTTTTAATTCCGGAAAGATCTCAACTAACTTTTTAATGTGAATCTGCCTTGCAGCTTCTTTGCCAGTTGGCTTGGCTGAAATTATTCCACTCTTATATAACTTTTATTAATTTCAACAAGGGAATAAAATGGCTACTTCTTTTATGCATACTAATTAATTTTGGGGTTTATAAACGTCTTATACTGTTGTTGTCGTTGTCGATATGTTAGTATACAACTGAGAGCAGCATTACGGATTGGGGGAACGCCCTTTGGCGAATGAATTACCGTTCCAAATTGATGGGATTTTAAGCCAAACAGAATGAAGAAAGGAAAAGAAAAAAAAGAGAGAGAGAGAGAGAGAATTTAACCAACACCAATAATTGCTTTGGTCTGGTTTTAAAGATTTTAATGGATGCCAAGTCAAATTACCTTTCCTTGGAAAGGTACTTTTCCTATTCCATTATATAATATATGCATGCATTACCGAAGCTTGGGCCCCACTGACAGGCGATCCAATGGAATTATCCGCTGAGGACTTGGCCTCAGTAGTCCCGTCCGCGTGCATGAACATACAGTTGTGCTCCCATTTAATTAATCCGAGTAAATAAAATATCAAAAGGAAAAAAAGAGAAGAAGAAGAGGAAGTGGGGGCCATGCTGCCTGATCGAGCTCTTCCGTGGAAGTTGGATTCTCCGGATCTTTATATGTGTGTGTGTGTGTGTTCACTTTCTTATTACATATTAATATATGATATGCGTGGTGGTTAGCCCAAGCCTTTTGATTTGGTGTTGGTGGCTCCTCTCCTCTGAGGAGAAGGAGAAGGAGAGGGAGAGGGAGAGGAAGAGGAGAGAAGGGCCATCCATATTCCATACATGCATGCGTCCTTTACGAGTCACTCCCAACTAATATTGTTTTCGATCGTTTGCTTTTGTTATATTATTAGTAGATATATTTATATTATTTATACCTAAGCTGTAGGAATAGGCTTCATCAGATTGGCTTCCTGGAAGAAACTGTATGCATGAAGTACTGTTGCTATAACTAGGAAAAGTTAAAATACAAAGGACGGAGCACGACAATTCTAGAAAAATATCTAAACTCAATCTAGAAAATTAAGGGTTCTTTGTAGGATCGAACCAATAACTAAATAACTCGCTCATTTATACTAACAACTATATTATAAGATCTTGCTTGCTCTAATTTGTGATATATTATTTATCAATTTCTAATTTTAGTGGCTCGTAAAATTGATATTTCTATCTCATTGACTCTTTTAAATGAAAGTTTTTCGTCCAATAAAAATGAAATAGTTAAAACTCTAGTCTACACATTTTTAAATGGTGATATGATGTCCAAAAATTATTCTAAAGATAGTAGAAAAAATGTTTTAGGATTATGTTAAAGTTTTTTTTTTTATATTTCTACCGTATAGACATTTAATAGCCCTCAAAATATCTCCATGAAATAAATAAAAAATATAGAATTTATGCGTGCACAAGAAATGGCCTTTCTCAATTTTTGTTCTCAAAATGATTAGAACAGATGTTTGTGCATGGAATAGAAAAATACTAACTTTTTCGAGTTAAAATTACTTTCAGAAAATTTATATTTCTCTTAAAAGTTTACATAATCCATTATATAATTTATGCATATGAGAGTATAAATAATCTAAACAATTTTACACACTTAGAATATTATAAAATACATTGTCAATTACATTTAAATCTTACATATCCTATATATATATATATAGAGAGAGAGAGAGAGAGAGAGAGTAAGTAGTCCGATGGATGGATGATCCGTCTCTGTTTTGGACACGGGGACATACGAGTTGATAAGCCGTTAAACTGTTATAGCTACTAATCATGATTCAAAAGTTGTTGGAATCCAGCTAAATATTATAGAGGTAGCTATTGGAAAGGTTAACTAGAGGACTCGGAATAAATATTCTATGTTGCAGTAGAAGCGAGCTTGCACTTGCAGGCTTAATTTTAATTCCAAAGTACAATGCATCCGGGCAACTGGATTTTGTGGGAATCAGCATCGACCCGCACCATTGGTTGATACGACATCTAAAAGATAGTGGCTAATGGTTAATGGTTAATGATTAATGGTTAATGGTTAATGGCTAATGGATAATGGTGGGGTTACGTCAGGACCACAACTATACATCCCTCCAACCATGTAAAGTATGAGATAGCTAGCTTAACTCCTAGCCAGGGTAAAAGAAAATAAAAATAAGAAGAAGAAGAAACACATTGTCCCTTGGAGGGGTCCTTGAATATAACAATTATATGTCTTTCTCCCTGCATGCTGTGCTTGCCCTTTTACCAAAGTGTCCGACAACTATCCCTTTCTAAGATCTTGGGAGATAAACCCTATAAAGTTGTGTCAGTTGAATGGTGGATCCCCGATATTGGAGTTAATTAAGGGCCACAGAGATCTATATATCCATATACGGGATACCAAACATCATGCATGCCTTCTATTATTGGCCGCTCCATTAATCGCAAAATGGACACGTACTGCTCCCATCTATTATTGGCTGCTCCATCGATCGATGCATTCCTTTCTTTCTTAGCTTTCTTTCTTACTTCATCTACACATAAATAGGCTAAATGATTGGCTTATAATTAGCGACATCAATGATCTCAGTAATCTCCTCAGTCTAAGATCACCAAGGTATCCTATTAACAATGTGTCAGTCAGTAATTTATGTACGTGACGCCTAGCAATCAATTAATTGTGCCTATTTTTGGTCACCAGGCCAAGTGAGAAAAAGAATCGATCAAAAAGAAATGGAAACATGCGTATTATATATATATATATATATATATATATATATATATATATAATATTAATAATTATAGGGTGGGTTTCAGTTTGATGAGCATGAATATATGTGTCACAATCAATCTGTTGGTCAAAAGTCTATTCGGTGCATAGTTCGTCCATGACGATTCAAATTACTGCCCTCGGTTTTCCTATGCGTGCCCCTGGTATTTGTTGCCGACCCCACAATCCATTTGTTGGACACTGCATGGGAGATGATGAGCATCCATCTACTACTGGGCCGGATTTAGAATCCAAAACGCAAACCAATATATATATATAGGTAATAAATATTGACGTGGAGTAGATAAATTTTGGTTCGGATGGGGTTGGATGACAATTATCTAAAATGCATGCCAAGTGAATGACCGCTCTTCCTTCCTGGCCCATAAAAGAAAGTAGTCGATCTACTTACTGATCATGGATTGAGGATATTGATATTTAATCCATAGACTGTAGAGCTAGCCTTTTTGTCCTTTACAAGTCATGCTGCCGCTTTACAGTTATGTTGTTGCCTTTAGAAGCTAGCCTGTTTATCTATCCAGCTACCACAGCTTTCCTATATATATATAATTAATAATCTAATAATAATAATAATAAAGAAGAGAGAGAGAAAGAGAGAGAGAGAGAAAGAGGGGGTCGGGGTCAAAAACACATTTTATATATTAATTGAAGACGCCCACCGATCTAATTATGCAAGGAGGAATAGTATCGAGTAGTTGCGCATACGGCGCCTAATTAAGCTACGTACACAGATTTGTCCTCTTCCCCTAAGCCCTCTAGGCCTAGCTAAGGTCAACTCCTATAAGATAACTTTAATTAATTAAGCTAATACGCCTTGCTTCCTAAGTTAAATTCCCAGTGAAGGAACACTACTCCCCGTCGCATTCTTTTTCATTGACTTTGCAAGTAATTATACTTAATTACGCATCTAGTGACGTTTTTCTTTTCTTTTCTTTTTGTTGACATGTTTTGGCGTTTGAGATAACACGTGCGTGGTCAATGCATTGGTATTCTATCCAAGTAGCTAGTCTCACCGAATCATAGGAATATTTAATCCCAATCAATGACATCGATCGCGTTGGAGTACCATTCAATTCATTGGGACTCTCATTTTTCTAACTCCATCCAATTATATTGCCATGCACGATTCTATGTGGTTATAACAAATAAAGCGTAGACTTTTAACACTGTAGTTCAATTATTACCGTAATTATTATACGTGGTTGAGAAGGGTATTAAGCCAGCTGGCCTTCCCTTGACATTTTCATTTGAGGATCTAATTTAACTTATATCACCTTCAAAAAGTCAAAGTCAGCGACCTGCACATGGTATTAGCTTTTAGGATTTGGAACGATAAATATATAGCTAAGTATGTTGTTAATAATTTCATATTTTTGTAATATCGTGCTTTCCTAATTTTTATATAATCCATTTACCGCATCTTCTTCCCAGCTCTACTAAGGTTTTCTCTCCTTAGCTTGCTAAGGATTCTCCCGATGACCCTAGATCACTTTGAGCTTTTCCTCTACCTCCCCTTTAGTTTTCTTCACCTGCTACTTCCCTTTCTCCTCCTTAGTCTTCTTCCCTAGTTGGTTGCACTTCCCAATCACTCTTTTCTCCCAACAATGGGGTGCATTGATGACAATTATATGCGGAAGTTCTCAGCTCTCCTACAAAGGGAAGAGATGGAGGAATATGTCCTACTTGTAGAGAAAAACCTTCTTCCAAATAGAAACCCTAACTTGTGCTTGGTCGATAAACTCATCTCTGACTAACTCCACGGGTTTCAAGAAAGTGCTCAATCGAGCTTGGAATCTGGAGGGCTCAGTGGAATATATTCATAGATGCTGGCAAGAACTCCTTTCTAATAGATTTTTGAGAAGGACAAGGACAAATGGAAAGTATGGCATGACTCCCTATGGTCGTTCAACAAAATATTTATTTAATTCGGCTCAGTTCTTGCCTAACATTATAGAGGGCTGGTCATTCGATTGTTGTGACTTTTGGTTCAATTTCAAGGGTTGCCGCTCGAATACCTCTCAAATGTTATAGCGCAGAAGTTGGTGGTTCGCATGGGAAAGGAGTAGTTAGAGAAGGTTCAGATGCCTCTCGTTGATCCAAGTTCATTAGGGCAAGGATCACCATTGATATCACTAAACCTCTTGTTAGTTCTTCTTAGTTAATCTCCTTAATGGTGAGTCCAAAGAGGTAACAATCCACAATGAAAGGCTGCCAAGATTTTGTTACTCTTGTGTTCGCATTGATCATGAACAGATGGAATGCATGTACAAAAGAGCTCTAGAGAAAAATAGAGAAACGAACTTTCCTATGCACATCCAGCCACAATTACTTAAGCTTCTAAAGCCAAAGTTCTCCAATTTAAATGGATCAAACAACTCACCGGTGTCCACCATTAAGGGAGGAAGGGCATGCTGGTGAACCATGTCTGCATCTCCACCTCTCCTTAGCAGGGGAAAATCCCAAGGATGGTGTCGCTTGTGGACGTGCTGCACAGCCATGCTAGAAAGGATTCGGCCAGTCCCAACATGTTAAGGCTACTGGGTGATAATGGTTGAGATGACTTGCATTCTAAGGCAGAAGGTATGGGTTTCCACATCCAAGCTAAAAGAGCCCGAGGAATCATCACATCACCTATCACCAGTGATTGATTTCCTTTCTCCCGTTGGGGCAAGACTCCTTAAAATTGCGACAACTTAGCATTAGTAACTGTTTGCATTAAAGAAGCGATATGCTCAGCACACTCTTCTAGTGCATGCAGCCACCAATTGGGCGCCACCAAACTGCTAGGTAGTCATGTGAAAAACTCCTAGACACACGTATGTATCTAACCTCTAGGCAATGATATTTCTCGTTCGCTTAAGTAAAAGTCGGAAGAAATATTAAAAACGAAAGTAGAGATGAACACCAAGATTTTAACGTGAAAAATCCAAACGGGAAAAAAACCACGGATCCAAACTTGGATCAAAACCAATCACTATGATAGTAGCAGTTACAAGACTGACTCACAAAATAACCCGTCGATCCAAATGACTTTGTTCCTCTCAGTCTTGATCGCTAGAACCCACGATTCACTGCTTCTTGTGATTGAAGTCCAATCTCAGTAGCCCTCAAGATTGATCTTTCGTCTAGATAGCCCTTAAGACGAAAGATTAAGATTTGTAGATGCGAAGGGCCTTGTTTGTTGAAGAATCGATGTAGCCTCCAAAAGGTCTCCTTGAATAATCTTCTTCAACTTCCCTAGGTTAGGGCAATACTATCCTTATATATGATCTCCAAGATAGAGCCAAATCCAAGTCATAATCGTACTCACGAAAATCCAATAAATTGCAAACTTCATAGGTGCGTTCGAACACGGCCCGAGTGCGTTTGAACGTGGCCCGAGTGCGTTCGAACGGCCTAACTTAATCTCAGGTGCATTCGAACGGGCCCAAGTGCGTTCGAACGCGACAGCTTGAATTCTTCAGATTGCGTTCGAACGCGTTTGTGAACGCTGCTCTCGGTCTGTGTAAACGCAGTACCCGCGTTCGAACGCGTTTGTGAACACGGCTCTCTGTCTGTGTGAACGCAGTGCCCGCGTTCGAACGCGCTTGTGAATGCGGCTCTCTGTCTGTGCGAACGCAGATTTCGCGTTCGAACGCGGTGAGAACGCGACTGCTTTTCTCCAATGATCTTGCAATTCTTCACACCAGTGATATTCTAGACTTGTGTAAAGCTCAAATACATGAAAAAATACACTTAGAATATTTTGTACAAAATTGCCAACAAATAAAAAACCTAACATCATGTCCCAACGTATGTGCCATAAAAAAGCCATGCAAAAGTTGCCTCGGGCTCTCGGGACCATGCAAGCCTCATGTCGGAGGGCCAATACCTATACTCTATCCCTATACAGACCTCATGCAAAATTGAGGACATCCCCTTGGCAAAGGACTCCTCTTCCCCTTTGGTCAACTCGTCAAGCATTGTGCAAGCTAGTCCAATTGCCTAGGTGCTAGCCTCTGCTCCCTAGGGAAGTGCAAGGCTGTGAGCCCACTCTCCTCTTAAGCCAAGAGTTAGTTGAAATCTCACTCATGTAGAAGAATGCCCTGGTTACATGATACTAAACCAAGTCGTGGTGAGGTTGGGTTCGCCGAAAGGGGGGCCCCTATGAATGTATTAACTTGAAACTATCGAGAATGTGAACGCTCGTTGATGGTTCGAAATCTACACGTCACTAAGTAGAAGTTTGCGTTTTCGTCAGAGAACAAGTGTGGCCACCGCTCGAAAGATGAAGAATCATATTGATAGCCTTAAGCTAGTAGACAATGAATGGACTAGCTGCCCTACAAGAATCAAGTAGTTCCTTAGCCATTTTAAATTGATTTTCTCCACTTCTCATCCCTCCTCCCTATTTGCTCACCCATATTTGATAGAATTCAGTGGCCTAACATCAATAGAGAGGTTGCTGAGAACCTTCATGCAATCTCATTGGATGAGGAGGTCGGACCTATTCTGAAGAGTCTTGCTTGAGATTGAGCCTCAAATCCGAATGGGCTTAATGCAACATTTGACATTTCGTATGAATTGAGGCCAACTATCTATGAGACAATGAGGAGATTCTTCATTACTAAAATGATGGATAAGACTCTAAATAGATCCAGCATAGTTCTTATTCCTAACAAGGATGCTTCGTCAATGGTTAGCGACTATCAGCCCATAAGTATGTGCAATACTATTTACAAAATAATTTTCAAACTTCTCGCAATTAGAATCAAGTGGTTCCTCAATCCTTTGATATCTTGTGCTCAAAATGCTTTCATTAATGGACAACAAATCATCAACAATCAAGTCCTAGCCCAAGAGTTGATTAATTACCTTAAGCACTCTTATGGAAAGGCACGGTCCTTTATGATCAAGGCAAATCTCTCAAAAGCTTTCGATCGTATGGAGTGGAGTTACATCTATGACTTGCTCAAAATATTTGGTTTTCCTAATGTTTCATTGAATTGATCAGAGCGTGCTTATCATCGGCAACGTTGGTAGTGGAGGTAAATGCTAATATTAATGGCTATTTTGCTCTAACAAAAGGAATTAGATAAGGCTGCTCACTATCACCTATCTATTCATCATAATTTCTAATATTCTATTGCTACTCCTATAAGATGGACGTGAAATGCCAAGATAAAAGGAATAAAGATTGCGCGAGGAACCCTCTCTATATCACACTTGATGTTTGCGGATGACTTGTTCATATGGAAAAACTAGCCTGCATGGACACTTATTGCTCCTGGTATGGACAAGCCATCAATATAGAGAAATATTATATCCTTTTCAGCTCTAACACAGAAAAAAGTAGAAGGAACTAGATTCTCACCATACTCAAAGTCAAGAACCTAAAATAAACAAGATAAATTTTTAGATAATCCAATGCTCCTTCCAAGGTCCTAGTTAGAAGCTCTCCAGTTTGTAGTTAACGAGTTCCAAAAGAAGCTGGAGGTTGGTGTTGCTTAAGCTTAGCTCCATTCCTATCTACTATATGGCAGCTCATATATTCCCTAAAACCATTATGGCAAAGCTAACAAGCCTAGTTTGGGATTTCTGGTGAGGGCATGGATGGTAAAAGCAAGGTCTACATTAAAGGCTAGGACTATAGTTGTAAACCCCTTAAGCATGCAGGCACGGTGTGAGGAAGATGCTTCCAGTGAACCAAGCCTTGGTAGCGAAATTAGCTTGTGGGCTATGGTTCTCAAGGCAAAATATTTTCCACAATTTCTTTTTGGACTACTAGGAATAAGCAATAAGCTTTGTGGACCCAAAGATCAATCCTCCAAGTCAAGAAGGGAGTTCACTCGATGGTGGGCAATGGATCATTGATTTCTATCAAGGGGACCCTTGCACCCACGGTTTGACCTCTCTAACCTATAGTTGCCTATCGAGATTAGAAAGGTGAACCATCTTCTATATAAGGATGGTTGAGACCATTCTCTAGTGAACTCCACCTTTTCAAGGGATGTGGCGACGGCTATTCTCAATATTAGGGTCTACTCTGCTTGTAAATATGCCAGATAAATTAGTATGGAAGAAAACCTTAAAGAGAGTGTTCTCAATGAGCTCTTAAAAAAAAGAACTACGCACCGCTGACGAGGCATCCTCCTCAAATTATGAAGACATCAAAAGACTTGTGAGTATTGTTTGGCGAAAGAATGAAGCAATCCCAGGAGTTAGAATTTTTTTATGGTGCTGTCTAGCAGGGATGATACCCGTGATCATGGGACTGGGCAAACATATTCTAAGGATGGATAGAACATGCCTAACCTACGAAGCTCATATGGAGACCGTGGAGCATGATACGATCTCCCCTTAGGCCAAGACTCGATCTATCCTGATTTTCAAATTTGGACAAGATTTATCACAAAATTCTAAAAATAAATCCTGAAAGTTACAGTCGTCGGAGCGATGTGAAATTTTTATATGTTGTAGCCTTAGAAAAGATCTTTCTAACAAATCTAGTTTTAGGATAATCGGACGGTGAGATCTCAAGATATCGTATGATTAGTAGACGAACATCAGGGAGTCCGTCTTTGGATCTGTGGATGGAGGCACGAGATCCTTGGTGATGGTGGGTGGTGGTGGACCGGCGATAATGGGGTGGCAATGGTGAGTAAGTAGAGATTGAAGGATTATGGATGATGCAAGATGTTAGGGCAAGGTGATAGATACATTGGAAGAAGGGGGGAGTGGGCCGCCCCTAAGGGACTAGGGTGAGTGAGTGGCCGGTCGAGGGGGTTTAGAAGCGGCGTCGCCGAGGAACAAGAGAACGAGAGAGAAGAAGACGAAAGAGACAAAGCAAAATTCAATTCATTCAATAATGATTTCATGGTTGCTATCCACACTTTTAGAGGCTAACCAAACAATTCAAAAATAGTAATTATTAACCCTAAAATAGTAGATTTTTGTCGACAGCGTTTGAACGCGCCCGACCGCGTTCGAACACAAATTTTGTGTTCTTTGTATGTGCGAACGCGATGTAGACGTTCGCAGGTGTGTTTGAACGCACATTTCGCACTCTTTATATGTGCGAACGTGATGCATGTGTTAACAAACGCGTTCGAACGCACTCTACCCGCGTTTGAACACGACATATAGAAAACTTATTTTTCTATGAATTAAACACTAAAACAAGAATAAAAGACACCCCTAAAGTTCATTCATGCTCGAGACGACCTCGGTGAAGTCCAAATCGTATCATAGCAGATGCTTCTGGGATATAGTATGGTTAGGGCAATATGGCTTTCCTCCGCCCTCAGCCTCCATTCAGATCATTGTCCACAAAGATTGTATACTTGGCTCCTTGCCTTAAGTGAGCAGCTCCTATTCGAGCTTCTTTTATATGTTTTAATCTGATGTGGTGATATGGAAGGTTAGGAATTGAGTGTTCTTCACACAAGAAAGCATAACTCCAATGGAAGTGGCATGAAATTGAGCGCCTTTCCAGGTCGTTTGTTCATGCTTGATGGATTCACCTCAAGCTTCTCCGATCTTCCCTCGAATGGTGACATAGTTTGCTGGGTGGACGCTACTTGGAGTAGGGGCCACACAGGTGGGTTAAAATGGTAATTTGCAAGTTTATGCTTGATGGATTCACCTCATGCTTCTCCGATCATCCCTCGAATGGTGACATAGTTTGCTGGGTGGACGCTACTTGGAGTAGGGGTCACACAGGTGGGTTGAAATGGTAATTTGCAAGTTTAATTTAGCTTTGGTGAGTCTCTTTTCTTGTAGCATTACGAGAGCCCCCTTGTCGGTGAAGCACTAGCTCTTCTTGAAAGATTGAAGTAGCAAGACAAACTAGGTAGTGTGGGTTCTTGTTGGCTTATCAATGACTCGCTTCAATAGCAAGGACGAAAAGATAAATTGGTCAATCATGACGGTAGTTCGAGAATGTATTAGGTCTATAGATATGTGTTAAAGTTGTGTTATATGAATAGGGGCAATAATAACTTAACCCATGTTTTAGTTAGTCTATCAATGAAACTCTTGTAAGATTTGGACTGATCCACCTAGGGATTGGAATTGTAATCTCAGTTATGAATGAATTACTTAGGCTACAGACTTTTCGTTAAAAAAAAATCATATTTTTGAAAGTTATAGGAATTCACATCTCACTTGTTGCTTCCTTTTTCTCTACAATTTTTTGATGATGTTTCTCTACATCGGATGGATAGGTGAGTGAGTACGAGAACCTTTCAACCAGCCCATTGGCAAACCCACTTCCGTACCAAGACATGAAGCCCGGATAAAAGCCACATACCCAAGCCAATAAAGAAGGCCTGCAGGGATGGGCCAAATGTTATATAACAAATGAGAAGTCCAACATATTGCTTAGATAGTAGTAATCATAAGCAATATATCAAGATAATTCCTTTTTATCATTACGTCTTCAGGAATAGTAGTAATATAATAATATAATGAGATAAGAAGTAAGCAATTTATTATTAGTCTATGTATATATATAGTCTAAAGAGGAAAATGCGGGTGAATTTTAATTACGTGGTCGGTGATGGCGCTTTCCTGAGCTTCCTGCGGAGCACCTCGAGAATGGATTGGGCAGTGCAGTAGGCAATGGCCTGCACGGTGACCATGGGATTCACCCCGAGCGCCGTGGGGAAGACGCTCGAGTCAGCCACGTAGAGACCCTCAATCTCCCAAGTCTCCCCTCTGCCGTCGACCGCCGACGTCCTCTTGCTCAACCCCATCCGGCAGCTTCCCATCTGGTGGGCCGTGCTCACCGACGCTCCCAGTCCTCCGACACTACTCTCTCCCCCAGCTTCCCTCACGAATCTCTCCAACTCGTGGGAGCTCACCCTCCTTGCGTCCACCTTCATGATGTCTACGCTGCCCTTGCTCCTGTAGTACTGGTGGGTCCCTACCTCCTCTGCCCCAGCTGCGGCCATTATCCGCACCATCCTCTCCACCCCCTTCCTCAGCTTTTGCTTGTCCCGGGAATCCAGGCTGTAGCGAATGGACCCCGAGGCGCCATCCACCGTACCTTCCCCGCGGTCCCTCGCTAGGACGAAGAGGTGAGCCGTCCGAGAGAAGCGCGTCATCCGCTTCTTGAAGTCTGCCCCCGAAATCCACGGCATCACCACCGAGAACAACCCCGGGTGCAGCGCTGGAGTCTGGATCACCGTGCCGTATTCACCCTGCCCTTCCACCGGCGACATAGCCGTCATGATAGCCCCGTCGTAGCTCCTCTTTTCCCTCTCCTCCAGCTGTTCGGGAAAGTAGCCCCATGCCATGACGACCGGATGGAGGTGGAGGTGCTTACCGATGTTCGGATTCTTGAGTCCGCTTTCCTTGAGCAGCACCGGCGTGTTCAGCGCGCCGCAGGCCACAACGGTCACCTTTGACTCTACCACGTACGTACATTCTCCCTTGCCCTCCTCGTAGCACACGAATGCCACTCCCTTGGCCACTCTTCTCTTCCTCCCACCAAACCATCTGTACTCGTCGTCGTCGTGCATTAGTACCCGGAGGGCTCGACACTCGGGGAGAATGACTCCGTTGCCGGACTCCGCCATGTCAACAAGCCATGTCTCGTGGGTGCCCTTCTTACGCCCATCCTTGCACCCGAAGCAGCACCATCCGCAATCGTGGTCCGCCGGGGCGTTCCGGGGCACCTCTTGCAAGGGGTACCCCATCTCACGACAGCCCCGACGTAGCGCCGAGCAGCTGAGAGCTTCGCCGACGACTTCCTCGCTCTGCACCCCCATGCGGGCGCACACGACGTCCATCGCCTCGTCATAGGCGTCGCTCCCGAACAGTTCCAGCCCGTGTTCCCTCCGCCACTCCGCCATCACGTGCTTCGGGGTGCGAAGGGAAGCCGACCAGTTCACGGCAGAGCCACCGCCGACCGTGGAGCCGGCTAATAAAAGTAATTCCATGTCTTGCGAGACAAGGAGGCCGCTTCCTTCGTACATCTGCTCCATGGAAGGGCCCTCGAGGAGGGTGAGGCCGCTGCTGCCGTGGTATCCGCCTTTCTCGAGGACCACCACCTTGTAACCGGCCCGGGCGAGGACCCCGGCAACCACGCCGCCTCCGGAGCCGGAACCGACTACCACGGCGTCGCAGCGGATGGTGGGAACGGGGTTCTTCTTATTTGTACTGATCTTGAGGGAGAGTCCGGCGCGGGACAGAGCGGTGGCGATGGCATTCCTTGGGCTGCCTCCCATGTGGACTATGGCCCGATTGAGTGGACTGACCCTTTCCACTTCCCTAATTTGGGCCAGCTCTGGATCAGGGCCACAATAGTCCAAGGCTTTCCAGGCCGGATTCTCATTCTTTTGGTTTAACTGGCAATAAGAAAAATAAATAAATAATATATATATATATATATATAAATAATCACAAAGCATTTATTACTGACGAAAAAGTTTATCATAAAAACTACTTTTTCTCTTAGGATAAGTCATCCTTCTTTTTTCTTAATCCTTTTTTTGTTTTAATCAACGTTGCCAGACGGGGCCGAGGCCTTAATTTGCATAAGAGGTTTAATAGTTTATTGAAACAGGAGGATGCGGTCAGTTACAGTGACCGTTGAAGTAATGCATGATACTAAGGGTAGAGGACACTCGCGACGTTCACATAATCCCTTGGCGAACTTTATTTTTGACCCATTAGCTAATCGATCTCCTTATTTGTATAAAGTGTGATTGAGTAGGTATATCTATATCCCCACCACTTTTGCTTTTTCAAATTCCTACCAGTCAAGATGTTGCAGACAATTAATTACTCATTCACTTTCTGGAGTATGTACTCACCAATCGTCTTCTTCATCCGAACCGAACTATTGAGGTAGATATGTACCTCCAGTATCAAGTAGTAAGATCGTGATCAATCTGAGTATCCGATTCCCTCTAGCTAGCGTTTAAAGTCCAACGTAGGCAAAGGGATCGATAGGAAGGATGCTGCATGCACGCATGCGTGCAGTATGAGGTGCGTAGCAGAATGAATTAGTATAGTCTACGTACTTGCTCGATCGTATAGGTGGTAATTAAGTAATAAATAGGAGGAAAGAGATGTACAGAGAAATAAAGGACGTTGTGGTGCATGCATAGTAGAGTTACTGACTTGGGTGAAGTAAACGAGGAGGATCAAAGACTTGAAGGCCTTAAAAAGCTGCCTGAGGAAGTAGATGGAGCTCAAGGACCATGAGATGATGATCTGCTCCCGTTGCTTGACGTGGACGCAGGAGAGTTTCTGGAAGTAGGGGAATCTGGGGGAGAGACTCCTCCATCCGCAGAGCATGAAGGTGCCGTACCACGTGGATAGCAGCCATAACGCCAAACGCAGCTGCCACAGCAATACGTGCCGAATTCTCCCTGATATGTATGCTCCCACCTGCACACGTGTGTGTATATATATATATATATATATATAGAGAGAGAGAGAGAGAGAGAGAGAGAGAGAGAGAGAGATAAGAAAGATGTATATTGTCTGATGCATGATAAATTATTCATTACTTTATTGGAAAGAAAACAACAAATATTGTATATCTATATATTATGTATACATGTAAATTGAGCTGAAATTAGATGAAGTAGCATGAGTCGCAGGCGACGATGAATGAAGGAATTAGTAAATTATTAGACATAGTATGTATCTTACGATTTCGGGAGTCCCGATCATGGAAGCAGAGGTGTTATAAAATGTTCGGATGGAGTGATCTTGGCAATTGGGCACGTCGATCGACGGCAGGAGGGTGTCGCTGATGGCAGTGAGGGAATCCATCTCTCGAGCCGTGAGGCGGTTCACCGGCCGAGGACGTCCCGATAAAGCGAAGGCTTCTTTGTCGTGGAAGTAGTCTATGGTCCCTAAGTCTACATGGAACTTCATCTCTTGCTGTCCATCACGGTACTCTCTCATGGGATGATCACCGTTAGCCCTATGAGTACTGTACATGGGTGGGTGCTTACCGCTTAGCGAGGACTAATTGAGACTTTCTTTTGCCTCTAGCTATAAGTCATGCACTCACATTTATAACTTGGAAAAAGGGCATCAAGGCCACGAAGATTACGTGACATGCAAACGTAACAGCATTAATTTTATGTAACGGCCAGTTAGCTAACAACTTGACGTGACCATTAATTGCGGTATGTCCCTCCTTGTTTCATTTCTTTTTCTTTTTGCAAGCCCTTCTTTTAGCCAGGTAGCAAATGAAGCTTAACACTAAATAGCTGGCTAGCTAGGATTTATTTATTATTTATTATTTATTAAAAATAGGATTAATTTCATTGAAGTTAGTAGAGGTCCACTCTATATATATATATATATATATATATAAGGGTGATCTGTTTGAATTGTCTAGAAAATAGAACAGAAGTAATTTAAATGGGTGAATCCAAACGCCTTTTGTCAATCCGAAAGCCGCCAATTGAGTAATTTAATGGCGATAGTGATCTGACAACTAACTCCCAACTAGCTAGAAGGTCATTTGACCTGTCTCGATATATGGGCAACTAATTAAGTACATTTGGCATACAGAGGTCTGTAGCTTTTTTTTTTTAACAAAAAAATAATAATAATAAAAGGACGGGAGTGTAGCTTAGTTAGTTAGCTAGCTAGCTAATAGGCAATAGTAATAATGCCCTTTTTCCGACTTATACTGCTCATTTAATTTTCTTCCCTACACGTGACGTGACGTGACGTGTGTGGGTGATGATGGGTATAATTACTGGGATGAATCTTTCATTCTTGTAGTATCTTTTTTGAGCGTCCTTTATAAATTAAACGCGGACTTTGGTAAGTTGGTAGGAGGTAAATAGATGTGGGACTGATAGTACATGCTTTTTTTAATTTTTTTAAATTTATTTGTGGCAGAAAGAAAGAAAGATCACACACACACACACACACACACACACACACAGACACGGGAGTGTTCAGTTTTGGCATGACCCTGGCCCCCTAACCAGATCGATTGACTCACCCTGCCCACCATATCCCGGCACCCTCACAACCAGAGGCAAACAAATATAATGTTGGTAGAATATGGACCACCAATTTCTGGAGAATGGAGAATAGGCATCATTGCATGTATTTGCCCTAAAAGTCATCGATACTGACATCCAGTATAAATTTTGTGTGGAGGTAGGTACCATAACTTTGAATGTATTTTGGGCCCTCCATCGGGTCAGAGAGCATGCTCGGCCTAATTTATTTCCTAATAACTCTGCGGTGTTTATTAGATTTTATGCTCGGCCTACTGCCAACTACCAACCACCACTTAGATTGCAGTCCATGTCACTCAGGCCCACTGCTTTCCTATATAACGTGTTAATAGATGTCAATATCAACAGAAATGATATGATGCACGATTCTGTATCTTCGTAATCTGTTCCACTTTAATGCCGATCCGCATCTACATATGAGGACCAACTAAAACCAAATTTAATACGAGAGAGATATAGCACCAGATGATCCGAGACTGATAGTCGAAAGAAAAATGATGCTCAGTGCCCTAACCCATGGCTCATGGCTGGGGGTGTTAAAATAAATAGTAGCTTAGGCTCTATTTTGCTAAAGCTCTAGCTTGACTGACTCAGTTAAAGCTGAGCTAAGTCTAAGTCTTAATTTTATATTCGATTTGTATTTCGAGTTGAGACTAAGTTTGAGTAAGTTTGGTTCAATAGGCTTAAAATATATCCTATCATAATATTCATAAATCACAAATTCAAAATCGATATTCTTATTTTTTTTTTTATCTTCAAACCGTTGCCCTGCTACGTCCTCTTTATCTCCTCCTCTATCATCGACAAGCCTTCTTCTTAACAAACCATCTCTCATTCTCCTCTTTCACTATCAACAAGCCTTCTCCTCCTTAATCAGTAAGCCATCTCCTACTCTTCTGTTCATCTTCTCCTCTATTGGGACTCTCAAGTCCTCCTCCCAGTGCTCCTCTTCTTAACAACTTCCTTTGTCGAGACCCTCTGTCATCCTTCTCCATTGAATCCCTAAGCAAGGCACATTCTATATTGACAAGTTGTCTCCTCCATTGGCTTGATTCCTACATTGTATGCTCTCTCTCTCTCTCTCTCTCTCTCTCTCTCTCTCTCTCTCTCTCTCTCTAATGATTTAGCCTAATATACTTGTTACAGTATAAGCATTAGTCGTGTACACACTCTCTCTAGATTAGACCATCATCCCAAGTGAAAAATGGTGTACGATCGAATCTTTTTAATTAATTACATGGGAGCTATATATGTCTAGGGTCTGCATGCGAACGGTACTTGTTGGATTATATATTATCATAGATTATATATGATTAGGATATGAAAACTTAATAAATGCAGTGAATATTAATTTACTGTGAAACAGAATGTGTTAGTATGTGAGGGGTGGAGGCGAAATCTTATCCAAGCGCACTTAGTGGTCATAATATATATATATATAAAGGACAAAAAGCACATACAAATAGAAGCATATCATGATTCATGCGCATGTCCCGATCTAGAATGCACGATCGAACCATACTCAGATGCTGGGTCAAAACTAGAAAGGGAAGCTCCAGCTTTGACAGCCACCAGCAGGTGATCAATTTAATTACTAATTTTAAATGTTTAGTAAGTGGCTCAACTACGTTAATTAATTAAAGGTACATGTACACCACTTTGTTCTCAAGTACGACGTGTTAGAATTGATCTATAATTAAAGGGTCTACCTATATATACATACATATATATATATATATATATATATATATTCATGCATGTTGATCCACGAATAAATTAAGTTGCAACATTATTGTAACCACAAAATTATATATATGTATCCACTGGTAGTTGGTGATCAAGCTATATATTACAAATGTCAAGTACTCTACTGCATAATTAATTAAGTCTCCACAAACAAAAGAAACACTCCCAGCTACGTATGTATGTGCAGGATATTTATAGTACGTAAAATTGAAGAAACACTGGAAACTAAACCGTCCTTGATTCAGCAACCTGATCACACAATTTGCCTTTAGAGAAATCGCCAACGTAACTGCAAAACAATATTACCAATCCACGCTTTAACTCACACCAACGAGAGTAGCTACTCCACGATATATAGTAGCCATGCAGCTCAAGTAACACAGGAAGAGGAGGAGTTATTTCTAGAGAGATATATATTAGTTATGAACGTGATCCGGAGGGTTGTCATGGCCGATGCTGGGGCTTGGACCAGGCCTAGTTTGCTGGGACTTTCTGTCCAAGTAGTTATTGGGAGGCACCAGCTGATTCGGGTTGGCTTTGGCTTTGGTTGTGGCTTTGATTTTGGGGTCAAATATTGGTGGCGGTCGTGCTGTAAGCATCTCCTTGTTTCTTGCACAGGTTGCAGAGATGAAGAGATGCGTAAGAAGAAGAAGAAGGATGAGGGGTACACCAAAAGATACCTTTGCCGCAGATTTGGCCATTGATTTAGCAACCCTAAGATACCGACTACTGAAGAAATCAAGGCTAGCACTATGGTTTAGAGTAGCACTTCTCAACTTCAGCTGGTTAATTGGTGACATATATATATATATATATATATATATATATGTAGTGCTAGCTAGGTGAAGTATATAAACAACCCCCTCCTCCTCCTCCTCCTCCTCCTGATCGATCCCTCAAATATAGGAGCTGATCAAAGTAAGCATAGTTAGTTATTTTAAAGTAAAAAATTAAACTGGTCCCGCAAGAGTTGTCAAGGCATATATTTGGTGGGTGGGGTGGCCTTCTTGATGGAGTGTAAACTATTATATCATATATAGGTTAAGATAGACAGCATCTTTTCCAAATGTGGTCATGCGTCCGAAACTTGTGAGGTAGACTTGCCAAAACCGGCTTCAACATGTTGTTGCATTCATCGCAAATGAACTGCTAATGGTTGGTGGCGTTTAGTGGAATATATGTTTGTTTATGGTTAAGAAGGCATCCAACTCTGGTGCATGCACGGGGTCCTTTAATTTGATCCCTTATTAATCCTAAATATATATATGATTCGTGCTTTTGTTAAGCATCTTGTCCTTTTATTTTCTTAGTACGTACGTACGATGAAACTTGTACAATTGGTCTTACTATATATGCTGCTTGAGGTATGGCAATTTAGCCCACCAATTAAAATAAACTTCTGAGCTGATAATTCTCGGACATATTTTAGTGATCATTAGAAACTTTAAGATTAAGCAACTGAGCTGTCCTATTGCTAATGCTAGGAGAGGTGACTAATGCCTACTATTACCCCCATTACATGCCTTGCAGCTAAGTAATTATTATTATTATTACTATTATTTTAAGACGAATGGGTTATTATTATTAATTTGTTCCCTCTCTTTTTCTGGACGACCGCGAACTTAACCATCATCATCCGTCGTCAAACAGAACAACTGACCTCAACTAGACACCGGCCATTCCCTCTCTCGCAGTTTCTTCGTGGAACCCTAGTGGTTGTTTCTTTCGATCGTCTTTTCTCTACTTCTCTTCGTCCTCCCGATGCGGGGGAGGAGGGTGGACATATGCCTGAGATTCGTTTCGTCGGGGCGCGGCATTGCAAACCCTACATAAGTTGTCAGTCCCCTTCCTCCTCTCTCCCATTTTATTGTTTTCTTTTTCTTGATTCCCTTGTTAAATCTTCTAAGGAAATTGGCGTCTTGATCTCCGACAGGGACCTCTCTCTATCTCTATCTCTCTCTCTCTGATCATAGTTGTTATGGGAATCTCTCTTTTAGTGGAATTCTTATGGTCGTCAGTTCTTATTTGGTGAACCTGAATCCTTACCCTCAAATTAACCATTACCCACATCGACAATTTCTCCATTCGCCTCTGTTTTCTTTCATCTTTTCCTTCTCTGATCGATCTTACACTAACGATGTCCCCAAATTTGGTGCCGTCCTTTTGTTCTTGTGTCGATCTATAAATATACAAGTATCTCGGAGATTACAGTGACATGCCTTTGGAGTCTTGATTTTTGACTGCTTTTATTAGTTATTTTTCGTATTCTCCTTCTATCATAATCTGAATGCGGCCAATTAATTCCATAGATAGTGATATCCAATTATCTTCTTTATTTGTTTTCTGCTCGAACTATTTATGTTGTTTTGCACTGAACAGGGAAGGGATTATCCACGTTTAGACCTCATTCAGATCAATTCTCAATCTTCTAGACACAGCCGTTTTAATTTCTAATTAACGTCAAATCTGTAGGCATTATTACATCATGGACAGAAGATGAAAAAATTCCGGTGCCCTGATATTGTCATTTATTTCTCAATTTTATGTTATACCTTTTTCTACATTTTATGTAGGAATAACCTCTTCATTTCATTTGATAATATCATCAAATTCATTCATGTTTCGTCAAAGTATTTCTTGCATCAAAGTTAGGGTGGAGAAATTTGATCCGACACGATAACCCGGCTTTTAATTGGGTTTGAGTTTAGTATAATCGGGTTCGAGTCGTAAACGGGTCAACCCGCCTAACCCGTTTAATAATCGGTGTTGTGTTCGGGTTTATACTACTGACCCGTTTTGACCCGTTTAAGCATACGGGTCGGATCGGATCAGGTCGGGTCAACCTGCTAACCCGTTTAACTCGTTTAATATATATATAAACTAAAACCCTAGATCTAATTACGTCTACCCTGACACCGCCTCTCCATTCTTCACTCCTCTCTGGTCGCCTCAACGAAAAGGGGGGGAAAAAATTCGCTTGCCTCCACCTTAGCCCCCGTCTGCCGCCTCCGCCTTCGCCCCCGTCTCTGCTGCCTCCGCCTTCGCCTCCGTCTGCTGCCTCTGCCTTCACCTCTATCTGCCGTCTTCGCCTCTGCCTTCGCCCCCATCTTTGCCACCTCCGTCTGCTGCCTCTGCTTTCGCCTCCGTCTACCACCTCTGCCCCAGTCTACCACCTCCACCTTGTTATAGAAGCCGCCACCAACAACTTCTCGGTAGACAACAAGCTTGGAGAGGGTAGATTTGGCCCAATTTAGAAGGTCATTAATTCCTTTATTTAGCATCATAAAGATTCAAATATGAATAAGTAAGACAAATTGTAAATAGTTTACAAGGTCATTAATTCCTTTGATTATAGGGTCAACTAAGGGAGGGAGAATACATAGCTGTGACAAGACTCTAAACTTCAGATCAAGGCAGTGATGAGTTCAAGAATGAGGTTGTGTTAATCGCATAGCTGGAAGCTCTGTTCCCTTCTCCCCGTTGACTTCAAATCTAGCAACTCCTCCTTGTGGTTGTCGTCGACACTCCTCCTGAAGCGGCGGCTACTCTTCTTTGTGCTCGGGATCTAGCTAAAATTAATAGAACGGTAATTTTTATGTTTGAATGAGTTTGATGATGAAAGTAGGTTAATTTGTTTGTTAAACGCATTATTTTTATAGAATAAAATTTAAATTTTATATAGGGTAATCGGGTTAGACAGGTTGTGTTATCGTGTTGTGTTAACACGACCCGTTTATTAAACGGGTTAGACGGGTCGTGTTATCGTGTCGTGTTAATACGACATGTTTATTAAACTGGTTAGACGGATCGTGTCGTGTTACCCGTTTAATAATTGGGTCGTATTCGTGTTAGGATAAAGTTGACCCGACCTGAACCCGCTTAACCCGACCCGATTACCACCCCTAATCAAAGTATAGAACAAATCATGACAAGTAGGCTAAAAAAGAAAGGCACTTACATACACGATGATTACTGAAATTTTTTAATGCATGCAATTTAACTTTTTCTAAGAATTTTATAAATTACAATTTATATTTTATTTATTTTATAATTCACACTCTGTCTTTTGAGGTTTATATAATTTGACTTCTACTTTTTTCTTATAATTCTCATTTAACATCCTTCGTTAATTTACATAAAACTAAGACAGTGTCAAATGAGAGTTATAGAGAAAAATAAAAAATCAGATTATAAAATCATCAAAATGGTGTATGAATTATAAAATAAATAAAATATATGGTGTAATTTATAAAATTTTATAACTTTTTCGGAGCGCTTCGTAACTTTTTTTTTTTTAAAACTTGTTAGTTCTCTCCACCTCCGTTCTCCCATAACTAAATCATTAACTTTTTATTTCTCTTCACTTTTTACTCTTCTATAACTACTTCGTAGATTCTTTTAACTTTACATTTCTCTCTACCTCTCACTCTCCTATGTTTAATTCATTTAATTTACTATTTCTCTCCATATTTTTACTCTCCTATAAATATTTGATAACTTATTTTCAACTTTATATTTCTCTCCATATTTTACTCTTTCATAACTACTTCATAATTTTTTTTTTACACTTCATATATCTCTCTGCCTCATTTGCCTATGACTAATTTATTTAACCTTCTATTTCTTTACCTTTTTACTCTTTTATAACTATTTCATAACTTTCCTTTTAACTTTATATTTTTCTCCACCTCTCAATCCTGTATGACTAATTCATTTATCTTCCTATTTTCCTTCTATTTTTTACTTCTAGATATAACTTTCTTTCTAACCCCTTATTTCTCTTTACATCTTACTCTCTTATCAATTCATAACTGTTTTCTAACTTCTTATTTACTTTTCACTACTTCCATAATTATTTATAATCTTTCAAACTTCCCACTCACATTTAACTATCTAAAATTCTTAGTAACTTCAAATATGTAATTAATCATATTTCCAACTAAAACAAACATATATTAACATAATTTTAAAATAGCAATAACTGCTTATATTATAGCTACTCATGCCTCTCTCATAACTATTTCTCATAAATAACTCAATAATTATAATTTATAATATATTATAAATAGATAATAAACGCTAACCTTAAAGAGGGCCAAAGGAGACAAAATATTATGTTCTCGTATTTTCACAAAGCTCACCTAATACATAATCAAGGATCTAATTCAATGCATATTAAAGAAAAAGGAGAGAGAGAGATTGAAGGGTACTTCATGAACAATAAAGGTGAGGAATTTAGGCCCTCTAATACTTAGAAACTCAATAGCTTTTTCTCACATTTTATTTATTATCTTTTTTTCCACATATGTAAATAATTTTTAGTTTGGAGTCATTATTCAATGGTTTCCCCATTTGATGTAATAATGAGTTATCAATAATCACTGGTTTACATATCTTTGTATTAAAAAAGATATGTATCTTGTGGTGATTTTGAAAACTCAGAAGCGTGCTCTTATTTATATTATATTATATTTTTATTTGAATCATAATAAAAATTATTAGAATAATTTTTATCTATAGCAAATTTGTTTCTGAACATAGATATTTGATTTTCTTAACGGGAAATTAACCGTCTGTTAGCTTTGTTGCTCATGACCGATTGTTTCTTTTTAGTTAGTTGGAAGTGCAGAAGAGAAGAAAGGCGACACAGTGATAATAAACCTCTCAATCTAAAGTCCAGTTGTTTGATTGTGATTTTTATAGTGATAGTAAATAAAGAGTTTGCGATGTTGTGAAAGAAGGGTACTTGAGATCAGAAAACCTTCCTTTTATGTTTGCTTTGAATTTACTTTATTGAGATGTAAATTCAATTTGGCCTTCTATTGTCAATCCACTATATTTCATCAACCTCGGGATCATCTTGTGTTTCATTACCTCCATTGCTCGTTGTCTTAAGGTGGAAAAGAAGATGCTTCACAATCTCATTTAAGTATGTCAACTGTTGAGGATATTATGTGGTGTTGGAAAGCATTATTATCCCATACATGGTGGATGATTACTTTAAAATGTTTGGCTTACAATTACATTCATATGCATGTATATGACTGCAAAGCCACTCGTTTGATCACAACTAGCTTAAAGTAAAGCCTCTTAATTAGGATCAATCATGACCGAGTCAATAAGTAGGAACACGTTGAAGTTATAAGGAGGAAGCTGAAGAAGGGGAAGGTCCTTGACGTTGAATGAACGAATAACACGATCATATTCCAACAACTAAGCCAATGAAAGATCATAGTTAATTAGGAGAGGCTTTTGAGGTAGAAGAGAAATTAATTAAGCTTTCTATCTTGGCAGGCTAGCGAGCGTAAGGGTGACTGTGAGGGGGAGGACGAAGAAGCTAACTTCACAATATTTTCCTCTTTGACTCTTTTGAGTTTTGCTCTAAACGTCCGGGGAAAATATCTTTCCTCTCATATCTAACGCCATTTTCTCCAACAAAATATTTTGTCACAAGTTATCAATTATGTAAAATATTTCATACGCCATTCCTCTATAAATTTGATGATTTATTATCCCGTAAGGCTCTTGTTATCCCCTCTCCCCCCTTGATATTGCTCTTGTTATATCCCTTGCGGGCTATGGATCTTACGCTCACCTTTTTCTTTATCTCTCCCTCTCTCGACTCCGTAAGAAGTAGGAGCAACACTTGTCAGCATATCCCCGACTCCATCTGTTCTATAAATATTCTTTTATCCCGTAATAAGGCTCACTTCATTAATAGCATCTCTAATTAAACTCCAAATCTAGAGATTTACTGTTGGATAAAGTTTCATTCAGGTTTAGAGCCAATTTAATGGATTTAGAGCCCAAATTTAAATTACAATAAAATATTTTTTAAATATCAACCCTACTCTCTAAAAATTTAAGCCACTATTATAAATTATATATATATATATATTTATTTATAATTAAATTATTTAAATTGAGTATATAATTAATTTTACTAATACGTTTTTATTAAAATATTATTATTAAAAATATTTTGTCGAGACCTTTAAAATAAATTTAATATTAAATTATTTTAGAGTTATCTTAAAATTTTTAAACAATGACCCAAATTTATCTTTGTAAACATAAATTATTAAAATACGTCAAGCATAAATAACATCAAATCAAATATATAAAATAATTATATTTTTTTTAATTTTCGTACCTCTGTCATAGTTGTCATTTTGAATCTTAAAAGTGAGCTTCTCTATTTTATATTTTTCCTATACGAAGCGAGGAATTATAGTTTATTTTATCGGCCTCTATATTTTATTTTAAATTTTTTTATTTAAATAATAAATTAAAATTATTTATAAAACTATTGAATATTAGAATTATTTTAAATATCACACAACGAGACTTTTGTAACAATATATTTTTAATAAAAAATATTACTAATAATCTATTAATATATATATATATATATATATAATTAAATACTAAAATATAGAGCCGTGAGGCGGGTTCTAGGCTCTTTATATATTTGGAGCGGCCGATTCTCTCAGAAAGTCTTAATAGTTGGAGTCGTGAGGTGGGCTTGGGGTTAGGTTTTCTCCGTCTCTTCCTCCCCCACCAACCGCAAGCTCTTTAGGGCTATTTTTGGATTTCGATTTAAGTTTCTTTGCTCGCCGCCGCCTCGGATTCGCTTGGTGCAGGTCGGGAACGGCTCGATCTGCTCTTCGGCATGTCGGATCCCGCCTTGCATCAACTGAATCGGAGCCGGAAAGCGATGCCTTTGTGCGATCTCTCGTCACCGACATCAGATCTCCCCTTTCGTCGTAAGATCATATCATCCTCCTCGGTAGACCCTATTGCTCTTGAATGTATTTCTTTCTTTCACGCCTGGATTCCTTTTTCGTTTGATCTGTTAAACACGGCTCTTGATCTACAGTGGGACATCTTGGGTGATTCCTTTGCTGCTTACTGTATCGAATGTTAAGATTATGTATGTGGTCCTTTTCGTTAAAATTAATGATGAGTTACTGGAAATATTGATCCTTATTAGGAATCGAATGTTTTTTAGCTCATCTTGCCCATTTTGAATCTGTGAACTGCTAAAATTGCATGAGATTGCACCACGGGTTACCATATGAAGAACTTCTTGAACAGTTAAGTCTGTTATTGGTAGATCACGTAGCTTCTTATACAGTTGATTCTGTTATTCTGTGCCTTTCTTACCCTGTCTAGACCAGTTTCTTTTATTAGAATTTTCCCATTTGGGAGAGATGCATTTGTTGCCATTCTCCCCCGTTTTTCAGTTATTCTTTCCTTTTTCTTTATCCTTTAAGATGAATTGAGATGAAGTGATACATTCTCTTAGGTATGATATCTGGCCAATTCATCAATTTTTCAAGAGGCTTGATCTCTTCTTTCGTTTGTGAATGAATAAAATTTGTTATTATGCTGCTTAAATAAATTGATAATGTTTAGATGCTTTTTGAGTTTGTGACAACTAGAATAGTTGTTATAAGGAAATGTTAAGTGTATCGTTCAAACTGATGCTTTGTTTAGCGATGCTTCTTCTGTGCTTCAATTTTTATTAAGGTAATATCATGGGTTTGTATAATTTGAGGCTAGGCACTTTCTTTTCCTGCCAATATCTGTAGATAGTACTTAAGAAGTCCACTCATTTCGTTTATATTTAAATGCGTGTAATAGAAATTTCAATTTATCGAAGCCATAGAAGCATCCTTCTTTTTGCTGCCAAATCTTAGTGTAATCCTTATTTTACTTATCATAGTTCTTGTATCATTTGGGGATTATAGTTTTTTTCTTCACATTTTCAGACCAAGCATTGTTGGTCATATTGGTGATTTTTATTGCTCAGCATATTAGCCTGACATGAAGACCAAAACCTAGTTCCCTTTGTTTTGTGCTCTTTTTCACTCAAGTTGATGGCAAGGTGAGTTGTTTCATGTTAGGAAGAATGGGTTAAGAGTAAGATGATCGGGTAAAAAATCACTTAGGCCTTGTTTGCTTTGAGTTCATAGATACTTCTAAACTGGTTCAGGAATTCTTAATTTGGTTCAGTAACTAGATATCTTTTTTATATCTAACGAAGTTCACTTAAAAAAAAAAAATCAAAACTAAGAAACGAAACCGACTAATTAAGTTCAGAGCTTAGCCTTAAACTAAATAAGGCCTTAGTTCCCTTCTTCCTTCACCTTTATTTAACATATTGTGACTTATGAATGGATGCAGGCATATGCACACACACACTGACCCACACCCTCACCTCCATGTTGAGGGAAGATTATCGAGGGCTCTCTAATAACTGCCCTGGTGGGACTAAGACATTCTATAGAAGAAGGATTTGAACTGGAGATATATTCTACGGTGATTTAGCTGGCTTGGTGGAACTTGGCCTGGAGATTGTTCTTCGTCAATTTTTGGCTACCATGTCTTTTTGGTGTTCTGTACCTTTATTCTAGATAAACTTCTCTTCGCAGGTGAGGAGTCCTAAGCAGATATCAAGGAAAGACAAATTATTGGAATATGGAGAAAAGGAAGACAATAGCAATGCCAGCATGTTTAGAATCAGATACATTATATCGTAATATTGATTACTTGCATTATAAATGCAAAATCTGATTTGCTGCTGCTATTAATGTAAATTCTTCTTTTTTAATGTATTCTGAATATAGCTTAGTGGAATCTTTGTTTGGAAATTGGATGTCTGTGTAGGTGACAAGTCATAATGGGCTGGTTGAGTTTGTTAAATTTAGTTTACATTTGGATGACCTCATTCTTGAGATAGATAGAGTTAGATGCTTCTCAGAGATCGAAAAATCTGTTGCCCTGTGAGAGAAAAGAGATCCAAAAGTTGAGTTCCAATGTTCTGTGATTGTCAGTAAGGTGAACTCGGGTTCCTTCTTTCATGTTCAGGTAACTGATTATGGTGAAGACAATGCAATTGCCTGATTGGCACGCTATTTGTGTATCTCTTTCTCTAGTTTGTTCTTGATCTTATCAATAATGAAACGAGGGTTGTTGCTTGCCTCAGCAATTTATATACATGCAACATTCAACCAAATTGATGGCTAAAACTACAAAGCAAATATTAAGTGATTGATTCATCCCGCAGAAATACACGTAATGTATAATTCCGGTCTTCCATACCTTGAAAAGCTAGCAATATCATTAAAAAATAAAAAGCATTTGAGTGTCAAAAACCTAGGTTGATCTAATTTCAGTGTTTCTCTATTACGCTAGACTACAAAAAATGGCTGCTTCTTATTCAGCCTCTGAATCATCGTTCTCACTGTCTAAGTACATCTCTACAGGTTTTCTGCTACTGAGCTCTACATTGTCTCCTTGTCTTCTCTCTTCATCCTCCTTTGATCTCTCTGCTGCTCGTTCAACTGCACTATCGAGCCTACAGCTCACGATGTCCCATGAGACGAGCTTATCCAGGAAGATGGATACATAATCAGCCTTTCGGTTCTGCACATACACAAAAATGTCAGCAGGGTGCTGCATAATAGATTTAGTTATTTCTTCCCTATCATACAGTTGGGACGTGGAAGCTAACCTCATAATCCAGGTAGTAAGCATGCTGCACAGCCACATTAAGTTCGCATTATTACCGTATACTTTGTACAGTTAATAAAATAAGTACATATCTCAGAAGAAGAAGAGAATCACATACCTCCCAAACATCAATTGCTAGTAGTGGCTGCAAGAAGATAATAATCGGGATAAGATCCATTATGGTTGTAAAAGCAGTTGAAGATCAGTACAAAAAAAAAAAAAAACTCTAGTACCATGACTGTGCAGTTGAAGATCGGTAAAATAAAAGAAATAATTTTAGTACTATGACTGTCATAATGCTGGAAACCGTAGATCTCTATGAAAGGAACAGAAAAGTGAGAATAACAACTTGAACTGCCTACCCTAGATTTCTGACAATGCAAGAGTTGCCAGTGAATTTTACAAATTCTAAATCCTGAACCCTAATAAGGCATATTTTCTCTTGCAGTGACTTATACGATCTTATGCATAGGAGGGTTATTTGCATCTCGAGCAACTAAGTATTCTTATAGTGCGTTCTGAAAATTTTAGTACCCTAATTGGCCTTTGAACAAACTCATATGAATTTCTCTAGGTCGTAAAAGGACAAAAGAATGGGATTAAGTTTTCAAGTTATACCATTCGAGCCAAGTTAGATGTGACGTGATTTTCACTATGCATGCATAGAATGTAGGGCAAGCTTATGATAACAAAACAGAGTTGAAAATTTTGCAAATGGGCAGCATAGTACATTAGATAAGAAGAAAAAAGGAGGCTGCAGTCATAACTTACAGAATAATCCCAAAGAAGAGGGTTGATTGCATTTGGAGTCTTTGTTACCACGAGCTTATTGTCCATTTCAGAGGGACGGGGATTAATAGCATTGCCCACATCTAGTCTATTTGCCTTGTCTAAGAAAGCAGAAGTTAATTAGAAATAGTAGTCAAACACAATCCTCAAATTCAAATGTGTGTCCTGAGAAGCCTAGGCACTACTCACACAAAAGCCAAGCCCATCCAGAACCAAATTGCGTCAATGCAGCACTCTTGAGCTCTTTCACAAGTCTATCAAAAGAACCAAAATCTCTCTCTATCAATTCCATAAGTTTGCCAGATGGCTTGCCTCCACCACCTGGTTTCATTGATTGCCAGAAGAAGTCATGATTCCAAATCTGTTGTGAAAATGTCAGTCAAAAAAGAACAAAAAAGAAAGAAAAAAAGAATCAGTTTTCAGCTATACGGAGCAAACAAGAGAATCTAAGGACTACAAATCCCATCAGGCCATGCTAGCCAAGGATCACATTTTTAACAGATCAAGGATCGGATAGCCAAGATGCTACAATATCAGAATAATGTCACCGCGAGGCAAGATGACATGCACCAGTGATGCATCATGAATGAAAATTGAGATAAGAACACCAACTGAGGGTTCAAATGTGTAGACTACATCTGATTTGTCCAAAAACAAACCAACTATGGTATTTGATAGGAAAAAATAATATTCTCAGAGTCAAATCCACAAACACATAACTGGCGGATAAAGGCGAAACATAGGAAAGCGTAGTGGGTCGTCTGAGAATGCCAGGAAAGCACGCACGGGAGGAAGCAAGTAAGAGAGCATTCTCGTTATGAGGTTACCTGAGCAGCGTGGAGGAAGGGAGGAAGGGGATCCCCCTTGTTGTACGATGCCAAGACGACGTCCTCCAAATCCATCCCCTCCAATTCGGTCCCTTCTATAATCCCATTGAGGCTCTCCACATGGCCCCTGTGATGCCTTCTCCAGTGATACTCCAACGTCTCCCGACTCATGTACGGCTCTAAAGAATCCTAAAGAGAAATCAAATTTCCAAAAACAGAACCCACCACCTTAGTAAGAAGAAGAAGAAGAAGAAGAAGAGAGAGAGAGAGAGAGAGAGAGAGAGAGAGAGAGAGAGAGAGAGAGAGAGAGAGAGAGAGAGAGACGAACAAAAGATGGGTCTAGGAGGTTGACATACTAATGGATAAGGAGGCGGCTTCAACTCGAAGTGCGCTCTAATGGGTGCGCAACGCACCTTCTTATGTGATGAAAACCCACCATTACTCTGCTAAAAGAAGAAGAGAAGCAAACATTTAGAAAAAGGAGAAGCAAAGAGGGAAGAGCAGGCAAGGAGCAGAGCTTAAGGCCTTGAGAAAAATAAAGGTAAGAAATGGGGATGGGAGTCAGACCTTGGTATTCCTCCTCCATTGGAATGAAGCTAAGACGGTGGAAGGGCTCAACCCGCAAGCATAGGATGCTCCTTGCATACTTTCTCTCTATTGTTATCCTCTTCGTTCCGCCGCTCCCCCCTTTTCTATTTTCCTATAATGTTTTTGGTAGCCGAAAAGAACACCAAGCGAGAAGACCAAGTCGTCGTTAGTTTATTCTCCAAAAAAAGAAGAAGAAAAGAGAGAGAGAGAGAGAGAGAGAGAGAGAGAGAGAGAGAGATCCATTAATCATGTTAGGGCTTGGCCCGGCCCGGCCCATTTCGAGTATCTGGTATGATCATTAGCATCGGATTTCTTTCATGCCGTAATGGGCCTGGCAAGCAACAATAACTCAGTTACGCCCATGACTGACAGGGAATTTTTTTTTGATGTGAGTTAACTAATAAGTAATACGGACACGGTACTAAAAAGTAGGAACCTACCGTCAGTACATTTTTAAACCGACTGTGGTGAGAGGGTGGTGGGGAAAAGGTGGCAGCGTAACAGTGAGAAGAAGCTAGTGGTGGGGGGAAACGGCGGTGCACTCTTGCTGTCGCGGGGCATAAAAATAGCCAAAAAAGGGTAGCAATATCCAATGATGTCATGCCATGTGGCCTCTGGAGTTTTGTGGTGGAATTCAAAACTTCAAAAATATGAACCCAAACCCCGCGCCTCTAACTCTAATTTCTAAATGCTCAAGCTCAACCCAGCCACCCTCGATGCTAAAGCAATTCCTTACCACGATGACTATATGGGATCTCTACTTTACCTCGAATCCATCCATCCAAATTAATTTAATTAATTGACTTATTCACTTCGCCGGTGGTTTAATTAATTGACTCGTTCACTTCGCCAGGACAAATGCCTGCCTGTTGCCTAGAGATCTGAAGTAATATGTTGACAAATAAAATGGAGGTAGGGTGTCTTCATAAAAAATGACTAATAAAATGGTGGAGCGAAAAAGGATATCCCAGTGGCTTCGCCGTGGGATTAGCTATATAATTCCCAGGATCTTATTTCAATAAGACTTTATTCTCAAAATATATCTATCTCGTGGCTCGTGGCTCGTTGTCTTGTTGTTGTTGCTGCTGCGGCCCATCTCGTTTCTTTCCGGACCATTCCCACCATCCATTCTTCTTCTCGGCTTCTCCCCCCCCCCCCCCCCCCCCCCCCCCCCCCCCCCCCCCCCCCCCCCCAAAGCTACCGTTATCATTTCACTGTTTCCCTCTACAGACAGAGTCGTCGAAAGCTCAGATAGCTTAAAGAAAGTCTCTTTTTTTTTCTCTCTCTCTCTCTCTCTTTCGATCTCTTCTTGTCTAGCTCGCATTCTCCTACTTTTAATTTTTCTTCGTCCAGATCTGTTAAGAGTTAAAGATCTCGTATTTGGTCGCCCAAGAAGAGGATATCGGCTACAAAAATTAACCAGGTCACTCTCTCCCACTCTTCTTTTCTTCAACTACCGATGAAAAATCTTCACTCTTTTTGAACAAGATCCCACATTGTTATCTTTTCTAAAGAATTATCGGCTCTTTTTAGTTTTGTTTTTTTTTTGTACGAAAGAAAAAAATCCTTAATCCCAACAAAAGGAATAAATAACAGTGTTTTCAATACTTTTCATCAGGATGACAGAGATCTTTGGGTCGGGACCATAAATCTAATGCCTTTTTCTTCTTTTCCATATCTTTAATCCGTCTGATAGAAGGTTACCTTTTCGTTTTCGACACTTTTAAAATCTTTATCGCTCCATTTTTTTAATCCACCCCCTCCCCCTCCCCCTCCCCCTCGCTTTTCCGTTTCAGAAATTCTCAAAATAATTTATTCACCGGTTTCAAATTTCAAAATTTAGAACCACGTATAAAAATGAGTGTGAATAGGTTAATTACGACCCTATGCCTACTCACACACACACTTGTATCGTGTATATTAACTAAAGAAACACTCGTTCGTAGTTGACTCTCACGTGCGTTCCTTTTTTCATATATATAAATTACGCTATTCCTGTAGGTCGGACAGAGAGACGCGGAGGGAGGGAGTTATTTTTAGCGACTTGTTAAAAAGAATGAGGAGATTTGCGTGCTGTCGACGCCGGGCCAAAGAAATCAGCTTCGACTTCGCGGAGCAAGAGAGTACGTGCAATCGCAATCTATTATTGCCTATTTTCCTTTACTCTCTCTCTCTCTCTCTCATCCTTCAATTTAATTTCGTCGTCTGGTCTTATTAATTTTGTAATCATCGTGACTCTTCTTTTGGCGTAATTAATTATTATATGTACGGCGTCAATTAAAGTAAGTAACGAAGCCGAAGAAAATTGGGGAAAGGGTTGTTTTATCAATAGAGATCTCGAATCTAAGGCGTAAGAGGGATGGTGCGGTCCAGTCTAGTCCAGTCCTTTTGACAGTGATTGATCGTCCACTTTTGTTCCATTCCATCCATCCAATGGATGCTCGCCGCGTATGTCATTAGTCTTAACATGTCAGGCCCATCGGATTTGTAAATGCTCTCTCATTTTTACAGGAGGAAAGTAGTCTTTTGTGTTTGATGGTGAGGGATGGGGATTAGACGGGAGGCATCTATCTCTACGAGAAATAAGATGTAATGATGCAAGGCTCATGATCATTATCACTGTTTTAATTATAGTGATTATTAAAGAAAAAAGTAACAGGCTCGTAGTGCTGTAGATTTGGTTCAGATGGGGACCTACCCAAGTACGCGCGAGACTTGGCAGACATACATTTACGTGATCATAAGGAACCAAAATTTAAAAATTATTATTATTTTATAGCTGTTTAGAGAGAGAGAGAGAGAGAGAGAGCGCTCTAATCGATCATCTTCTAAATTTCCACAATTTAACTCAAATAAAGAAATAAAAATAAATAAACTGTCGATGATGCAGAAGTAACGGCGTATAATGGCCTGGAGTGCCTCATCACGAACAGTTGTTCATGTGATGATGAGAGTGGTCTTAGTGGAATGACCGGAACGGATGGTTGTGTCACCGCCGATTCCATCGACGATGAAGCCTCAAGCTGCTCCTCCAGCAAAGACGCCTGTGCTTCTTCTTCCTTCTCTCAATGCATGTCGTCGAGCAAGCAGGAGCAGGAGCAGGAGCAGGAGCAGGAGAAGGAGGATCCCATAATTGATGCTTGGGAGACTCCGCAGAGCGTTCATAGTCATGGTGTTAAAGGGAAGGCACCCATCACGTACAACACAATGAAGGACTCGGAATATGTCGAAGCCATGAAAGAGAAGTTTACGAAGCTCTTGCTTGGTGAAGATGTTTCAGGAGGATCCAAAGGGATCAGTACTGCTCTTGCAATATCCAAAGCCATAACAAACCTCTCAGGTATTGGTCATCCTTCTATGTATCTTTAGCAGAGGCAGTCTGATATATTAAATAATACCGACTGCTGCTCCTCTTTTCAGCTACTGTTTTCGGGGAATTGTGGAAATTGGAGCCCTTATGTGAAGCGAAGAAGAGCAAGTGGCAACGGGAAATGGGCTGGTTGCTCTCTCCTATCAACTACATGATTGAGCTGGTTCCTGCAAAGCAAAATGGGAATAATGGCCGGATGTTGGAGGTAGCAAATTCTTCGGAAATACATATTGACAATGAATAAGAATCTCATCCTGAGAAAGATATTTTACCTCGTATCTTTTCTGCAGATAATGACCCCGAAAGCTCGAGCTGATGTTCACATGAATCTTCCTGCACTTCAAAAGCTAGATTCCATGCTTATTGTAAGCTATAAGTTATCATATAACTAAAACCTTATGATTGTTAATCATCCTATTATCTCGCGTTCAATTTTCCTTGAATACTCTCTCTCTCTCTCTGGTAAGTCTTCTAGATGCCAATGGAGAATGCAATTTGTGCAGAATGTGCTGGACTCGATGGTGGACACTGAGTTCTGGTATGCAGAGTGTGGTAGCCGAGCTGAAGGAGAGAGACACAATTTTGGTTCAAAGCAGAGCAGGAAATGGTGGCTCCCATCCCCGCGAGTACCCGAGTCAGGCCTCTCCCTTTCTCAACGAAAATGTCTTGGTTTTCAGGCAAAACTTGTTCACCAAGTCCTCAAGGCTGCCAAATCAATCAATGAACAAGCCTTACTCCAGATGCCCATTCCTGCTGCTGTCCAGGATGCCCTTCCAAAGGCAAGTAACCATCTCCCATATGTATCTCTTAAAGGTTCTTCATACCAGTGTTTCCTTTATAAGTTTAGGTGGAAGATGCAAAGCTCGATGAGAGTATTAGTAAACTGATGCTCTGTTTTATTAACTTAAATTGCTCGCATGAACTTTACAGTCAGGCAAAGCTAGCTTGGGTGAAGCCATGTACCAGGCTATAATTGCAGAATCTAGATCAGTCCATGAAATATTGCTTTCTTTGAATCTTAGAAATGAACACAATGTCCTTGAGACTGTAAACAGATTGGAAGGGGCATCGTTTGCATGGAAACAGAGACTTTACGGTGAGACGAACAAGAGATCACCATGGTACTATGTAAAGGATAATGGATCAAAATATGAAAAGATGTCACTGTATGTTGAAAGGGTCGAAGCACTTCTGCATCTTCTGAAGACGAGATTTCCAAATCTTTCTCCAACTTTTATTGATGTCACCAAAGTCCAATACAACAAGGTAAGCACATTTTTTTTATTCCAGTAAGATCTCCTTGTGTGACAGTAAAATGAATGCAACAATAGCTTTGGCTTTGTCAGTTAGGTTTTGCGTTTGAATAAATTTAGCAGGAACTATATGCAATCCCTTTTATCTTTAGATACCCATTTACTTTTGCGAAAGTGCTACTACTACATATGATGAAAGCATTTTTATTTTTTATTTTTATGTTAGACTAACAAAACGTCTGCTGTCTCTAATGTTGATTTCTCTTCTTTGTAGGACATTGGACATTCCATCATAGAAGCTTACTCCAGGGTTATTGTTGGTGTGTCATTCAGTATATTGTCAAGGATAGGAGACATCTTGCTAGAGGATGACTTGAAGAAGCCTACCACTCCCATTGCCTCTCTCAAATTTGACCTCTCGTCAAATGTATATCTCGCGGGCATCACTGAAACTCCACCTGGTCAGATCAGGCGGTGTCTCCTTGATCAGATGAACCTGGTAGATAAGACGACCATTGCTTCCCTGGATTACAAATCCAAAACGATCATGGCATCCCCAGGCAGCCAATCCAGAAGTAGAGCTTTGGTGTCATGGAAGGGAAGATGGTATTGACAGCGCTTCCGTTTAGTTCTCTCTAATGTAGCAATATAATCTGTGCGGCAATCCCAACTTACGACCCCCTATTATAGAACCCTATTATAGAAATAGTTAAAGAGGCCATTGCATTCTCTTTCTCTGTAGAATAATGCTTCTTGGAAACAAATACTTTTGATCTGATCTCAATCACTATACTGTTCCTTTGTTGGCGTTGCACGGGGACAACGACGATAAAATTACCATTTATTGCCGACTCAGAAATGATGGCGCTCTGCTGGGCCGACCTATGATGCTACTACTATTTATCTATATATTTTGTTGATCAAATACTCACGATTGCACCATTGCTGATCAATTTAACGCTAGATCTGCACGAATACCGAAAGTGGACAAGGAAACAAATACCGAAAGTGGCGAAGAAGTTTATTCTAGATCCAGTTCCAAAAATCATAGTATCATTTTCATCTCTCCACATGCGTAATTTTCTTAGATGAAGACTGCATCAATTTCATAATATAGGGTGATCGCAATGAGGATTTACACGTAATATGACCAGGAGATCCCATGGCCACAAGGAAATACATTCTGTAATAAGTGTGCATGACCAAAAAATAATGATCCTGGAAAGAAATCTGCAAATTCCCCATAAAGATTGTGAGGCAGAAGTCATTGTAGAATGTGTTCTGCAACATCAGCATCCTGCATCAACTTCAGCTGAGCTTTCCTGAATTTGACGCATCTGATCTACAAACATCGCCACGACAAAGCGGGCAAACCCTACAGAAAGCACACGCAAGTTAACTTGGCAATAAGCTGGCATATGGTTGCAGAATTGGGCGAGAAAAGGGAAGAACAAATCTTAGCATTAAATAGAATATATTCGTTCAAATTGTCTGCATGGAAGAAATATCTACATGAAGATGACAAATTGTTGTCAAATGCAACAGGATTTCCAGATTAAACTGATGATTATAAGGTAATTACAGAGAACCACGGGTGAAGTAGCTTTAACTTGTCATGGAAGCTAGACATTAGCCATTATATAGAAGGATAGCATATTGTGGTCAAAAGCAATAAATGATCTTGTAAATGAGATCCGAAAGCTATATGCAGCCATCATTATTGACGACTAGTAAAAGCTGAGGCATCATAGTGAAGACTATATACTTTAGAATGCCATGATTTTGAGCACCTAGGTCCATATTAAGGAAAGAAAAGAATCTATGACGTTTTGACTTTGATGATATGTCTTCATGATGCTTACTTTCTCATAATTATTGCATAGACGTGTTCTATTCAGATATGTAGAGATCATTGCTGCCACTAGAATCTGTTTTTTTTCCCCCTATTAGTCTACTTTTCTGGGGAACAATTGAACTAAAAGAAAAGCTGCACCAATATATAAAAAAACCCAAGGAAAAATATATCAATCGAGGAAGACTTATTCAAATGGATATGTTGAAAAAAATACCTATGAATCTCTTTCAACCATTTATCTATACATGTTAGATGAAATTCATGATTGCAGGGCAGTATTCGCAGGCGATCTCCTTCTTCATACTCGACAAGACAAACATAGCACCTGCAGATAAAAACGCTGTCAATAAAAACTTAGATATTGGAAAGATAAGGGTTTCAAATGCAACTGATAAATGGTGGATTCTACAGATAAAACTGAAGTTAACATAGTAAACAAAAACAGAGACAAAAAATAAGTTTCAATGAGCGATTCAGTGGAATCTAACAAAACCTAAGTAGAATAACTGTTTACACCAATATAAGTAACTAATTTTATATGACATGCATATGAAAATATTGCAAATTACACTATATTAATGTCTTACTACTGCAAGATGTCCATAAAAAGACATGAGCATCCCAATCCTCTCATAATTTACTGACCAAGCAAATAAATCATAACCTAGTAGACAGATTTTGAATTTGGTTTCATTACTTTTGTTTTGGCTATCAAAAAAGATTTGGCATTCCAATGAGAAGAAGTCCATGCGAGACAATGCAATCCCATGAAGCATTTTTATTGGAAGATCTAATTCTCCAATCTTTATTACCCAACCTAGAGGTAAAGTTGTGTGGAGCTTCAAGCACAAGGCCACTGTCTATCATGAAACTCAGCACTAGCAAATGTTCTGAGATCTAGGCCCTTGACATCCCAACGTACAAGTGCAGGTAAGCAGCATCATGGAAATATGTTCTTATGTGCCAGTTACAAGGAATTGTCAGAGATGGATTATTCACTGGTAATATCCTTGTTCCCATGTCACACACTGTAATTCCCTGCAGAAACAATAAGTTCCAAAAAGCAAATAACGCAGAAGGTATTGTACAGCTTCTTTGAATTTTGGATTCTCCATAATTAAACTTGGCCATATCACCTACCAGATCACAAACCTGACATTGCACAACTATTGCCATTATGGGATAATCTTTGTTGTTATATGCATGATTATCTACATACAATACATGTGCAGCATATATCATCAAAATATATGCCTGCATGACAAACAACAAGAAGACTTATAGAAGAGCAAGCATTAGTTCATGTCATCTCATAAGCCCATCTCAACAAAAAAGTAATGCCCATGCACAGAGAAGCTTTATACATATATGTAGAAGCTTCACATCAAAGCTGGGAGTTACTTACTGAGCAGCCTCATCGATTTGGTGTTTTGCTTTTATATATACTTTCACAGGTAAGCATTCTACGACCTCCTCTGGAGCAGGAACAGATCCAATAGAGGAAAAGGATGGCCTCGAAGCTAAAACCACAGACTGCTGATGGATTTCATCCAAAACCTACATAAGATATCAATAAAAGTAAATCTAACATCAAGCAAGCAAACTAGATGACCAAGAAATATGATACAACAAGTTTGCAGCCAAAATTTCTCGGTACCTCAAAAAGAGCTTCTGCCAACATAACAATTCTTGAAATGCTAGCTCCTGTGCTTGCATGGTCATCAGAATTGCCAGCACGGTTACCTGTTGTGCATGTACAGCGACCTGTTCGGTGTTGACCCGATAATATACATGATCTATCATGATCCGACAAATTGTCAAATCTGCTACCCAATCTCTGAAGAGCACGGACCTGCTAATAGAAGTTATTCTTCACGGAAAACATAAAGAGTAGAAAGCAAATCAAATCTATTACCTGAGATCTTATTCTCCTTCTTCTTTCAAGGAAGGCTGAGGTGTGCTCCAATACATCCCGATTACTGGCTTCTCTATGCTGCAGGGTTTCTGAGGAATTACCTTCATTTCTGTCCATAGAACTAGCGCTTCGGTACAGTCGGCTACCTAAAGAATCTGAATGCGATTCAGTTATTGTGGTTGAAGAAGATGTAGGTCTTCTTGTCCCACTCAAGATTCTTCTTGCACTAGCCTGCTGAGTAGAATGCACAGATGAAACATCTAGAAGTGCAGGAGTGAATAATCCCTCGGAAAATGGAGTTCTCCTGAGAACTCTATCACGAAATCTTCCAACACTTAGTGTTCGGCTGAAGCGCACATTACCATCTAAAGGTTCTTGGGTTCCATGCCGCCTGAAAGAATGTCCAACTTCAGAATTCTCAATGCCTACCCGATTCCTGCAGGCAGTGGGAGTAGTTGTAGACTCAGCTCTTACATTAGCTCTAATAACATTCTGAGAAGAACCAGTTCCAACAGCGGCATAGTCTTGAGTACCATTTCCATCTAAAGACCTATCAGAACCACCACCATTGCCCCTCGTAATAGGGAAGCCAGCTGAGAAGAGAGAATGGGCCGCTGATGACCCCAAACTAACAGCTTTATTTAACTTAAAACCAATACCATCTGGAATAAACCCAAAACGTGATCTCATCCTGCTAGCTGAACTTGTTGATTGGTTAATAGAAGGCAAGGTGCCAGAGCTGCTGCTGCTGATGACACCTAAATGGTTCTGTACTGTATCATCTTGGTCTTCTTCACTTTGTTCACCATCTGCAGATGTCAATGCAGGCATTCCACCTTGAGCACGTTGATTTTTTTGACAACTTCCATGATTTCCTCCAACAGATTCACTATTGACTTCAGCTGTACAGGTGACAGCTCTTGACCTCTTAATCTGTTGTTTCTGAAACTGACATAGGAAAAGCAGACAGTTATGGATCAACCACGCATACAATATGTTTAACTTGATTGTGTATTCGTCAATCATCAAACAACAACTAGTAAAAGACATTCCAATTGGATGTACCAGAAAGTTGCCTTTCTTTCCCTAATTTATGGATCTACTTCGCCGGGGATTGGACTAAGACAAATAGTTTAAAGAATATATTGACTTCACTGGAAGACAATGGAAAATTATGAAATCTGAGTTTGTCCCCCGAGGTAATTTGGTGAATGCCCATGAATACACCAACAAAATATTATACAGCCTTGCAACCGATCGATTCAGGGACCAAAAGACATGGAAGCAGATAAAGAAAGGAGAGAGCACCACTACCTCTAGCACACCATTACTGAGGAACCAATCTTTATGCAACAAGAAGCCAAGAGGGCATCATAAACACAAAGATATAAACAGATAAAAAAGTTAAGCCAGTCAAGTAGAAGAGGCAAAAGATCCCGACTTCTCTAAATATGCAAACTTCGGCGTTAGCAACACAATGAACTCAAATAAAATCCAGCATTTAGAAAACCAATCAGCAAAAACCATAAACCAGAAGCAGAAACACCACCTGCTCGCGAAAGGGATCGGAATGGGAGCCAAAGCAAGGAGAACTGAAAACCCTCGCCATTCTCGCTCTCGCCTTCCGCGCTCCACCGGAGGATGAAGCATCCTTGCTACTCCCCGATCCCATCTACCGTATTCCTCTCTCAGACCTACCAATGCGGCTGCGATCCACCCAACTCCATCCCGATCCCTATCGAAGCCCTAACGCGACGCCTTCCGAATGCGGCAAAGAGCAAGAGGGTCACCGGTGGATCGATTCTATAAACATTTGTTTAACAATTTCGGGGAGTACTCATTTGCCTTTATCGGATTCCGCGATGAAGCTGATTTGTTTACTAGTGTTCTTGAAGCACTACAGAGAAGGAGACAGAGCTCGTTGCAGTGGCGGTACGTTCGCACCTCTATCGCCCTGCAAGTGGGTTCCGAAAGGAGGACGATCCGCTGATGCCTTCAGATGGAGGAACTTCAAATGTTGGATGTGACTCTGGAACACGTGTATTGATGTCAGGTAGATTCGACGCTTTTATTGTTGTGAGTGGGGCAGCGGATCTGGAGATCGACTCCTCCGATTAACGCGGTTTAGTTTGTTTGGTGAAACCTGATTGGCCAGTATCAATGGAATTATTATAGAGTGCTAAAATTTTTGAATAAGAGGATCTCGAGTAAAAGGATCCATTGAATTTATTTTTTTAAAATAAATTAAAAAATAAACAAATCCAGCAAGAATATAAATCATAATTATAGTTGGTGTTAATTATATCATATGATCATCTATTTAAGAATTCGAAATTCATCTCCTTGCTAAATGACGTCTCTCGTTTTCTTTTTCTAAAGTCTTGGGTCTACCATGTTTATCTCTTTTAATATATCATGTCAAAGACTTCAAACAGCTATTAGAAATTAGACTTCTATCATATCCTGAAGGCCAATCAGAACGATATATCTGAATTCGATTTGAAAATCCAATCTGCATCCAAACCCGTACGTTCTCGTATCCGTCTCTAATCCATCTCCCTCTAGGTTTAGGTACTTAATTTCCACACGCGTCCACTTCCTCTGGCTATATAAAAATAAGTAAAGAGACCAGCTTGATTCTAATTAAGTTTGACGGTGGCCAGAGAAGGGATCGATAATGGCGTCAGGCGGCATCAAGCGATTCTACCGACAGAGCAAGAAGGAGAACAAGAAGAACAAGAACAAGAAAGACGGCGTCACCAAACCCAAGCCCTCCTCCAGGAAGACGCAGAAACCCACAGGTACTCCCGACTCCTGTTTGTTTTCCATATATTAATTCCTTCACGATAAATAAATAACAATTAATTATTGTGATGCGCCGCCCACCTATATATGCACACACACACACACACACATGCATGATGGACCACGATCGATCAGATGATGATGATGAACAATGCGAGTACGACGAAGTGGAGTCGAAGCTTCGGAAGTTTGACATGGACATGAGGTATGGGCCCTGCGTTGGACTCACCCGCCTCCAGCGCTGGGAGCGCGCCTCCGCCATGGGCCTCAACCCTCCTGCTGACCTCCTCGTCCACCTCTCTCAACCTGGGAACAACCCTTCGCTTAACCTTCACTGTCTCTGGAGTAGCCGACTCTAGATACATCTCGTCCTCTGCTTAGCTTTTGATTCTCGTAGTAAATTATATTTGCACATATATATATATAATTGTAAGTTATTGGTATCACATGTGTGAGATTCGTAGAAAATTAGATCATACGTGGGAGGGAGCGGGAGCAAATCTGAGCGAGGGTGCCCGAGTCACAACACGCACACGTTTGGCTTTGGCCTTTGTGCATGCAAGCCAATGAGAGCTAATTAATCTTTGCTAAGCTTGAACCAGTTAAACAATCAGCTTCCGGACCGAAAGAGAGCCTAACGACGGCCCATTTATGTGACGGTCGATTCCAAGTCCATCTAAATAACGAATATCCTCGTTCCACTTCGAAGATTGGCCCCTTCCATTCCAATCGGGGCGGGCGGCTCTTAAAAATTATTAATTTTTATTACTACCCTTGCTACAATCTCGGGAAAAGGAAAAAAATAAAATAAAATAAACAATATCGGAGGGGCATGGGGAGGGGCAGGCGGCCATCTATTATGCTGAAGGGGTTTCCTTTGCGGTTCCTCCGTCCTCCCCGCCTCCCCGCATCCAAGCCCATTTCCCAGTAAGTAATCCTTCTCCAACCCCATTCTCTTATTAGCTTCTCCTTGTCTGCCAAATGTACTCTCTCTCTCTCTCTCTCTCTCTCTCTCTCTCCACCTCTCTCCTGGATGAGATTTCACATCGAAGTTTCTTGCCTCTCTCTTCTTTCTTTATAGTCTTTATACGCTGTGAACTTCATCTCCATTGACTGATTCTATCGATCGAAGATTTCCTGATAGATACTTTGGTTCCTTTTTCCTCTTCGACAACCTTTGTCGGATTCTCTTATTGCTTGATCTGGAAAGTTGTCAAGTAATGATTTATTTATGAATTCGAATGTCTGATGTTTTTGAGCAGTCAACAACATGAATTAGATACGCTCCTATATGAGAAATATCAAAGTTATATGTGTCTATTTTGTTGGAAAAATCGTGATTTAAACATGACTTTTTTACAAACTTTGAGATTAGTACTTCAATATTGCATATTCACTTATTAAAATCTATGAAGGGGAAGTAAATGAAAATTGACTTTAAATGGCTATCATGGTAATAAAAATAGAACGAAGTGTGTTTAGGACCGCATCGAATATTTAAAAATTGTTGGTAGAATATATAATTTGCTTTAAACTTGTGCATAACACATAGCCGTTGAACAAATGTACATAACGTGTTTTGTTCATTATAATATATCATGCTGGTTTTCTCCCCTCTTTTCGGGGATGGTAATGGCAATGGGCCTCATCAAAGATTAATTTGATTTTACTTTAACAAACAAAGTGGTCTCTTCTGATTTTGTGCTTACAACGCCATGACTTTATGCAAACATTTCATGATATTTCCAATTAGATTTCTGAATCCATGAAATAGAGGATTTATTCATATAATTAGAAGAAATTTAAATACTATAAGACTTTTTTCTTTTAATGGGTTTCTAGGATTTGCAAGATCAACATGAGTGTGATGGCACAGTCTATCTCCCCAAAGTTCATCTCTTTGGAAAAAGGAAGACATGCAGCAGAAAGCATTTGCACTGGTACTCATATGCACATATTGTTTTGTTAAACAAACTGTAGTAGAAATTACACTCTCATCTAACTATCAATCTTTTTGTTTTTGCCTCTTAGCTGCAATTTCCATATATTGGTTTGTTATGGTTATAAGTTGTACCTAATTTCCATGACCGTCAATGAGATTGTCAATAAAACTATTGAACAAATTATTCGATAATTCCTTCAGAGTTTATGAATTCCAGTAAGCTCAAAACATTGGGTGTTTCATGCATCAAGTCGTCTATAAAATTTATCTTCTAGTTTTATCATAATCCCTGTGTAAGATCTTGTAGACTTGTTTACTTTGAGGTTTTGTCTTATTTATGCTTCCTTGTATAATATATCATATCTGCGATTTAGAGCTTTATAATTTATCTTTACAAAAGGAAATCTAATATTAGTACATAAAATGTGTCTAGACTCTTGATGTGGCTAGATTTGATTACATCCTAGATATCATAGTTTTCAAATTCTAGCTGTTTTAAATTTGCTTGGAACATATGTCAAGTTTCTGTTAACAGAATAAGCATCTGCATGAACTTTTGCAATGTGACTGAAGTAACATGAAAAGAAAATTGATTAGCTCAATTCCAAGGTTCACTATTCATATTCTCCGGTTAGAACTTAGAGCTTAGAGGTTCACTATCCCTAGTCGATAATGAGCTTAATCAGATACAATGACTAATTTTGCTCCTCATCAGAAGTAATATGCAGTCTCATGTGTATTGCCATTGCATACTTCTATTGATCGAAGAACAAGCTTCTTCCATTATTTGGTCTTGGTTTATGGCCTTTTTCACTTCATCTTTTTCTGCAGTAGGCCAAATCCTGTTAAAAAGTCTCCTTTTGAATTTTGATCGATTGCCAATAAGTTGCTATAAACAAAAATATATACAACATTAGAGATAAGATTTTAATGGAGCGAACAGTTTATTCTAATTCCAAACTATTAATTCATTAATGCTAATGACATTTTCGAGAGGTCTCTTATGTGTTTAGACTTTGATTCTGATACTAAATTGCTTCTAGGTTTCAGATTTCGGCTTGTCTCCTATAATATCTTAGCCCAGGTATGCTTGTTCTTTTCTCAAAAACATTGTTGCTTCAATTGCACATTTTAGTGACACTGCATGCTCCATAATTTGGTTACTGAAAATTTGTAATTAGTTATTGATAATTATTAGACATTTTACTTTATTAGAATGCATTCGAAAAACTTAAGCTGTTTGGAGATCAGTGGATCTTCTTCTTTTTACCCTTTAACTTTCCAACTTGGAGGATGAAAAGTTTAGGCTGGTAACTTTTTGTTTCTTTCTTAGATGGACAACATTTGCTAGTCAACATTGTGTTTTCTAACTTTCTGTTATATCTTTTCTTTGCATGCAATGGATGAATCTGTTCTGATTATATATTGAACCTGAATAAATTATGGCGTGAGAAATGCTAAGATATCACTATCTTACATATGCAGGTTTATGTGAAGAGTTCCTCCTTCCCCCACTCTCCCTCATCCTGTCTCAAGTAATCCTTTAGTTCTTTTGTATTATATGTTCAACTAATACATATATAGGTCCCGTTTGTAGATATTTGAACCTTCTTAGTTCTATGGGTTCGAGTGAATAGCTAGATTAATAAATAGAACTTCTGCTAGAACACGAGATTATTCATGCAATTTCAACTTATTCGTAGTTTATCTTATTACTTTCATGAGCTTATTTCTATTGCCTTTGTTTCATAAATATTGGCTGTACAGGTGGAAATCTCGTTCACAAGCTATTTTGGCAGATCTTAAGAATATTGATGCTGACTTCCTCTGCATACAGGTCTTACACTCTTACTTCATTTATGATTACATATTTCGATATAAATTTCCTTATCCCCTGGCTTTTCTCTCGCAATAATCATTTCCTGTGCTATGTCATGCTGGTAATTAGAATGTTTAAATTAAATAGTTTGAACATGCTGAAGGAAACTCTGTTTTGCTTCTCTTACACAATGGCAAATTCCTATAGAGTTCTGTTTGTGGAGCCACTTTATTGTTTATATTAATAAGAAAATAGTTGTAGTGGTACTTTGGTTTGTCATGTTAAATTCTTGTTTTTAGTGATTTAGCATATTGACTTGATTTTTTAGTGGTTCTCCAGTTCATTGTGCAAACTGACTTGCAATGTTTTTCTAGTCTTGTACTCGTCTTTAGTACTTTTTTTTGTTTAAGGTACTTGATCTATCTAACAGAGGATTTCTTTTTCACTATTCCTACTTATGAGAAATAATACTTCATCCTAGGAACTTGATGAATATGATAGATTCTACAAGAAAATTATGGAAAGCTTTGGGTATTCAAGTCTTTATATTCAAAGAACCGGGGAGAAACGTGATGGATGTGGAATTTTTTACAAGTCAAGAAGGTATAAGAAATTAAGAACTCTTTCGTTTCATTATCATGCTGGGTTTTGCAAATAATCTATGCTGTTGTCCTTAAAGATGGAGCAAATGTTGGTCCCAGGGCTTAGGCATGTTACTTTTACTGTTTGCCTGTTAGGTTATCTTGTTTTTCTTGTTAAATTTTGTTTGTATAAAATTTCAGTGTTAAATTTTGGATATTTCTGTAACATGGCATGCATTCTTTGGAATAAATACTAAACACATGGTTTCCTCAACAAACAAAAATAATGCAGCTCCTAATATGAGACTACTAACAGCATTGTTTAACTACCTGAGGATGGGTGAGTGCTATCTCCTAATGATCTTTAGCAAGGAAAAATGTATACGAGCTTGTATAGCTAGATGTCTTGTTTTGGCAGAATCAAATATATTTAAAATCAAATATTCACTCCGTATCTGTTTGGACTCACTTATATACCTTTTGCATGTAAAGTTTATTGCTTGAGGAACCTTTACCCTTTCTGTTTACTGTGCTAATAGTTTGTCTCATCGCACTTTAATTCATTTGTTGCTTTATTTTGCAGTGCAGAAGTGGTCTTAACGGAGGAAGTACATTACAATGACCTTGTAGACTTTCTTGAACTAAAAAATGGCTTAACTGATAATGAAGATGGCACAGAAAATAATCACACATCTGAGGACGCATCAATAAAGGGTAATTAGTTTATTATATGAGATTCTTTTTTTTTGGTGCAAGTCTCGTCTATATAAGCTATTGTTCAAAACCTTTAAGGGATCTTTTTGTTGTAATATGGGACATGATAAAAGAAAAGTGCATACCTTGAGATGCACTTTTTATTTCCTTTTTCTTTTATCATTGACCAACCATACAGAGTGTTAATTTTTAGGCCATTCTTTGGGCATCGGATGCTCGTAGATTATTATGGCACACTGCAGTAATATGGACAAAGACGAGAATAAAAATTTCTGAATGTTCTTTTGGATTAAAGAGATCATAATGAATCAAGTCCCAAAAGTTTTATCGGAACAATCATGACGCTGGAGATAGTTATTAGGCGGCCCCTTGATTCTTTTGTGCTTCTTAATGTGCTATACTACTATACAGTATATATAGATCTGAGGATCATTCTTAGGCCCCAAAGCTACGGTCCATATAGGTTTAAGAGGAAAATTGCCACTTCTTTTTCTCTGCTCTTCATTACTTTAAGTATTCTGCAATTGCATGTTTGTTGGCTCTTACTATGCAGTTTTTCATATGGGTCACTAGAATATGTTGCCTTTGCATCCTCTATTTTTACCAAATCCATTGTTTGATTCACCGTTTCTTAATATGTTTTGTTCTTATTTGTATGTCAGCGTATTGATCATCAAACATATAATCGACTTTCAGATTTGCCTGAAAAGAGAAATAACTTTAGACACGGAGATCCAAATGATCCACGTGTGAGACTGAAGCGCGACTGTGTGGGCCAGTTGGCAGCTTTTAAGCTTAATGATCCCTCTGGTCACCTCATTGTTGTGGCTAACACACACATTTATTGGTAAGTAAAATGATTACATTCTCATTAAGTACTTATCCTGTTAACGAGGGTATTACATGTTATTCAGTAAAGTGACTCTTATATTAGACTACTTAAAACCAGAAAGTAGCATTAATTCATAACCTTTCTCTTCATTTTACTATGCTTAGAACTTACACTGATCTCTTGAATTTCTTGTATCTTGTTCTTTGTCCTGGTATTGTAGGGATCCAGATTGGGCTGATGTAAAGCTAGCTCAGGCAAAGTATCTTGTATCAAGACTCTCGCAGTTCAAAGCTCTTGTTTCAGTTAAATTTAATTGTACACCTTCAGTGATTGTTGCAGGCGATTTCAACTCCACTCCAGGCGACGAGGTTTTTCTTTCTTTCTTTTCCCTCTCTTTTTCCTCAGATCTTTTTTATTTGCATTCCTTTAGGTTTCTGTAAAAGCTTTCAGTATTATCTGTATTTCTGAGCAATGACTGAGTGCTCTGTCATATGCAAGAGGAGTAAATGTTAGTATGGTATGTATGCATAGCATGAACCTCAAGACTCATGCTCAGAATTTCCCATTGCTATCTCTTGGTCAAGACCCTAAGTAACTTATTAGATAGTAGGGAAGTTCTCTTATCTGTTGTTTGGATCTGATCCAACTTTTCATTATCTAATTATCTCTTTCATATAGGACAAAAGATTTTTTTTTTTCCTAGAGCGGCTGAAGTAAAATCTGTGAGGCGTATCAGGTGTTTAGTTACCTCATTGGCATATCGATGCCATACCATGGAAGTGGTGCACTGTCCATGCTGCTGATACTTGATGCCTTGCACTGCTAATCAATGTATAGATTAGATGCTACACAATTAGAATGTGTGTGAGCTACACTGGAGTAATGAATTACTTGGAAATGGATTGCATTTTTCTTGGTGTATTTGCAGAATAGACAGGAATTGGTGTAGGTGAATAGTATCATAATATATGACCTTTCTGCATTCCTCGGGAAATATTTTACATAGCTTCCCTCTTCAACCTAGTGGCATTAATAATCAATATTGAAGTACATTAAGAGAATTATTAATGCCATCATTCCCTTTGGTAGGTCTATGTTACCAGCTTTTATCATTGACATTCTACATTCTTCTCATATTTCGGTTGCTTGGTTCTCTTTCTTCTTTCAAGCAAACATACACCAATTTAACAAGTCTCTCTAATATATGCTAATATCATTTTCAATCCCATTTGACAACTAATGTTGTTTAGCTGTCAATTCCAATAAAATGAACTTCAGAAGCATTGTAATTTGGTTGTGCTTTACAAGGCAACATGATACTTGCTAGATACAGATCCCTTTCTTACAGTCATTTCAATTATGCAAGCAATTCAGATTTCATACGATGAAAAGATAATCCTGAAACGTTCCAGCTTGTTGATGACATGCAGTCATTTTACCTGTATAATAGAAGTTACTTTGGTCACTTGTGAAGCATAGCATCCTGTTCAGCAACTCGATACTGGAGGAGCTCTATTTATGTAAAATAGTTCCTCTGTTAGAATATCTTTATCAATATGCGCTCTCTATCTCATGGGAAAATTATATGACATTGTGACTTGTTTGGTGTTGTCTCATTTTCCTTTTCCTTGTCTGAAAGTTTACATTTCCCCAGTTCAGATCTAACAATTTCATTCTTTCTAGGTCTATAAGTATCTTTTGTCAGCCAACTCCAACTCAGCAGGTGAGCCGCTTGTCAAATTGTGCAGTCTATATGCAACAAATGGAGGAGAGCCAATATTCACAAACTGCACTTCTGGTTTTACTGGAACACTCGATTATATTTTCCTGTCAGATAGCAGCTACATAAGGCCCGTCAGTTTACTTCATGTTCCAGGACCTGATTCTACTGATATTATTGGTGGGCTGCCTAACCACCATCATCCCAGTGACCATTTACCCATTGGTGGTGATTTTGAGGTTCTTAGTAATTATTAGTCTACAGTATCCTGAAGCAGCATATTTTTCGTTTTAAGAAGCTAAGGAAAGATAGATACTTGATGACATGCTTTGCACCTGCCTCATAAAAGAGATGGAACAATAAGCTAAATTAATGCAGTTGCTTTTTTCAGGACTATGATCTGACTTTGCACTCAGGTAAGTGCCATGATTAGTCTTTTCAGCTTTTCTATTTTCCTAATAGAAACTTCGTTCAATATTTTGGCAAATTCTAAACTATGAGAACTTCACAGGAAATCATGTCTGAGGACATGATTTACGGTGTCTTACTATGTTACTGGATATGATGTTTCCAGTGAACCTAACCAGTAGGATACAATATGAATGTCGGGGAGGAACCATCACAGATTAATGATAATCTTAGGCAGATTTTCTCCACTCTGTTTTTGTGATGTAAGTTTCAGTTAGCGTCCTGCCTAGTAAGTATTTATATGGGTTGGCTAGAGATATTAATTTGTCATGTAGCCTTTTCTTATACTTGTTCACCAATTTATGGCCTGCTATATTTTATGTTCATTATTGATACTTCAAATTTCTACTTCGATCTTCTTTTCTGGTCGTCCCCCCCCCCCCCCCCCCCCCCCCTATAGAACCCTTGATTTGAATCGGGTCAATTTGGCTGATGTTTTTAATGGTTTTTCACCTGGTAATAAGTTATGAGCTTATTTAAGAATTAATATGTAATAAGCTATGAGCTTATCAACCAGCTATCAAGTTTATAGTACTTGAGCTACAAGAGGATCATAATTGCAATAGGAAAGTTTACCAAGTTAATTGATCTCAAAGAAAGACTACTATATCTGCAGTTTATGTGTAACCATTGATTCTATTAGACAGTTGGTTTGCCTTAATTGGAACCGTCAGAATAGAGTTAAACTGGACCATGTCTTGAAAGTTAACTACCTGTCAACTCCTGTTGTAAATTGTAAAAGTATTATGCGCTGATAGTTAACTAGTCGTCCTGTTGTGGCAATTTGGAGAGCTAACTAGTTGAGCTCCTGTGCAAGCCATGGAGCTATATCTCTTCCGCCCACTTTGAAGCTATTTCCTGTTGGTTGAATAGCATAGCATCGCTGGCCCATTTACATGTGATGGCTTGATTTGTTTGCTTACTATGTCATTATCATTCACTTGCACTTTTTTCATATTTTCATTTACTTGTACTGACTACCTGTTCATTCATTCACTCACCGATCTGCCCACTTGATACCTAATTGCATTGAACAATAATATCGATACTCGTTATGTTTGCTTATTTCGTTGTTTTCATCCATTTGCAATCTTTTGTCTTTTCATTTACTACTTGTACTAGTACTATTCTTCCTTTCATTCTTTCTGATATTCCAAGTGAAGTAGTTATTATCCTGGGGAGCCCCTCCGAACCTACCACCTACCGACTTGATATCTAATTGCATTGAATGGTAATACGTTCGCACAAACCCAGATGAAACAGTAATGCAATTACTGAAAATGCTACTTCCGGTATTCTGCATTGTCTGTTCTGACGTCTGAGTATCTCGTTTGAATAATTCTATGCTACAAATATTTATGACGTGTCAATAATTTACCTATTGATAGTGATAATTATAAGATAAAGAGATAAACAATCTCATCTCACAGAATGTTTGTAAAGTATTTGTGGGCATATCCTCACTCTTTTTTCTTTTTTTTTGTATTTGAAGCATAAGATGCAAGCTAGGATCACTATGCACTATGCAACGGACCCAGAATATTCTGTTTTTCTCAGCTTAAAAAGCATATTGTTGTATGAACAAACCCCAGGGCACCACCAACGCCAATGATCGATCATATATATTACATGCATGTGTCGCGTAAACTCTAAATTATTTACTCGTCTCTGAAACCGTGTTGTCTTCATCGGATGGTCTGCCAAGCGATTGAGACAGCATTGGAATTGAGTTCGAGCCCAAGAAGTAATTGATGATGGGAGCTTTCACAAGTCACACTACTGGATCATGGTCCTGTACACTCAAAGGGCCTCTTCAATGTAAATGTGATAACTTAAATTAGACCTGTCCCCCATAAACAATAGTGTAATATCACACTGATTTTCTTCTAAAGAAAAAAATTTCTGATATTAATATCCCCCTGAACTATGGGAACTTGATGAATGAGATATTCTGTTTCCCTCTTCTTCTTCTTCTTTTTTTTTTTTCTTTTTTGTCTTTTCCCCTTGTCGACCATGCTGTCATTCTCCACTATTTAATAAATATTAATTTATCAAAATACTCTTTATTTTTATTTAGATCTGTGTAGTTGCTTTTTGTGGTTCTCTCTCTTTTTAGTTCTTATTTCTTCATCCCAAATAGACTTTTCCTTTCTCCTTCATCTACCATAAAGCTTCTATTCCCCCAAGGGCTTTCTTCTCTTTCAGTCTCCTTCAAAGCTTTAGACAAATTTGTGGATTAGTGGCCTCTAATACAATTTAACACAACATACTGACAGAGTGGGTAGGGGGAAGTTTGTAGTTACTGTGAAATAAATGCTGCAAAATTTCTTTCAAATTGAGCAAACCTAGAAGAGGATTCTTAGGTTGTAAATTTTAATGTTAATTTCAATAGATTAATTATATGTTAATCTAATATATCTATTAGGAACTATTTAAATCTATTTTTCACTCCAGAATTTTCAACTCTTATGGTTTTTCTTTTTTTGTTGCACCAATCTTTTTATATGTCCACGAAAAATTTCGATAAGGGACACAGGTTTTCGTGGTTAAAAGTCCTAGTCTAGTTGAGCGAGGTGAAAAAGAAATTGATAGCATGCGGTTTGAGAAACAAAAAACTATAAGAAGTTAATAAGAAATTGCATGGGAAGTGAAAAGTTACTTAGAGTTTTTTACATCGAAAACTCACTTGATTTTTGATTTGCCAAGATAGGGTTATTTTTTGTTTTAAGTTAATGTCACATAATTATGGGTAAAAATGGTTATTTGGTGTGGTCAGCTTATCAAATTTATAAGGTGTTAGTATTAGACCTTTTCTTTTTCTTTTTCTTTTTCTTTTTCTCCTTTAGGTTGTTTATATGATATTTCAGAAAATATAAGTGTAATATAATCTATTATGAGATGAAAATATAACAGAAGAACATGAGTTTCTCTTAGTATTCGGGCGTACGGTGCAACGGATAAAGTTAAAACGAGAGAGATTGTTGTTAACTTGCTGAATTTGAGAATTATAGGTGTATAAAATTACAAGGGAATTAAGAAGGCGGCTTATAACATCAGTCGGTTTCAGCATTATCAACCTATTAAATGCTTATATGTATGTAACTCTTTTCTTTTCTTTTCTTTTTAATCATGGACAAGGCCTACCTACCTAGCTTTCACCGAATGCACTTAATCACATATATAGATTTTACAACTTAGGCAGTACTCTATAAATTATTTTATTTTTTATTTTTTATTTTTTTTTTAAAAAAAAGCTACTAGTAGCCCGAATTTACAGCAAATAGATTCTAAATATTCTATATTTTCCCCTGCTCATAATGCATGTTATGGTAAAATAAAAACAAAATATAGAAAAATTAACCACCGGTGCCTGCAGCTGTTGAGTTTTTATTTATTTATTTATTATTATTCCCTCTAAATTTACCTTTTTATTTCGTTTTAAACTCTAATTTTACTTTCAGAAAATATTTATAAAAGGTTACGGGTACTTTTTGTTTATCAGAATTAATTCACTAGTTTATTTCTTTTCGCCAGTAGCTCTATAAATAAGTCATCATGCCATCAGCCACTACCTAAATTCAAAGGGATCAATGATGGCAATAGTGCTCTCCTTCCCCTCTTTTAGGATTTTTGACTCTTCTGCAAGTCCAAGTATTGGTGTTGGCAGATCAACTTCGTCGAGTACTCCGAAATTCCGCTATCATCGTCCTTCAGACTCTAGGTGAGCTGCTTCTTTTTTCCTCATCTCCTTTTGCTCTTGTTCTTCTCTTTGTTTATCTGTTTATCGAGAACTATTTCTCTGTTAAAACCCTCTATTGGCAGCCTAGAAGAGGATGGTGGAAACCATGTCCTTAAAAATGCTACAATCTAAAGTTGCCATGATGTAGAAATACAAGTCCTCAGGGAAATCCTTACTTATTCGTTCTATAATCTGAAGAAATATATACTTTCTGATGACAAATAGGAAAGTTGCTATTTATGCGAAAAAGCAGAGGGAATATTGTAGTGGATCCCTGCACCCAGAAAAGCTAGAAATCTTCCGCTCTTTAGAAGGATGGATGGAGGAAGACATCCTGACGCTGCTCAAACCTGTCGAGAAGTCGTGGCAACCTCAAGACTTGTTGCCGGACTCCTCATCGGAGGGTTTCTTTGAGGAGATCAAAGATATACGAGAGCGGGCCGCGGAGATCCCGGACGAGTACTACGTGTGCTTGGTCGGCAACATGATCACCGAGGAGGCCTTGCCGACGTACCAAAGTATACTCAATACATTTGATGGAGTTCGAGATGATACCGGAGCAAGCATGACACCCTGGGCCAGGTGGACGAGGAGGTGGTCGGCTGAGGAGAACAGACATGGCGACATCCTTAACAAGTATATGTACTTAAGCGGAAGGTTGGACATGAGGCAGATCGAGAAAACCATACAATATCTCATTGGGTCCGGAATGGTAGGTCTCATCTGAGACATGCATGAGGATTAATTTAAAGGACCTTTTTGTTTTTATCCTTGGAATGCATGCATAGATACATATATATATATATATATATATATAAAGTGAAAAAGTAATTTTTCCTTTTTAATTTTTTTCTGCTGTTGTTAGTTGTCCTAATTCGTAAGCCTTATTTTTAATTGTATTTTGTTGGATGGATCGTAAGATACTTCACACAGATAACAATCCGTATTGCGGCTTCGTCTATACTTCTTTTCAAGAAAGGGCCACCTTCATCTCCCATGGCAACACAGCAAGGCATGCCAAGGAACGAGGCGACAAAACGCTCGCGAAAATATGTGGTTTGATCGCCGCTGACGAGAAGCGCCACGAGTCGGCCTACACGAAGATCGTCGAGAAGCTATTCGAAATCGACCCGGACACCTCGATGCTGGCCTTCGCTGACATGATGAAGAAGAGGATCAAGATGCCCGCGCTTCTAATGTTCGACGGCAAGGATCACGACTTGTTTCACCACTACTCCTCTGTTGCGCAGAAGATTGGTATATACACGACCAAGGATTATGCTGACATACTGGAATTCTTTGTCAAGAGATGGAATGTGGAGAATCTGACAGGTTTGTCGAGTGAGGGGAAGCAAGCGCAGGATTATGTTTGTGGATTGCCTCAGAGGGTTAGGAAGATGGAAGCGAGAGCTCAGGAAAGGAGGACAAAACAGTGCTCATCTTTGGTCCCATTCAGTTGGATCTTTGACAGACAAGTCCTCGTGTAATAATACTAAGCGCTTTAAAGGTCCAAAGAACTACTACTTTTTTTCTTTTTGGTTTGTTGTGCTTGTGTTATGTGTGCTCTGATTTCTTGGAACTTTTTTTTTTCTTTTTTCTTTTGGGAGAGAGGGAATAAAAAAATAAAAAAAAATCTTTGGACTATGTATATGTAACATATTAATATTATTATTGAGTTCCCACACTCTGATGGGCGATGGCACTATCTTCATCTTGCTATTTTGTTCATCTTTCTATTATCAATAGTAAATGGGCCTTACTAGATATAAGTTCCATATATATATATATATATGTATAGTGGGATGCAGGCCCAAATGGCGGGGGGACAAGTTGAGTTGGGTCCGAGGTTGAGAATTAAAAAGGGCAAATTTAGGATATGGCACGCCAAGCAAAGGAATGTGAGAGCTAATAGCTACTCGAAACGCATGCTCCACCTTAAGCTACACCATCCCTAGCTAACGACGTCTTCTATTAAATTTAAACGCCAGCCCAAAAGGGTTGGGTATCTATATCAATCTATCTCTCTTCCGCCAGCGCCTCACGCTCCTCCCTATCTCCCGCAGTTAAATCCCCCCCCCCCCCCCCCCCCCCCCCCCATTATATTCCAAAGAAACCAAAACAATTAAACCAAAGGAAAGAAGACCGATTTATATTAATCAACCAACGTCGATAGAGAAGACATGGCGGGGCAATCGCGGAAGTGGATGATATTAATAGCGACGGTATGGATCCAGGCGTTCACCGGCACCAACTTCGACTTCTCGGCTTACTCCTCTGCGCTCAAGGCGGCCATGGGGATATCTCAGGTGCAGCTCAATTACTTGGCTACCGCCTCCGACCTCGGTAAAGCTCTCGGTTGGTCCTCCGGCCTCGCCCTCCTCTACCTACCTCTCCCCGTCGTCCTCCTCCTCGCCGCTGGTATCGGCCTCGCCGCCTACGCTACCCAGTGGCTCGTCATCACATCTCGCATCTCGCTTTCTTACCTCCCCGTGAGTTTATTCTTTCTTTGGATTCCTATATTTCTATTATTTTTTTTTCTCATTTTTTAATTTGTGAGTCGACAATAGGTTATAAAATATTCATCAAATATTAACCCTAATATTTGTAGAGGAATTAAATTCATAGCTTAGCTTCCATCATATATATATATATATATATATTCAAGCAGAATTACAAATTCGGTTGGGATGGAAACCGTCCTGGCCTTTCAATTCGTAACTAATTTCTCCTGCGAGTAGGTAATTGGACGTTTTTTAAACACCTTCTAGTTTTTCGTTATTAGGTGTACGTCATTTTTTGTCGACAGAGCACGTTTCATATGTGTGGTAGTAGTGGACTGGAAGAGATATTGGACCACGTTAAATGTATCTCTTTGACTAGTTGGTCCAAAATTATTGAGATTTAACTGTTCTTATATTTACTTCCCTGTCCACTATCAACGTATTCTAGTAAAAGTTTGGGTTTGCATAAAAAATATGGAGATCAAAATTATAATCAGTAGTTTGCATTAAAAAAGTTCCTATCAGAGGCAAAATAAAAAGCTAAACAAGTCAAGGAAAGCAACAAAACGCATTTATGAACAAAGGAAAGAGCCAAAATTAAGAAAGATGAATATTCTCTTATGGTCGACCACATGCCACGTCTCTGTACTCATAACCGTCGGATGAGTGAACTCACCAAGGCATGTCAAACTGCTGAAGCTAGAAGCTAACCATGTCAAGAATCAGCAAGGAGAAGATGTGTGGTCGATCTGGAACAAAGATACGAGACTATTTCCATTGTCTTGTGATTACCCACCCCTACATTGCCCCAGAAGCGAGGAATACCATGACCAGCAGCGTCGAGTGGGCCAAGTTTCAAGAACATTATGTTTTTATATATATATATAACTAGACGAATTTTCTTATATATATAACTTATCCATACTTAGGGTTTAGGGTCATTTAAGTCTCTGAGAGAGAGTATTTATGTATGAGATCGAGTTGGGCTCTCGTTTGTTTCGGTTGATTTTAATCCTGAAGTTGGGCCTTAGACTCTAGTTGAGTTCATCTGGGCTCGTTACTAGAAAGAAACAATTTAAAATGGGAGGTAGGACTACTTAACTGTCAAAAAGTAAGAGGTGGCTTGCTTTGTTGCCACGTCGGTCAATTTGGATCTTCACTAGAAGTTGGCCAGTTGGCCTAATCAGGTGTAAAAACTTTTTAATTGAATTGGGATGGGGATGGGGATGGGGATTGGGGATTGGGGAGGATCAGTATGATTCTGATTGCTGTCTATTGTTGTTATTGGTAAAAGTATCAATGTGATTGATTGACTAGCAGGCATATCTAACAACCATTCATATGCTATTCTTTACTCTAGATATATATATATATATATTATCCTATTAGAAAGATGCGCGAAAGAGAGAGTTTTTTTTTTTTTTTTCATTTGCACAAAAATTATGGCTGTCAAGGTCCTTGGATTCGAAATATCTGAATTCGAAGCAGAGTGAAGGTGCAGGTAGCTAGCATATAATTCTCTGCATACCATGCATGCGGGTTAAACAAAATTTCGATTGCTGCATTGTGTTTTGTATGGCCAGGCCATTGAGAAAGTCTATAACATCGACCGAATTTATCTCCAAAGTTTAGAACTGCCTTAGAATTAGGGAACATATCGGAGATGTCGGGAGGATTGGTATTGCATTTGATGTCATGCGGTGCCCTATAGTGGCAGGGATTTTAGGATGTCATGTGCGTACGGGGAGTATTGTAACACTTTCAACAATAAGCAAAGCCTGACAGTGACAGTATAGTACAATATATATATATATATATATATATATATATATATATATATATATATATATATGTATGTATTTCTGGAGTCTTTAAACAGTCGCAACAGTGCTGATGCAGGTATTCCTGCTGTGCCTCCTAGCCGGATGCAGCATCTGCTGGTTCAACACGGTCTGCTTCGTCCTCTGCATCCGCAACTTCCCCCTCAATCGCTCCCTCGCCCTCTCCCTCTCCATCAGCTTCAACGGCGTCAGCGCCGCCCTCTACACCCTCGTCGCCAACGCCGTCAGCGGGGGATCCTCCTCCTCCTATCTCCTCCTCAATGCCATCCTTCCCGTCCTCACCTCCTTTGCCGCCCTCCCCCCTATCCTTCGCCAACCCCCTGATGACCTCCTCCTCCTGCCGCCCGACGCCGCGCGTCGCGACTCCCGCCTCTTCCTAGTCCTCCACATCCTAGCATTCCTCACCGGCCTCTTTCTTCTATTCCTCAACTCGATCTCCAGTAACTCAACCATTGCATGCATCATCCTCGCCGGCGCAGTCGTTCTCCTCGTCCTCCCCCTAGCTACCCCGGGCGTGCTGTGCGCTCGCGAATGGGCGCACCGCACACTTTACTCCGTCTTCCACATCGATGCGCTCGACGCTCCGATGAATAACATCGATGCCGACGAATTCGAGCTCAACAAGGAGCTCATGGGCGAGAGAAATGGTAACATAGTGGGAGAGCAAAGGGAGCTGTCGCGGTGGATGCGATGGAGGAGGTGGTGCAAAGGAATACTGATTGAGAAGGACCGTCTGGTGGTGCTCGGGGAGGAGCACAGTGCGAGGATGCTTATTAGCCGAATCGATTTCTGGTTGTACTACGTGGCCTACTTCTGTGGTGCGACGGTGGGGTTAGTGTATAGCAACAATTTGGGTCAGATTGCTCAGTCATTAAGCAGGGAGTCCAAGCTCACCATGCTCGTCACCGTCTACTCCTCCTGCTCCTTCTTTGGCCGCCTACTCTCTGCTGCTCCCGACTTCCTTCGCGGGTCTCTGTCTACGTCTCTTTAATCCTTTTCATTAATGTTTCTAACATTATTAAAAGACTTGCAGACCCAATTAACCTTTCGCTGGTTATATTGGCGCATGCAGGAAGGTGCACTTTGCTCGTACGGGGTGGCTTGCAGCAGCGCTGGTGCCGATGCCCTTGGCGTTCTTTATCCTAGCGGCGATGCTCGATGGCCACGCCCTTATGGCTTCCACCGCAATCGTGGGGCTCAGCTCTGGGTTTATTTTCGCCGCCGCCGTGTCTGTGACATCGGAGCTGTTTGGATCCGATAGCGTCGGCGTCAACCACAACATCCTCATCACCAATATACCTCTAGGGTCCCTCCTCTATGGTCAGATCGCTGCCTTGGTCTACGACGCCAATGGGAAAACTATAGGTCCTGTCTGGGCTTTCTTGGGTGACAACATGATAGTGTGCATGGGGAAAAAATGCTATGCTAAGACCTTCTTTCTATGGGGTTGCATTTCGTTGCTCGGGTTAATCTCAAGCATTGCCTTGTTTCTGCGGACAAGACTGGCTTACGACCAGGCCGAACGTCGTCGTAGACTTCGTGGCTCGATGGGTACCGAAGTCAGGAGCGGTGAGGATTTCTAATCGATCAGCAGCTTGTTTGGCCATGATTCAGGAAATTAAACTGAGGATTGAAATAGGAAAGTCCAGACGACGTCCATGCACCTCTCAGGCTGGACAAATTTAGGGCCAGCTTTGACAGGTCGCATTATTTTGGGAAGAAGTCAGGATATAAAGTTTCAGAGTTTAACTGGGTGCATATTTATTCTGCTAACAGTATTAATAACCCAAAGAAAATATACGGGAAGATAACTAATTGGCTTGAAAGATATATACCGTAGAAGAATATTTCTAACATATTGTATGCGGTATGCAATATCATCAATCAATAATCATAATGTTGCTATTAGGTACTAACTCTGCTGCTCCAGAAAAGTTCGCCATATTATGGCAATGATGATCGCTTCTAGCTCTTTTTCCAAATGTGGCCACCGGAAGACCACCGTTGGCCAAATCCATGCATCACAATTAATGCATACAGATAATATATCAATAGACTTAAATAATATGATATCAAGCCAACATAAGGCTTAATTACCACGAACGAGTTCCTAAAAACGCATATATACAGATGACACTTCACATCCGAACACTCAAAGTTGGTAATTTAATTATCTACACCCCTCCACCGCTTCCCACCCTTGCAAAGAAGTCAAGCTAACTTTGTCGATACGCCTCTGCGGCGAGCATTTGCCAAGTTTTCAATCTTAGTCTTGGCAGAGATGGCATTTCTGCCCGCTATTGGAGTGCTCGGCCATGCACCCAAGCTAACCGCCATGTCCTTGAGGTGCTGAAGTCCTTCAAGGGTCTCGACGACGGCCGGCATCCTCGGCCTGTCCCTTGGATTTGGGCTAAGGCATTGCAATGCCAGAGAAGCAAACTCTCGTGCTCCCTTAACAGAGTATTGGCCCTGAAGCTTGGGGTCCATGATGCAGCGTAGCTTTCGGCTACTGGTCAAGTAGGGTCTGGCCCAGTGCACTAGCTTCTCTTCACTCTTTCCTCTGCTCTTGTCCATGGCCCTCCTTCCAGTTAGTAATTCCAGCATCACCACACCATAGCTATAGACATCACTCCTGGTTGTCAAATGGCCTGTATAAGAAAATATTAATCGATCGATGCAAACAGGTTAGATAGATTTATTCTTCCAAGTTGATCACAAGAAGACTACAACATGATTTTTAGACTATTATTATATACTTAGAATAGAACAATGTTATAATTTTTACCCTTAAAAAAAAGGAAAAAAGAAAAAGAAAAAGAAAAAGAAAAAGAAAAGGAGGTTAAAAGGGAAAGAAAAGTTCCTCGGTAATTACTTGTTGTAACTTCCCCTGTTATTCGGGGCGTTGTTGCTGCAGATTTGCGAAAAAAACGGGGCGGTCTTCAAAGGAACCCACGTACTTGTTTGTTGTGGATAACAATAATTTTTGAATAAGAAACTACATATTTGAGCTTAAATTGCTCAACCAAAGTATAAGCATGCCCAGTTTGGCGCCTTAATTACCTGTCATGACATATTCCGGGGCCGCGTAGCCGTGGGTGCCCATAACTCTGGTCGTAACATGAGTGTCCTCGCCCTCAGGGCCCATCTTCGCCAGCCCAAAGTCGGAGAGCTTTGCCGTGAAGTCCTGTCGGAAATGTTAGAATCCTTCAGCAGTATACAAGACAGTAGACATACAAGTCTTCTCACTTAAAGTTTACTGAAGGAAGCAAAGTATGAAGTACGAACAGAGTCGAGTAGAATGTTTGAGGCCTTAAAATCGCGATAGATAACAGGCTTCTCAGCTCCATGCAAGAAGGCAAGCCCCTTAGCTGCCCCAATTGCTATCTTTATCCTAGTTCCCCAGGACAAGGCCATCGATATCCCTTTTATAAGACGGGAGCAAAAAAGAGGAAAAAAAAAAGCAACAACATCGCACCATTAAAATTACCAAAGGTGAGAATGCATGTGATTGTGTTCTTTAGTAGAGAGAGAGAAAAAGAATCTTATTACTCCGGAAGAGGTGGTTCTCGAGGCTGCCACGAGGCATGAACTCGTAAACGAGGAGGCGCTCTTCATTCTCGCAGCAGTAACCGATCAGTTTCACCAGGTGGGGATGCCTGAACTGTCCCAGGAATATCACCTCTGCCTGTACCAGTTGCAAAACTTATAACAGAAGAACACAGGAGAGACAAATTGGTAGTAAAGCCTGTCATTCCTATCTTGCTTGAAAGAAAACCATCCTATAATTAAGCCAGAAATGAGAAATACATCCAATCATTCTTTATTTTTAGTTGGCTATCCGTGAACGCATACAGAAAATTGGAAACCAAGAAAGCAAGGAAGCAGAGGCCTTACCAGCCACTCCTTGTGTCCCTGTAATCCCTCGATATCCAAGAGCTTGACGGCAACTGCCTGAGCTCTTAGCCCTGGCCGCATCTTGTCGTCGACGTACCCCTTATGCACAGTCCCGAATCCTCCCTCTCCAAGCAGGTAATTATTCGAGAAATCGTGGGTTATCGCCTTCAGCTCAGTGAGTTGGAAAGCGTACAGCCCCGCGGCAAACGAGTTTGCGAAGTCCTCGTTGAACCGAGCCGAAGACGTGCTGCTGAGCTCAGAGGACGAGAGGCGGCGGAACGAGGTCAGCTCCGCCACCTTCTTCGAGAAATCCGACCGCGTCGGGCGACACCTGCTTAGATTTCCAATAACTATGTGGTCATCCACGGTGCAGCATTTGGCAGCAACGATGGGTCTCCACGGCCTCGGCATGATCAGATTTGCTTGGTGGTTGCTAATGGAGGATGAGAGGATTAATGGAAGTGGTGGAGAGGGTAAGAGAAAGAGGAAAGGGTGTTTAGAGATAGAGGAGGGAAGGGGTTAGGATCATGCATGGTGGGCATGATACTATATGGAAGCTAACCATTCCAAAATTCTTCCAACTGCTCTAACTACTCCAACTGCGTGCCTTCCATTTTTCTATTTCACCTTTGTTTCGGGGGCTTGCGTTCCTCGTGAGACAAGCAACGATACCATACAAGCCCACGAGGCTGATACGGATGCACGCTGGTCTAGGTTTGACTGCTGTTTTTTTTTTTTTTTTTTAATTTTAATTTTATTGGGTTCTGTTTTTGGGCCCGACCATGCTATGCTGTCTGTCTATATAGTGCTAACAAAAATTTAATGAGCCTTGTTACGGACTGGTTTCTAATTGGGTTGGTTCCACCGTTCAGGCTATGTAGCTAGGTCTAGTAGTAGTAGGTTCATTAGCCATACCCAGATTGATTAGAAGCTAACCCTAAAATACATCATCCATTGTGAATTGTGATGGTACCAATCGAAGGAAGCATTGTAGTAAGTACAGAATAATCATTCTATTCGCAATCATGTCTGACCATTTTGGCTGCAGTGGTTGGGAGTGGAATGACGTGTAGGGCGGTCGTCCTACTCCTCTTTTGCGTCTGCGTGGGTGAAGGACGGACTGTCTTAGAGATCACAGTGTAATTACCATTATCCTCTATATAATCTTATCAAACAGAGTAATAAGTGAAAGTGTTCTCTAAACGCCACCAATAAAAGACAGTCTAGTCTGTCTGTCGCTTGAAATAGGTAGAGCCTCTTTTGAACCTTGCTGTGTGTGGTACTCTTGTTGGAAATGGCATATTCTTTGGAGTGGCAGCAAAGGCGTTGCTAAACAAGTTAAGCATAATTGCTTTTTCTTATTTATGAGTCTTGTGGGGGTGTACATATGTTTAAGGAATGCCGGTGCTGGATCCAACAACCAAATTGATGGGCTTATCCGCCGTAGAATTCATATTTCTTTTAATACTTTCCCTTTCCTGCCAACGGTAGCAGAGCCCATTTAATCATTTAGGCCCAACAACAAAAGCTCTAAGCTAATTTTATATCTGTAACTGAATATTTAGTGAAAAAGGATTTGTTCACTTCACACTCTACATCACGTGTCTATTTATGTTGACACCTTGTATTCTCACCTTTTTTTTTTTTAAATAATTTGACGCTTTATTATTATTATTAATTAGAGAAAACTCCGTGCTTGTTATGAAACTAAAAACAAAAATCCTAGTTTAGTATCCGTTTAACCAGAAGAATCTCCCGTCTTCTACTCTTCCCTTTGACCGTGTCACGTTGCTCCTTTTAGGGAAAGGACCCGCTCTTTTCATCTGCATCCGCGCGCTATCTTCGACATCTCCCCTAAACCTCACGTACGTACTTCCTCTTACCCCTCCCCAATACACACTCTCGACTCTTCACGCTACTACTGTCCATCTCTCCCCCTCTCTCTCTCCACCGCCAGATGGCGTCGTCGACGGCATATCCGCCGTCGCTCTGCCTCCGGACACCGTCCTCTTCTCGTCTCTGCCCTCCTCGCTTCCTCTTCTCTCCTCCTTCCTCTCTCTTTCTAAAATCCCTCTCACCTCTCTCAAGGAAACCACCACTCGATCCCCTCAATTCCTTCCTCTCCCCTACCCCTCTCATCCTCCATCGCCGTCCCCGCTCCATCCCCTCCGCAGCCGAATCGGATCGCCTCGAACCCAACGCCAAGGTATACCACTGCCATTGCGCTCTCTTTCTCCTTAGTTCGTTTGGGATTCGATTTGACTCGGATTTCTTTATTCTTGATTGCGTCCTCCAAGAATACCAAATTCCAAGAATGGGATTCGATGACCGCCAAGTTCGCCGGAGCCGCCAATGTCCCCTTCCTCCTCCTCCAGCTACCCCAGATCGTTCTCAATGCTCGCAACCTCCTCGCCGGCAACAAGACCGCCCTTTTCGCCGTCCCTTGGCTCGTGAGTACAACTACCACCCTAATTCACTTCCTTTCTTGTCTAAATTCTTGATAGTAGCTGCAGATTTGTAAGAATTCTCCAGGGGATGTTGACCGGGTTGCTGGGGAACCTGTCGCTGCTCTCCTATTTCGCTAAGAAGAAGGAGACGGAGGCTGTCCTCGTCCAGACTTTAGGAGTCGTGTCTACCTACGCGGTGATCGCGCAGCTTGCAATGGCGGAGTCCATGCCTCTGCCGCAGTTCGTGGCGACGTCGGTCGTAGTGGGCGCCGGGCTGGTGCTCAACTTCTTGAATTACTTTGGTTGGTTGCACGAAGGGATCTGGTTGCTCTGGGAGGATTTCATCACGATAGGTGGCCTCTCTGTTCTTCCGCAGGTGATCTTTGCAACTCTTGATATGTCTGTATTTGTTTCCTGGGAGTGTCAGCTGTGTAATATTGGACTGGTTTCCTATTTTGGCATGCCAACGCAGGTGATGTGGTCGACATTCGTTCCTTTCATCCCGAATAGCATCTTGCCTGGCTTATTCTCTTGCGCTGCAGCGGTTGTGACTGTTATCATGGTACGTTGTTGTCAACTTCCGTTGCCAATGCCTATACTCTTTTTAGTGACGTTTCTTCTCAGGTCTTACGGGAACTGATTTTAGCAAAACAATGCCGATTTGTTCTCTTAATCATGTCAAAACTGAAGAAGTGAAATTTCTCATTTGTGTCATTTCCTGATTTATGATCATGTTAGATTTTATTGTCATGATAAGTAGGAATCCATTATGCAGTTTTCCTCTGCTACCATTTATTTCAGTTTTATTTTTCAGTTAGATTTTTATTCTCATGCTAGGAATCTATATTGTATGTTTAACTTTAGTGAATTGTAGTTCAGTAAATTACTATCTCTTAAGTTCTCTAGTATATGGGCACTTCTTGATTTGGTACTCTCTAAGGTATTCAGGCAAGGATTGGGAAACTTTCTGAAGGAGCAACGAAGTTTGTGGGGTCAATATCTGGATGGACTGCCACTCTTCTCTTCATGTGGATGCCTGTTGCACAGATGGTTTGCAGTTACTTCTGTTGACTTCTTTAGAGTTAAATCACTTGTTACAGCTGATCCGTTGTATTTTGCAGTGGACAAATTTACTCAATCCAAATAACATCAAAGGGTTGTCAGCTTTCACAATGTTGCTTGCAATGATTGGAAATGGTCTTATGATTCCACGTGCTTTATTCATTCGAGATCTCATGTGGTACTCTATTTTTCTCACATCTTATGTAATATCCCTGAAATTAGGCTTAGTGTATTAGTAAACAAGTTTTTGTTACCTAGTTCTTTTTGATGAAAAAGTCTTACTAATGCAAACTTTGTTTGGGTTTTACTAGTTATGCCTTTTCATGGAGCCAGAATATGTCCTTTATTCTGCGGAAATGGTGATTGTAAATTTTTAAGTCTTGTAATCTATTTACTTCAAGGTGTCCTCATATTGGTTCAGCATAGGATCAGTTGAATTTTCTATGGACCCTATCTAATTTCGATGTTGATGATCTTAATTTGAGATAGGCATTATCTTTCATCGTAGATTATAACACTATATTCTCATCACATTCCATCACCATGCAGACTTCATCATCTCTTGAATTCTATATTTTACAGCATGCTTTTGTGATTTTCTCATCCCAAAATAATGAAATATGATGATCTGCCCATCTCCACTATCACCTTCTCCACTCACATCCTTCCTCTCCAATCTCCACAATTAGAACTAGCTTATTGGCTGGTGGAGAGATATTAAGATTCATCTTTTGCTTCAGTTTTAAGCTCACCTTGAGCAGCCACAGAAAATTCCTTTTTAGTCTTAGACAAGACTAGATGAAGAGGGGAGATTATGAAGTAAATCGCTGGATATATGTTCGAGTTAGCCTGATTGTTGATAGAGAACTTGTAACTTCTTAATCGTGTCTAATATTATTGAATTGACCCTTTATTTGGATGATGCAACTTCAATTTTATTGAATGGCAATTCCTTGTGAACTTTTATTTGGTCGATGTCTTTTGAATGTTCTTCATGTCAAATTATGATGTCTTCTTAGTTTTAAAAAAACTCACTCATAGTGGTTTTTCCTTTTTGTCCAATTTAATATCATTCTTATGCATATATTAGTCAACTATATCTAATACTGCAGGTTTACTGGCTCAACTTGGGCATCCTTTCTTCATGGTTGGGGAAACTTGGCCTGCATGTACTGGTAAGCTTTTCTGAACCTATAACCTTATTTTCTGCAGTTAGATTATTCATTTGAATTGATGTTCAACGTTCTAGTTCTGTGTATTTGCAGCTTCAACACTATCAGCAGGGAACGTTTTTTGGCAACAACATTCTGCTTTCTTATGTGGCTAGGTTTACCTCTACTCTTTACTTCACCTCTTTCATGATATCTCTCTTAACATTTTTGATTTGTTTGACAATGTATGATAAGGCTAGTCTTTTCTGTTATCTGGAATAATTTTATTTATTTTAATCTTGGATGCATTGTACTGTGAAAACAAACTAATATACTCAGGAGATGAAACTGTCATATACTTAATGATAGATGGAAATAGGAACGACCCCCAACACATTTTTTTCATGGAGCATATAACCTTTCTAGTTTTGGATCTGCAAGATTTAATATTTTGATTTGATATCTTCTCATTAGGAATCACTCTTTGGAGAGATACTATAGCTCATGGCAACAGTTCACCCATGACATCCTTGAAGGAATTAGTGTTTGGACCTTGATCTGAGCTGTTTCTGATGGCTTTGATCTCAGACCAGTAGTAGCCATGTAGTAGTTTTCCCAGAAGATGGAACTCAGGTCTGCTACTTCAGAGTCATGCAAGCAATTGGGCTTTATTGTTGCTATCATGTACGCTGCAGGGATGGACGTATGGAGGCACTTCTCAATGATTTCAATCAAGAAATGGTAATGCGCTTCTATGGTAATAAATAAGCAATATGATGTGTCACCAAAATTTGTTTATTAACTGAACAAGTCCAGTGTAACATAATAATAATTTAATTTATTATCTCCTTATGTTTTGTGGTACTGATCATTTCTGTCAGGTACTCAGGTGCTTTTCTATGTTACTTGAATAACATCTAAATTCACAACATTTTTCTCAGACTCGGTCATAGGAACTGAAACTCTAGAATTGGTGGATAATTCTGGAACTAATGAATTGGGTATGTCAACTACATGGTTGTGATTGCAATATGACTCATCATTTGGCCCTACACTATATAACAGGATGTTGCAATGAAAATTTAGGTGGAATTTTATATTCTAAACAATGGGGACAAACTTACCAGACAACAGAAAAAGAGCCATTTGCAAGGAAGTTGTGTTCTCTATATCTCTAAAGCATATAATTAATGAATTGAAATAATATTATGTTTATATACAAAGTCACAATCGTAGGAGATGTTTGCTAACAGAGTCTGCATGCTGGTAAGTGTAAAACTGCATCACCACAAATTCCCCGAACCAAAAGGTCAGGTATGTGCTCATATTTTGGCAAAATTTCCAATTAAGGGCAAGCTTGGTACTTTCAAGTTATTCTTTTTAGTGTCATTTGTAACATAGTTTTACTTGTCCACACAGTTCATACTTGGTAATTCGACTCGAGTTCACAAATCTCAACTGATGCACAAACATATTTAGAAGAAATTTTATTATCATAATTTTCAGTGTTATTTTCTCTTTCTGAATTTTATTGCTGAAATTGCATGCTTTGACTATCTGCAAATCTTGCTCTTGCAAAGATACTGGACAGCATCATTGGAAAACACCAATGAGAAAGCACATGTTGCAGTATTGGCGCTTTCTACTTTTTCATGAAGCAATAATTTGTTCAATTACTTCATGACTGCAGTTGCTGTATTTAGTCATCATTCATGAATAATTCCTGTAGCATGCATGGCCTATTGCTTATGGATGTCCATAGTTGGGCTGCCATATGTTGTCAACGTTTCCTTGCTTGTTGATGCTATATGCATTGATGTATTAGCTACTTATCATGTGTCATTTTCTAATCTCCTTTCTCGATTTGAGATCTTGAATGTGATTTTCAATTTTACACGTAAATTTTTCTTTCTTTTCCTTTTCTTTTCTTGAGCTGAAATTTTATGGTATATATTCTACCTTGGTCTTCTGCAACAACTCAACACGTAGTTTTATCTGCTATTGCATCTCTTCTTTTACTGCCCAAAGTTGGCTTGTTGCATGTGGGCCTGTTACTCTCGTCTATATTAAGTTCTTCTAAGTCATAGATGTGATTCTTCTTGTTCATCTTTCGGATTATATATATATATATATATATATGTGTGTGTGTGTGTGTGTGTGTGTGTACTTGTGTGCGCCCTCACATGTGCAAAATAATTTAATAGAAGAGAAATGACCAGTTCTGTTCTTTGCAGATATAAAACTCCAATTTGATTTCCATTACATGCATGGAAAGCTATCATGAAGAAGAAGAATACAATTTCATAGTGAACAATTTTTTATTTCATTCTATTATTGCCAATACAATACATATTGTATTACGGGACAGCTTGGTATTTGGAGTTGCAAACCAGAAATTTTAGTTACGTTTTCCTCCGTCGGTTAACAATTCGTCGATCACAGTGGCATCGATTCTTGCTGATGCCTGCTTCACCCAATTCACAACCTTCTCCGCCGCTCTGCTGGCTTCCGCTTCCTCTTTCCGTGCTTTCTTCAGCTTTCGCTGTTGTTCTTTCAACGAAAATGTACTGAAATCTGTAAGAATCTCTTCATTATGCCCCCACCCTTCATCAGCCTCTAAATCATGTTTCATCACATCGTTTCTGCCCTTCTTTCCAGATGTGGTTTTTGAAGAGCACCTAAAGCAGCATAGCATCGCTTGTCGAGGAATGAATTTTCCTGAGGGAGGGGAGGGGAGGGTAGCTGCGCGCTGCTTCGAACGAATCTTGAGTTGCAGGAAGAAGGAAGGAAGGTAGGTAGGTAGGAAGGAAGGAAGGAAGGAAGGAAGGAGTGGGGGTTTGAGTTGAGGTCAATGAAATGGTGGAATTATTTGGGTGTTGATTGGCAGCTGGATGGTCGCTTTCTGCTGAGGTTAGATATAAGAAAAACTACAAGCAGCCATGCGAACATAGGACAAGGACACTCTCCAATGCGAACATACTTCAGGCGTAGAGGCTAAGAGCTGTTACGTCGACGTGATTACTTCGTGATAAAGAAATAAATGGATAGATATGCTGGCAATTACTCTGAAAATACTTTATAAAAATAAAGTCGAACAATTAAGCCTTATAATGATTGTTTCTTAAATGGTGCGTGATGAATAAAATAGGTTACCAATGTGACTAAGGACTAAGAATCTTCCTTCCAATTATGGTCTTAAAAGCATTACTCCTCTTGAATAAACTCTTACCTGTAAATATATGATTGAAATAGTTACCTGAGGCGGGGAGAAAGATACTACGATGAGTTAGTACAATTATTTTGCTTGTACTGGTAAATGATAGTTGTATTGACATATTAACCTGATGTATGAATTAACTCTCCTTATTTGTAAATATTATTTGAACAACACTCTCTCTCTCTTTCTTAAAAAAACGTGTGGAAAAAAAAGTATGTGGACAATATATATATATATATTACTTTAAATTATGCACTTTTTTTTCTATCTCATAAAGTTTATCACACCGCATAAACTCTTTATTTGCGTTTACCCTCTCATCGTGTGCACCCCTCTGATAAAATCATGTACGTTGGATATGAAACAGATTCGTCAAAGATTCATGAAATGTTAAATTGCTTAGAAGTTTGAAGTGAACCAGTTTTTATGTTTAATATATGGTAAACAAGTCTGTCTTTATTCAAAAGAATAAGAAAAAGAGTTATTTGGGGTTATTTCGGTATTTCCTATTAGAATGAGAATGAGTGTGGTAAAGAGTGTGTGATGTTGTAGATACTGGAAACAGTAGGCTGGCACGGTATCCGTCAAGCTCTTCCCTGTATACCATCATAATAAACCCCATCAAATTTTTTATCAAAACGATCTTGTCACCACAGACGAGATCTTTGATAAAAGCTGCATCTTACAAGAACAACAATTCAAACTCAGGCAGCACTAAACAATTTAGAGATAGAAAGATACTTATTCAGCACAGCTCAAGTGGGCTCTAAATCATAATAAATCAAGAACATTACTACTAAGTCCTAAAGTAGACCATGTACTAAATTTAGGGCAAATGATCAGCTAAAAAATAAAAACACATAGGAAACAATCCATTTTAATTTCTTCCGCAAAGAAATTTGAGCTCATAAGAGCTCGAAAACTTTTGAACCCCTGACCTCCTACCAGGGGAACATCACTCACCTTTTGAGTAACTACAAATCAAGTAAACAAACCAAAAGGCAACATACACGAGCAAATAGACACATTTATATACTTTCCGCAAGACACTATACACAACAATAGGATAGTTTTCACTACACTGGTTTGCTATTACATTGACATTTCAAAAAGCATAGATAGTTTCATCTGCAGAGAAATTATTACCCAACTAGGTCATTTCTTTTCTGAACCAAGAGAAAGGATAACAAGACAGTAGATAGGAGTTTAAGTTTCAGTTCACATGTTGAGTAGAGTCTGAGAACAAACATATCCTGAGCATAGCACAACAGAGCTTGTATTGTTTATTCATGATTAATCATCCTGACTCACTAGGAGGTTTCTCCTTTGGGTGTTTAGACGAGTAATGATCTGCAAGCTGATTCTGGTTTGCTAGTTGTACCTGGAAATAAATTCTGTTAGGCTGACATGAATACTTTGGAAGAGAGCAACGTCAAAAAAGCAGAGGACAAGATTGTATTTATGGACTTTAGCACATCCATCTCTTATAATATTCTATGTTAACCAAGAATTAAACAACCTAGTGAAATCCAATCCGATCCTATTCCATATCTAATTTTTGCTGGATATAACTTAGAAAATTTTCTATCCACCTTGACATCCGTATCCAGATAGTCTGGGTTGAAGAATGATCTAAATCAATATCCACATATTAGTAATTTAAATATAAAAATAGTGATGTAAGACTTTTTTTTAACTTTATATGAATGTCTAATTTACTTTTCACATATATTTACTGATTGTCTATAGATTTTAGAAATTATATCATAAGTTTGTATACATTCAGAAAATAAATATGAATATATCAGATATCCAATTTAAAATGATACTTAGCGAATAGGGTAATTAAGTTTACTATCCAGTCACTATCTGTATTCCAAGAAAAAAATTATGGATACAGATATAACTTTACTACTATTCTATCTATGTCATGTCTGTTTTCACCCTTACTAACCATAGATGGCTGACAGACTAAAAGACAAGTACTATGTTGCTAATTGCTTCAGGAGTAGTAAGATGCATGCAACAATGATGTCAAATATAATGAAAAGTAGGGTCTTAAGCATGTAATGAATATGTTAAAAAGTTGTAGAAAGCCAAGTATAGTCGGATCTTATACTCGTAAGTTCCTCTAGAAACAGATAAAGATGAGTTAGCAAAGGATGACAGCCCTTGAATAAGGAGCCTTTTTAATGGAAGGAAGATAGGCACATGCATAACATTTTGGATAAAGTAAAATTTATCTAGGATTAAATGATAAGAAGTAAACTTCAAACTACCACTATGAGATAGACAGACACTCAATATTGAATACTTTGGTGATGAAAATGTAAGAAATCTTGATATACACTAATACTCTGTTTGGAATCACCAAATTAGTGGAATTCAATTGATTCATAATTCTATTTTCACCAAATCCACTGTTTGGAACCATTAAGTGATGAGCATTCAATTGATTTCAGTCGATTTGGATGGATTCAACTGAAATCCGATAATTTGAGGTCAGATTTAGATGGAATTCATTTGCCACTTAAGTAACTCTTTTTTAATCTAAAAACTTACCCTTAATAAGTTACATTCTTATGAAACTCATGGGCATAATAGGAAAAATAAACATAATGAAATGAATTCCTACCTCATTCCGAACAACAAGATTATATGAATTTCATTTCAGTTTCATTATTTTCTCAACAACATGAATTCGTTTCCAAATGATACCAATGGAATTCTACTTAGAATTGGTTCCAAATCCTAAAAGGTAGGCTAACTAACAGGACAGTTATATTACACCATCTCTATATATTCAGGCTTCATATTACCAATACAATCAGCCGTATCAGCTATTCATTTATGTGTTGCCAGTTATTTATATTTGCATACATCAAGCATCAACAATCAACTGTATCAAGTGATACCAGATGATATCAACCTCCAGAAACTCCATTAGCCCTTGAGGTGTTGTCTCACTTCTTTCTTTCATTCTTCTTTTTTAATTAAAGTTTCACTAATTTAGGAAAGCCATTGTATGTTTTCTCATTCCATGGCTGGATAAAATGTCCTACATTGATGGTAGATCCTCCAGATTAGAAATTTTAGAATTTCCCTTAATTTATTAAATACCAAATAAGAAATGGTTAAGGCACCTGCTATGGCAAAAATGATTTACTCATAGAATAGACTATAGAGTATCATCAACTAACAAAAATTGAGGAGAATCATTTATTTATTTAGATAAAAAGAGTACCATAAGTTGGCAAGATGCAAAAGGAATACAAAAGAGTCCTAAATGGTTATCCTAATCCACTGGAAGGTACAAATGAAATGTATCGTTCAGATGCATCTGATCAATCTATTACGACTATGGCGACGAAAAACAAGACTTGCAATTTGCGCAGCTGCCAAACTTAAGAAATTTTAGGAAACGATAGTGAAGATATATAAGGCATGATTCCACGAATAAATTTCAGGTAATCAACGTCTATCAACGATCATTTTCTTCTTTCGGTTAGAATATACCGACTAATATGGGATCGATCTAGGTCTTTATATGGTAAAAACACGAAGATTCTAACACCCAACATCAAATCTAACAAGCACAAATCTCGCTATACAAAACGGAAAAAAGATTCAATCTTGATGTAATACTTGGGACAACCCACGGATTTCATCAAGTGGGTCATTAAGATTCTTTGTTAAAACGGGATGTAAGTAAGAATCAGAGGCGGCGATGGAATTGGAGGATACCTTGCATATGGGGCAGCTGGTTTTGAGGCCGACGGCCCTGGCCTCAAGCTGTGAACCCTTGGCCTTCTGGTTCTTCTCCGCATTCCTCCTCTGCGCATCAATCTTTTGCTTTCCCCTCGTCATCTCCGCTCTCGGATTCCCTTCCTCTCTCTCTCTCTCTCTCTCTCTCTCTCTCTCTCTCTCTCTCTCTAGTCTCTATATACCGGTTCCCCTTTCCAATTCTCCTTATTGTAATTACTCCTAAGTAAAGCTGAAAAGATAAAGAAGAACGCTTATGTATTACTTATCAGGAGGAACCCGAATCAAAGAACCACCCTGGCCGCCCAGCACACAGTTTTTCCGAGTTTTTTTCCTTCTCTTTTTTTGAAAGAAGGTCCGTAGACCAGTTTTCCCGAGTCACCAATGGACACAATATGGTTGTCCCTTGGGCCGCCCTCATAAACCTCCCGTACATATGCATAGGGGGTGATGGCCAAAGGCCCAATGCCCTGCCCAGCCCACCCCTCTACTCTCTAATTATGGGTGAAATCACTGTAATTTTTTTTTGTACCAATAAAATTTATGGATAAATTGAGCCTTTCTTTTATTTTATTTTTTTGTCGACGTGTGATGATCCTCTTGTTTTGGCATGCATATTGTGTAATCTTGGATAACCCCAGAATCTCGATTGATTACTAACAATCTTGTGTGTATTGGACAGCTTTTATAGAGCTCCATAAAAGATAGATTAGGTAAGAAACAACATTCTAAAGCAATGGAATAAAGGCTTCTAAGATGTTGGTCACTGTGAATCATGATTTAATTGCTTACTTTTGAACTCCTGCACTTTTACTTCTTCTTCTTTTTTAAAAAAAATTATGGAAAATATCTTAATTTAGCGATGGACTATAATAATAATACCTTTCATTTGCGCAGAGTAATGCATTGTTTTAACGAAATTACAACTGTACGGCTATTTATCTTGAGTCCTACATACAGTTGATATCCCCAGAGGAAAGGAGAGTACTTTCTCAAAAGGTCGAATGAAGCTTAACATGGGAAATACATATACAGGATCTGCAGAGAAAGAATAAATGAATGAAAACATAAGTGCATTCAACTGCATGTCTCCCAAGGATACCAGATATGAGGCCCTCCACTTCCAAATCATCCCACAGGAATCTGCAGCTAGGTTTAGGCACAGGAAATCTGACAGTTCATTCTGAATCATAAAAATCGCTTGGGCATGGTGTCATAACATCGGACTCCAACATTTGCACCACCCTGTGCATTGTGGGACGGTCTTCTGGAGCGGAGGATACACATTGAATGGCTACAGAGAGCAGAGCATCCAGGCTCTCAATCTGCACTCCATCGCAGTTGGGGTCAATTATTTCCCTTTGACGGTTTTCAGCAACTAAGAAATTCAACTGCCAAACAAGCAGTAAATGTTCAGAAAATGTTTCAGCAAATAAAATGGTAAGAATGCTAATGCCTTCGTGTACAAATGCTAATGAAAGTACGTTACATTAGTTCAAAGATTAGAAATTTCAAACAGTTCACCCTTCAATAGTTATAAGTGCTATAATGCACTTAAGAAGTTAAAGCCTTACCCATCCCACAATGTTTAAACCTTTCTCAATAAATGATGAATCAGTGGGTCGTTTCCCACTCAATACTTCAAGCACCAGAACTCCAAAACTGTACACATCAGTTTTTTCAGTTGCCCTTCCACTTTGCATGTACTCTGCAAAGTATATCATTGTTAAACAAAAGTAGAAATATTACCAGTAGGACATATCGTACTCTTATTTTGCAGAACAGAAGCAAAACAGTTTTTTAGACCACATCTTCCAATGTCATGTAGCAAAAAATCAATTGACTATTCATCCTCCCATGACATCATGAAGAGATGCATTCAGCATATTGAGTCAAAACCAAGAAAAGGCCTTGGTAAAATTTCCAGAGTTTATGTTAGCAACTTGGTGATGAAATTCATCGATTTCTATTAAATATATCCACAACAAACTAAAAGAATTCAGAAGTCATAACAATGCTTACATGAAGGCACAAGGAAAGGATGAAATAAAAACATACTGATGGATAGATAAGACTATTTCACAGTTTGTACGATCTCCAATATGCAAATAGAAACCGCATGGTTAGAGATACACATTTAAAAACCAAAATCCAGTCATTCTGGACATCTACCAAATATGCATTAAAATGAGCCTGCATTCACTAATAGTATGATTACACTACTCTCTGCAATATAAAGACAAATCCATTGCATTCTGGCTTATACTTATAATAAGATGCACAGATCAGTATCATGCATGCAGATTCCTAATGTGCTATTTTTCAACATATATCTTCAAGGCTGTTACAATAAAATTTGAGTAACCATTTCAGTAGCTTTACTAATAATGGTCATAGGGGCTGCAATTAGCTTAGCGCCACTGATTCCAAAGAAGAATTAGAGGAAGATATGTACATCCACATGCATACCCAGTAACAGTGTGCTATAGATGCATATAAAAAGAGTCACTATTATCTTGACATTAATAATTCCAGTAGAACAATGAGCATACTATGTAAATAATACTATAATACAATGTAGAAACGAAAGACATGCCCTGATGCCTACAATTTTTTATATTAATCATCAACCGAAAAATCAATTTTGCAACTTTGCCAAACCTGGAGCAAGATAGCCAAATGTTCCAGCAACAATTGTAGTAATATGAGATTCTTCATCCTCCAGCAGTTTTGCCAGTCCAAAATCAGATACACGGGCCTCAAAATTTCCATCAAGCAATATGTTACTTGATTTAATGTCACGATGGATTATTCGAGGTGAACAATCATGATGCAAGTAAGCAAGGCCTTTTGCAGCTCCCAGGATTATATTAAGGCGTGCATCCCAATCCAGCTGTTCAGACCTTTCTGCTCAAGATGCAAGATGACATATTATCACCAAATAGAGTCAATCCTGAATGGCATCCGCTAGAATGAAATAGAACTTGAGCCTAAGCTTGTAACATGTGCTCACGATGAAAAAAGGTTAATCAACCACGCAAAAAATAATTGTGTCTCTAAGCCAAAACAGCATTACAATACAAAAGCATGTATATAATGAGATATGAAATGCCGGCATAACAATTCAAGCTAATATTTAAAAAACAAGTCACCGAAATGGAAGTGCAAAAAGTAGTTCGTAGACTAAAAGTTATTAGACTTGAACACGGCAGATAAAGCCAATTTAGAGGAGGGTCTACAGATGTGTGATGGACAAGGCTATAGCTATGAGGAGAGGAACAACTTATTATTCAACACATGATACATTCTTATTTCCAATTGATTCCTTTAGTCCAGCAAATGACATAATAGACATGATATTGGTGGAGAAAGCAATTAGCAATTCCCAACCCAATATTTTTTTCCCATTTTAATTCTCTATATTGTATTAAAGATTTAGCTTCCCTATGTGATTCACTACAATTACGAAGAGCCGGCACCTTCCCAGTTCCCGCAATTCCTATATAACTGTACCTGACCTGAATAACTTGAGATAAGTGTACACAACCATATTTTTCAATCATTAGGCATAAGGCAAGTTATATTCTCACAAGAATGACTGTTTTATTATTTTAAGAGGAAAAAGGGGTATTTTCAATTTTAGAACAGATGCATATCTATTAACTACACTAGTCTATTTGAAAGCAGTAAGATTTTGATTAATTACAAATAAAAGCAGAACATCAAGAAAGCAACAATTTGTATGTAAAGAGAAATTACAACTCTCACCATGTAATACTTCATCCAAGCTTCCACCAGGTAAAAAGTCATAGATCAACAACTTAGATGAAGGTGAGTTGCAGTATCCTCGAAGATTTACCAAATACCGATGTTTAATGCTCCCCAAAATTTCAAGCTCCCTGTCAAAGAACCGATCGAGACCTTCATTTTTCTTCATAATTCTTTTCAATGCAAAAATGTTACCATCATCCATCGCAAGCTTGTAAACGGTTGCGAAGCCCCCAGAACCAATAACGTTTTCATCATTTAAAGTCTCTAATTTCTTGAGAATGTCTTTCGATGAGTAGGGCAAGTCACCATGAAACATTACTATGGAGGCACCTGAGATAGTACAGTCTGTTACAAATTCTGTAAAGTCAAGGAAAAGATGGCACAAGCCTCACAAGGTACTTTCAGAATATAGCTACCTCCACTAACATCCACTCCAAGACCATGAACATCATTTTTACCGAACTTTTTGTAGAGAAAGCAGCCCCAGAAGCACATCAGTGCGACTAACAACAAAGCTCCTACCGTTGCTACTGCACTTATAACAAGCCTCGTGGAATTCTTTCCTGGCATCTTAGCCATTAGATTTCCTGCAGTAATATCATTTAGTTACATCTAGAATCCCAGAAATTCAGCACTCGTAACTCACAAAAGTACTTAATGAAAGTAATGGTAGTAGTATGTGCGAAAATATATGAGCAGGAATTCAGCCACAGAAAATGATCCACAAAATATCTGACATCAACTGTAATTGGTAATTCTGCTCCAAGTAGAGTGAAGATAAGGATGAAGTAAGACCATGCCAACAGCACTATAATATTATCAAAGAGATGGTCTTTAAGGCTAGTCTAGCAGGCGGGACTCAACTCTAATGCTATAAAGCAAGGATATCACTAGAATTATGTGGCTAGTAATTAAAATAGTACGGAAAAAATAATGCAAATGGATATGGACTTACATTCAACATAAATGTGAAGTCGAGGAAAAAATAAGACAAGTGAGGCACAAAAGTAATGCATTATATATATCTTCCAAGAATAAATTAAGGAGAAGAAGCTCGTAGTAAAAGACTAGTCAGTCAACTAACAATATTGGCATACAGTGTACAGACAACTATCTGTAGAATATATAGGCAACACGTACCACAATTTTCATCAAGTGTTCCAGAGTAATGGATAATAACAGCTAAAGATAATCTAACTCTACTGGCATCTCACCAAGATGTTTACATATTTCTACAAAAAATTGAACTAAAAAAAGCAACAAAGTCCTCTCTATGGAACAGAGGGGTGGTGAAGGAGCATATGAGACAGGTATGTGAATTTCAGTGTCAGAAACCTGAGGAAGGTGACTGAGGGTCTCTTGAAGGTGACTGAAGCTCATCCTTGCACTCAACTTCAACCTGACTTCCACATAAGCCACGATTTCCAATGAAGCTGCAGGTATATTCATTGGCATTTCACAATTCAAACACATCAGATTATTATTTCATAGTGTATTTCCATACTTTAATTTCAGGCATTTTACTAAGACCAAAGAAGCATTATCCGATTGCTAAATAAAGTACATTATGGAGTTGATAAAAAAAAATACAAATATTATGTGAAGAAGAAAGGTCCTTGCTGAAAGAAAGTCTATAAGCATACATGACTAAAGGCAAGAAGAGCCACACATAAAAGATTAATAGATAGAAATGAAAATCCAACCGGATGATAAAGAAAGAACTGTTATGCTATTAAGTATGTTGTTGCCTGAAGAAATTTGATTACAAAAGGTAGAGCCAGATATATATGTCATGAATACAGGCAAAAAATAGTCATTATACCTTGGAGTTGATTGTTATCATATAATCTAGTTTATCATGCAGATCAATTATGCTTTGAAAAATTGGCCGAAACGATTGGTTTCGGTCCGATCTGCAAAGATAGGTGAAATTAATAAATGAATTACTTATTCCTTTCCACAGTATGTTTCAATCGAAACCATGCAGTTTCAGCCAAAACATTGCTAGTATGGTCTGAAACAGGTATCTTATACTCACCTTTAATATTTGCAAAATAAAAAAATCTAATCATAGCCATAAATTCAATATTAGTATACGGTTGAGAACTTGAGATGATAGATTGGGTGAGGTTTGAAATTAGACCCATGCTTTCCATTCTTGGTATTATAAGTATGATTGCTTACCTTTAATTTCTTTTCATTACTAATCAGCATTTATTCCTCCTAATTCCTATACGGCTTCCATATATTAAGTCACAGAAATTTTAATTATCCCATAAATGGCCATCAAGTATGGTAAGCTTGATATCTAGGATGATAGGATGGTCAGAGGTCTCTTGGATTTGGAGCTAAGGTAATCCGTGGTGGCATGTGCAAGGCCATTGGCCAGAGTTCACAAATTATGCTTGCGCTGGACCCATGGCTCTTTGAATCACCTCTCTCTTACACCCTCCCATTTACCTAGTGATGTCTTGATGCAGATATGGAAGGTGGAGAACCTTGTTGCGAATGGAGCTTAAGTGGATTCTATGATCTGGTTATACTTTGGGGATCAACTAGCTAGGTCAACTTATTCTTGTTATTCAGTTGGTTGTTCCTGGGGCTTCAGATGAATGGTTAAGCCTCTGAATATAAGGGACAGCCCAAAACAGGGGATATCTATAACTGGTTGCATAGGGAACTGGCTATGAGGCTTCATGGCTTGGGTGGAGATCGCTTTGGTAACTCTACCAGTCCCAGAGTGAAAACTTCTCTGGAAGATTTTTTAGGAATTTGTTGCCCAATGGGGCTCAGTTACATAGGCTTGGAATTCAGCCTGAATCAAAGTAAGCTGTTTAGGGATGAGTCTAGTCAGTAGTCACATCCTTTACACTTGCAGATATGCTTTGTAGCTTTGGGTGTTGGAATCACAGCAGACTGATTGGCCTATTACAAATATTATATATACATTTGGTGTTAACTGGATTCTCTGGTTTAGTGGTAATAACATGCTTTTCTGTGCAAAGACAGGCTGTGATTGACACTGGATTGTGGGGAATTTGGAAGGAAAGTAACAACAAAAACTTTGGTGGTCAAAGGGTTTGTACTAGGGTCCTCACGCAGCACATCCTCCCCATATGGCTTTTTAATACATAAAATGTGACCCTGCTCCAGTTAATGAGTATGAGCTGACAACTCTTGGACAGGAGGCCCACCCGGCAGGATGGATAAAGATAAACACTGATGGATCATATGATGCAGATGAAGGTAAAGCTGGGATTGGTTTTGTTGTTAGGGATTCTAAAGGTCGCCTCTTGCTTGCAGGTTAGGTAAAGCTGGGATTGGTTTTGTTGTTAGGGATTCTAATGGTCGCCTCTTGCTTGCAGGTTCTGATGTGCCCCAACCCATTTTAGCTTTTGTATGTAGAAGCAGCTGCAATGCTGGCAGCTTTGCAAGCTGTCTCTAACTTTCGGACCCAAAAAATTGTTATAGAAAGTGACTTCCATCCTGACCAATCTATTACTTGCGATCAACCAGCCTCCTTGTCAAATCCGGAATATGTGGATAGGTGTAAAACATTGTTGTGCAATACACTGATTGGAGATTCATTATATCTATAGAAAAAAGAATGCTGCAGCAGAATGGGTTTTGCCAGATGCAAATCACAATGGTTTTTGGTGTTTTCAGGTTCCAATTGTACTCCAATTGTACTCCATTGAACTCATAGATTTCACTTTTTTACACTTCTAGTAGATTATCCTACCGCATGCTGTAAATAGTTGGATTTCCAGCTCTTTTATTAATTAGAAAAGCATAATTTATAACAATGAGATGTAATTATAGTTGTAACTACTTATTAATGGAAATATCTACCTTTTAATCATTGATTTTGTTTCCTATTAATGATAATATGTAAATATTTTTTTGTAGCATATCATAAATAAATTACTCCTTATAACATTTAATATAGATTTGGTAACATGAATAACAAGACCTCAATTTATTTAAAAATATGGTAGTGGCAATAAATTTGGAAATATCAACATTACTTTCTCCTAATTATTTATCAATGGCAGTAACTTATTAAATCTGATATTTCTCTTTTTAAAATTTTGTGCTGTTTTTTAGAAATTTTTCGTATCTTTTTTTTAATTTTATTTTTAAATGACCGATACCAAAAAAAAATTGAAACTCTAAAACTGACTGAAACTCCAAAATGTGTAGTTTCTTCTGTGTTTGTAAGACCATAAATATGACATCAAAAGTATTGAGATGGGCAAATATCACTTACGAGGTTCCATTAAAATTAAGAAGTGCACCATCAGATGGTATTGCTCCCGTCAAAAAGTTCATTGAGACATTGCTGCAAAGAATGTTGCATGAGTAAACCAACTGTCAGTAGTAGATGACAAAATGCTACCTTATGATAAAGTGTATAATGAAACAACATAAGGCTACTCACAAGGATGTAAGTTTTGCCAGCTTATCAAGAGAATGGGGAATGGATCCACTGAGGGTATTGCTAGATGTGTCCCTAACATTACAAACAAATATCATTCATGAGAATTTCGGTAAAAGAAAGGATTGTAGAAAAGCATCAAAAAGCTAGTGTTCATGAGATATATAGCATTTAAAAAGATCATCAAATGCAAAGACAAGCTAGAAAAGTGTTAGGAAGAGAATATTGAACTGTGAACTTTGGCATGTCCATATCATCATGGAAATATCAAATTTTAAGTTCGAAGTAATACATGAAGAAATAATTAATGGTTGTTATCTAGACCCTCATATTGTTAATTTGCTTCTTAGTTGCATAATACAGCTGAAATGGCTCTTGTTTCCTGTAATAGAATATAGAGATGAAATTTAGTTTTGCACTATTGAGATAAGCTCATATTCAACTTACTGAAAAATAATAAATAACTCATAATTTTCGAAAATCTAATTTGCACAATGCTCATATGGCTCATTCATCTGATAAAACATCAATGCATGAGAGTGAATGACAGAATTTTTTTCAAGAAAAGAAAAACTCACAGTGTCTCCAGTCCCAAAAGGTTGCCGATCTCCAAGGGAATAATTCCACTCAGGTAATTTCCCTGCAAGTATCTACAAGCAATATCATTGTATGAGCTAATTTTGAAAGTTAAATTAGTTAACTAAAGCAGATATGTAAAGTGTTAAGGAGAAATGCTGCGAAAAGAAATAAAAGCAGCAGCAGGGACTAACAACAGAGCCTTATTGTTCCCTTCTTTTGGCAAGAGAACTACAAGAAGCATCACATGCCAATTATGTTACAAGTATAGGTGAAGTTTTATCTTTTGATATTTCCATTAAAAACTTATACAAAAAACAGTTTATGCTCTAAGAAATCTAGTAGTCATCAAAGCACCTCATACCATGGCATAAAGTTGGGTGAGAACAATATATAGCAATGTAATCAATACCAAATATCCCTAAGGTTTCTTGAAGGTAGTAATACTTTCCTCCTGTTAATCATGTTATTATAGGGGCAGGATCTGCATTGCTTTTTCTGTCACACTATAATAATATACTCATGCATACTACTTATGATGCCATAACAGGTGCAAGTTTTTATACTTCCAGCAGTAGTTTCAAAGTTCTGCAGCATAACAAAGTTCCTATACTTGTACCATAACAGGTGCAATAGTTTTTATTTTACTAGTATGCTGATAGCTCTTTTTAGTCTAAGCCACATAGGCATATTTACTGGGCATCCCATACTAATTTAATCACTTGACTGTGACATAGGAATATGACAAATTCTGGCAGATAAAAAACTGTGTTATTAGCAACTTCAGGTTTGTTAAGCGAAGAAGGCACCAAGAATTTGTACTATCACATATTTTGAAGCATTGCTAGAGAACTTACAGATGTTGCAACTCAGTGCATTTTCCCAGTTCCGGAGGGATGGTACCATATAAGCTGTTCCCCTGTAGTGCTCTAGACACACCACAACACATGTATACATCAAATGAAAACTGAAAATATTTGAGGAGAAGAAATTGTGTGTTAACAACATATAGTTCTATCCAAATACTTACAACAACTGTAACTGATTTAGCTTTCCAATTTCTGGTGATATTGATCCAACCAACTTATGATAGGCAAGACTCCTGAAGTATTCAATATTTGTAGTATATTTGTAAGGTATGTAAGGGAACATTCTATGGAATCATGAACAATAAGAATCAAGCAAGAAGAATACCAAACAAAGAAACCACTTATTTGTTCACCGAGAAGGAAAGTGAACTCAGGGATATCATCAAGAAATTTTTCAGCAACTGAATTTCTTACAAGCATGTTTTTTATTAGCTTCCAATTAACGCGAGAAAAAGAATGCACAGAAAAAAATCCTAGTAAAATAAAACAGAAAAAAAATGCATTGCTGATAATTTCATGCATAAGTAGAGAAAAATATGATTTATTGAGGTCAAGAATTGGATAACTTTACTCTAAAGGATGTGAATAAACCAAAACATAAAGATGAAATAAAAAAATAAATAAAGGGAAACCAACAGCAAGCAAAATTGAGGATCAATATAACAAAGTTTCAAAAGAGGAAAAATTACAAAAGGTACTCTGCATCTCGAAGAAACAAATATCATTCAAGCAACGACTTCCAAAATTACTTTTCTTCCCAACATTTAGAGAATACAGACTATCAATTCCTATATCTGGTCAAGATGCAACTTTCTTTGCAGAAAAAAAAATAAGCAACAAATCTTGTAGAAAGAATCAGCTAATCAGAAGGATAATGACTCCACTAAAGGAGCACATACGTGAGCAAAGCATTAATGCACCACATAATAAGATCATGGTAACTTCTGAAGTAAGTTCGTTGCATTTTGTCTAATGCTTATCTCTTCTAGTTTTACTTACAGATGAATTACTCTCTTTTGGCTATCACATTTGACACCTTTCCAGTTACAAGGATCAGAATCTTCTTCTCGCCAGTTAAAAAGGACACCATCAGAACCAACAATGGCTGTCTTAAAACTAAGAAGTGCATTACCTGAATAAGAATGATCTAGGAATCAGAACACAGAACTACAAATAAGAAGATCCCAAAATATTGAAGCTAAACTACCAGTACATACCATCTGAATTCAGAGCACTTGAGCCAAGAATTAACATTATCAGCAGAAAAAGAAACCTCCAACATTTCCTCAAAAGTGAGGCCATCGATTAGATATCCAAATGCAGAAAAACTATGCCAACTTATCACATAGGTTCTTGCTGCGGTGCATGACACGCAATTTCTGCAAAAGATGCACTCTCCACTCAAATGATGGAGAAGATCAATATTGATACCTGGAAACAACAAAAAGGAGAAATAAATCAGTTTCTTCTATAAGAAGAGTCAAGAAAAGTAGTTTCAGCCCACAAAAAACCCTGGGTTCAGCAAAGTTGGGAAGCTTAAATTTATCAATAATCACTGTAGTAAGTATTGCATTGCCAAGTTGACAATAAGCCCTGGGTTCAGCAGATGGTAGGAAAGTGTTTTAACTTTGACCCAAAAAAATTAAGGATCCTACATATAACATAGGAAGCATAGGACTGAACAAATAGGAGAATCATGAGACCTCGAACAACTTGTAAAATGTACAGATAATTAGCACGAATTTTATTCACAATAAGGTTAAAAGATTTCGCACTCAAAGTCTCATCTTGATGTTTCAACTATATAAATTCCAGGGTGATTTCTCGTTGTAGATGTGAACTATGATCATAACTTAAACAATTCGTAAAATTGAAAGCAAGGATTAGGAAGGCACGCAAAACAACCAAGAGGGAAAGTGAAATATCATGCATAGCTGAGAAGCACCGTTCTTGATAATAAATCTAGCTTGTTACTTCCATACAACGAACCTTTAGCTGAGAAGCATCGCAGACACATTCTACAGCATGTGTGCTTTTCCCCCAGTCTCCATCCAAATAATTTTCCATGTCAAGTTTCCAACTCACAGTTCGATCACAAAACTTTCGATCTTCCTCAAGCTTCGTAAGGCTTCGCCCTACTTCAATAAGGGCTTCTGCCTGAGAAACATAAGATCGACCTACGAGTTACGACTACAATTCCCACCTTGTTCCAAATAATTCCAAGAGAAGCGAACGATCACTACAGTCAAAAAAAAAAAAAAGAATCAACGACGTGGCAGAAGGAAACCGACCAAATATACAACTAAAATGCAGCAAAAGAGAGCAATGCAAAGCACAGATCAAGATTACGGACATCAGGCAGACGACTACCAACCGAAAGAACCTCAAGATTCTGGACCCCGGCGCTGATCTATCAGTGGATCGCAGAAAAGAAGAAACAACCGATAGAAGAGAGGAAGCAGCCGTACCTTGAATAGATCTCCGGTGCAATTCGAGAGCAATGCGGAGTTAAAAAAGACCGTAATAATCGGAGGAAGAGATCAAGACATAGAGGCGGAACCCTAGAAATCGGGGATTCCGGATTGCTCAGTGAGGAGAGAGAGTGTGGAGGAGCACAGTGGTGGAGATGCGCTGGAATTTAACGGGTGGGTCGTCGTCTGGACCAATGAGACGAGTGACGAGGAGTGACGTCTTCTCGAGGGCCCACGTGTGGATGGTCGGCGAAAGCAGCAACGTGTCTCCGGTAAAATCTTCTTTTCTTTTTTATTTTCGAAGAAAGTCATCCGGTAAAATCTTATTTGAGGACCGACTAAATCAAAAGCGACGGCGGCCCCGAGCCGGACGGCCCAGACCTAAGATAACAACTATACTATTCATCTATTTTTGGGATTGTGGCGTTCTTATTGAATTCCTTCCCGGATGATATTTATTTAGATAACCCCCCCCCCCCCCCCCCCCCCCCTTTTTAATTATTATTATTATTATTATTATTTATTAGAGATCATGCTAAGCACGGCTACCTTACTACATCATATTCTTCCATAGAGGCTGCATAGATTTGTCATCGAGTACTATTACCCCAATAGTATCTCACAACTATATATATATATATATATATAAAAGGTCTGTTTTGATTTGGCAGAAAAAAGAAAAGAAAGAGAACGTTCAAGAAGGCCCTCACCGGAACTAGATCCACCCAACCCATTTGCAACTTGAGTATTCAATAGTATTGGATAAACGATTAATGTCAAATCTGCCCATATAAATATTACTCCTGCATTTATGACTATCAGGTTTCGACTCAAGTAGCTTTAAAATTTCATATACGATATTATTGTGCCAGCTAGACATGCAAAGATCCCAGGTATCCTTTTAAAATTCAGAAGCCTTAGCTCATCAACCAACAGATGACCATAGGCATTAGCACACACCACTCTGTAGAACAAAATTGAATTCCTGCTATCTTAGGGTGGTTTTCACCAACTCATACTCTGCTAATCTGCAAAAGATCGAAATCTCTGCACCCCTCAAGGAATGGACCATCCAATTCCAATCTATGAACACTACAAAAAGGTAATATCATTAAGCAGTCCAAGAACTCAGGCATCACTCCTACTCCACAAACAAAATTAGATACACCCGTGAAGGACAAGGTCAACTAAGTATTACCAATGAAGAACAAAAAGAATCACCCTCGGAAAGATCTGAGGCTAAAGAGTTCATCTTTACAATTATCCAATCAACAGATTGATTGGGGATAGTATTACATGAGCACTACATCGAGATTCCGGAATAGCTGGTAGCTTTTCACATACATTATTCTTCGCCTGTATAAGTTGGGAGAAATTAACTTGACGAATAAGGTAACTACTGGAAAAAAAAAACTGTGGAAAATGCTGAAAATAGAACACCAGGAGTACCTGTATAACAGAAAAATAGCACAGAAACAGCAAAGATCATGACAGCAAGCGTGGCTCTATCACCTTGCTTGCCGGGGCTTTCTCTCTCTGTTCAATATAGGCGGACGGGAACCAGCCAGCCTTTCCCTTACATTCACCTTCAGACCATCCATTTGGTTCTACCTGTAAAACCACAACATTAATAAAAGATGAACTAACTACATACTTCATCACATCGATAGTTGTTTAGTTTAAGATCTGGATATTCTTAAATTGGTGTAAAACATTTATCTCCAGGATAACAATTTTCAGATCCCGAGGCAAACCTGTGTTACAAAGGTGCTAACTTTTATCAATGACCTGATGTAGACTCCCTATATATATCAACCATACATTCTTTGAGGAATAAAGCCTAAGATATATTATTTTGTTTCTCATCCTTTTACCCTGTCAATACTTTTCAGATAATTTTAACTCCTTTTATCATCTGATATAGCACTATCATACAACATTATATTGTGCAAAAGGTATCAAATCTGCAGAATGAAGAGAAAGAATAACATCTGTGGACAAGATGTGCTAAGCCACCAACATAACCCTATATTATTGAATATCTACCTGCCGAACTACAACATAATCACCGACTGATAAACTGAGCTCGCCATCAGCCTGAGCATCAAATGGGTGAATAACCTGCATGAGAGAAAAGGAAAAAAGAAATAACTTGGGCGTTGCCACTATATTGCTATCCATATTAAAATTTTTGTTGTTATGACCTATCTATACAAACTGAACTGATTTAAATAGATCCTATATGCAGGTGGGAGCATAAGATGTATGCCTATTTCACTGACTCCCTTCACTCAAAGCTCTTACACTAGCGTTCCAAAAGTACACTCACTTTTTCTTGTTTTTACACGAATACCATAAAATAAAATAGAACAAAAATAGGCACCATATAGAAGATAATAAAAATAACAATGAGAAAAAGGGCGCCCATTCCAAAATTTCCTTGTGCTCCAATAGGATAACAGAAGATGAGGCAGCAGGAACATCGACCATGTTTTAGGCACATTTCACCATTTAGGAGGTCATACCTAAGCCTATAGACATAGACTATGCAAAGGTGAATGACTTCTGTCAGTAGGAAACCCAAGAACCTGGCTCTGGGACCACAAGCACATCCAAGTGATTACAATCTCAATTCACGATTTCACACATCAGTACATTACCAATTAAAATTTTTAAAAATGAAATCATATTTGATTGAAACAAGCTAACTAGTGTAGTTACATCACAATTATCAATGAATCCTCAGTGAGGATGCATCAAATAAGATGACAGGGACTTGGATACTAACATTGTTATAAAGTAATTATTATCATGGTTTGAAGTTCTCTGAAACCGAGATGATTCGCAAAAACATTTCGCATTTCGGTCATATTCGAAATTAGCATCTAACCGAAACAACCATAATAATAAATTGTTATGTATATTATTAATGAATGTTGTTAAATTCAAAGTTGGATTTGACTTGAATCGAATCCAACTTGTGCCTAACTCAATATTAGCCTTATTGATTAAATGCTATTAGATTTTGTATGATGCAAATAAAAAATAAGATAAACAAAACTATTTATAAATAAAAAAAGTCTAAAACCAAAATAAGGAAACTAGAACACAGGTTTTCTGTTTCAGCTAATCCTGATCCCACCCCTATTGACTAGTTTCGGTGGGGTATTAGCCGATCAGCCTAAATTGGGAGAGAGAAAGGGAAAAATAGAGAAAGAGGAGGAATGGAGCTCGTCGGAGAGAGAGAGAGAGAGAGAGAGAGAGAGAGAGAGAGAGAGAGAGAGAGAGAGAGAGAGAGATGGTAACAAAAAATTGCATATCTAATAATGTTGCCAGGGGTTGATGAAGCAAGATCTATGTCAGAGGAGTTCGTCGGATAGAGGCCAGAAGTACGTCCAAGAAGCATCAGCTTAGGAGAGAGAAGGAGAAAGAGAGGAAGTGTGAGAGTGCGCATAAGAAAGACTGAAAGAGAGGGAGGAGTCGGAGAGGGAGAGGGTTTTGAGGGAGATTTTTTTTTTTTTTTTTTTGAAGTGAGAGCAAATGTAAGACTAAAGATAAGGAGAAAGTTAAGGGGAGAGAGAACTACTGCAAAAGAGAATTAGAAAATTTTTTTTATTTGTATGAGAGTGGGAGAGAGTGTGTGTGTACAAGTGGTAGGAAGGGAGAGAGATTGAAATTGAGATAACAGTATTTTTATTTTTATTTTTATTTTTTAGACTTCATACATAAATAATTTATATTTATGCGTTCTTATTACTTTTTCTAAAATATTTAGAATTTTTTTTGTATTTTCAAAATTATTTTAAAATGAAGGCCAATAAGGACGACTGATACCGCCAATATGGTTGATAATTATCATTTTTTCAGATCGCCAATTACGATCCCAATACTTGAAATCTTGGCTAGAACTAAAACCGATGGAAACTAATTCAAACATTTCACTTTTTAATTAATCGACACCAAAATCAAAATCGAAACTTCGAACTATGTTATTTTAAGCTATCAACAATTTTTAAATCATTTGGAGGCACGGGATAAGCTTTTCATTCCATCAAGTGACACCCCAATAGCAATCGTTTACTTGACTAGAATTTTCAATTTTCTACATGACTAAGTATTCCACTCCACTACTCTGAATAGAATGAAGCTGAAATAGAAGACAGTAAATCTAATTCTGTAACTGAATCAAAATGCTACGATATTTTCCTGGACAGTACAAAGGGATGCTGGCCAATTAAATTGTCTGAGATAATTAATGTTTTGGGTTTAATGAGTTTCTGCAATACAACATTAAAAATAGATGGGTGCATTTTTAGGAGCATAAATCATGTTTTTAGCAAATGGGAGATAACATAATACCTGGGAAGAAAATTAAGTGGGAGGACTTACTTCTGCAACAAAGTACATATACGGCTGACCATTCCTAGCGAGTTCATCAGCTTTAATTGGCACGGGGTCTTCATTGACAGTCTGTAAATGCACATTTGCCTTACTTGTTGCAGGTGGCAGTGGCTCCTTATTCTGCTTCGTTTGAACCATCTTACACGAAAATGAAAACATAAGAATAATACTCTGCCTCAAACAATTATCTATAAATGATAGTCCAAAAAGAACTGTAACCGCAATGCTTTAATTTGAAATAGAGAATCATATACCTCATTGTGGAACTTGTCTAGTGACTTGGGATCTTCATTCACAATCTGTGGATGCACATGGATCTCGCTTGTTGAAGGTGGCAATGGTTCATTATGCTGCTTCGCTTTAACCATCTACACCAACATGAAAAGAATAAAAATGTGCTACTCTGCCTCAAACAAATTTGAATAATGATAGTCCAACAAGAACATGAATGTCATTTCTCAGAAATTGGGCATGAAATCTGCTTAAGCTAAGTGCAGTTTTTTTATTTGAAATAGAAAATCATATATGATATACCTCATTGTGGAGTTTATCTAGAATACTAGCAACATTCTGATGATAAGCTCTCTCAGCATCAACCTGGACGAAAGATGGCAGACAAGTCAAAGAACATCACCATTTAGAGAAAGATGATGTATGCACCCTGCCTTGAGGAAGATTTGGGACAGAAGCCAAGAACGAAGGATAAGTGTAATGAAAGGCAACATTATCTAAAAATGTTTAACATTACTCAAAGAAACAGACTGTGATATTTAGATAAGAATATTAAGACATGTAACTCCATTCTCAGGAAGGCACTAGAAAGACGCGCTACCATCAGTAAAAGTCGTTCAAAGGTAGTTTCTTGTTGCTGAGCCTCTACTTCCAACATAGCAGCAGTTGCTTCTCTTCCCAATGCTGATAAAGTTGTTCGAAGTTCTGATAATTTTAATTCTGCATTTTGCAACTTAATGCCACTATCTGCATTAGCACCAACTTCCTTGGACTTCAATCGTCGTCTGATCACCTCAGCTGTCTAACAAGCACAGATCCCCCGATCAATTATTTACATGTCTCTCAATAAAAGACAAAATATAATATACAACTGAAAATATCACCTGAGATTCTAAGTCCTGTCTAATTTGTTCATATCGATAAGTCAATAGGCGAGCATCTTCTAAAGGAGCTCCCAGTATCATTGCTCGTAGAGGCTCAGAGATCTATGAGATAAGAGGAAGGGTTAAAAGACCAGATTATACAAAAAAAAGTAGTTATAAGAAGGAATGGAACAAAAGTATTACTCCTAGCTATCTTAAGTCAGCTATGCATCAGCCACTTAGGAACTGCATGACATATCCAAGCAATAGACCATTATGCACAAGTTTCTAATTAGTCAAATCATGTGTAAATAAATCTGCTATGTAATCTTCTGTGAAAGAGGATGCAAGTGCCAGTTGGTACAGTAGGAATGTTCTAAAAATGTTTTATCCATCAATGTTGGAATGCTGTGTTCCATGTCATTTCCAACGCATGCCGATATGTAAGGGCTCCTTAACAGGGATATACCAACTTAGTGGATTGTCAACAGGCCCTATGCAGACGCATGTCTTGCCATGTATGACAAGCAGACCTGCTTGCCACGGCTAGGACATCTGTCTTAAGGATTAAGCGCTGATGTTCATTTAGGATGATATGTACCAGATCTTTTTTAAAAGAATTTAAAAATAAAAGCCTGCAAAATGGTAGGATCTTGAAAGTCTACTCTATAGCATATTCAGAGTGAAAGTTTCTTCTAGTATTAAACAAAAATGAACACAAGATAAAATGCAACCTGATCTCCAAGAATTCTAAGAAGATTCTCCCTCTCTTTCTCTATTAGACCGTGAGAAGTGCCAAAGTCAAGAGAAGCCCTTGCAAGAGCAAAACCAGAACTTTGAAGCTCACTTCCATATTTGCGACAATCTTCAGCTAACCTTTTCACTAGAAAAAAATTAGAGCTACTGTTATACAAAGAATCTGAGAAATCTAAATTTATTAAACTGAATATCAGCCAAGATAATTACCTATTTCCATTTGTTTACTGCTGATAACAATAAAACCCTCCACACCTCGCACAATATGCCGTTGAAGATGCTAGCATATTAACAAACCCAGAAAGAAATTAAAATCAGTATATTAGCTAGCACTGCTTCGTTTTACTTACATTAGCAACAACCAAACATACCTTCGCTGCTTTCGTAGCATTGTACAGCTTCTGCAGATTTTGATGGCACTGAAGTTCAGCTTCATCAACAAGAGCAGGATCATGGCCAAACCGTCCACTGAATTGCCTGAAGACTGCCTGCATGATGAAAATATCTTAGAGGATAAAACAATCCATTTAATTTCAACAGTATCCATTCCAGGCACCTCAATCAAGCCTGCACCTGCCTGTGTTCTGGCTATTTCAATTTTCAAGTTTACTTTTTTAGGTTTTCATGACAAAAGAATGGCTAGACTTCACGGTCTGTATAAAGGGTGTTTGGTTTTAGAATGGTGTACCATACTAACCCTTAAATGACACATAAGTACAAAACCCACAAGTGTTTATTTTATTTTTATTTGATGAACCATAAACGGCGATCAAATTTATGTGTTAATGAGTTCACTAATTCATCCAAAGTGGCCGAATAGAAATACCAGTTGATTTCTACCTATAAGATAGAGAATTGGTGCTTTAGCAAGCATGCTAATTCCTTGCCTATCTAATCTGATGCAGCACCTGAACAGAATCACTTTTCCGACTTAATACATCAGAATGCCTTATTTATTCTTTCCAGAGTATCTTCCTCGAGTGCCAAAGCTCTCACTGACCTGATAATTTATCAGGATCAACCTAATTATCAGGTGTCGAATCCTGAAAAAAGTCTACTTAACAGTTATTGTCTCCAATGTTCAGAATATATTGCGCGAGTCAGATATGATTCGATATAGTAGGTGCCTAAAAACTAATAAAATTCAGACTTCCATAAACTAGTCAGAAGTTACATCAAATTAAACAACAATACACACGGAAGGCAATCACTGCATGACAACAACCAAGAAACACCAAAATTAAGCAGGGGAGAGAGAGAGAGAGAGGGTCAGGGTAACCTGCTGCTGCCTGGCCACTTGCTCTCTCAGCTTGCTAGCCTGCTTCTTGATCGCCTCCATCGCCAACCTCCTCCTTCAGATCATCTCCCCTGATCAGTAGTGCAGCAGCCGTACAAGTTTTCCCAAACAAAATAGTATCAGAAAAGCCCGGAACCAGCGGAAGAATCAAAAGCTTTCCTTTCCTGTTCTTCTTGGAGCGAGAAGAGAAACCGACGAGGGTAGGAATCGAGAAAGGAGGCAGTAACGGGCGAGGAGAAAGGGGGGAGAGGGGTTTGGGATTGAAAAGATGATGCCTGCGTGTGCGTTGCGAGGACGCCATGACGCACGTGCGGAGGGCATTAGTGGACGAGGAGTGGCCCAGGCGATGGCGACGTGGGGTCATAGGCGGTGGCGGAAAGGAAAGATGGGCGGTCTCCTCCGAAAGGCAAAGCCAAATAGAAAGGAGGAGACACAAAACAACAAACAAAAATAATAATAATAAGTCAAAAATATATTCCACCATTTGTTGTTCCTACTGGAATGTCCAGTAATCTTCTTAAACAAATTTTAGAATAAACACTTCCAACAGTGATCAGACTCTAATTATGCTTTTTTAAAACAATTAATAACTTAATAATGTCTCAAATAAACTAATCAAATCGGAATGTCCCCAGTATTTGGTCTTAATTGCCCTTCTTCTTCTTTTTTTCTTATGAATTTAGGTCAGTTGATTAGTTGGCACTTGGGAGAGTGGGTCTACGCGTAACTAATCCAGCTCGTCACTTAACTTTATTTAACCAGAAAATTCTAAAAAAGCATATAAGTTAAATAGAGGGAGTAGTTGAAGCTGTTGTCTTTATATTAATTAGCTCGGAAGTCATTGTTTCTCTTGCCTTCTGAAAACTAATAATAATAACGCATTGTTTATCAGCTATAGAGATCTTGCGGGTAGGGAGAATTAGAGAAGCTCAAATTATAATAGCTCAAAGTACAAATTAAATTGACCAACCACTTGATACTGCGAAGGAAATAATGATAAGCTGCATAAGCATACGACCCAGCAATTTGATACTAGTATATCTGGATTAGTTAATAGCGTCAGCTAGTCATTGTAAAATAAGCGTAGCGACAAGCATAGTTGATAGCAAAGATTAGTTTTTCTTGTCCGTATCTTTGGCCAATTAAAAAAGGGGACATATCTGTCACTCATTAATGGTCACACTCATTATGCTATTAGCATTTTCATGAAGTTTCTCTCTCCAAAATGAATAAATGGTGATAGTAATCAACATGAGCCAGCTGGCTCCTTTTCGTGTACATGATTACAATAAAAGAGAAGAAACATCAGTTGCTTGAAAGAAATAGCTATACGCTATAAACAAGACATGAATTAACAGGAGAATAGAATAGAGAACCCTGCAAAAATATAAAGAACAAAACAAATAAAAATGTGGATGGGCACAGAACAAAGTCAAGATTAAGTTTTAAGTTCATCTGCATAGAATGGCTTCCAACTTAGTTTCAACAGAAACAGAAGCTACCACCTGGCTTGCACTACCAAGACTGTCATGGAACATTTTGTATACGACTGTGGTTGCCTATCTTCAATCTATCAGATCACACAGCCACTAAATCAACAACCATTCACCGCTGATTTTCTCGCCTCCTCACATAGCGAGTTCTGTCGTTGTATCTAGGTCTATCTTGAGCTCTTTGTGGCACAGGCTCAACCCTTCTCTGCCTTTCAGGGGACCTCTGAACAATCTCCCCATTCACAAACAACTCAGCTGTAAAATTGAAAGCCAGAACAGTTTGTGTAAGCATTAGTTGTAATTATCATGCATGCACATGCTCAAATAAAATAGACTACAACCAAGAAGAAGGTCAACAAGAAGACGACGCTAGCAAGAACCAAACAGTTGTCGCCATAGATGCATACAAGATGAGTCAAAAATGATGCAGCATTCAGCACTATCATGCTATAAAACTATAATATAACTATATAAAATGGCATGCTAATTTCAGTGACCATCCAACACTAGTGGTGTCACGCATGAACCTACATAGACACAGAGAACCAGCAAAAGAAAAACCACTAGCTTTAATAATATAGATGGCCTCACATTCAACACTTTGCTAAGATACCTATATGCTCGAATAAATGTATGTAGAAAATAATTTCCACATCTCAATCTTCTTCTATTAAGAACTTCTTTGTATACAACTTCATAAAATATCTTTTAATTAAAACATTAAAAAATAAGCTAACCATGACATTTCAAACTCTAACTAGCTTGAAGAAAAGATGGCATGATGGAACCAGAGATGGTGTTGGAGAGATGCATGATTTGAGAATATCATAACTGACATCATTGAAATACCTCTAAGCTTTAGTAAAGGGAGCTCCAAAAATAGGCTGCAATCATGATATGTTGATTCAACCAATATAGCTAAGACACTAATAGAGAACAAAAGAAAGTAATTGTTGAAATTGGTCCACTAGCATTCCAAGCTAGAAATCGCCTCACAGAGCAATTCTGCTTTGCAAGACAGAAAGTTTGAGAGAAAAATAGTTTGTGGATGTTGACAACACTAGTCAGTTGCCACCTGAAAATTTCAGAAAACTTTCTTCCTATAAACAATTGTTACAAGTGAGTTAACGATGCCCAAACATTACATGAAACAATGATTGATGCTCAGAAGGAAAAAAAAAAAAGAATAAAAAGGCAACTCAAGATATAATTATGAGTAAAAAAAAAGCCACAATAATGTACCTCCATAATCCTTGTTCTCAGCATCAACATATGAATCTGGAAGCACGAAAAGGACACCAGGAAGACCTGTTTTTGTTGAAAAAGACTTGTCACATATCGAAATGATAGAATCAACAGCTACAACAACTTATCAAAGAATAAATGAAAGCACAAAAGCAGAACATAAGAGAGAATATAAGAGGATGCATACATAAAACTTATGTTGTTCTCACATTTCCACATTTAGAACAGGGCTAATCTCCAAAATGATATCATGGGATGAAATGAATAATTATAGTTGAAATTACTATATGATGTTACCAACACCTGAAAAATGCCAATCTCCGCACAAGGACCAGACAGAATAACCGGACCTTAGCAATGCATTAAAACTCAAAGTCATTCTCAAGAAACATGGTTCTCTAAAGGCAATCATAATTTTGCCATGACCAACCATTCACTTAACAAAACTTTGATTGTTTGCCTATATGTTGACTAATAATTGTTAGAGAAAATAATAGCGACAAGAAGCAAACCTACCTTCCAGTTTGTTTGAAGTCTCCTCATCGATCTCACACCCAAATCCAAAATATCGCTCACAAGATACATTATAAATCTTCTTCTTCGCTTCCTCCTCACTGGTATAGTACAAAACAGAAAGCATTTAATGACAAAATAGAACGTACCAATGGTTTCCACATATACGCCAAATCAATTTTCTTTTCTTTTTTTTTAAAACAAAAAAGCGACAAGGGCAGATGTACCAAAACTAAGTGCCTGCACTAAAACAATTTAAATGTAAGGCAGAACATAGGGTTATCTATCATCACCACAAAATAAGAACATAGAACTATCCCTCCTGAGGATAACTCGAAGACGAACCAAAATTAGTAGGACCATATGCCATTTAAACACAACGGCATACCTGCCGACGACCTTGGCTAGGGTTTGGATGTAGCAATCGATCATCTGCTGCTTTGTAGCGCCTTCACCCCCAGGCTTGTCCATAACTATGAGCCAGTGCTCGTAGTCGCATCCAGGGAACAGCGGCGCCATCTCGGTCGGCGGCCTGTCGCTGAATCCGCCGCCGGACCCGGACTTCAGCGGCGAGTAAGCCGAGTCACCTCCGCCTCGCCGCACCATACACCGAACCGATCCGATCCGAGCGGCTACCACCTTAGACAACGCCGGGGGCGAAGGGCGGTGTCGGAGATGTCTGCCTGTGGCCGAGGAGGAGGTGGAGCCCGACAGAAAGAGGCGCTTGGAAAGGAAGAAGGTGAGAGGGGATCGAGACGCGGCGATCGGAGAGGAAATGAGAGCTCGTGCGGTGGCCGCCATCGGAGCAAAGGAGAGAAGATAACGGAGATCCCTACGAGCAAAGGAGAAGTGAGGTTTTGGATGGGGTTTGGAAGAGATATTTATGGCGTAGGTCCTAGGAGGACGACGTAGGCGCGCGCTAATCTTAATGCAAATGGAGGAGCAACGGGCCGTCGTTGATGGGCCCTAGATTTATGGTTGTTTTCGCCCATAGGCTCGTACAGTAATTTTAAGGCATCAGAGGAAAATGGCCAATATTGTCGTCGCTCCATCTGTTTAGGCTTTAGACGTTTAAATAATATGGTAGGCAGGGATGACTTCATTTCTAAATAATTATTGTTATAAATAAATAAAATCGGTTGTTTAGTAACTTAACTTAATAGGCTTTGAGAAGCAGCCTAACAATATTTAATTCAGAAAAATATTTAGTTTAAACGTATGATATTTAGTTTTGATGTCATATTATTTATTTATTTTTAAAGAAAGTATATTAATACTTAGATATAACTATGAATAAAGTCCTACTGTGAGACCAATCGGCAGCGAAACATGTGAAAGATTTTACATTAAGAAAAATGCTTAAATAGAAAGAAAACATCATTGATTATAGATTAGATTACTCATCCTAAGATCTTAGAGCGTTTCAAATGTCTATAAGTAACTGAGAATCCATCTCTATTCAGATTGGTAAAGATGCCCGAGTTTTCATATAGATTAGTGCTTCTTTGACCGCCCTGAGCTTCAGCTTCAAGTGATGACTGAAACCTCTTACATCTAGACCCTGTAATGAGAGGTGATCTGTTAGGCCATCGGACTATAAATCCAACTCTACCCATGTCTGACTTGTCTTTAAAAGACCTATTCGTGTTTAGATGTCATATTAATTCAATAAAAACTAATAAATTCTGTACTTTATATTGTAAGATAAATTAATATGTTAAGGGCAACTTCCTTCCTCTAACATTCTAACTTGCAAACATTTAAGCCACCAAGAGGAGAAGAAATCTGTTTTAATAATTTGATATCAAAATGTAGCTTTCCATCGATCATACTGAGTGCAAGTCATACGGCGCCAACAGTGGACAAGATAAAGTTATTAAGCAGATCATAGATCGAGTCTCTTTCCTGAAACAAAACGAAGGTGTTTTACTTGTTCACGCATTTATTCTGTCATCAAACCGAGTAGCTAGATAAGTTCAGACAAGTTAGTATGACCAGGTGCACAATAATCTTTTCCAATGTGCCTATCACCACGATAGCTGCGCAACCACTATTATTATTTAATTTTTCCAATTAAACGCCAATCCGTATAAATTAAGCAACACCTTAAGACTTCATCAACATTCTATCTGTCTTAATTGCCAACATTTAAGCCACCGAGAAGGAGAAGAAATCTGTTTTTCTTTTTCTTTTTTGTAATTTGATATCAAAATGTCGCTTAGCAACGATTTATACCAAGTGCAAATCATACGGCGCAAACAATGGACAACATAAAGTTATTAAGAAGATGATCATAGATTTAAGTCTCTATCCGAAATTAAATAGAAACATTTCCCCAGAACCATATCATTATAAATAGCGATGCCCTTCTCCAACACTCTCTCCATCAGTTCTAATTAATTAGCAAAAAACTGCGGACTCTAAAGAAGCATGGCTATCTCCTTCTTCCTTGTTGCGTTCTTGTTCCAGAGTTTTGCTTCCCTAACCATCGGCCAACAGCACAACTCCAGCACATTGAACACATACATAGTTCATGTGAACCAGCCTCTGAGTTCCTCCTCTTCCTCCTCCGAGGAAAGGGACAAGTGGTACAAGTCTTTCCTTCCGGTCACCACGGCGAGTGTGGGTGACTCTCGTCTTATCTACTCCTACAGCGACATCATCAGTGGCTTCGCCGCAAGGCTTACGGAAGCCGAATTGGAGGAGATGAGCTACAAAGAAGGCTTCATATACGCCTACATCGACAGTGTGTTGTCTATCGAAACCACGCATTCCCCCGGCTTCCTCGGCCTCAGACGTGACGCCGCCGGCTTCTGGGACGACTCCAACTACGGCAAGGGAGTTATCGTCGGTATAATCGACACCGGCATCTCGCCTCACCACCCGTCTTTCAATGACAAAGGCATGCCTCCACCGCCGTCCAAATGGAAGGGCGCCTGCGAGTTCAACACGACCGATTGCAACAACAAGCTCATCGGCGCGAGGACATTCCTCGCTGGAGCGTTCGCTATGAATAAAGGATCGTCGAGCGAGAAAAGTGCTCTCGCTTCGCCCTACGACGAGGAGGGTCACGGGACCCACACGGCCAGCACGGCAGCTGGCGTATTTGTGGATAGCGCCAACATTAACGGCCTCGCCAACGGCACTGCGTCCGGTATCGCACCATACGCACACCTCGCCATCTATAAGGTCTGCTCTATAGACGGTTGCTTCTCCTCTGATGTCTTGGCTGGCATGGACAGCGCCGTGAACGATGGCGTAGACATCTTATCTTTGTCCCTCGGAGGATTCTCTTTTTCTTTCTACCGAAGCGCCATAGCGATCGGCGCCTTCGCAGCCATGGAGAAGGGCGTCTTCGTCAGCTGCGCTGCCGGCAACAGCGGGCCGTATGAATCCTCGCTGTCAAATGAGGCGCCATGGATTCTCACCGTCGGGGCGAGCACCATGGATCGGTTGCTGCCAGCGGTCGTAAAGTTGGGAAGCGACAAGAACGCCTCGTCACTCGTCGGCCAGTCGGCGTACCACCCGAGCTCGTCCAATTTGCTGCAGCTGCCGTTGATTTACCCCGGCTTACACGGCGGTATGGATGCTGCGGCGTGCACCAACGGATCACTCGACGACATCGACGTTCGAGGGAAGGTGGTGATTTGCGACCAAGGATTAACACGGTCGACGGACAAAGGTAAGGTCGTGAAGGCGACGGGTGGCGTCGGCATGATCATCGCCAACACCGGGAGGGCAGGATTCACAACCTTCGCGGAAGCCCATGTACTTCCGGTAGCTCATGTGAGTTACGCCGACGGAATAGTCATCAAGGCATTCGCCATCACCGCCGCAGATCCCACGGCAGCATTCCAATTCAACGGGACAGTGATCGGGACGACTCCTTCTCCGGCTGTCGCTTACTTCTCCTCGAGAGGCCCGAGTTATGCTGATCCGAACATCCTGAAGCCAGACATTATTGGCCCAGGAGTTAACATTCTCGCCGCATGGCCTTTCAAAATCGGATCCTCAGGTACCTACTTCAACATGATCTCAGGAACGTCCATGTCAACTCCGCACCTAAGCGGAGTTGCAGCTCTGTTAAAGAGCGCCCATCCCGATTGGTCCCCCGCCGCGATCAAATCTGCGATCATGACGACAGCCAGCCTTACCGGAAATGACGGAAACCCGATCGTCGACGAAACATTGACCCCCGCACATCTCTTCGCGATCGGAGCCGGACATGTCAATCCTTCTAAGGCGAACAATCCAGGACTTATCTACGACATCAAGGCAGAGGATTATCTCCGCTACCTCTGTGGCTTGGATTACACCGACAAGGAAGTCAGTGCTGTCGCTCGCCGCATCGTTAACTGCTCCGTCATCGGGGTGCTTCCCCCTAAAGATCTCAACTATCCTTCCCTCTCGGTGTTCTTGAATACTACCAATAAAACTAGTGAGACGGTAACACGAACGGTGACAAACGTAGGAGCGCCGATTTCATCGTACAGCGTGCAGGTTTCGATGGAGGATGAGGATGAGGATCAGGTGAAGGTGAAGGTGGAGGTGAATCCAAGGGAGCTCTCCTTTTCCAAGGCTAACGAGAAGGCAAATTACTCGGTTACCTTCACGACTACCGGCAGTCTCGGTGGAATTGGGAAGGTATTCCAGGGTCATCTGACCTGGGTTTCCTCGGGAAATCATACTACTGTTTCAAGTCCCTTGCTGGTTGCTGTTGACTACTGGAGGAGCCCTTTCAATTAAATGCCAATCTATTCTCTTAAAATGTTCTCTATTATGTATCAGCATTCCTGCAAGGTCGTCTAACGCTTCTTGTTAACGTGAGAGAGACGTGCTTTCTTTTTTGCTTCTTATTATTATTTTTTTAATTCGTGCGTATGCGAATTTATAAAGTGAAGCAAAGATTATGGTTGCGCATTAAGTCCAGTTGATCCTATTATTTGATGACAAATATTGTACACTTACACAGTTTAATTCCAGATATTTCAGTACACTTTGATGTCTACCTCCCTGGTTGGGAAATAGGTAGGTTAATTGAGATGAAATTGTCAACTAGATCTCCGTATTTAATCATCTTAACCGGATTACTTACTCTCGCCACTCGCCAGGCTGCCTTTGTCGAAGGCCCGTTAATGTCACTGATGGGTACCCATTTGTAGATTCAAAAGTATATTGAACCAAAATTGAGTATTGAAATTTTGACACCAAAGTATTACAACCATAGGTCATGTTTGTGCAAAGCTGTTTCAAAGTTCAAACGAAGAAGGCGGAGAACATGATATCACTGGTTGGCTATCAATAATGAACTCTTGTATAATACATCCTATTTGTAATTCGAAACAAAAATAATAGGCTTAGAGAAGCTCAAAACTAAGATAATTTTTCACTGTGAATTCCCTAGTGGTGGATATCGACGGAATAAATACATCAAAGGTTTCACTTGAAGAATTTGCGGAATGAATATTAGAAACACAATAATTAAAAAATACTAGATATTTATTTCTTATGTAAATTATATACACCTTTTTATGTAAAGGTGTATATCTAATATTAAAGTTAGACAAGATTAATTTTAAGAGTCTATTTTTACTGTTACTAAAATCTAAAATAATTTAGTACAAATAGCCTACATAGGAACAGTCATATATTCATACCTACCATTTTAATTAGTTCCAAATTGCAGCATCGGTTCTTGAGAATTACTTGCACATCATCTACAATCGAGGAGTGTAATATAGAACCAATATTACTGATGAGGGAGAAAACAAGATTAATTGTTGTTTAGTCAAAAGAGCACATATTCTCTGAAATAGTAATGGAATTTTTTAACCAATAAAGCTATTCGAATCAAATTAAAAATAAAAATAAAAATAATTCTGTACGAAATCCGCATTTAAAGAGCTAAAATATTGCATGAAATTTGAGCTATGTTCCAAAACCAAGTGTTTGACCTACAATACCGTTTCAAACAACGACTATTTCTTCTACGTAATAAATGTCGTAAGATCCTAGACTTTGTCTCAGTTGGATACAACTGAGGACACGGGTTTCGCCTAATCAACACGACAAAGTTAATATTCTTAAAAACTCTTTCTTCTCAAAAGAGAAAAAGAAAAAGAAAATATTTCAATTTTATAATGCCATTGTGCTTGGGTTACAGATTAGCGTGATATACGATAGACTGTCACATCCCCATAATTAAGAAGATTATATATATATATATATATATAATAAATAAAATTTTGACTTGGTATCTGTTCAATTTAATTATATTAATTATAATTAATCTAAGATTCAATTTAAATTTGATTCGGTCTAAATTTAAGTCATCAATCCAGATTTGAAATAAGCTTACAAAGTGTTAAAATAGACTTAAAATTAGCTTGATATTTTTAGGTTTTAGACTCAAGTTTTAATTTTAATTTTAATTATAATTCTACATGAACAGAGATTACACCCTAGTTTCGTGTTAGCCAGATAATTGCGATATTTTGGGGGAACAACAGTTACAGCTAAGCACAGAACTGGGGCAATGTTCCAATCAACCGTACCGGATCGGTTAATAGATTGGGTGTCAAAATATTTGGCTGCAGGAAATTCGTGCAGCCAGGGCTGCAGAGGAGGGTCTGCATTACAACGGTCAACCGTATAAACTATAAAGTCGTCGACAACCATGGGTCGCGTATCGTTATCCAGCCGCAACCTATTGCTGCCATCCAGTAGTATCCTGAGAAGGACAGGAACTATTTTGAAATTCTACATCAAGAATAGATTAAAAAAAAGAAAGAAGAAGAAGAAGAAGAAGAAGCAAACGAACGAATCAAAAACATTTTCTTTTTTAGATGATCGAAATTGGCTGGCCTATAAATAGTGCCGCATGTAATTAATTCCCAAACACATCTCCCATATACAATTACGTACTTCCAATTAGCTTCTAATTAACTAGTGATCATTACTAGTTCTCCTGAAGATAATATATATGGCCATATCTTTGTTCCTTGTTGCTTTCTTCCTGCACACAATTGTTCCCTTAACCATCGGCCAGCAGCAAAACTCTAGCACGCTGAACACATACATAGTTCATGTGAACCAGCCTCTCAACTCTGCGGCATTCTCCTCCTTTGAAGGAAGGAAGACGTGGTATGAGTCCTTCTTGCCCACATCTCCGGCTAGCACCGGCGACCCTCGTCTTATCTATTCCTACAGCGAGGTCATCAGTGGCTTCGCTGCTAGGCTGACGGAGGCCGAGCTGGTAGAGATGCGTAAAAAAGAAGGCTTCTTGCATGCCTACGTCGACCGGATCTTGCCTCTCAAAACCACGCATTCCCCAGCCTTCCTCGGCCTCAAACGAGACGCCCCCGGCTTCTGGAAGCACGCCAAGTACGGGAAAGGAGTGATCATCGGGATGGTCGATACCGGCGTCTCGCCGAGCCACCTATCCTTCAGCGACAAGGGCATGCCTCCGCCGCCTTCCAAATGGAAGGGTGCCTGTGAGTTCAATAGCTCTAAGGAATGCAATAACAAGCTCATCGGCGCGAAGGCTTTCCTTAACGGCTCGATGGCCATGCAAGGATCGAGCAGTATTGGGAAGAGCACGGAAGCATCACCCTACGACGACCAGGGTCATGGAACACACACGGCCAGCACGGCGGCTGGGATGTTCGTCGGCAGCGCCAACATCAACGGCCTCGCCAAAGGTACAGCGTCCGGCATCGCACCCTACGCACACCTCGCCATCTACAAAGTCTGCCTTAGCTACGGGTGCGCCTCTTCCGATGTTTTGGCCGGCATGGACAGTGCCGTGAACGATGGCGTAGACATATTATCTTTGTCCCTCGGAGGATTCTCTTTTTCTTTCTACGACGACCCCATAGCCATCGGCGCCTTCGCAGCCATGGAGAAGGGCGTCTTCATCAGCTGCGCCGCCGGCAACAGTGGGCCATATGAAAGTTCGCTGTCGAACGAGGCGCCGTGGACTCTCACAGTCGGGGCGAGCACCATGGATCGATCGCTAAGAACGGTGGTTAAGATAGGAACCGGCAAGAACGCCTCGTCGTTCAACGGCCAGTCGGCGTATCAGCCGAGCAATTTCAGCTCGCCGACGCTGCCGTTAGTGTACCCTGGCTTGCACGGTGGTCATGAAGCTGCCGGGTGCTACAATGGATCGCTCGATGACATCAACGTCCGTGGGAAGGTTGTGATATGTGATACGAGTTATGCAGACCCTATCGTCCAAGGCAAAGTCGTGAAGGCGGCGGGCGGTGCCGCCATGATCATCGTGAATGACCAAACGTACGGATACACCACGTTCGCCGATGCCCATGTGCTTCCCGCAGCTCATGTCAGTTACGCCGACGGCGTACTCATCAAAGCGTTCGCCATCTCGGCCTCGGCTCCTATGGCATCGATTTCATTCAACGGGACGATGATCGGGACGACTCCCGCTCCAGCGGTCGCTGCCTTCTCATCAAGAGGCCCGAATTATGCTGACCGGAACATCTTGAAGCCGGACATTATTGGCCCCGGAGTTGACGTTCTCGCTGCATGGCCGTTCAAAATCGGAGCCTCAGGTACCTACTTCAACATGATCTCAGGAACCTCAATGTCAACTCCGCACCTAAGCGGAGTTGCAGCTCTGTTAAAGAGCGCCCATCCCAATTGGTCATCTGCCGCGATCAAATCCGCTATCATGACGACTGCCAGTGTCATCGGGAATGACGGCAAACCGATCGTCGACGAGGAGACATTGGCCCCCGCACATCTCTTCGCGACCGGAGCCGGACATGTTGATCCTTCTAAGGCAAACAATCCTGGCCTCATCTACGATATCAAGGCACGAGATTATATCCGCTACCTCTGCGGCTTGCATTACACAAATGAGGAAGTCAGTACTGTCGCTCGCCGCACAGTAGACTGTTCCGTCGTCGGGGTGCTTCCCCCTAAAGATCTCAACTATCCTTCCTTCTCGGTGTTCTTGAAAACTACCAATAATGCTACCGTCACACGAACGGTGACAAACGTAGGAGCAACGAAATCATCGTACACCGTGCGAGTCTCAATGGTGGGTCCGGTGAAGGTGGCCGTGAACCCAACGCGGCTCTTGTTTTCAAAGGCTAATAAGAAGGCCAAGTACTCGGTTCTCTTCATAAAAAAGGGCGACGTTGAAGGGAAAGTTTACCAGGGCCGTCTGACTTGGGTTTCGATGGACAAGAGAATTACTGTTTCTAGTCCCTTGGTAGTTACGGTTTGACTGGCCTTACTTCTCTAAATCGGTTTGTTAAATAAATGTGTTGATTGCTTTTTTTTTTTTCTTTTCTTTGCCTTCTTTTTATTATTCTGTCAAAAAGCTGTGAACGTATTGGTATGAAAATTCAATAATGTAATCAGAGTTCATTTTTACGTAATCGAAGTCGCATCAAGTCCCAGACGTACATAAATTTGGTCGTGCATTGAAACCATGATACTTTTACGAAAGAACCAAATAACGATGAGAACGATGGATGAGCCTTGCTTTGATAGCTAGGAGGATTATGACAGAATCTTAGAACGGAACGATTGGGTAATAAAGATTTGATAACAAGTAGTTACCTCTGTGGCGATCTTGGATGAGTAACATTACGAATGGACATCCATCAATCATATTCATTAGCCCATCACAAACAAAGGTTAGTCACCAATCGTCTATTGGATAAAGATATGACGAATTCTATCTGATGATTGTTAAATGCAGAATATTAACAAGCAGAATAGTATTGATGAATGGGGATGGATATAGATGAGAAACACATCAATGGTGTTAGACATCAAGGACTGTTAGAGTTAAACATTAAGAAACATATGGGATGGATACATCATACATAGGAGGCAAGAGAATGGCTTTGCGTATTCTTGTCTCTGTTCATTGTTTGTATTGAAAGAGTAAAGAAATTAATAAGAAAAATTTCCCTTCTTGATTTGCATTACATTAGTTGGTACACTCCGAAACATATTTTGGAAATTATCAAGCATTTGCGATCAGAAGCACTCTTTAAAAAAAATTTAATTAAAAATCTATAATAAAAACACTGGAGGCAATTACAACTCGGAGGAGGAACACCAATACCTGATCTTCAGAATTGAATAATTAACTTAATATCAAGCATACGTTACCAAAATTTAACGGCCTAAAGACCAAATGCAACTCTCTGCACAAAGTCTGGTCTTCTCTTGCTTGGCATTCGAAGAAGCCCACTGATCTGAAGCTCTGTAACAGCCTTACAAAATCTTGCTCTGAAAAACCTCATGTTAAGGATCAGTGGTATATGATCTTTGCCAACTAAAATTGACGGTATGAAAACCAAATTCAAACAAGTAGCTTCCAAAATTAAGGTCTCCACCCCAACACAAGAAAGGGGCTGGACACTTCAAAACTGTCTAAAATAGAGTAACAAGTGCATAAAAAACGTCAACAGAAATATTAAGCTGTCACATGTGGGTAGGATGCTTCTTACACGGCCCTGTGATCACTGACAAAAGGCAACAACAATGACATTAACCATTCAAGATGGATCTCACTTTCTACCTTCTATTGCGGATGGAAGCAATGAGACTTTCCATTGTAAAGCATCACAAACTTATTTCTGATCTATACACGGTAAAGTTATAACAGATGTATTCCTAGTGCTGCAACTAAGAGTCCTAGGACCTATTTTTCTTCTATCTCACGTTTTATCATTTATATTTTTCTATTAGGGTGAAATAACAGAACCTCTGTATGACGAAATAGATCGAGAACTCTAGCAAGTACATGAAGTTATAAAATGACAAATTAAGATGTCCCAAAGTTGGATAAGGTGCATGCAGTGTCACGTCAACTCCTGAAAGAATTGTTGCAGAATGACAAGTATTACTCTTTAAAAAAAAAAGGCAAACTCCTAATCACCAAAGTTTTAGAAGTACTAACAGCTGATAACCACATGATTTTCTAGGTAGAAATGGCTAATCTAAATTAAATCAGACTTCAGCCTTTGCAGATGAACTACTTTCCAGTTTCCATATTCTACACCATGCAAATGTCATGCTTTACTAATAACAGAAAAACACGAAGGATACTGTATTACAGCTTCACTCTCTAAAGATGTGCTTTTTGATTTTTTGGATGCTGGAGAATGGTGCAATTTCCTTTTGGCTTTTGAACTAGCATTAGTGATGGTTGACTTGAAAGATTGGTACCAATCATGAAGATTAATTACATCACCATATTCTTGTGCCAGATTGTACCTGAAAAAAGAATCGCATTTTCCACATCTGTAAATAATAGGTATTATATGCCAATTGAAGAATGTGTGAGCAAGTGTTTTTGTACGCATGCATGACAGGTTAGAAATTGGACTGCTCCACAAAGCTTAATCAGTCTAAAAATGATCAGAGCATAAAAAATCATCACCAGAGTAACATAACCAAAATGAGATCCACCTCTACCTCACTTTATAATTCTGTTAGTAGGGAGATTTGCAAATAGGCTATCTGAAATAGCACCCTGCATTTAAGCGATTATACATTTTGAACCATCTTTTCCATAAGATGAGCAAAAATACCATGTTGTGTTAAGTTTAACATAGTTGGGAATAATGATATAATAAAAAGAAATATTCCTTTGCTAAATTCTAAGTTTAGTTGCCTTACACCAGGACTATGATTAAGTTCTAAACCTCTATAACTAATGTCAGAGTGTTTTTTTGCTCAGTTTATGAAAATGTAAAATATGACTTGTAATGGTGATAAATTGAAAGATTCTAAGCACAAATTTGATTAAATGTAGGATTTTCTGTACAAATTTCACTTATAAGTATCACTTATCTCTTTCAGTGACTAGAAAATTTACTGTAACATTGAAGAGCTATATGTATGGATTAAATATGATGCACAGGTTTTGCCTTTAAAAAAAATATAATACTACTTACATAATTGAAGTGTCATGCATAGATGGAGAGACAGTGTTTCCATCCCTAGTGCAGCAACAGCATTGAAGATAGTTTTCAGACTTCAGGAGATCAAGCTGAATTGTCCTTCTTGGATCTCCAATTAATGCCTATACAAGAAAATAGCACTATCATATTACAGCAATATAACCCTACTTGTAACTAAACTTTCAAGAAATCAAAAAGTTTCAGCGAACTTCTCGTTGAAGTACAACTTCAACAAGCACCCAAAAGAAACAAAAACTGCAGGTCAAGTATAGATATAGTGCCTTTCATGAGTACTTAACAACCTAGAACTAATAACAAGATGAGATAAGTGGGAAAATATGACAAATACAGAGAGAGAGAGAGAGAGAGAGAGAGAGAGAGGGAAAGAGATGAGAGGCCTACGAGATTGTTAGCTAGTCAAGAACTCAGGAACCAAACAATTGATTTGTTCATAAAAATTTTTGTCCATCCAATTTTTGTCAGACATTGATAGAACTTGTGTCCATCCAATTTTTGTCAGAAATTGTTGTCTGAAGCATGTCATCACCGATAAGGCTAAAGCAATATCAGCTGCCCTATGTGTGAGTTTCATAAGGTGGTTTGATCATATTATAGAAGATTTAATCACAAGCAAGAGAGCTTTCCTTTTCTCTTCTTTTTTTTTATCAGTTAGCACTTTTCAGCCTCCACTTCTCAAGATTGAGCATCCTCGTTTTTTTATTAACTAAATCATGAGAATTAATTCATCTTACAAAATAAAGTATTGTATTCCTATGATTAAGTTAAATATGTTGCTCCAATATATATTAAATTCCGTCTTCCACCCCACATTTTCTAATAACAAACAGAAACCAGTCCATCTTACATGATTCCTCGTTCAGAGATTTACATTGACCAATAAATCCTTTAGCCCAACTTATTTCAGATCGGCTACATGGATTTTATTTCCTCAATTCATCTCTATTAAGCGCATGGGCACATATCAAAAAAGTGCTATCATTACAATTTTAGTTTCTGAGAGATATAGGCGAAAGCAAAGTTTACTTGTTGCAAACGAAGATAAATGACAAATCAATTTACAAAGTTCTAGCTTGTAACAAAAATTGCAAATATTAATCCAAAAAGAATGAAAAAATTTACCAATTGTAGAATGTCAACATGTCTGAAGCAGATAATCTCATGGAGAGGTATACACTCAATAGGGGTCAAAAATTTCCTGTTACAAGATAAACTCATTATGCAATAAAAACCACTATTGACAAAAAGTATTATGAAGTAAATATTTCTATATAGTTGAAAAATAACTGAGAACTCCCTTGTTATTAATAAGGTGGCACCCAAAACTAACAGAAGATCAATTTACTTCTACCAAATTTTAGCTTATTAAATCCTCTATTTAGCTTAGGTTCATAAGTTTTGAGCATAACTTGGTGTGATCATAAACCTTTCCCTTTCCGTCCAAAAGGTCATGAGTTCAAATCATGAAACAACATCTTCAGAATGAGACAGTGTATTGGGAAAAATTGACACTAAGGCTTAAGAAACCAACAAGGGAATCTCTTTGACGGGAAAAAAAAGAGAAGCAAACCAAATAGAGGATGCAGTATAATAAATGCTTCTTAAATGTTATGTATATGGAGTTCGGAGTATTGAAGTTATGTTTGCACAGAGTTTCAAAATCAAGCGGCACTATTCCATACCGAGGGACAACCCTACCTTACCATGCCATCCAACAGTATTGCAGCTTTATCATTCAATGACAGTGTTCCCTTTCTTCCAACCAGGGATGTGGACCTCCTGTCACATGAATACATGCGAGATGTCAGCAAATAAGATATTTGTACAATATAATCAATTACAAAAACTATCAATTGCCATGCTTCTTAAATGTTTGATAATCTTTATTGTTAACAAGTATGAGATATAGATCAACAAAAAATGGAAAGGTGCTAGACATTCATGTCCGGGCAGGTTGAGAACTTCCTAAGCAGGTTAGGAACAAGAAGAAGACGCCCAGCACTTAAAATATGCAGACCGGTGTATTTGATATACATCTGCTCTTTATAAAGATTGAGGCATTAAAATATCTGAACTAAACCAGGTATCACAAATTCACTAATCATCTCTCCGGGCCAGCTACTTTAATCATAAGAATCCTCGTCCTTCCCACCAGCTACTTTACCATGCTAGAGCCTTTTAAATATTTCAAGCGCAACAGTGAATATCTTGAAGGTAGATACTCACTTATGGACATCTTTCCACCTTTCCTTAAATATCTGGCCATCATCAGCACTTGCTATGATCGATTGGAGCTCTTTAACTTTGTCATGAATCTATGAAAACAATAAAATCCAGTTAATGTGTGACAAATTCCAGTCAGTCACAATATAATAACATTCATATCTTCTTTTTAAAGTATTCAACTTCTAATCTAGAGCTAGTTGCGACAAAACAAAAATTTCCAAGGGATAGTCCAACAACCGTCCAACTTAATCTTACTCCCTTTGCACAAAAAAAAGAAGAAAAAAAAAGTCAAATCTGAAACCATTTTGATGGATGGATTTTGTGCTACTCTCTGCCTCCAACACAGTATCGAGACATGACCATCAATCCATGATGATTTTGTTAGGCTTGGTAGAGTTTGAAAGAGAACTTGACAGGCTCCGTAGGTAACATATGGTAATGGTAAGATCAGGACTGCAATCGTCCAAACCTAGGTTGCACGTCAATCATGAAACTCTGATTGTGGCTAGTAAGCTTGTGAAGCAATCCATATTGATCATAGGAAAATACTATTTCATGGTTGCTAAGAGCTCAAGGAAAAAAGAAAGAAAAAAAAAATCCCCCAATTTTAAGACCAATGGACAACAGTAACTGATTTCTTAAGTCAACTTTGTTCTTCATTTTAAGTTGCTCATTATACAAATGAAACAACTGTTGCTTAGCAAAATAAACAACTTAGATGAGTGCAAGTTAAAGATATTCAAGATGGAAACATGGAAAGTAAACCACTATTGTTTATTCCATAACATATTGCCAGTCCCATCCGAATTCTTCTTAACATTATATTGACAAGTACATTTAAAGCTTCATCACAAGATAATTGAGGAACAGTTGTTGCACCTAAGTTACATAAAAATAATAAAATATCTAAGTTTAGTCAAATTTAATTGCTACAATTTTCTCATTTAATAGATTCCTTTGTTTCTTTATAAATCTTTTTGCACAACGAGATCCAAAAATATTTTTTAAAAAGAGAAATCCCTCCAAAAAAAGTTCATCGAATAAGCCACCACTATATCTGAATGACTGGGTGAGTTAAATCTTACCAACCCATGACGGGGGCCATGGATTTAATTCATCCAATGAGTATTAGGGCTATAATTTGGTAAATTAACCATCGAATATTATATGTGCATGGTTTGAGCTTGTTATAGCCAGTTTCTTAGAAGGGTTTGCTAAGTTGTCGAATTTCTATATCGAAAAGGACTAGCACTTTCAAGTAACCTATAGCCTAAGGGCTCATGATCAATTAAAGAAAAAATCCATTCCGTTATACACCATATTTTAGCAAGAAGTGATAACAAAAGACTTTGATAAGAATTTCAAATTCAACATATTTGGACAAGAGATGACCATTAAATCAACTGAGAAATGTCATATACAAAAGACTATAAGATATAAGAATACCTCATCTAATTCCTTCGTATGTATACTCCATATGTCAAGCACATGAGAAAGTAATGCCATCGGCAATTCTCTAACCTAAAAGAAGAAATTACAGAAGCATTAATTGAAATTAGAAAATAAGAAATAAATTAAGCATTACACTTCCACTCCAGTGGTAAATTAAAAAACAATTAAAGCAATTACATATATTTAAAAACAAAAGACAAGTGGAAAACTGACACAGCAGAAAAGAACTAGTATTATGTCAAAGTAAGACAGAAAGTTGTGCAATGCTATTCTTATTTTAATTTGCCTTCTGCAAAAGAGCAACTAAACGTATGTGAATAAAAATCTAAATTACTTATATTCTTTTTTTAAGTCAGGTAGCTATATAGCCATTCCTTTCCTGCAATAAATTTTCCACATTAGAAATGTATTGCCACTGAAATTGTTACACTAGATAATAATCAACTCAGAATAAATTGCCAAGAAAATTTGTGCATAATAGAGAAAGATATCTCTAGGATATTACATACCTTACCTTATGTATTGCTTGAGCTATAAATCCTTCTTTCCAAGAACCCAACCTTCCTCTGATGAGATTGTCACCAAGCATAGAAGATATCTGTAAGTTGTGATCTGAAGCCCTCAGACTGTAAAGATCTGGATCAATGGCTTCACAAAAGATGTCTAGTAGTTGAATTTTGGTATGTTTTCCAGCCTCATATAAGCACTGCAGAGGTTATAGTACAAAAGTTTTCAGAAAAAAAAGGAGAGAGAAAAGAAGACAAGACAAGATCAGTTCTCCAATATTGGTGAGTCTTGAAATTGTAGAGTCACTGAAACACAATAGAACAATAGAAAGAAAGACGAAAGGAAATGAATTAAGTCACAGGACACAAGGCAAACAGAAAGGCATATGAAGTATAAATTCAAAGACACTGAGTAGATCCACTGCACAGTGGAGTAACTGTACGTATGCCGAACTACAATGACATTTAATAACCAAAAAAAAAAACACTTAATCCTGAATATTCATCTCATAGGTAGATTCATTTCAGCTAAAACCAATCAATTTTTTGAAGGACCTAGATTCAATGTGGTCCTAATAATTTTGGTCTACGTCAGCCTCTTTAGCAGAAATCAAGCCCAAAAAATCCAAAACCATTAAATACATCACTGGGAAAAGGTTGAGTTTCAAATTCGTGTCTTCCTTCCCCTTCCCCATCCCAATTCCAGATTGGCTTGACCAAGATCATAAGTAATCCAATGGTAGCAACACTCGGTATGCCATTTTCTTACTCTTCTTCTGTTCATTTTCACTTTCTAAACAAGTTGCCAGCAATCATGACTTGTCAACTATGGCAGAGACCATTGCAACTAGCTACCAGTACTTTTTTTCATTACTTGCTTCTGATCTTACCTTTAATTTTCTAAAACGGTAGGTACTTTCCCTAGTAAAATTGTACTGAAATCGAAATTGTCTAACCTAACTGAAAATGCTGAAATGATAGTTTTTGGCAGGGACAAACCAAATGAAAACCAAGAATTCAAATCTTGGTTTACCTGCATATCAAACATTACAAAATCTTAAGCCAAGTTTCAAATAGTCTCAAGAGTATCATCATGTATCATGCAACATATGTTCAGAATGCTACAGAACGTATTTGAAACAACTAACCACAGAACGTAAATAGATGACCATGGAATCAACTCAATGGAAGAGCCACAATCAAGCAAAAGCTCCTAAAAATTAAAGTTGAAAGGAATGTGCCTGTTAACTATAGAAAGTTGGACGAGCACCATGTGGTGCACTTATCATTGTTTTAACCTCATTTGAATGGTCAGATTGCACTAGAGAGCCTACCATGACAACAGAGCTCCAAATCTTCTGCAACCTCCTGAGCTCAAATAACCCTTCTAAGATACTATCACCGACGACTTGGAAAGCCTTTTCCCTGATTAGATGATTAAACATTGTTGCAATATAAATGACATCTGGGTGACAACTGTAACAAAGCAAGTAAAAATATGCTCTGGAAAATTACCGTTTACAAGAGGGAAGATTAAAAGCGTCTACACGTGCATGCTTAGCTAATGTATCAAATTTGTCATGGCAAGGGATCTGCATGCAGAGTAATAAATCTGTAAGGATGAGAAAACCAACAGTAGGGTTCCACAAGAATTAGAAGGAAACAAAAACCAATAAAGCATGGCAAGAAATCCAACTGTGGTTAGCCACTAGAAGATTATGACACAGATATACTTCTTTCAAGCAATACAGTAACCGGATGGATATATAAAAGTGATAAATCCAAAGAGTATTTCTAACAATTCCAGAAATATTCATATTACTATTAGTATAATCTCACCTTTTACAAATCAGTATGTATATCTCTATTAATATTGCAACATGGCATACATCATAAAAGAATATCATTTAAAGAGGATTATAAGGGAACAGAATCAAGATATAACAAAGGTTGACATAGTTTTACTTGGAGAGAAGAATAACCTCAAAATTCTCATCAAGTATTCCCAAGGATAAAAAGCTCAGAGGCTCCAAAGAGAAGTGTTTTGTGCATGCAAGCTGCCAAAAGAAAAGGAGAATCTCTTTGTACTTGCAAATGGCAATGCCCAAAATTAGGGAACTAACAGTATATAACATTACTGACCTTTAAAGCACGAATAAAAGAAGTTATTGTCCCATCATGTCTAAGGAAATAGTTTCTAAGAAATACTGCAACTTTGTGACTGATGCTGAAGCCAGAGCATGGTTTTACAAGAACAGCCTCAACTAGTGCATTCATTCTCTCTGAGGAAGATCCTAGTGTGAGCTTACAGGGCTGCAAATGTTGCAGAGCATCTGAAGGAAGAAGTTTTCTTGGGGCATCGGCAGTTGTTGCAACTCCCATTATAAGGAAGATTGGAATCTTAATCACCCATTCACTGGACAAAGCAAACATATTAAGAAGCCAGAGGATAAAAGGAGATAAGTATTGACAATTATTGCTCAGTTAGTTGGATCTTATTGTACTTAAGACATGCAAGGAATCATTCAGAACTTATTTGTCCTCCTCCTATTGCACAAATAAATATATTAATTTCCAAGGATCAGCAGCAGTAGGATTGTGAGAAAGTCTTTTAAAGATTTCAATATCTGGTAACATTGAACAAACAGAAGCTGAACTTTTGGAACTTTCTTGCCTCACCAAAATGCCCTTACAAATATCAGGTGACCAGAACTATTGGACAACAGATTGTTATAGGCAATAATGGGTAATATAAGATAAATATGTAAGTTTTAATATATATATATATATATCACATGACATAATATATCTGACTGTATACTCTATGTTTGACCAAGAACTAGAGATCCATCAGGGAGAGGTAGCCACACCTTAGCATTGTGATGAATTCGCTCAGGACTACACCATTGCATCGCTCCATGTCATCAAGTATGACAATGATGGGATTATCATAGTTCTCTGGTTCACAGTACCAAGAGGCTAGTACAGCTATATCAGCAACCTTTTCAGATTAAATAAACAAGAAAAGAACCACTGACGTGAGAAAATAGAGAATTATACTTTTGGACTCAACTTGGAAATAATAAAATCATGATAACTCACATCTGGAGCCTCCGCGGCTAGTTGCCTCATCAAGCTTCTAAGACAGACAGCCATCCCATGCTTAACCGAGAAGTCCAAAGCAGAGAGATTGGCCACATGGCATCCACTAGATTTCAGATGTCTGCCGAGTTCTTGAAATGTCAAAAGATCATCAACAAACTCCGCATTCTCTAGACAAATTGATGTTATTAGTAACCACAAGCGGGAATCTTTTTTTTTTTTTTTTTTTTTTTTATGCTATTAGAAACACCATTGAGGACTTACTAGTCAAAATGAATGCCGTAGGAATCTTTCTGGATATTATATCCGCTACCAAAGGATAAGGCCGTTGGATCTCAGCGACACTTGCTTTGCCGCTGCATTTGATGGTTGAGAATGATTCTTTAACCCATTGCAGCACTTCATTGAAAAGATTAAGGTTGATCTGTCTCAAAACCTCCTGATCGAGGAACGGTGGCATGACCGAATCAAGAAAAGAAAATATCACGATGAAAATTGAGATAAAGATGTAAGTAAAGGAGAAGACCTCGATAGTGGTTTCGATCCTGGACCAGGTTCGATCGAATGCTTGAAGAAGAAGCCGCTCGTGAATGATGGAGTCATCGGAGGAGACTTGCTCGGACTTCTCCTCCAATTTGGGGGACAATGAGGTCAGGTCGATCTTTCTTCTTGTTCTTCCAGATCCGGAGACGATCTTCTCGGATTTCCGACGCAAGGATTTATGCAGAACGAAGAATGGCTACAATAAGAGAGGAGAAGAATTAAGCAAAGAAGAGACGAGCGACGCGTGAGAAGGAAAGAGATAGGAAAACCTGGAGATTGTTGTCAGCGACAGGAGAAGCGGAGGGGTCTGATGAGGTCGGAGATGGCGGCATGGTGGTTCCAACTTTCAACAACAAAGGGCTTAACTATCATCACAACCCTATACATATTAAGAAGGGGGTATCTTTTTGGCGGGAAACTCTTGCCGAGTTGATACATCGTTTGGTGGTGCCTTTAATAATAAAAATATCTGCAAATTATTAATTTTTATAGAAACATCCCGTTTTTAAGTTATTTGTAATTTAACGTTGTTATATTTTTATAACTCCTTTACATCCCGAGTTAACTTTAAAAAATAAAAGTTAAGCTATAATAAAATGGTATTTGAATAGGAACATTTCGTTTCCAATTTAACACTGAGAATTTTTGTCAGGGGTGTTTTGTAAATTTGATTAGTGATGGGTAGCTTAAAAAGTGGATCAAGCATATCTTGTAACTTCATTGTCTGAGTTGCAAACTATAGTATCTGATCAAGAGTAGTTAATGAATGAAGCGTATATTATAACTTAATGGGAATTAAGTAAAATATAGTTTAGGATTGAAGGTAGTTCGATTGACAGTAAAGACTGAATCGTGTATATGAACTTATAGACAAAAGTCATGGTTGGATTATAAATATTTATATAAGACAGGTGTTAATTACGAAATCACTAAAAGGGTGTCCTTTAAAAAATTCCCCAAGTAAAAGAGTCGTAAAAGGAAAAGCTTCAATCACAACGTCCTATCATATGCTTGAACTCAGCTTGTTAATAAGCTTCTACACGATCAGCGAGCTGAGTTTAAGAACGAAGCACCTTGCATTGATGGTTATTTTGCAATGATACCTTCACAGATGACAACCAACAAAATGCAAGTACAAGCATTACTGCTTGAACATAGTAGAAAAAGCCAAACAAAGTCTTTCATTAATCAGCTGACTGCTGTGAGCAAGAGAAGTTTTGCAGTTACCTTTCAAGGAACTAATATTTAGTTCCTGCTCACGAATGACTCATGAGTCATGATTGGCTGCCAAAAATTGGAAAATAACATATCAGGAAAGATAAAATGAGGCACACTTTATACAGCCTATAATTTCAACAATTTTCCCACAGAATAGAATTACTCCAACAAAAGTACCAATGGTTGCCTCCCTACTCCTTTCAGAATGTACAAAGAGAAGGCTTGCATGGCTAGATTTGCTGTAGTTTGTGAATGAAGCATTCAGCATCCAGCAGATATCCGCCATATCCTCATGATCAAATAGAGCACATGCACCTCCTCCACCAACAATGGTCGAGAAAAGAATTTCGAATATAGCAGAAATAGATATCCGTTAGCCAAAGCTGTCAAATGGATGGAGGATTATCCTCTAGCACTGGAACTATCGCATTTGACAGCTCAACATGTGAGACACGAACAGCACCAATAAGCCTTTCAGGAAGCTCGTCAAAAGTGTTGGCCTGTGTATACAACATGATTCTTATATCAGATGGAATATGCCAAAGAAAATATTTGCCATCATCACTCGGATTTAAAACAAGGGAAAGTAAGTACCTGTACAAGGAAAGCCATGTCAACAACCAGTGTTGTAATCACACCACACACGAGTCCTAAAACACCATTAGCCACTGTAGAAGAACCAATATCAACATCTATCTGCACAAAGTATTGACCATAAGATATAGCATATATAGATCCAAAACTGGCAACCACAAATCCAAGTGTATCAATGTCTAGTCAATGAACTATATATGTGAGATAACATAAGTAGATGCCAGCTAGATAATTCTTACTTCCAAGTAATTTGGCCCACGGATGTATGTACAGTCAACTGCTTTGCCTAACAAACAAGGGGTGCTTCCAACACTCTGGCGCACAATCCAGGAGCCCTGCATCAGCTCATTAGAGTTAGGAAATTGGCAAAGGACTTTGATACCACCTATTGTTCATACTACATAAGTGCAACATAAACCCCTATAACAAACCAAAAAAAAAACATATAAATTGCATGCTTACTCTTTAGCCTAAATGAAAAAGTACAACTATTATTTTTAAGAAGAGGATGAGGACCTTCGGGACAGATGGGATTAGCTTGAACCTACTGTTGCGGAATTCATCGTCACCATCAACAAAACGCTGCAATAATGATCCAGGTACCAGCTTCTTTGAAACAAAATAGAACACCATACTATAGTTGGTTGAGCCTGGAACCTGCAAAATCAACTGGTCACTATTCCGTGTAGGATCCCAAGTATACAATAAAATAATGAAAGATGTGATCCATGTGCAAACTGTTTGCCTCTACAACTGTCAAAAAAATAACAAATTGTATAGTGATTTGCCCAAGGCAAGAGATAAGACAAGATAGAGTCATCACAGAATGCAAGATTTCTTAAGGATGTCCACTTTATAGGTACTTCAAGGCTTAACGTTGTTATGAACGCCAAATGTAATTCAGGTGAGAGCATGAAGCAAAAGATCAATATTGATTGGTGAATAGATACGAAAGACCTGGAAAGAAACTGCTAATGAGTATCGTAAGGCAGGACATATGTTTCAATGGGTTTGATTATGAAGCATAAGATATCTCATATCCATAGTGAAATAAAATCAGTTAAGTTCAAATGGGCAAAAACTTACTTGAACATTTATCACCAACGAAAATAGACCCCTCTCAGAAGCAAGCTACATCAGCAGAAAAAGCTTCTTTATATAAAACTCCTCAAGTTACAAATCAGTAGTTTCAGAAAAAAAACAAACTTTACGCTGCAAGATAAAAGAGGAAGGAACAAATACAATAAAGAGTACAAGCAATAATTTCATGATTGAAGGTCTAGAAGATCATGTGATGGTTCGATATCTGGATGAAGAAAATGTAAGAAATAAATGTGGAGTCATATCCACCTACAGTACCTAATGTAACATCTGTATCTGAGTCCACCTAGTATTAATTAATAATATATAGGATGAACAATTAATAGTTAAATTTTAACAGCCTACTTAATTCCACATATTGTTTATACTGTAATAAGAACTTCATGGAAAAATATTATATGGCAAAAAAACAAGTAATATGATACAACACAGTTGCAAAAAGCATGCATGGCCTGCATGAAACGTGTTGTGGCACTTGCCGACCGTGCCGCAAGAGAGGAAGAGAAAAAGATGAGGAGACCACTTCCCTTTACCTTTCGCCGCTCATCGTCAACGCTCTTCACTGATCTCGCCGTCACCGCTCTTCCATAACTTATGTTTTTATCCAAACCCAATGACCCAACCCATCTGCCCTTTTTTCTCCTTGAGCTAGGGCTCCGACCCAAGCGAAACCTCCAACTCGGACGACAATGAGATCGACGAAGAGCAGGAAAGGCAAGATTGACAAAGTGCAAGGACGGCGAAGAGCGGTGACGACAAGGTCAATGGTAGGAGAGGTGCCGTGTAGCACCCCTCGTGCCATGTGTCGGCATGCCGCCAGCATGGTAAATGCCAACTAGCACGGGACACTCCAGTTGACACGACCATCGTTGATAAAAAGTATTTGTTTTTGAAAAAACTATCATATGGAAAAAATAAATGAAAACACCGATGCAACAATAGTTGGTAATAGTAGGGCCATAGGGGCTATCAAACTACCAAACTGAATCCTTCTCTTCAATAAGATCTATCTGCTACAATACAAGTTGCAATGCTTCTTCTTACTATTTCCTGCCACCTGAATGTTGGCACTTCTATAGAATCAATTTGGTATAAATGTGCATTATGTGGTCTCCTTTGTACATGTCAAGACCACCTCAATATATTCTCATAAAACTTATTCTCCAATGGTCTACCCCTAACTTGTTTCGGGATAGCCATTACTTAATCTAACTTTCCTACTAGCCCCAGGCATCCATCTCAACATCCTCATCTCAACTATAATCAACTTTCATATCTCTTTTTTCTAGTTGCCAACATTTGAAATATATAAACTGTAGGACAAGATTATAGAGAACTTATGGAGAAACTCATGCAACTTACTTGGACTGCACAACCTTTTCGCCTGGCTACATGATCCATTCTTTTCACATCCTTAAACCAATCAACAGCTACAAGCTCCATAAGATGCTTTCCTGCAGGAATCTGCAGTTGAAATATTAGCATCTATAAAAAGCAGGAAGCAAAGAATTTATAAGTATCTTACAAATTGGAAAAAGGAAAACTAGTTTCATTAAAGGGAAAATAAGGATACCTTGGTTTTATCATATATAAAATGTTTACTTCGGACTCTGAAGTTGTTCCCATCAGATATTCTCCAGCAATCCCGAGTATTTTCACGGTCATCCCGACGTAAATTGCCAGAAAAACCAGATAAATCAAGTTGATCTGATGGCTCCTCATCAAAACCTTCAATTGGTTTAGAATGAAACGATAAGATATCAACTTGATTCTAACAAAATCATAAAAGGAAGACAGACTTTACCAATCCGTTTAATATCCACCTCATGTTTGACCGAGTAGGCCTGCACAGATCACAATGTTTATCTCATTTATATCCAGAAATCAAGGATGATATACATGGGTAGAGCCAGAACCAACCTCCTGATCAGGTTCTGGTAGTTGATAATCCTCATCCTCATCAGAATCTTCATCCATCAAGGCAGAATTTCTGCTAGCAGCATGCATCTGATCCAGCGAAAGGCCAGAGTGTGCTGAATTTTCTTGTGATTTCTTTTCCTTTTTAGAAGAAACAGAATTTGTATTCATATTGACCATCACTGGGATCCTGGGAAGAGTGTGGGTTTCATCCGTTTGAGAAAACCATTCACGCAGCCCTATTCAAAGTTGGCATAATAAAAAAAAACGAACTGCCGTGAAACAAAATGTTAAAGTACAATACTCAAAGGAAAAGAATTTTTTTAAAAAAAAATTGAATCATGCTGCGTTCTGGAAGTAAACCTGTACAGTTTCATTTGCATTATTATCCAGGCCTACATGTGAACTGGACATTTTTTTCTACCTTTTTCAAATTGTAGGCACTATAAGAAAAATGTAGCAATCTACCTTGACGATCTCAACTTCATCACAAATAATGAGACACTTTTACTTGCTGCCTCTAAATGCTTAAGAACTGGAACTCAGAAATATATAACCATTTGTCCAAACAAATAACCTAGTAGTAGCAAAACATGCGTTACAAAGTAACTTTTGATGTACTGATTGACAAGCAATATTAAACTTCAACCAGAAGAGCAAATACCAGCTACACTGTTCAGCATGTGAAGCAAACAATGTTGTTGAAATGATGGTAAATAACCAACACCCCATCCTTTCAGATCAATTTGCATAAGATGCTGAACCTGTGTTCGAGGTCTCCCATTTCGAGATTTTAGGGGAGAAATGTTGAACCCTCCACCTAAAAGAAACATTGCAAAGCATGTAAAGCATGACAACACACTTTCAATTACAATTTCAAAAGTATACTTCACGATAAGCCTTAGAGTAGTTAACGAGAAGTACTCTCAATATGGGCTCTCACAAATCCTGGCAGTGGACCACAGCTTGGATGATCCCTAGACTGAAAAAGCACAACTGCACAATGACAACCAGCATAGACATTCATTAGAAAATGATGGAATCAGAATATAAAGAAACGTAAATACACACCATAACTTCCATCGTCATTACGTCGCCAGTATCGCACATAACAAAGATCACGTGGCCAGACAAACCTGAATAGAAAAATATGTATTGGGGAGCAAAAGTAAGGTCAACATACTTCCAAATGTCAGGCATATAACTGTATGAAGCAGAGTTTATTTTTTAAGTGCAGTATGGACTACAACCCAGAAGAGCCCATGAGGACAGAACATATATTCCCAGGAGAGTATGTTGAAGGATGTGCTGATGTGCATGGTTGAGGGCTTAGAGGCTTAAAGTGATATAAATTACTACTATGAATTATTAATGTGAAAAAAGATTAAGGAAGCACACCATTTCTTTGTTATCTTTTCCTTTTACTTACAGAGACATTCTACTTCCGCGATCCTTTTCAAGATTTCTTTTACTTACATTTGCCAAGACCAATTCCTTCGCTTATCCTTCAATATTTTAAGGTATCTTCCAAAGTACCGCTATCATTCCATTCAAGTTTTAAGCTGTTCTGTTCCTAAATGAGCACTGCTGACCCTCATTTTGTATTTTGAAGAGCTGAAATCTACTCAATTGAGACCAACTAATCACATGCATCCATGATGGACATAATCCTGACATTAAGCATTTAAAAGCCCTACATAAATGGATTCAATCATTAGTGACAGAAGCTGAGACAGAAATCTGTACTATATTATACTAGCCATCTCCTATGCTGGTGATCATCTCCTAAATCATATTATTTACATAGGTACATGTAAGACGACAAATGAACACAATTTCTGGCGATGTACCATGCCATCAAAATTTCCCAATAAATTCTGAGAGTATTTCCTGCAGCAAAAAGAATATCTAGCTGCAATTTTTTCCGCAAATCCATTTTCACCTTTTTCTTCTGTCAGAAAGAGCATTACCTTGGGTACCAATCCAATTGCAGTCTATGATATAGAATCGCAGTGTGTCCATCTACCTCCTCGACCATACTACCATACTGGAAGCTGCAATCCCACCTACAATAGCAAAGTGATGACAACTAAGAGAATCTATTGCTCAAGGGAAAAAAACAAAAGATAGATCTACAGAGCCAAGGGACTTACTCAAAACGTGTTGCATCCATGCTCATTATGAGCTCAAAAATTGCTTCACATGAGGCTTCTACTACGCCAACAGCCTTCATTGCCCTAGTGCAGCTCCTTGGCTATAAATAATACAATTTATATATATATGAGATTGAATAAAATCTTTAAAAAGAGTCATACAAACATAAGTTGGAACAAGCTTCCGAACTTACAAGGTAATCTACTTCCAGGAGCTCTTCAAAAATGCGAAGTCCTGCAATTTAAGTGTATAAAGGATCACATACAAACCCAAGCATGGCTTCAAACAATTAAACTATAAATGGCTACAATCCACCTAATGGAGGTTTTCAAATAGACAAATCGATTGATGGAAAAGTCTACTAAGAGGAATAAACGACAGAGATAACAGAGACGGGATCTTGCCATTCTGGCATCTCACTAGACGCCAATGTTTTCTAGAGAAAACTTGATCAGAGCTGCTTTGATTTGACAACCCTGAGTCAGTCTCCCTGGTCCAGTCATATACTGACTCAGGAGGACCTGCAAGTCAAAAAAGAGAATATCATGCTTATCTGGATATGCTAGTAAATGTGAGGCTAAAAGTGCCAGTGTCAATCCCTACAGACCATTTCCTATAGTAGTTCTCCGTAGTAATGCAGGCTGGTCCTCTGATTCTTCTTCATGACTACACCTGTCAAAACGTGATAAAAATATATAAGAACTATGATTTGGACATAGAAAAATATCTGAAATGAACAATAAGATGAATCTTTACAATCATTTTGTCAAAAAGCTCTCAAATTTTGAAAATTGTATACCATGAAAAAGGATCTATAACCTGGATTCCTACTTCGACATGTCTCGCTCCATGTCTCTTGTATAACACTATAACTAACACAAACTTGTTTAATAGTCCTTTAGTACATTGTTTTCAATCCTTTACCCCATTTTTTCTTTCAGATTCTGCAAGCAATGGTTACTTTTGCATTGCTATGGGTTGTTTTAGTGGAGCAGATGCAGACTTTTAAGTTTTAACTAGTTCTTTCCTGTCATTTGACCAAAAGACATGAAACGGTAAAACATTTTGTGCCAAGCCCAACCAAACTAGCACCACTAAGAGAACTGTGAAATTCTGAAACTTACTGACTTTCCCGATCAGAGGAAGAATCTTTCCTTCCATTATCTATACCAGATTTGTAGAGAAAAGAAGTGTAGGCCTTATTTCCATTAGCCATTACGGAATCTTGCTGCAACAATAAGCATAAAAGTGTTAAGTAAATCCACTATGATAATTATCCTTTTCCAAACAATAATAAACAAGTTTAGCTGAGGAATTGTGAACTTTAAAAAAATTACACCAAAATGAAATAGACAGTGGTATCAAGTATAACAGAACTTGATATACAAAAGGCAGCAAAAACAATTTCAAATCCCAACAATTCACTTTATTTACCTCTAAATATCTAGGTGTATTTATTACCTCGACATTTTTAACTACAAAGACCATACTTGGAAGAAAAATGCTTCAGATTAAATTCCATTGACTGTTGACATCTTGCTCAAATTCTTACAGATGTCTAAAGATGGTGATATACAAATTATAATTGCATATACTGAACCTGATCGATGACAAGCTCTATTTTCTCCTTCCAGATCAGGGCCTCTTGGATGTTGAATGCTGCCATCTAGTCAAAGAACACAAACAGGTAATTGAAAGAGTTTAAATAAGAAACTAACGCAAACACCTTATATAAAAGCAAGTCATAATCCATTATGAATAAAGGACCATACTGCAACAAAGTCTAGAAAGCATTCTAATTAGCAAACGAGGGAGATTGTAAATCCATTGTTGGTAACTGCAATCCAAATGTTAAAGGACTTAAAGCACCTACAAATTGAGAAAGTATACCCTCTAGTCTATTCAACTTTTCAAGCAAAACAAATGAAATTCTTAATATAAGAGAGAAGACAGGGAAATTGTATTTCTCATTCACAATCCAAGAAGTCACCAATGGAATAATAGTCGCCAGACTTCACAGATAGTTCAGCAAGTCTGACACAGAAAACTTTATATATTGCTTGACAAGCGAATTAAAAGAAAAGGCATTCCTCTCACTGTTTAAAATTAGGACAAAGAGCAAAATTAGAAATTAAAATGCACACCGTAATCCGATGATACTTCTCCTTTTTGTTGTAAACGCATAAGACATAAACCATCTGCAAAAGACATCGAGTAAGAAAGAGCATTTGCATCATAAGAAGCATGCTTCAAGGAATAACAGAAAATTCCTAGTACCAACAAAAAAAAAAAAAGATAGTTATAATAAACAAGCATCACAAAACAATACCCACCCCCCAACAGACAGACAGACACACTACCAATATCAAGTTCCCAGCATAAAAATGTCTCACTGCTCAAGAAAAAGAAAAGGTGACATCTGGTCTTCTGGACAGTAACAAATAGTCAACATCCAACTAAACAAGGAAGCTATTTATGACAAAGTTTCAGAAAATTTACGACATCATAGCTGCCATCTTTTCGTGGATCTTAATTTAAAGTTTCAACACATTTTTCTTTTGTGCTTGAAAAGAATCTAGGTCAAGCTTAATGATCTTTAATGAGCCAGAGATTGATTTCTTCACTGATATCTATGTTCAGCTTTTTTATTCCTAAATTCCACAAACAGGCCAGGTGCAAATCAAGTATGGATTACTTTATGACCCCATCCTATGCCTCTCAGGTTTAATTATTTTAAAGCAGGTTCAAAAATTATCTAATCAGAAAATAAAAAGAAGAATTCAAAGTGTCATCTGTCAGACCACAACTTTGAAGGGATTTCACCAGTTATCTCTATGAGCTTGCCTCGTATTTTCAGCAAAGATATGAAGAAGACACTTGTCTCATATTTTCAGAAAATATATGAAGAAGATGGAGAAACAACTGAGAACCTCCTCTTATGATTCCAGAAATCTAATATCATACCATCTGAAGTAGTAATAGACGTTCAATTCTTGAGAGTTGAATTTATTAGAAGCTACTCCTAAATGGAATCGGATCACATTCAAAGCTCAAGGTAGGTCTCAAGTAATTCTCCAAATATAGCCAATACTCAAGACAGATCCAGTATTAACCTCCTTCACATAATAGAATAAATTTTTAATCAAGTCAATAATTCTACTGCCACCAGCAATGGCTGTAGCTTGCATGGATGACCCATGTTGAATCAGACATCAACATGTTCCAGTGAAAGTACTATATGTAGCTTATCACAGCTTTTCAACTCAAAGATATGTAAATATCTGAGAGACAAGCTCAAAATAGTATCATTTAGATGATTATATAATACTGTCATTATAATTGTGCCAGGAAAACAAAAATATGCTGATGATTATCGACCTATCCAGCTATCTGCATGGAGAAACTTGGCTTAATGTATCATCATAATAAAATGCCCCACTCCACAGTACATCATCTCTATGGCACGACCAACATATTTTAGATATTAGACCAACCATTAGAATATTCCAGACTCCAGATAAGTGCTCTACTCTAAGATTTCTCAGCCGAATGACAACAATTCAGAACCAAAAGTACAAAATCTTACATGTCCGTGATGCATTTTAAGTCCCCTATCCTCCACTCTGCAGTTCCCATCGATAAGAAGGGTCTTGATCGGAACCTAAAACAAGAACTCTTAAGCGACTGAAAGTTAAATAATATGCAAAATAAATTTTAAATTTTAGGGTACTGTTACATAATTCAGCAGTAATCATTAAATAAGAGAAGTAGATCTCCATCTTACCACGTTATCTTGAGGTTTCCTCTTGTAATAGGCGAGAACCCTTGTCTCGAGAACAAAGTACCGCATATGTATGAAGGAACGCCCAATTTTCCTCCTCCCGTACCGCACCATCCATCCGTCGTACACCACCTTCGACATCTCTCCTTCAGGAATCCTCTAAAACCCTAGCCGATAGCAATACTTCCTCGAATTCTACCCAATAAGCGCTCAAATTGCTACAAATCGAACCGCGCTTGGATGGAAACCGGACGGAAGATGGCGAAGCAATCCAATAACCGGTAACGTCAGAATTTGCGACGAATCCAGGTACGGCGAACGCGAGATGGAACAATCCAGATCGGATCCGACGGCCTCCGATCGATCCGATCGGATCCGCCGGGTGAGGCGGAGATAACGGAAGGATCGCCGATCGATGAGAGGAAGAGATGAAGGCAGAGAGGCAGCTGCGAGAAAGGGGAGCGTGGGTTTTGAGGTGGGGACAAGGGAGAGAGGGGGAGGGGGGGAAGGAAAAGGCACCGAAATCTCTCACTCGCTTTCTTTCTTAGTTCTTTTTTTTTCTATTTTGCCCCCTTTCTTTTCTACTCTTTTTTCTCCTTTTCGTCTAGTTTTAAATGTTGGTGAGAATGAGGAGAAGATAGGTGACGGGGAGTGGCGGGAAGAAGGACAAGGCGAGCCACCGTCAGCAAAGATGTTTGAAAGAGAAGAGTGGGGGCGACGCCGATGCCGGACCTAACCTTGATGACGCCGCTGGATATCTTGATCTCTGAAGTTTGCACGATAGAAATGCCATCACGTGTCACATTATCTACTATTTTGCCCTTGCGTGTGCGGACGGATCGAAGTCGGGATCGGCGGCAGCCGGCACGGATCGACGCTTCGAGATGCGCGCGTGGGAGGAGGAGGATATCGAATCCATTGCATCTCAAAACTCTAAATACGATCCGTCCGGCGTAAGTATGGGTTTGGACGAGTTTGACCCTCCGGAAGGCTTGGGGGGGACCACGTGGAGGCCGCCCTCTAGTCTAAGTGGGCCCCACAATTATGTACCATAGCCCATTGGTCCATAGTGCGTGTGTGTGAATTGCGGTGAAGTGGGGTGGGGAGCGACTATGATAGATCGGGCGGGGTTGGAAGTTGGGAGCGAGCTGATCGTCTGCATCCGCGGTGCAGGAAACTCCTGCATTAATATGGACTCCGGAGTTCCTTTTTGTCAACCAGCAGGGGCTTCCAAGTGTCGGTACTCGGAATGCAGAAATTATCCTCGCGGCAGAGCGTGTGAATGTGTTTGGTGGAGCCAGTTTGGAGTGTAATGGATATCTGGGTCATATGTGATGTTAGGACGACCAACGACTGAGATCGGCCAAGTCCTGGGGAGTACGCACCTCGATGGGTGCTTTCAAGCCAGTGGTCCACGCAAGCGGATAAATTTAAAAACTTCTATCTGCTACTTAATACTTATTACATAATTATATAATTTAGAAAAGAAATGCATTATAATATATTTTTTTTAAAAAAATATATTCTAATTCCTATTTTTTATTTTTTCTTAATTAAAATACAGTTTCGGTTTCACACTTTTTATCTGTTAAGAAGTGATGCATTTTTATTATAAAATAAGTTTTCATTAATTTTTTATTTATTTCTAAGCTCACAGTATGAACAAGCCCGACCAAAAATAAATATTATTATGTAATTCTTTACATTTTCCAATCTACTAAATGAAAATTTATTTCTAGTTAATAGGTGTATCCTTACCGCCCGTTTGAAATCTAGAGGTTGAAATTTCAATTTCATAAATCTATTACCTCTAGATAAGTTTTAAACGAACTAGTAAGGCCAAACTATCAAAGAGTTGGTTGAGTTAGAACTCTAAATGGGTCAGTTGAGTTCAGTTTCAAACCAGCTTGACTTAGTCGTTAAGTTAAAGAATCCAAACAAGTTGAACGAGAGTCAGCTCTAATTTTGATAGGAGCCAAGATTTTAGCTCGTTAATTTCTGGCATGTTATATGAAATTATTTTAAAAATTAAATTCCAAGTCGAACAACAACATGCCCAGCTTGGTTGTGCTGGGCTCGTGTATACAAACACCGGTAACGTCTCTTTCACGCCCATTTAAAGCAGATGACATTAATTATTATTGAAACTACTTGTTCGTCTTGATATGAACTTTTCTTTATAATGAAAGCGACTTACTAATTATCTACTTCGTTAGATGATCTTGCATAAATAACTATAGTTTCTACTTTGTTTTCTCCATGATTCGATTTAGCTTATTCAATATAACTATTTTTCTTAATAGAAAATTTATTAATTAACTGATAATTTTTTGTAAGTAGAAAATTTGTGTAAAGAGGGAGGTATGGTTTTTATTTTGTTTTTCTGGGCATGTAGGTCTTAAGAGTTTTATATATGACTACGTGATTAACAAGAGCAACTAAACCGGTATGAAAATTGTTGCTTAGATTAGAGGATTTTAGATTAATCTAATATCGTATTTAAATTATTTATGATAGTTTTAAATTCCCGCCTTTCTTAAACACTTTTGGTAGCCCAGTCTCACCCTTCCAAATATCTCGACGATATTACAGCGTATGCACGTGCATCGCATGCACCCACCGTTAGCTTAGATTGAATAAAAGGGACAGAATCACAAGATACCACACCACACGTTCCTCTATTCCTCATTGTAATCATCAATCATCGCCCCCCATCTCTCTCTCTCTCTCTCTCGTATCTCGGAAATGGGGCAGGTTTTAGGCACAGTTCAAGAAAAATTAAATGGTAGCTTCCACCCCTCTGTCGTCTTACCAATTTGTTTGTTTTTTTTTTCTCGCATAATTGCTGTGGTAATCGATGAGGAAATCTTTATCTTTGTTTGATGGGTTCGGATAGGGAGGCAATGGAAGGAGAGACAGGTAAGGAAGATTACAGATAAGGTCTTCGATCGCTTCCAAGATGACTCCGAGAAGGAGAATGGCCTCTCGTTTGAGAATCTCTATATCGCCGTTTTATGTGTCTACAAGTGAGCAATCACCCCTCTTCCCATCTCCTATGACTCAGAATCTCTACATAGTTTTTTGGTTTAATCCTTTTCTTTTTAAGTGATATCAACAAGCACTTGCCTGGGCCGCACCATGATCCCCCCTCGAAGGCGAAGCTGAAAACTATGATGGAGGTATATGCTTAATTTGGTATTTTATCGGCGTTTCAGGCCTTCGAATCACTTGGATTCATGTGGGTTTTTAAGTATTTAATAGCATATTTGATTTAAACATGAACTCGTAGATAATAATTTGGCGATTTATTTCACTCGGATTGTTTTATAACTTTATACGCCTTTTGGTCCTTAAAAATAAGGACAACGATTTTGTTAAAGGCACTATTGCTTACTCAATAAATTTATTTCGAGGATACTTTATTGCTAGATATTAATAAGAATCTTTAAGTTGGAATCTCGTGATTAATCATAATTTTTATATAAGTGAGGCTTACTGATAATTTGGTTATGCATAGAGTTTCAGAACATCTTTGTTTCAAATAGAAAGTTAAATAACAGCGGATATAATTGTCCATTTATTTATTAGTAGCTGTTTCTATGGTAGGAGTCAAATGTTAATCAGTGACCAAGTACTACTAAATATAAAAACTTGGAACCTTTTGACATTTGGGTTTTACTCTTCTAAATTCCGGTTTTCTTGGAGAAAGTTGGGCGGTAGCATTTCGCAGCAATTTTATATTATTTATCTGCCACAAAAATTGTCTAGTTTTTCTCTTTAGCACCAGAGAAATAAAATCCTCGTTAGAGAGGTTACTGGCAAGAGTTGAGTCTACTTTCATTTAAAACCATATATGTTGCTTATGTTATTGTCCATTCTTGAGGTTAGGATTTGGTTCCTTTTGAATCAGTGGTCTGTGTTGCTTGTAGTGGATAGATAAACCTTATCACAATAAAGCTCATGCATTTTATTGGTCTTGCATGAAGAATAGTTGCCTAATTTATACAATTTTGGAAATATTGTGATGTATCCACTTACGTACCAAATTTCTTAGATAGCTATGCAGTTGAAAAGGAGCACATCCATGTTTGTCCCCTTGAAGCCCCTAAGTGTAATAGAATTGTATTCATCTCATTGAGAGATTGTTGATAAGAAAGGAATGGATGCGATGGTTCAGACAAAATACAGGAGAATATTCCTTGAAAATGTTACTATCTGTAATCTATGGTAATTTGACAATATTTATGTGAATTGATATTTTGTTGTTGATGTGACAAAGGTTGAATTGGTGTGATATTAGATGACTGTGCCAAAGCTAGTAAAGATTTGCTTCATATAAAATCCACGGAGAAACCTGAATATTTCTAGAATGTTGTCTAAAGTTTTTAACTGCTCTGTAAATCAGAGTCTGTCGTAATCATATCTCCACAAAAAGTCAGTTTTTGAAGAATCTTACTTATGATTGATCTGGAAATATTCATAAAGGTTCTGTCATTACACAAATGTTTGCATGTGGGTGTCTGATTGTAAGGCTTCAGCAACACCCAATAAAAAGAAAAGGCAGTGGTTTTCCATGATCATAAGGTTTACAGTAAGTTTTGGTATTGTTTTAAACATTTCCTATTTGTTTCATTTATTTTATTTTGACATATTCACTCTAAATTTATCTCAAAGTGAGTGGGATCTAGAAATATTAACGCCTATAAGAGGGGCCTTCGAATGCTTGTAAGGAACACATGAAATCTATGAAAGTTTGAGATTTTTTCTTTTTTATCAAAGTTCATAATTATGGAGAATGAATAGTGAATAAGGGCAGTGGTGAAGTACTACTGAGGCTGACCACATATAAATGAAAATTGATCGTCTCATTCGTCCAGCTTTCTTCCTTGCTAAGCTTTTCGGACTTGCAACACCACATCTGGTAAAAGGAGGACGGAACTTTCACATAGTTGCTTTGGTTGATTTAGCTTTCAACAGCACAGATCAGAAAGATCTGTGATGGATTCACAATTTCATGCAAAATTTAGTTAGACTATCCATTTACCGTGAAATTGTATCAGCTGCAGAAAAATATTCTATAGACACTTACGAGTTATTGCACTGACATTGTGTAATGCCATGTAATTATCGAAGTCCACAAGGTGTAACTATTATCTGTTTTGTCTGTCAGGATTATGACATTAACCTTGATGGGCTTCTTGACCGCGAAGAATTTGCTGACTTCATCCGAAAATTGACTGCTGACTCCCTGAATGCGATTAGTTTGAAACTGATTATTGCATTGGTAGTGGCTCCATCGGTGGCGTTGATGACAAAGAGGGCAACTGAGGGAGTTCCTGGTGTTGGCAAGGTGGTGCAGAGACTGCCCAATTCCGTTTATGCCTCTATTGTCACTCTTGGGGTTGTACTGGTCCAGAAATCTGGTGAGGATTGTGAGTGACCAAGCTGCTAATCACTTGGTAGACGTTACATATATATACTCCTTTTTTTTTTTCCTTCTATAGTGGGAAAGCATAAACCCTCAACTACTTGTCCTGTAGCCTCGTCTTATGGTACAGTGTTTTGAAAGGTTTCCACTGTCAGATGTCTAGGAAATAAACAACTCAAACTTTATCTCTTGTCTTCTGAAGATTTCAAAAAATGTTAACATTTGTAGTGCTTTTCTGTCAGTTTCTATGTCTATGGATTTGGTTTCTTGGAAGAAATTATGCCTTATTATGTTTCTCTGAGGAAAGAGATGCTTCATGCAGAAGCATGGCCGGGTTCGGTACAAAAAGTGCAATGGGATTGGTATAGGTAATGTCATGATATTGAGTGGTTCGGTTTATTTGAATCCCAGTCTCTTCTATCTGAGGACCTGCAACTTTTCTCCTTTTTATTTAAGAAGAGTGGGTACTCATTGGTCATATCATACGAAAGGTTTCTTTGTAGCTTCCAGTGTTATCGTTGCTCCATCTATAAATACACGATGGTTACGAATGGGGGCACTTCATCCCCATTATCTGTGATCATTGGATCTCTAAACCAGTTTCATTTCGGAAACCTCTTTGACAAACATGAGCAAGACATAAGTCTTGCGGTCTTTATAACTTTGTATTTGAAGGAGCATCTTAACTTGTAATCCCATATGATAACCTCAAAAGGCTGCTCTTTCGATCCATCTTCCATTGTTGGTTCCGTGTTGATTTTGATATTCTATCGACCACATGTTATGAGAAACGATGCGCTAAAAAGTAATGGTCATCATTAAAGCATAAACGAACGCTGTTGGCCCTACTAACCTAACTATGACTCACTTTAAGAAAATGAATAAAGAATGACGAAATTAAGAGAATCCAGGGGTCAAAAATATCGCCGAAGCCGAAGCACCATCGATCGAAGTTATCGTCAATTAAAAATAGTTTGGGGTGCATCTAAGCTTCTTCTTTTTTTTTTTCCATGCATGCTATTGCTATACCACTGTTTTCATAGCTCTCACCTCGCACACAGTTAAAAGATGAAATTAGAAAACCAGTCTTATTCGAGAGCACGTGCGCGACGCGTCGGTTGAGAATCCCAGCCACGTAGGTACGATTTCCAGCTCAGCCGGCTTCCCCAGAACCAGCTAAATTCTCTATTATAAATGAATATATAAACTTGAATACAGACTCAAATCTCCACCGTTTTCTCTCTTCTCCGTTTCGTCTCGTCTTCTCTGCCCTTATTCTTTTTTTTATTTAAGTATTAATATACTTTTTTTTCCCTGGTTTCCTCTATATTTGTTCCTTCTCTCGGTATCGGCGATTCGAAGCGCTCAAGAAGAGAGATAAAGAAGAGAAGGACGCCTCGAGATCTCTCACCTTTTCCTCCCCATCCCGGTTCGAGAGCAAAGATCTTCAGAAATCTTTTCTTTTCTTCTCTCTCTCTCTCTCTCTCTCTCTCTCTCTCTCTCTCTCTCTCTGTGCATATATATTTCTCTTACTTACTTTCTTCATCTCATAATATTACCATCATTTGGTCTTCCAATTCAATCTCCTCTCCCTCCTCTCTTCCATCACAAGCAAAGGTACGTCCATATCCCATATATTAAAGTAGCTATATATTCCTTCTAAAAAAAAGTAGTTATATATTCCCGTTTTCGGTATAAAATGCTCTCGAAGATAGATCTCCTTCCTCTAATCGTAGATCTTATATTTTGGTCTAAGGATTCCTTAATCCATTTTCGGTTCCTTCTCTCTCTTTTCTTTTTACTCTTTTTCAAGAGAAACCCATCAAAATTTCCCCTTTTTATCCTGATAATTTTCGTTTTAAGTAGATAATATTTGACATTTTCTATTATTCCTTCGGTAGACTCGGAGGAAGCTTGTGGAGCAAGGAGAACAGGCAAAAAAGAGAGAGAGAGAGAGAGAGAGAGAGAGAGAGAGGGGGCCAGAAGGGCAGACGAGTCAACGGCGGCGTTCTAGAGATAATTATTTTGGTAATCGGGGGGCAACTTCGTAAAGGGGGAGAGAGGCCACGTGATGGGTTCGTTCAAAGGGCACGTGCTCCCGGGGAGCCTATTCCTGGTGGTGGGCTTGTGGCACATCTGGGCCGCGGTGGGCCGGTACGTATCGGATCCAGGATCGTTTCGGGTTCGGGCGTGGAACCCGGTGGGTTGGTTCGGCGGCAAGGTGCGGCACCTGGAGCTGTACGTGGTGGCGGGCGGGGCGTTCTTGGACATGTGCATCGAGCTTCTCTACTCAACCCACCTTCGGATCTTCGTTGGCGGGGTTCTCAACCCGGCCCATATGAACGACTTCGAGCACGGAGGGATGCTTCTTATGTTCTTCCTCTATGGAACCGTCGCCCTCTTATCGGAAAAAACCAGGCGAGTCAAACGCATATTTTTTCTTTCTATTACGACTTTAAACACACCCATATATTACAATTAATTTCTATAATGCCATATTTTTCTTTGCAAAAATACCAGCACTAGAAAATGTTCAGCTAGCGTTTCTGTGAGGGTCAACAACTAAAAACATGCATACTGCTCAATACTGTCCATGATATACGTCGAGTGGGATAAGAACATGTAGAAGCTTTAATTAATATAACCAAAGTCCTAGTTGAAGCTGCAGTAGAATTCTGCATCCACCCTTTCCATTTATTTTATCCGTAAGAAAGCTAAGAAAGCTAAAGAAACCATCTACACTTGATCTCAGTTTCCTGAATTTGCCGGAGGGAGCACTGTGCCTGATCGCTGCAGCTGCCTTCAGTGCGGAGTACCTGCTGTTCTACTTCCACTCCACCACCCACCAAGGCCTCGAAGGCTACTACCATCTCCTCCTTGTCATCCTCATCGGTCTCTGCATCGCCACCGTCGTCGCAGCCGCGCTCTTCCCGACCTGCTTCGCCCTCGATCTCGGGAACGGCATCTTGATCACCCTCCAGGGCCTCTGGTTCTACCAGACGGCCTTCACCCTCTACGGCTCCATGATGCCTCGCGGCTGCCGCCTCGACGGCAACGACGTCGTCTGCCACCCCGTCGACAGCCGGGTGCGAGGGGAGCTCCTTGCAAACTTCCAGCTTTTCTCGCTAGTCTTTCTTGTCTTCGCCTACGTGCTCGGATCGTATGCTCTTAACGTATCCTGGTACAGCCACCCGGATCTCAGGAGATTGGAGGCTGCTGAACTCGTTGCTCAGTACGGCGGTGAAGACTACCGAGGACTCGAAGAGGTTGCGTCTCAGTGATCGATGCACAAAATACAAAAGAATTGCTTTACCCGGATTGTAGAGATAGCGGCATTTTGAATACATTTCTGAGTTTTTAGTTGCCGAGTTTGTGGATGTGCTTCTTATGACACCAACCAATTCATCATTTCTGTATGTTTGATGCGTTTTGACTCGTGAATGCTGAAGTCGGATTCTTTATCTGTCTCAGCTAATAATCGTAACTGTCTTTTTCTTTGGTCACCGGTTTCCTTGTGAAGCCTCTGTTATTTTTTAGGCAATAAAAATGACACTGCTGCGAGTCTAACCAAGAATGATTTGCCATTATAATAGTTTGAAGTAAGCTCAGAACTTAATTAGATAGTATTATTTTTTATAAAAAAAAATTAAATTAAATTAGATATGAAATATATAAAAAGATGTTTAATTATCAAATTAATTTAGGAGTCTACGAACCAATTCTGACAAAGTAAACAAAGCCCTAGCTTTATTTATATATTTATACCAATGAGAAATAGACCACTAGTGGTACTGGCTAAATATATAAATTGTAATCTTCGAATCCAAAATTTGGATCGATATAGAAATTTTACCCGCATCCAATCTGTAAATACTGTCATATGCTGCTTTCGGTATCCGAACATATACTGGCAAGCAAACGAATCCGAACTCAACAATATGGGTCGGAGCCAAGGTCTAGCATAGGTTGGTAGGTACTGAGGTACACACGCAGGCCAGGCCAGGCCAGGCCAGGCCAGGCCAGGCCAGGCCGGACCAGGCCGGACCACATCCTACCATCCAGTTAGTGTTACCGACACTTTGACCATCTTAGAACTTCCACTGTTCCCAGAAACGGAGAAAGAGAGCACAAACGCACAAGTTACTTCTTTCTCAATCAAAATAGCCCGAGAAGAAGGAGATGGAGGTAAAACATGGCATGTAAGCAGTGAAGGAGCCATCAACACCCCTTTCTCACTCTCTCTCTCTCTCTCTGTCGTACGTAAGGAGAGAAGGAGGGAGATTGAGATTGAATTGGAGATGGCTTGGGGGTGGAGGGTTTACGAGGGTACGGTGGTAGTGGGTTCCCTTGGCCTTCTTGGCTGGGCCGGGCTCTGGTTCCTGAACCGGCGGTTGTACAAGGAGTACGAGGAGAAGCGTGCCCTCGTCCAGATCCTCTTCAGCCTCGTCTTCGCCTTTTCCTGCAATCTCTTCCAGCTCGTCCTCTTCGAGATCCTCCCCGTCCTCTCCAAAGAGTAATCTCCCCTCTCCTTCTTCTTTTTTGATCGATCCATTTTATTTTCAGATCTTGAAGTTTTCTGCGACCACAAGGGATTGATTTGGCTAATTCCTGCAACCGTTCTTCATGTTGCAATTGCAGGGCTCGATGGGTCAATTGGAAGGTCGATCTCTTCTGTTTGATCATGTTGTTGGTCTTTATATTGCCGTATTACCATTGCTACTTGATGCTCCGCAACAGTGGTAAGCTTTCTTGTCGATCGCTTCTTTTCCTCCCTTAAGAGCATCCTTCTTGTTAAGTTTCCCACATTGCTACGATAGATTCTAGTGCTCCACTGTTGAAATTCATAGATTCATGTAAAATAATAGTATCTGTTCTTTTCATCTCACACAGTTTCTGTGTAAGCTTTTCTCAATGTGATCGTATATACTGGGTGTATTTTCTTCTCTTTGTTGTCTTTAGGGTAATATTGTATAAGCAATCCTCGTATGTTTGTTTCATGCGCATTTGTTTACTGTGTATTACTTTAGTAAATGAAATGATGTAAATTACCTTTTCCTCTATAGGTGTGAGAAGAGAACGAGCCGCACTAGGAGCAATCTTGTTCCTCCTGGCATTTCTTTATGCTTTTTGGCGCATGGGGATTCACTTTCCTATGCCTTCTCCAGAAAGAGGTTTTGCTGCTAAAATCATTCTCCTGTCTCATTTTGGAAGATATAACTTATAAGGCTACATAATTCAGAGCTATTTTGCTTTCTTGTAATTTTCACCGAGCAAGCTCATTTCTCTTCCGTTCTGTTCTTCCTAATTTCATCGCATCTACTTGAGCTTTTAAATCTGACTTAATTCTCTTTCTAGGATTTTTTACCATGCCTCAGTTAGTCAGCAGAGTTGGTGTTATAGGGGTGACTGTCATGGCTGTCCTTTCTGGATTTGGAGCTGTCAATCTACCATACAGTTATTTATCCCTCTTCATCAGGTACTGCTATATTTAACGTGGTTGCATATCTACATAAGTCCAAATTGTTCTCTTTTGCAATTCAAATATCTGCATGTGTTGATCTGGCATGACATGTTAGAGTTACTTAAAAGACATTTTTTTCAGAAAATTATTTGAAATAATTTGCAAAGAACGTTTGTCTGGTTATAATTATAACCAAAGAGCAGAAAACTTGATGACTTTTACTAACCTAGAGTTTATTTGGCTTCTGTTTTTTAATGTAAAAAAACATTCTTTGATAGCTTAAATACAATTGATAGACAAAATTAGGCTGGAAAATTTCTGATTTCTGAGTGATGTCTTTACTTTTTTAACAGGGAGATTGATGAAACAGATATTAAAAGCTTGGAAAGACAATTAATGCAATCAATGGAGACCTGTACCACAAAGAAAAAGAAAATCATTCTGTCCCAAATGGAGATGGAGCGGATTCAGGGGTCAGAAGAGGTCCTGGTCATGCAGCATCTACTTAATTTCTTTTGTTTGTGATAAACATTTTGTATTTAAGAAAAGAAATACTTAATGAACTGTTTAAAGTAACTACTCAATAGTTACATAGCTTGCTTTGTTTGTCTGCACTGGTATGACCTGATTGGCATTGCCAGCGTCTCAACTTATGCTCTGTCCAGAGAAATATCAACTTGAGGCATTTCCTTTTATCCCTAGTAATATCTGATTTCAGTTAGTAAAAATAGTGGAAGATAATTAATCACTTCTTTGTGAAAGAATCTCTTTATGCTAAGATGCACTGTTCATGTATTTGTCCTTATGAAACTGACTAATTAAGTCTTCACCTTTATCTCAAAATCAAGTTTAGATATCTAAATCATGAATCATGTCAGAAATATTCCTTTTCATTTTGTTCTTTGAGATAGTATTTGTAGTCTCCTTATATGATTATATGGTGAAAGTGAATATACTTAATGTTTGCAATACGGAAAGGCTTTAGACATATTGCATATGGAGAAAACATGATGCTTTATATTTCCGTATTTTCTATGTGGCTCATCGACGAACTACTGATTGCAGAAGCTAAAAGCCAGATCTTTTCTCAAGCGTATAGTTGGAACAGTTATTCGGTCTGTGCAAGAAGACCAGACTGAGCAGGGTATGCTTACCTTTCTTTCTTCATGTTAATTTGGATATATTTTGATTTTGTCCTTCTTTAATCGTGTATTCTCTCTTTGAGAATGTTACACACAATGACGAGGAAAGTAAAAAAAAAATTCCATGCGGCATTGGGTACAAGATAGAGAAGATGAATTAAATTCTAGTTCTATAGAAAGTAATGGACAAGTGATAGAATAACCCTAAAGGAGAGATTAGCATAGGCCATACTATTTGTTAATTTACAAGATAGAGAAGATGTCAGTGGCAAGAACTGAAAAGGGCTGGTGCCCACAGAAGTTATGAAATGGCATCTGCAAAAGGTGGTGAAACAGTGGGCCAACACTGAAACTCTGCGTAATGGAAGTACTATGCAGAGTTTATACTATTTGACTTTCTAATTTTTCCAAGAACTTTTTTCAAACTAAGGTATAATGTAACTCATTTTTCATACTAGGTTTTCTTGTTCGTTCTCATTATATACTTGTATGTGAGATCTATGGAAGAGAATCTCGTTTGCTGAGAAATGAGATACTTATAAAGGAATGAAGTGAATGAGAAAGAGTAGGAGCATATAATTAGTCTCCTTTTGTTGTCTGTATTTGAAAGCTCTTTTTTTTTGGTAGTGAAGCTAAAAGGATACATCAGTAAGAATTTCAATTTCTGATTCTTTTGTTATTCTTTTGAAGATATAAAAAATTTGGAAGCAGAAGTACAAGCTTTGGAAGAGCTCTCAAAGCAGTTATTCCTTGAGATATATGAACTCCGTCAAGCAAAGGTCTTTCTTTTGTGCTAGTTAGTTGCTCATTCTTATTCCAGTACATTGAGTCTTCTTTTTTACACGCATCATCTGTTACTCATAAGGAAACATGAAACACTCTTAAGCTAGCCTTGCCTAGGTAATTCATTGTATTGTCACTTTAAAATTCATTTTCATTCCATTTCCTAGTGTCAGTGTCATGATTATTGGGTCCTGAAGCAGGACAACTGCTTTAGGTACTTGCTAATTTCCCATGGAGTAATTCTTCTGAATGTAGTTCTGTGATAATTTTGATTCTGAGTTGTTGACTGTGAACGTTACTGGCTAATGTTTTTCATATGTGTATTGCTCATGTTATAATTATCTCCAGATTGCCGCTGCATTTTCTCGGACATGGAGAGGACACCTGCAGAATTTGTTAGGTTATGCTTTGTCAGTTTACTGTATCTACAAAATGATAAAGGTAAGACATCATCAATCTTCTTCTTCTTTCCTTTGTTGTTATGTCTTCAAACTTTTCATAAGGATATCTCGAGTTTTTGCTAAAATTTCTGCTTATGTCAAGCTGTCAGTTGGATTTTATTTTTGCAAACTATAGAGCATTACCTGCTTTTCTAGTTGATTCTGAGGAGCTTTTTTTAACTTGGGTTTGTTGTAATTTTGTTCTGCAGTCTCTTCAAAGTGTGGTTTTTAAAGAGGTAAGAACCATGTTGCTCAAAAAGAATCTTCTGGATCACTGCTGCTATTTCCTTGAGCTTTGCATATTACTCGATCCTTGCAACACATTATTAATTACTTAATACAATTTAATGAGACATTAATCTCCTTTTTCAGGCAGCTTCTGTTGATCCAGTGACAATGACAATCAGCATATTCTTTCAGTTCTTTGATATTGGCATCAATGCTGCTCTGCTATCACAGGTAAATAGATAAAATTTGCTACTTCACTATCTGAACTTTATATATGATATTTGTGTCGATTAAATAATGACCCAAGTACACAATCATCAACCAATGGTGAATCATGCCATTGTTGTTCATCTCACTAATTCTAAGATGGAGAAATATTTTGGTTCTGACATTGCTTTTACTTTCTTTGTTTTTTTTTGCTAACAGTATATATCATTGTTATTCATTGGAATGTTGGTTGTCATCTCTGTTCGAGGCTTCCTGACGAATCTCATGAAGGTATTTTTTTTTTAAATTTCATCATTAATCTTTCCAAGTGATATGTGCTACGACTATTTGTCTGTGACAGTCTGTAGCTAATCTTCTGTTGCTCTGACCTTAAGATCCAACAAAGTATTAGGCATTCAAAAGGATTAGCTATCTAGTTTTAACTGGCAATGTAGGATGAAAAACTAACACTAGAGATGTAGATTTGATTCCATTCATCTTTATAAGAAGATATAAATTTTCTTTACTAAGTTTTTTCTTGTTCAATGTTGAGATAACTCCTATTATTTTCAACATGCAGTTCTTCTTTGCAGTTTCTAGAGTTGGGAGTGGATCAACTACTAATGTTGTCCTTTTCTTATCTGAGATCATGGGCATGTACTTTGTGTCGTCTATCCTTCTGATAAGAAAAAGCCTTGCAACTGAATACAGGTATATTAATTTGGTGCCTACTGTGCATCTTCATCTCAGTTTGGCCTTTTGACATAAAGGTTATATTATATGCTGGTATAGAGTTTGGCTAAAATTCTATGCTTCTATTGCTGTTTGCTGTGTTGATTTTATTGGAGGTTTCCGGTCTTGCTTAGTTGTAATATCTATTGAAAAGACAAGTTATTATTGGATTTACCTGGAACATTTGATGAATTACTGTTACTCTGACTACTCCTGAAACTGAGTCAACGACAAAATATTATTTTAGGTATCCATTGTTCTTGCATAGTTGCAATGCGTGTCAAAAATGGAAGTTATTGTCACAATCAATTTACTTGGAATGTTTGATGACTTGCGCTACTCTGATATTACCTCTGAAATGTGAGCAGACGACAAATTATTTTCCTATAGGGACTGGAAAATGTATTGTCTAAGGAGTTAACATGGGTAGGATACCGACATATCCTTGCTGCATTAACTCTCTGTTCCCAAATACTACCGCAGTATTAGTTGGATACTGAAACTTGCATCCATATTGTCCTATATTGTGCAAATCAATATCAGATTTACATTTTTACTGAGCCGGATACACAACTCTTTGTGATATCCAGCACGACTTGAGTATTGATTGTCAAATTGAATGTATGATGATGGACACATTTTCAGCCCTGGTTGTATCACCATAGCTCAGTGCTGCAAGATGAACTAATGGGCGCTTTACAGCACTAAGAGATTCTTATTCTTGCGGAATAATTGGAATTGTTGCTTGTTAATATTTCCTCACATGTTCACAGATATGTTTGAGAACTCCTGCAGAATTGCCTTGTCATGAAATTTCCACTGAACTATATACTGATCTGGATGACAGGATGATCATAACTGATGTTTTAGGTGGGGATATTCAATTTGATTTCTATCACCGTTGGTTTGACGCAATATTTGTGGCGAGTGCTTTCCTTTCCTTACTTCTTCTTTCTGCACAATACACTTCACGCCAAGCTGACAAGCACCCAATTGATTGATGTCTCGCGGCAAGTGTGCATACGCTTATTCTATGTTGATAATTGTTTGAGGTAATTCCTGTCCTTTCTTATTTATTCTTTTTTTAATTTGATATGTGATCAAAGTCATGCTGGTACAGAGCTCAAGTTATGTTCCTCTATTACAGCATTCTATATAGCAGTTATTACGTGGAAGATTTCTCATTTACGGCATCCGGGAGTGTCTATCGTCACTATTAGCAGGGAGAACTGTTGTTCGCTGTTACAGATGTTCTGACTCCTTGCTATTTTTGTGCTTGCATGGTGGCCAATGGATTGAAGAGTACTGATTCTGTAATGTCAAATTCTCAGAAAAGCTGTAAAAGTTGGCCAGATCTTATTTAAGTTGGAGCTCGCCGCATATCATGCTCTCAGCCCTTTATTTGTGCTGAGGCATAAATTCTAATTTGTAAGTGATATATAGTTATAATGTTCAAATTTCTCAAAAGTTCGTTTATAGTGGAGTGAAAATGTCTGCAATGGTTGCAGTCACTTTAACTGCGTTGTCGAGGCAATCCTAGAGTTGAGTGTGGCGATGGTGATATAGAACATTAAAGATTTTGATTACTGGAGTTAATAGAATATAATGCCCTTATTGACAGTCTGCTATTTGGAGTAATTGTGACTATCAATGCTGCAGTTGCGAAGAGTGATTGATGGAATGTGAACCAATTTATTCCCGAGTCGCACTTTTATTTGTCATTCTCCTCCAAATTTGTATGGCACCTGCTATTACGCATGCAATCTATGTTATAGCTAAAGCAACCCTCCGTTGATGTTTACGTGTCATGGGACAATAAAAGAAGGCACTTTATGCCAGGTAAGTTTTGACGGTTTGCCACATTTTGATTGTCCCAAATAGTTTGGGAGGAGGACATCCACATTGATATTTTCTTTTAAAGGTTAAAATATAGATGCTAATATACGGAAAAAAGAAAAGGAAAATCCTCTTTTGTGTTTTGAGGGGAAAGAAGAACCAAACGAAACGATTCTCCTTGTGTTCCCCTTCCCCTTCCCCTGAAGCAAGTATTAGCTATCTGCTGAGCTCACTAAAGCTTAACGCCTTGACTAATCCGGCTTATGTTATACCATACAATACATACGCTGTTTCGAATAAAAGGAGTGTGGAAAATAAATAGTGGCAATAAGAAACGAGGCAAAAAGGTTTCGTCCTACAGAGATTCAAAGTTCAAATATCCCCCGCATGAGCCCCCCGCCACTATAAATACGATACCCGCGTGAGAACTGCGAAGCCTTCCGCTCTCCATTTTTTCCCCCCGATGAAGAAGAAAGCAGCGTCAACCACCAAATCCGTCTCGAAGGCGAAAGCCTTCCGCTCTCCTCTTCCCACCTCATCTCCGATCCGACCTCTTGATCTCACCTTCCTCGCCTCCGCTTCCAAGAAGTCGAAAATCGAAACCCTAACCCCTACCTCGATCCCCTCTTCTCCACATCCCCAAATCCTCACCACCGTCGCCGATCTTAAGAGCCTATCCTCCTCCCGCTCCGATTCCCTCAAGCGGCACCTCGATCTCTGCCACTCCGAGGTCCTCAAGGAGTTCGATGCTTCCCACACCAGGATATCCAAACGGTTCAAGGTAATCCCCAATGCTTTCTGCTTTGAATCCAGCGATCTGATCTAGATCTGCCTCGGATTAAGCCAAGAAACTAGTGTCCTCGGCTCTCTTGTATCTTCGCGATCCATGTAGACTGCGATACGAGATCTCGAACGAATCATTACTTTTACAGATAAGAATTCCATATATCTTATTTTGTCTGCAGTAATCTTGACAAAACATCATCTAGTCATATGGTGATGCATTAGGATCCATATTCTCCAGAGCTTAACTACGTTGAATAAAAGGATAGTTCGTTGTATTAGTGCGTCCGATCGGGCAGAAGTTGGCATGTGCTAAACGGCATGAAGAATTGGATTTATACATTTACATTTGGTGATCGACTTATCAAAGAGTACAAAGAATTATTTTTTTTCTCACCTAAAGACTTGTCCAATGTCATCAGGGTTCTGTTATAATTTCAAATGGCTCGTATGTACTTCCGTTGTGTATAGATAGAACTTATATTCCCTATTTTGTGTATGATGAATTCCTTTCCTCTCCAGATCCAGACTCAGGCTTGTCTGCAGCTAACAGAAGAAGTTGAAAAGGAGTACAAGAAGATGTCTGATAGGATCAGGGAAAACGCAGAACTGATAAATGTCTGGGCCTTCACTGTCCCAAGTACTGAATCTGCATTGTGTTTGTCTTTTCAATAAAATAACCTAATCTTATATTTTTTAGGCCTCGTATGTGGAGTTCTTGGCAGAAGCGCAGTTAACTGCATCTCGTGGTAGGCTATATTAGCAAAGATTGTTAAACAATCCTACTGTCCTTATGAATCAAGAACAGGCGTCATTTTCTTGTAACTTCTACATACATGGATCAGCTGGTTAATAAGCTCAAACAGCCAAAGGAACAAGAAAAAGCAAACTAACTAAAGCAAGAATAACCATCATTATATGAGTGATTATTTGCTATGCGGTTTTCTTTCGGTTTTTATCTTTTCTAATTGATTATTGGTTATTAGCTTGCAAGGTGTCCGTTTCAGAGCTTGCACAATCCATGGAGAAGGCTATTGATAGCTTGCGCACCCGCTACAAAGCGTCGTCAACTCCAGCATAATTACCCTTTGGGTTTGATGTAATGCAAATTCTGGGTAAGTACCTATGCACTCATTTTTAAAATGTTGTCTCTTGAATTTCTTTTGTAATTATTGATGATTATTGCACTAATAAAGTCTAACCTTAAAAAGTGATTGACTAATAATTTAACCCATTTATTTTCCCTTCCAGGATGACATCTCTGGACCGCCGGCTAGCTGATCACATTCTCCGCTACATACAGTATGATGAATATGAGGTATTCATGTACATAAGATGAATACATTAGGGTCATGTTATAACAATTTCTATCAGGAGTCCGTGCTTCAGTTTACCATACACTCTGTTATCCATATCATATAGACTCTATAGCTTAGAGAAATTCTATTCTCAAGAACAGAACATGGCAGGCCAGCTCTGGTCTTTTCAGTATCAATGCCAAACCTGACATCAATAGAAAGAGCATAGCAGGTCTTCTTCATCTCTTCTCGTTAAAATTATGGCAGAAATAAACACAATTTTGCTGAGTACAATGGATAAATCAATTCAAAAGCAAGTCTGTTATACATGACGTGAATCATATAATTGATAGAGAAAGGGTTTAGCAAGCACACGACACGAACAACCTTCGGAGTTACATGTGAAATCTAGACTTCAGCACGAATTACAAGAAAGAAATTGTTGACCATTATTGCCTACTCCTGGAAATCAGAAGGCTGCAATATGGATTGAAATAAATTAAAACGGACAAAGATCACGGTGAGAGTCTGTGTGTATATGGAAAAAGGAAATGCACTACACTGGAGCGCGTACAAATGGATACTATAAAGTTTAGAAACAACATACCCAGTGTTGCTACAAAAATATTGTAGCTCATCATGCTGCATTTAGATTTTGTAACCGAGCTTTGGCCAAGTCCACTTGTTCTAACCAACATGACGAGAGAAAATTTTAGAGGGATGATGACTGTGAAAGGATAAGGTACTATTCTTAGGACACTTACTCTGTTCAAATGCTATGGCTGATTTTATGTTCTTACGGAAGAAGATGTTTCCGTTTTTCTGATATACGGCCTGTTGAAAAACAAGCATTAACATCCTTGTAGCTACAAAGAAAAAGAAACATGAAATCCGAAGATATGATTGAACTCAGTTTGATTTACGATCGCTATGTTGTCCAAGAAGATCTTTCTATGATAATTTTCTCAAGAATACGAAGGCAAATACAACGAGGGCAGTGAAAAGAACAAGGAACGAGGAGGAGAACTAACTCGAGAGGGCGGCAGATTGTTTAGCTCGGTTACAGCGACCTCGTGCCCTCGCATCTATTACACGAAAAAAAGGAGCACAAAATATGAATATACTCTGGAATGTGGGAGATGGGAGCAAGGTAGTGACGATGACATCAAGTTCTGACCTCTTTGAGGAGATCGATTCTAGGGTTCTCCGTAACCGGCAGCGAAGGGGTGGTGGGATTAGAAACCCTAGCCGAGGACGACGCCATTCCACCGGACTGACCTGGGAGAAGTTGGGATTCGGAGAAGGAAAGGCGTAGAACGTCGGATTTCGAATCTCATGTCAGGGTTCGGGTAAACCTATACTTTGTCCGTCCTCCTTAACGGGTAACTAAAATTGCTTAACCAGTCTGGATCCGGATGCAGAACAGAGTTATCGGATTCACATCCCACTCATTAGATCCTTTTTTAAACTTGCGAAGTGGATAAGCATTGTTATCCCTCTAGAGAGGGGAGAGCGGAGAGCTGAGAGCTCGCGAGCCCCGTCCCCATGGATTCCCTATCCGCCCTTCTCCCCAGTTCTCCCCTGACTCCTCTCCACTTCTCCCGTTCCCCTCGACTCCTTCCTCTACAAAAACTCAAACCCCGTCTTCTCTACCACCTCTCTCCCCTCGCCGCTCGCAAGGGCCCTCGCGGTTTCGGCCCTTCGGCCCAGAAGACCCGGAAGCGAAGGCAAAAGAAGAGAACCGAATTCGACGACGAGGAGGACGACGAGGACGACGACGACGACGATGAAGGCGATGAAATTGGCTACGATAGAGAGGAGGGGACGATTCCTGAGGTGGTAACCAACAGGATGATGCGAAGGATGGGGCTCTCCGTTGGTATACCGCTCTCCTTGGGGCTTCTCTTCTTTCCCTTCTTCTATTACCTCAAGGTGGGGGCCAAACTGGACGTGCCTACTTGGATCCCCTTCGGGGTCTCGTTCTTCTTTTTTGGATCGGCGCTTCTTGGTGTCAGCTACGGGATCGTCTCGGCGAGCTGGGACCCACTTAGAGAGGGATCTTTGCTGGGGTGGAACGAGGCGCAGCGGAATTGGCCCGTTTTTTGGGACTCGCTTAGGGGAAGAAGGAAGTAGAGGGGATGAATCTCTCTCATTTTCTTTTCTTTTCTTTTTTTCTTAACCCTTAGCGGCTCTTCTGCTTATTGTATTTACTTCACTTGGCATTTGGCAAGAAAGATAAATGTTGTCCATCTATTTGTTGATACATAGGGAAGTCTTGCCTTATTTTACCCATCAGAACTCTAATTGGGGCGCGGCGCTAAGGGAAAGAGAGCACGTCGGATAGGGAGTTCAGTTGGAGATTTCCTACATGGGTAAGGATTATATAACTACTAGCGTTGCCTCGCACACTATAATCTCAGGTATCACATTTTTATCGTAACACTTTGCGGTCTTTTCATGTGTTACTTTTAACCCCGCCATACATAAGATATTTATGCATCAACAACATTATGTAACAAATTCTCAGATAATCGTAGGCATTATTAGTCACAAAAGCAAGTTATAGATATGTCAGGTCAGCGCCATCTTTTACAGCATCGCATCGTCGCAAAAACCAATAGCCCAAACCCGGAAGACAAACTTTGCAACCGTGAATAAAAGCAGAACTAGATGCTCACCAGACATCGAAAGGAAAAAAGTGACAGGGGTGAGCACGCCTTATTTAGTTAGCTTAAAAGAAAAGGAAAAGAGAAGGCTGTCCCTTCCTTGATGCCAGCACGAAGTGAGATGCCACACTTGACAGACAGGCGCGCGCGCGCGCACACACAAGTACCTGCCTTATTCAGCCGACAACCTTTCTAGTACATCTTCTACCAGCAGGGATGTCGTTCGACCTTGCAAGGAAGTCAGTCTGGCTGTGCCAACCTCCAGCCTTCATTGCTGGAGGTGGTTGCTTGAGAGATTGATGCTTACCACCAGAGCTCAGCGACATCTGACCCAACTTCTCGGTCATATTTGAAACCTTACTGGACGCTACTCTGCTGCGTGCCATTTTTTCAGGCACATCAGTTGTACTGCCAGAACTGCCAACGTATCCTGCTGCTCAACAATAAGAAAACCATCATAATTGTACATTTATAAAAACATCGGCAAAGAACTTGACAATCATCAGGTCTGGTCATTCTAGTATGAGTCACTCATCAAGTAATTAGATAATGAACTGCCACAGTTTCTGCTATGCAATAAAAACTAAAGACTGGGAACTTATGAAAAACAGGAAATCTACCTGGAATGTTTCTTGCTACTGGTCTAGTGCGGGATTGTTTCATGTTCTTCATGGCTCTATCATTCTTTTCTGACTCCTGCAAATTAAAAGTTTAGACAGGAAAAGTAAATCAGATGTACCATAATATACTGAGTTGCTAACCTGGCGTTCCATCTCAAGTTTCCTTTGCACACCTACAATGAAAACATCAACAAAAGTATAGTTTAAGAGGAACCTTTGTTTAGAAAAGAAATGTGAAGCCTTCTATCAAATTACCCGTTCTCAAAGAAGAATTTGATTTTACTGTCAAATAATTGCTAGCAGGCTTTGATGCAGAAAGAGCCCCCATTGAATATCTTCGACCACTCTTTTGCTCCAAAGACCCCTTTACTGCACCTAAATAAATGACAAGCAACATATTACATATGTCAGTAAGCCATGAGTGAAATGCATCATTATGCAATTATATAGATGAGATAAAAAAACTAACCATATGGAGGTGTCTTGGGCACTCCAGCCACTCTTGGACGAAGGGAAGGTGGAAGATAAAAGCAAGGCTGCCAAGGACAGGATGACAGAAATAATAAACTCATTCAAAACAGATAAGATGATCCAATTCATCTCAGTGATGACAGACATAAGGAATGTAACCTGAAAGAAAGCATGATGCAGCACTTCTGCAGCTTTGGGTCTCTTGCCGGGATCCCAGGAGCAAAGTGACTGCAAAATGTGGTCCTCGACATTAGATGCCAAACCTTCTTATTTATCTGAGGAAACTCTCACCACAATTCCAGGAGCATACTTACAGAAATGAGGTCTATTGCATCCTTGCTAGCTGATGGGATTAGTACAGATAGATGGACACTTGACACCTGCATGGAAGAATATTCAATTCCAAGTTACATTTGTAATTTTCAATGTCATTGCAAAATAAAGCACAGCAAAGCAACTTGATCAGTACCATGCCTTTCTCCTAAAAAGTGGGTCCTCCTAAAACTCAGATCAAAATAAAAGACCACATCTAACCAACCACCTATTAAACTGGAGATGTAAGAGCTTCAGCGAAAGCAGGTCTGGGAAGGGAAGGGAAGGTGTTGAAGCAGCCTTACATTCCTACTCAAGGGGTTGTTCTCATTTGACAGATGAGACAATTAAATATACTAGATATGTAATATGTTCAACTGCTTTGGAGAAAAATAACCTGTGGAAACTGGTACTTCATGACACCAGCAAGTTGCAATCCCTCAGTCCATGAAGTCTCATCTGGACACCCTATAACGCTGCAGATTTTATAAATCTCGTCTGCTTCACTGAAGGAATATTACCAGCACAGAAGTATAAGGTGATCATTGTGAAGGAAGTATAAAAAAACTGGAGTACAAATTGCATAATTAGAATACAATCGAACTGGTTAGGAATAAGTCCAGGTTATGCATGGCCACATGCAAACAAAAGCAACCAAACATACAATATTAATATAAACTAGCAAGCAAGATTAACATATGGCATAATTAAAAATTAACAGGTTATCATTAATACAGGATGTTCTAACACCTTGGTTCCTCAACTAGTCAACTTCTTGTCACATGTCTCGCAACTTAGGGGGAAAATGTAGAAATAACTGACACATCAATTATATAGTAAATGAATGAAAAAACTCTAACTAGATACAAAACTAACAAGATATTAATTGTCTTTCATGGGCTTTAGTTGGAATATGGACGTAACCATGCTTTAATATACCTTGTTAATTTGTTAAATCACTTGGCTTAAGTTGTTAGCATTATCCTAAGTATCTCCAGGCTGCACCTGGATTTTTAGAAGGTGAGGCCCACCGCTTATGGTCCTACAACCCTTTTAATCCCTATAATTTTTAAGAAAACTCAGGAAATAATGTTGACCTTCTAATAAAAATTATATGTACCTTGAACCAGGAAAGAGAGGGCGAAGTGTCAACAGCTCAGCCATGATTGCACCCATTGCCCACATATCTACAAGGTGGCACCAACACGAAGACCATGAATAACATGCACAATATATTCATCTAATTGTACCACATTACATATTAATTGATCACTTACCAACAGCAGAATCATAGACAGATGACTGAAGCAACACTTCAGGGGCCCTATACCTAAGATAAACAAAGGCATATAGATCAAAAATAAAAGCAGTTGAAATTTTAGATCAAAGATAATAAATGATCTACCAGCGAGTAGAAACATATTCTGTGTATGGTGGTTCTGAAGAAACTTCCCGAGCAAGACCAAAATCAGCAATTTTAATAATTTCCTTGCTGACCAGCAAGTTTTCTGCAAAATCTCACATAAAATAAGAGTGTTATTCAACTTCAAAAGTTTGATGCAAAAGAAGTAAAGAATTGAAGATTCATTATATAACTTCTATTTAGATATTCTAAAACAACAAATTTTTTGCTTGAATTGCAATACCCTTTGACTAAGGTTGAACAATAACCTCATATTTGTTGGATGGGATAGTTCTTCCTTATACCACTTATTGATATGCCAATAATTGGTTGTAGAGTTCTAATGAATTTGATTTGCAGCAGCTCAATTAAGTTAACGCACCAAAGTCTTACAAAAATTCTATATAATCTAGCCCAAGGAATTCTAGAAAAAGAATAAAGGACATTCTAATCTCAGTAATCAGGCTTCAGCTGAGTAAAGCAATATACCAGGCTTAAGGTCACGATGAAAGTAGCCACGTTGGTGCATGTAAGCAAGGGCCTGAAATATCTGAAAACACAAATTTCGAACTTCAACCTCCGAAAAAACCTTGCTTCTATCTTTCATGAGCTGGTAAAGATTACACTCCTGAATTTCAGATAAAAAGGAAACTGTGAGATTCTACGATAAGCAATTACTTGTCAATAAAATGCACATATACCCATACCATGTATTCAAACACAATGTATAGTATGTCACTTTCTCTTATGACCTCCTTGAGCTTCACTATGTTGGGATGATTCATCCGTCGCAGTGACTTCAACCAAAAATAATGAAAATCAGAATAAAGACTTGCAAGTTGCAACTATATTATTATAACAAATACATTTTGTTCCCATTCTAACTTACCTTCACTTCACGAAGACTTATACATTCCTCCCAAGAATAATATTTTCTCTTCATTTTCTTGATAGCAACCTACCATATACCCAAAAAAAAAAAAATTATGTCAGCTATGACTGTATAACATCACAGAAGGCCTTGTTTATTTTTCCAGCACTAAGTACACATTTTCCTTGAGAATCATTATAAATGACATACCACTTCACCAGTCTGCTTGTTTATAGCACGCCAAACACTCCCAAAGGTTCCATCACCAACTTGCTTAATTACCTTATATCTGTAACAAGCAGAAATGTCTTAAAAAAGGGTCATGAATAACTTGGCAAAATCTAGAACATAGCAACTTACCTGTCCATTGTTGTTCCAAAATTTTGATTATTCACCTCCTTTATTCCTGCTAACAAAATCACTTACTATTGGCAAGAACAATATGAGATCTCACAAATCTTTTCTGACTGAGAAAAATAACTCTTGCTTTAAGTTACGGAAACCTAGACATGTTGCAAGATATATGGATAATCAGATCTGACTGCAACATATGCCACTTGAAGTTCTATCTCAGATATCTGTTCTGCACAAGATGTTGTTGCCAGATTATAAGCTCTGAGATGATGTTGCCAGATTATAAGTACCATTTGAGATTAACCATCCTGGTCAAACACAATATATGCAATGCCCTGGACAACCACTGACTATTAAAGGTATCCTGGGTTTCTCCACAAAACTTATGCACAGGTTCTTAGTAAACACGTTCAGTTGTGAAAGAAAAGACAGCAAACTGACACATTGAACATCCAGCAGATCTGAATGGATCTAAAGCAAACAAATATCCAACTAGCAATGAGGAAACAAGATCTGTCAGCAGAAGAGATTTAACCCTGATAGAAAAGGTATAATATTAATATCCTACAAAAAGATCATATGCTTCTTCTAGTTGTACGTTGTAATAATGTAAATACATCAAACATACCCCACAAATAACTTCTCCGATTTGTAATACTATAAGTTTAACCCCGAGCGAAAGCCGTGTTGGTAATGAACTGTCAAAGAAGACAAACATCCAAGCAAATGAACATGATATCAGATACCATAGTCCAATGAGTAGCAAGCTGTATCACCTGTCGAAGTGCAACATAGATCCAACACCAAATTCAGAACTAAGCTGCATTGAACTGCCCTCGGCAAACATGAAACAGCAGCTGGCAGCTAAGTATAATTGACAAAAGGAACGAGACTGAAGTCTCCACAAGCTGCAAAGAGCCAATCAGTAGTTTCTTGGAATAACAATACTCCGCGCTGGATAAACCATGATGGAGGACCCACTTGTTCCATGTCTCAGTGAAGACTGTTAGTTTAACAGAATTCTACAGGGGCGCAGCCTAGGAAAAAAAAAAGTGAAGAGGCAAATTTATTAGCAAAATTGATAATCACAGTGCAATATGTAGAAAAACCTAAAAAATCAGTACTTAGCATTTCAGCCATTTCTTAACAAGATTCAATTCCTAATTTAAAAATTCTCATTTACTGCACAATACCGTAACGAAACACAATTAATTTAATCCAACATATATTTCAAAGTCCTATCGTCATACAGACCTGCAGAATGGTGACACTAGAAACAGAAACCTTGAAAGCTCATCCCTATTGTACACTGTAGATAAGCCAAAATTGGAGCACCTCTAGTATCAAAGCCAGGCATGATTTCTAAGTTCCAAGCCATATTGCTAGTACTGCGCCATCCAATAAAAATATAAAGCCTAACCAGTATTTCTTATCATAATAAACAAAATGCGATCACATATGTACTACCAATGAACATGGAGAAGAATCTACAAGTAATGAGGTAGTCACATGAAACAAATAAATATAGCTCTAAGGATCGCAAATGATTACAGCATCATGCTTCGTCGTCTACCACAACGTAGCTGATATTTCATTTTTATATCAATTTAAAAATGTCATCCTAGCTATTCGAATCAGACTCAGGTACATATTCCCGGAGAAAACAAAATTCTAATCGGAGTTCAATAAACAAATTTCCAGATGTCCTCAAGGTATATAGGACATCACAGCCTTTCCTAAATGTCATGATAAACTAATCACAAATTTCTCAATCTTTATTCTTTTGGCAAGAGTCAACACGTCTGGCATCATCTTCTTATGGAAAGTATGTTCTTCAATTCTATCTTCCCCATCAAGTTCACCTCAAAAACCTGCATAACTGCAAAGTATCTCATCGACGTGATCGTTGCCGCATTCTAATTTTAGAAGGATCCACGCATAACCCTTTCAAATACATTGATCGTAGATATCTCATACAGATTCAGATGGAAGACAAGCACGCTGCGGATCCGACATCACGACTCAGAGAGGAATCAAACAGAAACCCTAAATTCACCACGGATCCATCCTTAAGACCGACATCAAGATTCATACGATCACAAACCCTACCGCGCAAAATTCCACGGAGAACGAAACCCTAGCGATCGGCAGATCCACTCGCAAAAATCGTAACCCCAGTTTCGCCATCGATCAAATCCAAAGAAACCGAAGGAAAGAGATTCTAGGGTTTGCTCTCCCTCAAAACGCACAGATCCACGAAGAGAAAGCAGAAGGAAACGGAAAATAACCAAGGAGGGGGGAAGAGAGGAGGGAAGGGATCGATACCTCTATGCCTTCGAGATTCGGGCATAACCACGGCAAGGTGGGGGGGGGGGAACGTCCTATCTCACCGCTGGGATCGTAGAGACATTATACAATTATATAAATTCTGAAATAAAAGAGATGACGTATAATTTTACTATATGCCCCCTCAGGAAACATCTTATTACATACTTACCAACTGGCCTCATTGACAGGGAAGGTTGCATATGTAAAAAGGCAGCGAGGAATGGGGGAAAAAAGAGGAAGAAGAAATAACGTTAGGAGATAAATCGCTCGCGAGTTGGTTACGCTCGATCTCGGTTATGCTGTTCCTCGAGAATATTTTTCCTTAACGAGGCACGGTACATTTTCCTTTATACGGCAATGTGGTGGAATGTTGTCCTTAGTGGAAGCGGTTTTTGGTTACAACCAGGCAAAGGGATAGTGTAAGGAAATGGAGCGGGGCCCAAAAAGGCGGTGGGTGGGGAGCTGGAGAAAGGGTCGATGCGGTGGCGCCACGTTGCAACGTCCTTCTGGCCTTCCTTTTTCTTTCCGGTGGCGTGGGGTCACCGCCGGGATCCTTTACTTACTTTGGGGTTTAAAAAAGCAAGACAAATAGACAATGATGGAAACTTGGGGTAAACGCACCCCTGTTTTGTTGCCACACATCCACGTCAACCAGATCCAAATCGTAATCACTCGAGAAGATTATGTGCTTGAGATAATATTTAATACTTACGTAAGAGATATAGGTAAGTGATTAGAAAATACTTAAGGAGATATAATTTAATTAAACTTTTATTAAGTTAACTATAAAAGCCATAAATATTCTTATTCTGATATACATTCATTATTCTCAATTAATAGTACATACGTATTTTATCTGATAAATTACAAAGATAATATAATTATAAAAATAAAATAACATCACATATAAATATATAAAAAATTAAAAATATATACGTAAATAAAGAATTTGTTAGGTTTTATATGCAAAAGAACTTGTTAAATAATAGAATATGAAGGTCAGTGACGAATTGCAAAAGAAAGAAAAGGTTCAAATGGATGACGCTCTCTTTCTGACAGTTTATTTCTGGTTGCCGCAAGGAAATTCAAAATTGCTACTAATCGACATGGCAAGAAACGTTGTACATTTGTATCTGAAGCCGAAGTGATAAGGAAGTGATTCACAAGTCTAAAAATTACACCCAAAAAGAAAACACCTGATATTATCCAAATTTAACATCTTGATCCGAAGTTTTTATACTTATTGGTCCCACAAACTGCGACATAACTACTTGAACAAATAAAATACAATTCCATCGCAATTCTCACCCTTGTTGCCTTTTGATAAAGAATTGACACTGGAATCTAAGGAATACTATTATTGAAGAAATCTGCGCTCCCCTTTAGGGGAGAATGATATCTCACCAAAGGGACTAAAACAGACGTCTCTGAAAATTTTTATGAAGAGTACCAAAGAAGACTTGCAATCTGTGTCGCGTTAAATGTGAATTCTTTGAAAGAATTTGAACTTTCTATGCTATGTACTTCCTTCCACAGGAGGATTAGCATTCTTTTTACCACCTCATTGCTGACTGCTCTTAGCATACCAAATCTTCTTTTGACATATTAACAGTTTCTCCTTCTCAACATTGTATTCAGTGTCTTGTTTCTGGCAACCCCATCTCATCCCTTTAGCAACTGTCGCTATAGAGTCAATGAAATAGTTAGACTCACGGATTATTGCGTAACCATTTGGACGTAGGATTCGATCCATCTCAAGGAGCACATATTTCATCTCGCATCTGTCGCAATGTAAGACAATGTCAGTTACATGCTTTGACAGGGACACTGGTGGTGTTTAAACCTTAAGTAAAAATAAGAGCATGCCTCATAATGCTAAAACAAGGTACATATACTGAGTACACAAACTTTTGGTGCAGGTGTAAATATATAAGAAGAAATGATACAAACAAGTAGAGTTCACATAATTTACCTGTGAGACTCGGCAGTAAAGAGACCGTCAAGATGCAAGAGATCATAAGTTCTTGGATATGTCGAAAATGCCTCGCACCTATCAAGGACAGTAAAACAGAAGTCAGTAAATGCGATTAAGTACCATAGCACATACAATTAGAATTACAGTTTTGTACATTTCAGCGATTCATGTAAGGTTTTATATATTAGGGTCACAACTCGATTTAAATTATGAATGACTGCACACAACTAAGATACCATATGCATAAGTGAGTCATGCCCCCAAGATGAACTTCTATTATAGCCCTGAAGATTCTCTCATGCAACAAGATAAACATCTAACTCTGTCTCTACATGCTTCACATTAATATCTTTCAAAGCCAGTCCACTCCAAACATATATTTATAGGGAGTGTGTCGATGATGAAGTAATGTAATGCTTACCAGTCATGGTAGGCACCAATAAGTCCCCTGTCATAGACCACGCCAAGGGAATTTGCTCCATAAGAAGAGACAACATTCATTACCCACACAGGATCTTTGATAAGAGCTGCCGCAAACCCGCCATACAGTGTATTCATATCCATAACATTGCGTATTTTATCACTTCCAAGAGCAGGAAGCAATGTCTTGTAGTGTTTCACCCTCACCTTCCACTTACTGTCATCATGCTTGAATCCACCAGAATTCCCACCAGGTAACATGGAAATGCGTTCTGGAGCTATATGCAACCGGTCAGGCCATTTAGGAGAAGATTTCAATCCCAATTTCTTCAAATTCTGGTTCGGGACAGTTAAACAGGAGCGCATGGGAGTATACCATGCAGAATCTGGATCCAAGCTGTCATCACACTTTGGAGGATAAGAAGCAGCAGTGAGCTTATCGTAGCAACTATTATCTGGAGATTTTTGCCACACGGCGATGTCATCTTTTTTATTATATAATTTGAAGCACATGCTACTTAGCAACTTCTTTAGTTTGTCGAAATCTGCTTTCTGTTCTTCCACTGTTGTGTTCCATCCCCGCCATCGGTTTTCATAGTTTACAGGTGGTCCAGAGAGCACCCAAAAGCCACCAGGCCTTAGTATTCGATGTACTTCTAGTAGGTAAATTCCACCTGGAAAAAATATCTCTAAGTTAAGAGTGATTAATCAATGAAAACGTCCTCCATCATTCAACTGAAAATACTTATGGAGAATGATTTCCAAGGGAACTACTGATATGACAATTTTTCAGAAATATCAGAACATAACTTACTACTAAGGCTTATGATTGATGGAAATAAAGGGCATTCAGATAGAAGCTCCAAGTGCTACTGGAAATGAAGGACAAAGTAGAATACAGATGTGACTGCAGAAATTTCAGAAATAAATAAAAGGGGGACAAAATCAATCAAAGTTTGTTTTCTTCCTTTTCATATCCGTGTGCATAATGAGGATTATCATCCTTCATATTGATATAGTCAGAAAGCATGTAATTATCCTTTTCAGACCTTCTAAATGAGATGATGGCCTGTACATGACAAGTTCTTGAGAGTTGTAACCACCTCTACAAGTTTGAGCAACCTATCCCCTTTCCTATATAGACACTTGAAGAAAAAGAATTACCAAATTCTGTCCATGGGATAAGACATCTGGAGCAGTGCGCCATATCAAATGAATTGGACGGGAAAGGAAGACGCTGAGTAGAAATAATGCCTAAAATTGCTGGAATGCCACGCTCAAGTGCAAACTGTACTTGAGCCTCATGATTGTCTCTAGGCGCAAGAGAAACAGTCAAAATTCCACGGTCTAACAGATCACCTCCCCAGCTAGCAACCTATGAGAACAAATGAGCAGCATGAGTTTAAGATGAAAAGAAAAAGGAAAACAAAACATAAAGCATATACGTGATCTTATTGATGCCAATATTAAACGGTATACATCTTCTTAGGTAGGTCGTTACAGTTGATACTTGATACGATGTACATGGAACACATCCAAAAACCCAAGTGACTCTGGTTAGTGATCGTTAGCTAGATGTATAGACAACTTCAAGTAAAAATCTTGACATAAACAAACTTGTCTCCACTAATAGCAAGCCAAAAATGGAACAGTTGTTTTACGTATCTATGGAATAATTAAGTTTTGACAGTAGCAAGCATGCCAACATCCAGCCTGACATTTAACAACCCAAAGTAAATTGTAATAGACTTCCAAAAATGAGATTTTTGAGTCTATACTCACTCCACAGCCAGTGTCTATAGCAGTCCGAACTGTCCCATCCTTCATTCCAGGTATTAAATTTTGCATCAAGTTAACATAAACCCCAACTCCATTCGGAAACATGGTACCTCCACCAGGAAAGAAGAACTTATCACCTTCTTTTCTAAGCCAGTGTTGATTCGATTTCTGGTTGTTTATCCAATCATAGGGTACATTCCTAAAGAACAGATGAAAGTGTAAATTACTCAGTAATTCAACATGTTAAACTATTAAATTCAAGTCCATTGGGGAAAAAAGATACTAGAACTACAGGAAATATATAAAGACAAGGGGGGGAACAGTACCTGTACCAACACTCATTTTTGCTTTTTGGCCATCTAATTGGTGGCTTGTATCCATCAGGAGGAGGGACTAAGCACTCTTTCCTTTCAGTCATTGGTGGACAGTGGCGTTCCATGAAAGTAAGCCTGTAATTACCATATTTCTTCCATCTCTGAGAAGAAAAAACAAAGAAATAGTTGTTCAAAATACAAGGAAGACTACACAATATCGATGCTAAATAATAGTATTGCTGCTGCTTCAAAGATCATGACTATGCAAATACATATCGCCAAAAAACTAATATAACTGTTATATCTTAAGGTGGACCACATACATCCTAAGAACTAAGCACCAAAATTGCTACCGCAGGTGGATGGAAGCAATCAGTCAATCACCTAACAAAATGTGAAAAGCCAAACTGCCGACCAATTCTGTTTCCACAGCTTTGGCAATGAAAGGCTATTTCTATAATCAATCAAACTTTCCAAATTATTTTTTCCAACATGTAGATATCATCTGTATTCCATCTACACAAATTAGTACTATGAATTAGAATATAAAGTATACCTTGGGATCTGTGCATGGCGTGTAATCTTGATGATCAATAGTGCACTCGGGGAATGTAACAGACTTCATTTGCAAGGGAGCTACCGTGGTATGCTTGGAAGGTTGAATAAGTGGTGCTGCTTCCTTTTGAAAGAATCTGTTCTTTTCCGAGCAATAGATACCTCCAAGATAGAATGAAAATCCACATAGGACTATAAACATTAAAGACATTGGCACAATTCTGGAACTTTTATCAGGGTAAGCCCCTGGCTTTGGATCTTTATTCTTCATCGTATGTTTCGAGTGAAGTACCTGTCGGGGAATTATTATTTTTTGGATAGATTGTTAAAAATGGAGACAAAAAATATATGTTGCATTAAAGAATAATACACCAGAAAATGTGGCAAAGTTAATGACTGATGAGTTATACAATGAAAGGGATCTGATATGACCACATGGAGTAGTCCCTGACTCTAACTACTCTTAAATAATTAATTAAACATGTAGTAGACCAAGTCCATTAATCATCAGTACCTAATGTTGTTTAAACTTTAAAGTCCCCGTGAGTCTCGTGACTTACCAAACCAAGCAAAGTCTGTAGATTTAGAAACTAACGAGTCTAAAGGAGTTAGTTCCCCAACAACTATCTTTCAAAGGCACAGGTCAAGCACGGAGACTTGGACGAAACAATTAAATAAGCGCAGTGAAGTGAGCTAAATCTGAACGATCTAAAGAACAAATGGCAGGAGAGGAGATTGGAGGTTGAATCAAACAATTAGATCTGACGACCATCCCACCAATCACAATCCCCTGACGGAAATGAAAGCAACTGCCTGTGAACAACCGAAATCTTCCAATCCAGTGAGTGAAAACAACAAAACCACTTTAAATAAATCCAAAATTAAAGTGCATCCCGGATCTATAGCTCGCTCCGATCTCTCGATCGCCAACCGCATTGCGGAATAAACTCTAAACAGAAGATACCCAACTGAAAAATCGATTACCCAGCCAGATCCGTAGGAAGAAAAATTGCAATCAAATGACCAGAAAGTACCTCAAAGATCTGGTAGTGTTGCTGACGACCGGGCTCTCTTCTTTCTATCAGTAGATCTGACGGAAAAGAAGAGAGCTCCGAGGTAGGAACTGCAACCACTCCCTTCAACTCGTAGTAGATAGAGTGAAGGAAAGAGATCGAGAGCGAACCGAGATCACCGGTTCTTTCCTTCTTTCTTTCGAATAGAATAAGCTCAAGAGTAAACTGGACCTCCAACCCGATAGCTTCACTCGTTTTTATAACTACACGCTGCGGATCCCTGCTTCCTCGAAACTAATATATCTTTATAGCTGTCTTTCCCTCGTTGGCGGTGACGAACCCCCACTCTCTCTCTCTCTCTCTCTCTCTCTCTCTCTCTCTCTCTCTCTCTCTCTCCGCTCACCGCGTTATACACGCAGGTTAAAGTGGGGGGTAAAACTACCGGAACTAAGTTAATGCAGCTAAGAATCGAAAGCTACCCCGTTAACTTCCCCAGCACATGCTTTTGTTACTTCTTTTTGCAGATAACGACCCACATTATAACCTTATTGCAGAAAACCCCTTTTTGATTGTTCCAATACGAGTGAAAAGGGATGGTTTTGTACTAGTGACAAAATTACAAGATCTTTTGAAATAAGGGTAAAATAAAGGTGGAGAATTGCAAATAAAGAAATTATTTTTCTATGGGACAAAAAGGGAAAGGACGATAGGGACTCGCAAGTCACAACGGTGGAAAAGAGAAGACTTTTGACAGAAAAGCAAAACGAAGTGGGGTATAGCTTGTTAAAAGGCAAAGGGGTCCCACGAAAACTAGTAGTCTAGTGCTAGTGGACTCGAGAGTGCAAGCTACTAATATAATCGATATTTTTTGGGGGATTAAAAGCTAGTAATCTATTAGAAATTTTTCTTAATCCTTCAAAATTTTAAAAACTAAATATGAGCTGAATAATAAATTCTACTTTTTATTAATATATTAAGATCCCCCTAAATTTTGATTAATATATTAAATCATTTAATTTAAATTTTAAACTATATATTTATCAAGCTAATCGTCTTTGTGACATTGCTTCAAAACGTGGTATTGTCGTAAGCTGTGAAATTAAACCACCACGGACTACCGTGTAATTTTTTCACTGTAATTAGTTAGAGTTATATTCTGCAGTAAAATCTCATACTAATTATTCTAGTCAAATAGTTAGGAAGAGAATAATCACTTGTACTTCGGACCGAAATACGATTTAGTGCAGCTTGGAGAGCACGATTTCCCTGTAGTGGTGGATACATGGCGACCTTTTACCTGCAGACGCATCATTCCAAAACAGTAGTTAAAAGTAAAATTAAAATGAATTTGTTCTTAAATTATAAGGCTAAATTACGTCTTTTTTTTTCCCCCACTACATTATCGATTAAAGCGAGAGGGACTGATTTGGGTAATCCAAGCAGGTGAATTTTTTTTTTTTACTTTTTGATTTTTGGACTTTGGATTTTAGAGTGTTTCCCATTCCCATCTCTATTAAGATATCACCGCCATAGGAGGGAAGAGGTCGTCTCTTCTTTCTCTTTTCTCTATTTTTTTCTATGGATTCCAAAAAGAGATGGATGCTTGAGCAATGCACTCTTAGCCTCCTTTCCATAGTGTCATTTGCTTGCGCAAATGCGGCGAGTCTTGGGGAGCAGATTTGGGCTCTCCTCCACTTCCACCTTCCTTCTATTTGTACTAGTTTTTTTTTGGCTACTGTGGTGGAGGGAGGTACGAGGCTAGATATCTTTCTCAGCTTCTCTCAATATATATATATTCATTCTCCTGCAATCAAGAATGATGTGCTCCTAGTTACCAACTTTCATAAAAAAAGATAAAACTCTGGATTTCGGTGAGCCACGACAGAATTGATGACGGGTCACGCCTTTTCCAACTCTCTGCATCAATCTGGAAGCAGATCACTCCGCGTGGGCCCCGTCTTCTGCCAAATGCCTATGAGCCGTACGATCACTAACGGACGGGTCGCCTAAAGGGGTCCTTGAATCGAAATATGGCTAACCCCGAGTACCTTTCTGAAAAACTTGCTTCGATTTTTTCCTTGTCGGTGGGGGTAATAGTCGGCGGACGGAGCTACAACTGTTGCTGCTCTGCGCTGTGAAGTTTGTCGCTGCCGGCTTTGTTGCCACGTGGTAAATTGATCCGAATCGCGTGGTGGTCATTGATCAAGTGGGTTTAAGATTTGGAAAGGATGTTCGGCGGTTTGGCTATTTCAGCGATCGATAGATAATAGATTCGAGATAATGGAGGGATCCACCTTAACAATCAAAAGTCAATTTTACTGGAGTCTGGACCTTTTAGTCAAGCAAACCTAACACCAGCCTAATTTTTAGTTCTTTATTTCTTTTCATGCTACTATTACTATATATATATATATATATATATATATATCTTGGTATATTTGGTTGCGTTATACATGGGATACTGAGTGTAATTAAAAATAATCAGTTACAGAGGCAGGCGGTAGTCATATGTCGGCAAGCGCGGCCGCACATTCCCAATTCGAATCTCACTGGGCAGATTTAACTACGGTCATACAAGTGGTCGTCTTGACTCCACTGTAGATTTGTAATGCTATATATTAATCTAACATTGGATTTTATGCAGTACAATGTTAAAATGAGAAAGAAGGAGAATAATTTTGTCCCCGAGTGTTGATCTGTCGGTGCCAAATGGAACCCACTTATCTCAATCAATAATTAGGGGTTGTTGTTTGCAATGAATAAATTACTTAAACTTGCGGGCAATAGATGGCCCGGCCCCTCTTAACCCATTACCATCATAGCATCACATGGGCATCATGCACTGGGGTTAGAGTTAGGGGTAAGTAAATTGGAGGACAGTACATCTGCTCTGCTACTTGTGACATAGCAGGTGTTTATAAAAGTAACTTTAAAAAGAGAGACAAAGCCCAAAGGGACAACAGGGTTGCTTTGCTCTTAAAATAAATGTTATTTGTTAGAGGAGGAGAAGAGTGATGACTGCCTTCATGTGGTCGCATGTGAATGGAGATGGAATCTCATTCACAACTCGTGCTGTCGCATTCGTGACAGTTGGGCATGTATGTGTTAGTGATTAAGGTGACTCTCACGCTCAGCATCATATATCTTGTTTAAATGTTTGATAGAGGAGGAGGAGGAGGAGGATCGTATTCTGAGACACATCCAAAAGGCTTATCGGGCCGGATCCAGGCCTGACAATGAGGGGATTGGATACGGGCCGAGTTGGGCCAATCCTTTTACGAGTTGTCTATGTTAAAAGACAATGACAAATATACCCTCACGCGGCGATAAACCCCACGCACGCGATTGCATCCTCTCCTTTTGTTTAGGGTTTGTGGAGAGCTCTTCGACTACTCTTCTCTCCCGCCGCCGCGCCTGCTCTTCAGATCTCTCGTTACCATGGCAACTCAAATTAGCAAGAAGAGGAAGGTGAGTCCTCGGAATTAATGGCACTAAACGTTGCGATCGTATTTCCTTGGAATGTTTTGTTCTCAAGTTTGTGTTTCTTTGTATCGCTTTCAGTTCGTCGCGGATGGGGTGTTCTTCGCGGAGCTCAACGAAGTCCTCACGAGGGAGCTCGCTGAGGATGGGTATTCCGGCGTTGAGGTCCGGGTGACGCCGATGCGGACCGAGATCATCATCCGAGCCACCAGAACTCAGAACGTTCTTGGTACGAATCCACAGTATGATATTTTTTTGACAGCAAAAAATAACTTTTTTCGTGTTGTCAGAATTTGTTTATCCACATACTTAATCCATCTTTCTTGGAGATTTTAGTTGATGGTATTAGATTTTGTGTTGATTCATTTAAAGGATGATGTTAGATTCGCCTTTTGTTCTTACAATTTAAGGTGAGAAGGGGAGAAGGATAAGAGAGTTGACATCTGTTGTCCAGAAGAGGTTCAACTTCCCTGAAAATGGTGTAGAGCTTTATGCTGAGAAGGTTAACAACAGAGGGCTCTGTGCCATTGCTCAGGCTGAGTCTCTGCGCTACAAGCTTCTTGGCGGTCTCGCGGTCAGAAGGTAATTACTGATCATATCGTCTCTCGTTGTGTATATATTTTCTTCATTGTTCAAATGCACATAGAGTGTGTTTTTTTTTTCTTCTATTGTTCTTGCCTGGTATGATATTATATTACGATTAATGATTTGCTATAATTTCTTTATGTACTTATAAGCAAACAGGTAAACTATGGAACTCTTGCAAAGTCTTTATTTCTGTTGAACTCTCTTTTTCATATGGCAAAAACGTTGTTGTGTTGCAATTTATTATCTTAAACTTTGTTTGTAAATGATGCATATGCATTCTCCTTTCAGGGCTTGCTATGGTGTCCTCCGTTTTGTCATGGAAAGTGGTGCTAAAGGTTGTGAGGTTAGTCTAAAATCGACTAGCACTACCTTAAGTCATTCTATTTGTTGTAATTGGATTTTGTTGACTGGTTCTTGAGGAAACTCATCTACCCCTTTGTTATTCGTATTTTTTTTGCCTTTCCATGCCTTATATAGAATATTTGGGGGGTTTTCCAGGTTATCGTCAGTGGGAAGCTTAGAGCTCAGCGTGCCAAGTCAATGAAGTTCAAGGACGGATATATGATTTCATCCGGTCAGCCAGTTAACGAATATATTGATTCAGCCGTGAGACATGTTCTGCTTAGACAGGTTAGTTTGTTAAATTAATACAGTTATCAGATAATAAATTTATCATCAATAGTTCTCTCTTAGTCAGGTTGCCAAACTCACAGTTCTTAGCTTGTTCAGAGGGTTCTTCTGTTTGGATTGTCCCAGGGGGACTTGTATTTCAGAATTAGTTATATAAGGATCTTCTAGTTTCTTTTCAAAGATTTAGTTTTGAAAGTAACTGAAATAAGGGTGGTAAGTACCTATAACAATTTGTGCCATGGTTAGTGGGCCAAGTTCAATTCAGTAAAGGTCTGGTAGCTATCTTATCGATAGGTTAGAAAGCAGTTGATGAGGTAAACTTGAAGGTAGATGATGCAATAAATAATGCTTTGTTATCGGAACTCGGAAGTACATAAAGAACAAATACCTCATCTCCATATTGTCTTTTTCAGTAATTTGATGTTAACACCCCCACCCCACCCCCCGCACCAAAAAAAAACCTGGGATATTAAAGCTATGCTGTTCTGAAATGGTCTAATAGCAGAGAAAAATAAAGAATAATGCTGAATTCAATCTTTTCAGCAAGATCACAACAATCATTTGGACTTTGGAGGTTGTTCATCTGGCGTAACTCATAATCTAAATTGCATTCTGTTTAAAGGTTAATAGTCTCTTCAATGCTGTAATGGTTCTTTTCTTTCTTTCTTCCAAATTTGTCCCGACATAGTGAGGGCAGCTGGCTTTGTTTGTGTATTGTTTCTTGGATGTCGCAAATTGCACCATGTTTATAGTTCTGCAGCAGTATTTTCTTAGGCTGTAGGACTCCAGGTTCTTTATGTAGATGCGGTAAAGATTCATGTTCACTTTTTATTGTAAATGGTAGAAGAATTTCCCTATGATTTCCAAAGGGTGATATCCTGTTGTTGTGGTTCTATTCATGGTTGCGCGTGTCTATGAAATGGTCAGAACAATTGGTTGTGATCAAGTAAAGCAACAATACTTGGGTGGTATATGTTATTCCTCATATATGAATCGAAATTCTTACACAGCTACTGAATCAACACACTACTTGCAGGGTGTTCTTGGAATAAAGGTGAAGATCATGTTAGACTGGGATCCTAAGGGGAAGCAGGGCCCAACAACTCCACTGCCTGACCTTGTCACCATCCACGCCCCCAAGGATGAAGAGGAGTATATGAGGCCAGCACTGATTGCCCCAGAAATTTAAACACCATAGTCTAAGTTCAAAATGGTACTTGTACTTCCCAGAGAGAGGAAGAACTCAACCTTTTGATAGCTACTTTTTGTCGGAAGAACCGTCTAGGATGGTGTTGGCAATTTATTTATCAGGTCTCGTGAACGGTTAGAGAGGCATGATAAAACTTGTTCTATTTTCATGTCAAACTCATTTTATTGCATCAGAATTTTTTAGACTCTCGTTGTGCCTATTTTCTTGTCACGGTTTTGCTTTAATCTTGGTGGGGTTTTACTCCAAATTATTACGTTCTAATGAAATGCAACAAGATGGAATGCCCTGTAATCCTCCCAAGTTAATATCTGCTAGATTACGGTATAAGTAAATCCAAACTATGACTGATCTATCATATAGATAACTACAGCAAAGTTTTTTGATCTGTTACTTTTTGGATTTAAAAGAGCTGATGCAAAGCTTTTAATATGTTACATGAGATAATTATTTGATAATTACACTAAGATTAAGGGGGATACATCGATCAATCTAAATCACACTAAGATTAAGGGGGGAAATGAAAGCTTTTTGGTGGCTCAAAGTCCGACCCTGATGGACAACGCGATCAATCACCGGTCGAATTGAATTCACTAACCTGCTTAGCCATCGCCCATGGGCCGGACCCAGAGACCCAAGTTGAACCGAACCACAAGAAAAGAGATGATCCGGATCCCCGTTAACACACGGGTTGCGGATCCGGATCCACGCTTCCACTTTTTCTATCCGCTCCGCAAAGTCTCGTCCCTTTATATTTAGGGTTTTAGCGGTTCCCACTTCCCACCCTCTGGCGGCTGCGGTGAACAAGAGTAAAACCAATCCGACCGCAGCGGGATTTGCAGGTAAGAGTGTGTCTATCAGTTCCATCGTATCTCTATTCTCTTTTGCTAAGCGCATTTTAAGATCTCTAAGTCTTGGGCACTCTGATTAACATCTTAGGTTCACTTCGCTGGTCTATTGATGTTAAGAAATGTGTCGTCTTATATTGAAGATCTTGTGATTATTGAGTATATATGTACTTTTCATCGAACTCCATGATTTATAGGTGGCAGCTCTTGGTTGAGATCATTGCTCACTATCGATATATTCAATGTGGGAGAGGCGTGATTTTGATTGTGGATCCATGACTGGGGGGCCTTTTGTATGGAGAGTTAAACTATCGGATTAGGTCTTACGATACGCAGTTCCAATCCTATTTATTGGTTGCAGCAATACCCTGTTTTGAGAGTTTAGATCCATATTCTTTTACCCATTCAATTTTATGTCTCTTTTTAACATATATCGTTTGTGTAAGAGTAGTGTACCAATTCTTTTAGTAGTATTTTAAAAGTGTTGAAATTTGGGACAGTCGAATTTGAATTACTGCAGTGGTTGCAATGCAGTAATGATGAAATGTAGCGTTCCTATCTTCCTATGTTTTTTCCACTTAAGTCTTATTATGCATTGTTGCATACCTAATCTGAATTTATGGTGGAAGAATCAAATTAGCACCTTTTGGTCACACTGTCATTTGCTGTCGAATTTGAATTACTGCAGTGGTTGCAATGCAGTAATGATGAAATGTAGCGTTCCTATCTTCCTATGTTTTTTCCACTTAAGTCTTATTATGCATTGTTGCATACCTAATCTGAATTTATGGTGGAAGAATCAAATTAGCACCTTTTGGTCACACTGTCATTTGACAGATTTGCTGTGCTGTATATCTTACAATTCTTAGGAGATTTAGTATGTTTGTATCATTTAAAGTTTCAGACTGAAAATGCTATATTAAAAAGTGCTCTCAGGATATATATCTTAGATGATTATTTTTGTTCTTGTTGCTAAAACAGGTAATCTGTCATGGTCAAACATAACAATGTTGTGCCAAATGGGCACTTTAAGAAGCATTGGCAGAACTATGTCCGGACATGGTTTAACCAGCCAGCTCGCAAGACCAGGAGACGCATTGGTAGGCTACTCTCAGCTTGTTTTGTTATAACAATCAAATTTTAATTTTCTTAGCTAGTAGCTTGGGCCTTAAGATGGCAGCTAACTTTATTTTTGCTTATTCTTTCTGCATAAAAATGGGATTTCGAGATTCATCCCTGCTTGTGTTTTGATTTTCTTAGTTCTACATTTATGATTCATTTCGCCACTTGCATTGCAGCTAGACAGAAGAAGGCTGTTAAGATTTTCCCACGCCCAACTTCTGGGCCTCTCCGCCCTGTTGTACAGTGCCAGACCCTGAAGTACAACATGAAATCTAGAGAAGGCAAAGGTTTTACACTAGAGGAGCTAAAGGTAACATGAAATATGTGCCTCTCTAGCTCCATACTCTATTTTCTCATCTGTTGGTTGATGATTCATTGTGCTTTCATTTTGTAATAGACCCAATTGTTTTGAAAAAGATGGACTACATCCTGGATGCCTTTAATTGTTTTTATTCCTTGGTGATATATGCATCACAAATTAGTTCAACATTTCAGGCGTCAGGCATTCCAAAGAAGGTTGCTCCAACCATTGGTATTGCAGTTGACCATCGGCGAAAGAACCGATCTCTGGAGGGTCTTCAGGCAAATGTTCAAAGGCTCAAAACTTACAAAGCCAAGTTGGTCATCTTCCCAAGACGTGCACGGAAGTTCAAGGTAATGTGATTTTGGTTATTTCTGTAACCCGTGGAATAAATACAGACATTCTGATAGCCTCTTATTTTTGTCAGGCTGGTGATTCTTCTCCTGAGGAGCTTTCAACTGCCACTCAGGTCCAGGGACCATATATGCCCATCGTTAGGGAGAATCCCTCTGTGGATCTTGTGAAGATTACAGATGAGATGAAATCATTCAAGGCTTACAGCAAGCTTCGTGTCGAGAGAATGAATAAGCGCCAAGTGGGTGCCAGGATTAAGAAGGCTGCTGAGGCAGAGAAGGAAGAAAAGAAGTGATCAAATCATTCCACTTTTTTGATAATTTTTTTTTCCTTATGTAGTGTAGGCGTGGGAACAGAAGTGTCGACCAGATCATGCTATGTTTTGCTTATTTCATTTTTCTATTCTCATTTTCAGAATGTAGACTTGAGAATTTCTGGTTGATTTATCCTTTGATCTATTTTTCGTGGGTTACTCTTAGGTTTTTTTTTAAAAAATATTTATGTAATCTCTATACAACTCAGAAGTTTGTATTGGCCATTCATGATTCTGAGTACTTTGAAATTCACCTGCTGCACCTTCTGAACTTATGTTGCCTACCATGAAAACAATGACATTTGAAGCATTATATGGTATGGCCTCAATCACCATCTTTTAATCGTTCATGACTTTTGTACAGGTGAGCAGTTATGCATTTGTTTATTGGATTAGCTGAGCTTCACATCAAACTATTTAAAGATGGCCCCCCTCCCATTTGACTCTTATCCACTATCAGACATAAGAGGTTGGATAAGAGAATCCCTTTAGTCTTTTCGGGTAAAACCTCTCATCTGATAAACAAATGGCATAACTAAGGGTTACCATATGGAACTGCATCGGTCTATAGTAAGGATAAACATGCACAAGGTTATAATACTAAATAGAATCAATAGAGAGCAAACGGTGAGAGTCACCAGCCAGACTAATTAATTAGTTTGTTATACATACCTTTTATTGGCCATCCACATAAATGGTCCAAACTAACGCAAGCATTTAAATACTTATTCGAATCCTGCAATTCACTATTTTAAGTTTAATCCAACGACAAAAAGTTTTCAATCTATCTAAAGAAGTTATCATCAGGTAAGTCCAACTTGGTTTAATTTCAAACTCTACTGTCTACTTTGTAACATTCTTTCTTTCTTTTAGAAGTCGCCTTACTATAGTCTAATCATTTCATACCACTAAACTTAGTGGGTTTATTAATTATAAGTCTGCAGTTAAGGTGGATGGAAATTACGTTGTCAGATTAAAGTAGCAATAATCGATGCGAGTTAAACCACTGTCGCAGACGTATGATGACTTGAAAGAGGCAAACTGTACTCTAATGAAGGGTGCTCATCTTTCTGAAGAAGGTAAAAGGATACAGATGTTTTGAGAATGCCACCGGAATCGGAGTATTTAATTGAGGGCGTTGAGGACCGTTAGTGGCACCTTTTGCAATTTTCAAACGAGAACAGGGGCTAATTTTCATGCCTTGGACTATATATTTGATGGCAGATTCGTCGATGACTTCAAGGCAGTTCGAGAGAGATGGGCTTGAAGGTATCCACGATCTCCTTGCTTTGCATTAAATATTTTTTTATTCTTAAATTTCTGGTTCTATCTTTCAATATAGCGTAATTTCTGCGATTCCGAAGCGAAGCAAAACAGAGATTGTGTTATGATTTGATCTGATCTTTGATAGCATTTTGAAGAGAAAGAACCATGAATAGGTTAAAAAGTTGAATGGATGGCAATTTTATTGATGTCGAGTACGTACATGCACAATAGCAGTTAAAATTTAGAGTTACGATGATGTAAATTGTGCTTCTTTTTTATTGTACCAGTTCTAAACCTAGTCCTTTTTGCTTCAGAAATTTGCTCGGAAAAGGTTCTTAATTTATATTCGGATGAAGTTTAAATGGTTCTAACGTCAAACTTCTGCAGGATGAGTTCGAAGAATATGCTGCGAAAGCTAAAACCCTGCCTGAGAATACCACAGATGAGAACAAGCTGATCCTTTATGGGCTTTACAAGCAGGCAACTGTTGGACCTGTGAATACTAGTATGTTGAATGCATCGATATGTTTCCATCTCCAATCTGTTCCTGTGACTGGATTGATTGTTGTTCATGAACAATTTGTTATGAATTGCTAATTTTGTTTTTATCACCAAACGTTAATTAGTTCTCTTTTATAAAAGGAAGTTGATGCTTGTCACAAGATAGATTCTTGCTTACCTCCAAACAGTTCTTATCTTGTTAAATAATTGATGAAGTAATGAGAAGTACTCAATTATGGTTAAAGATTTGAAGTGTATGTTAGTTTTGTGATTGGCTGTTCCTCAGCAATTCCAACTGTCCTGTTTATTTGCATGATGGAAGGTGAGGTAAAATGATTGCTCATTCAGTTGTCTGCATGAAGAAAAATTGCAGTGTACAAGCAGATATGGTCTTATTAATCACACAATTCCAAGTATATCTTCTGTCAATGTTGCTGGTTGATATTGGTTGGAGATCAACTTTTGTTAAGCCATCACTTAGTTTAATTCAATGTTTGCCTGCCAAATATTTGACGAAATGACACTGCAGGCCGACCTGGTGTTCTCAATCTGAGGGATAGAGCCAAATGGGATGCATGGAAGGCTGTTGAAGGGAAATCCAAGGAGGACGCCATGGGCGACTACATCACTAAGGTGAAGCAGTTGCAGGAAGAGGCTGCTGCTGCAGCTTAAACTTTGCCGTTATGTGTCGGAGAATTTTAGTATGAATGGTTGGTTGTACTTGAGTATTGTGAATGTATGGAAGATGTATCAGTTACCTGATGCCCATTTCAATGTCTGCACACTTTGTCCAATGTCATCAATCCTTGTTCTCTGATGCTCTATCTATTGGCTATCATTCTGGACTTCTTTTCTGGACCAAATTGAGTCCGTAAGTCAGCATACTTTTAAGCATAGCAGCAGAATCTCCTCGCATTCATAAATTGTCGAGTCTCAGTTTCCATTTCTGCGAGTACTCTAATCATTTGAGTATACTTAGGTTGCAAATAAGCACCCTGTCTCTTGGTAGCGCGAGTTTAAGTCAAACAGCAGCTTCTTGGAGATTGCACCAAGTTTTTTTGTGCTTATATTAAGAAGTTGAATTTTATCTTTGGAAAAAAGAAGAGGCAAGCAGCAGAACTGGGGGGAAAAGAGATTGAAGTCCATAGCACATACTATATCACATCAGCAGATATGCAGAATCATATGCTGCCTTAGTAGCATACCCAATGCAAACAAAGCGAACAATTCATTACAAGAAAACCATGGCTACAATCATTACACAACAAAGGCATAAATACAGCAGAAAGATAGTACAGTGGAGTTATATGTTGAATAGCCAACAAAGATTAAATTCACTTTACAGACATCATGAGAAAATACAAAAGCAGTTCATAAAGTTTGAAACCTTCTGAGCCACAAGTAACCATCGACACTTCACTAGAAAGCAAGAAGCCTATAATTCAGCCGTCACAGTAGCAGGATCACTGGCGCTTGTCTCGATCACCAAATCAAACTTCTTAGCCTTCTCTTTCTCCAACAAGTATAGCTGCTCAGCCTCGGGGATTGCACCCATGATAGCTCGCAATCTAACATTCATTTCCTCCACTTTCTCGATGAGGTTGTCGTTTGTGAACATACCGTTAAGGATGTCCTTGATTGTGTCCCAGCTTTCTACTAAGGGCATGATGATGATTACAACAGAGGCGATGGTACCCCAGGCTATTGCAATGGCTGCCCAAAATGTGAAGTACCCTAAACTGAATCTTCCTGCATTAAATGAATTATCAACATTATAAAAACTGATCACTGACCATCAACATTTTCACTTCAGATAAGAATAATGCATGCATTACAATCCGATTCCTTCAAAGAATCTGAAAGAACATGAAAACTTCGTCCAGACACTTACCATGATATTCTTGTTGTCAGGATGAACTATAAAGAACTACCTTTTTCCTATGATGCAACAGGAAATACAAAATGTTTGGGCAAAACAGATGATGGGTGATCTTTACCTGCTGGGAGTGAAAGTACTGGCCACAAAATGACAATGATAACAGTAAAAGCCACACCCCACTTGATAATCCAAGCCTTCGCTCTCAACAGCTTTTCTTCCTTAAACTCTTCATCTGGAACGTGGCTTCTTACTCTCTCGACCATTGTAATCTGTTTGGTTGTTTCCCAGTCATAGTTCTGGGGCCACATGAAACTACATACTGCATGAACAAACCCACCAGTTAATATGGATACTAGGTTTCCAGCAAGCATGGGAGCATTCCGGCCAGTGGTATCAAGATTAACGCGGCCATATTCTATCTTTGTTGCCGCTAACCATGTGATTACGCCCAGAATGCATCCCATAATGGTCCCAAGAATAGCACCAAATGCATTTGCCTTTCTCCACAGAAGCATAAAAGCTATTGGCATGACTGCTGAACCTATAACTACTCCCATTGCTAGATACATCCAACCAAGAGAAACTCCGACTTTATTCAAGATGACTGCCAAGACGCCCATGAAGCATCCAAAGGCAAGGACAACTCCTCTGGAGACTTTAAGAATCTGTTTTCCAGTGGCATCTGGATTGATGTAGGTCCGATATATATCATATGTGCACAGAGAAGAAACAGCTACTAGCTCAGCAGACCCCGCAGAAGTCACAGCCCTGCAGCAATTTGACAAACACTATAAAACTGAAGGGGTATTTGGAAAACTATAAAAAAAAAAAAGTTTTGTGAGGCTAAGTGATGCTCTTTACCTTCACTATTCTATATGTATAAGTTTATAATCTACTATCCTTATACTTCATCCAGCAACTAACTTATCCAGTTGTTCTAGATCTCCACAAAGTTCCTTGAAGTGCCTCTTTTGTTTTGTTTTTTTCTGATGTTTAATACTATAAAGCATGGGGAGGCCTATTCTTGTATCATTTAGAATGTACGTCTCAGAACTCAATTTCATACACTGAAAGGCATATCTAATAGGATCTAAGATCTGATACCAAATATGAAGTCTTCTGGAAGTGTTTAAACCATGCATCAGTTGATCACCAAATATACAGTTTTCTGGTAATAGGATGAAAGTCCTACACTGATTTCTGGTTTGAAGCTATCTAAAGATTGTGAATCTGGTGTGAAAGTACTTTCGAGTTCCGAAATGCAAAATATGATGAACCAAGCAGATACGAAATCAGATTCCCAATGAAATGGTTTGCCAACTGGAAAAAGAACAAATCCTATTGTATGTAATGCATAACATAGTAGACAAACGATTACGCACCAGCAAAGTTCCCAGACTATTATCTTTGCACAAATTGTTGTCTCATTGTAGCTAAGCAACAAACTGAATGTCCAGAACTTTGGACGTGCAACAGTAGTCAAGAGTATACATAAGTATAAAGAAAGCCACTTACATAAAAAGCATAGTGAGAAGAAGAACAGATCCTGCTTCTCCCATCAAGGCTATTGCTGTGGCAGCAGGAACAAGGCCTTTGCCAGCCTCAGTTGCTGTTAGTGGGAGATCTAGAGCCAGTGCACCGAGACCCAATGAGGTTGCCAAGGAGAATGGCACAGCAAACCAGACAAGCCCACCCAACAAGTATCCCTTGTGGGTTGATGATGGACGTGCTGCTATGGCACTCATCCAGTAGCCCTGCACAACATACAATTTTATGTTTCCAAATCTGAGCAGCTACTCTAGCTGGTAAGCATTTCTACTTTCAAATATTTATAGATACTTGTAGAAGGACTACCAAACTTCAATACCCAAGAACAATCTTCCCACTTCCAATATATTAAGTTTTCTTATGCTAGCTGGTGTAAACAATTAATAGATGAAAAAGGAAATTAAAGCTAATTCTCTCATCATTGGTATGGTCATCTCCATAGATACTCAGCCTTGTTAAGCATGATTTAGAGATAAAACAGATGTACATGAAAATACAAATAGTAGTCAATTTATCCATAATGAAGTAGTTAATTTACTTATGACAGAAAATTTAAACAAGTAAAAACTTACATTGTCCACAAAGACAGTCCCAAAGTTTCCAATAATATTGATAATTCCAAAGACTAGACCCCCTGAACTCAACATGGTCAAGTAGGATCCTTTGTGGTTTCCGCTGACAGGTCCACAAGCTTGGCCTGAATGTGAGATAGGATCCTGGCACACTCTTGATTTGCTAGCAACCTCCAAAAGATGATTGTAGACAATTTTGGGGCTCCCAAGCTTACTACTTGTAGTATATACCAAATACACAAATATGACCAAAATAATGTGAACTGTACAATAAGAAATTGAAAGTTAGGATGCATAGATGTATAATAGAACGCAGCATCAAACAGTTACGAATCAACAGGAGAAACAAAAAGTAGAACCATCAATTAAGTTCCCAATCCGAAATGTTATTGGAAAGAAAAGCACCAGCAGGTACCTAGCAACAGCAATGCCCAGATTCATTGTATTGACAAATGCGATTACTAAGTTCAACTCATACTAAAGCAGACTCTAATAAGTGATAACCAATGAAAAGGTGGAAAGACAAAAATATACTCCTGATATATTTTTTCTTCAAGTACATCAGATTGTGCATTTTTCTATGAGAAACAGGGTTAGGGGTGAGATTCATTTCATATATGATATACCTATAGAAACTGAGAGGTTATCCATTTTCCAGAGTTGGAATTTGGATATATTCAGAAAGAAAGAATGAAGGAAACTACGAAATTTAGTTGTCAAAAAATTGTTACATACCGAAGGATAAGGACATCTGACTGAAAAAGCTAATTAGGATGCATCCAGAAATAATTCAAACGTCAAGGTCTTAGGATTTTGATTCAAAGTAGTCTAGTGCCATAATTTATCAGTTCCTTTGGAAGAAAATGGGTGAGAAAATAAAACAAGATATGAGGATGCCAATTCCACCAAGAGCTGCTTAAAATTTATACCAGGATCATCTCCAATCATTTTCAGTCCTTCACAATTTCCTCTTTCATTGTCTACAAAAATGCTTAAAATCTACTAGTCATTGATATTCTACATGTTTATGATGATAGAGTGTAGGTATAACTGGAAACAGCTGGACTAAGTTGTGTGTAGAACATAATAGTACACCACACTGCATTCAAAGTGTACAAGTAGAATTAAGTGATTTCAGCTAAAGTTGGCCCATTCCTACCAAAACCATAGACTACTTCAGACTTCCATGACGTACCTATAACTGAATGTATATAGCTTGCCAAGAAGGTAGCCTTCAAACCACCAGCCAATGTATATACTATCACACCAAGAGGGATCAGAAAGCTTGCAGCATAAATGTTTACACCAGTGAGCGCATTTACAACTGCAGATCCTCCAAGCAGCAGCATTGCAGTAACAATTATATTTGTCATGAAGCAAAATACAAGAAATACCACGTGGGCAGCTGTTCCCCATCTGTAACAGCACAGATTACACTAAAGATAAAATATGTACACACTTTCAAGTTCTTGTGAGACCAATTTCCAGGTATCGCGGCTTACCTGGCTCTGACAATTTCACAAACAGTATGTGCTTTAGGTGCCTTCCTTTTAATCTCTATAGCCATGACACCAAATAAAAGGACCTGCTCAGGGAAAACAATAATTACATTTGCTTTGATCTCAATCTCTTCATCCTAAAGGGATAGCAACTTTATATTGTCTAGCATATGAGATAAACGAGTTACCTGAATAGTAGCACCGCTTGCGTACCAGAAAGGACCGCTGATCCCATATTCCCAGGCAACATTTGAACTTTGCAATATAGTTGCAGCCCATGTCCACTTCAAAATACAATTCAAAAGTTAAATGAGACGTTCCTAGAGAAATTTGGCTCGATGTTGACAAGTACCTGTGAAACAATGACACTGGCAATGAGTCCAGTCTTCACACTCCTTCCTGCAGTGTTGAACCACTCCGACGTGTGCTGGGAGCCAACATACCGTTTCTCCAACCACACCTAATATTAACGACATGATACAATAGTGTTATGAAATTTTTCAAGAAGATATATGCCTTTATATTCGTGGCATAAGCAGCCCTATCTTAACCTTCAGAAGATAGGCATTATAGGATCTGGGAAAAGGATCATATTTATTGGACCTAGCATCATTAAAAGAGAGCATTGCACTAGTGGGAACTGAAGTAGAACCTAGAATTCAACACAAAAACGAAATATTCTCCTAATGAGTTTCATAGGGTTACAAAAAAGATTCCACTGTTAAGCAGTTGATGTAAAGCAATATAAATTCTCTCAGATAACATCAATTTCGAAGAAGTTTTTCACGGAAACAGAAAGGGTTTAGATTAGGCCCTGCCTTCTTCTGGAGTCCTATTCTTTGATTCAATCTCTCCATAAATTAAAAAATTTCTAATGTGATTCGATCAATGAAAGTGAAAATAAAAATAAAAAATTTGCCCTGCGAGATCTCAACAAGAGCTTACGACAATTTTGAGAAGCTTTTCAACCCGGAGAAGGAGAATAATCTTATAAACTCACCTCTTAGAGATCATTTCCTCACTTCCGTGATCGATTTCTCAAGAAACGAGAGGCGGATTCACATAGTCAGGGGCGAGAAAAAAATATAAAAAGAAAAGGAGGGGAGAGGAAACGAAGCCGATTCGAATCTTGGATTCAGAGATACTCAAATTCAAACCCGATATGGTACTACGGTTCCGTCGCAATGGAGTGGGAGCCTATACAAGGATCCGACCCGAACTAATCTTCTCCTTTAAAAGGTCCAGTGTTTTATTTAAAAATTATTTTTGATAATTTCATATATTCACATTAGATTCATTGCAACATATTATAAGTTAGCATCATAAAGTCGTTGCCTCTGAAAGATACTAGAATCGAAAATTATTAATTCTTTTTTTATTTAAAAAAAGGCATTACAAACAACTGGATACTTTAAATAATCTTGATTCGCACTAGCCAATTGGGAGGAATGTTTCCTGAAGAGCAAATTAGATACTGCAGTTGGGGAATCTAAAGTCAAACCCATGAACTCGAATGGCCCACTTGGAAAAATAAGTAATATGTTCCCGTATACTCTAAAAGAATTAAGAAGTAATTTCACTTAAACTCCTCCTGAATCTAAGATGTGTACGTAAAAATAGACAGCAGTTAAGTAAGCAGTTCAGGTCCAAGTAGATTATCCTAAAATGTAATTATGTGAGATGATGCATGGATGCAAAATTAATGTCCATGATGGGCCCTGATGAGCCAAATATCTCTTAGATTAGAAAGAAGAGAGGAAGAGGGGGGTATACCAAGAATGAAGTGAACACGGCAAAGAAGGCACCAAAGCCTAAGATGACAGCGTAGCCAGCTCCCTGGTTGAGGACCGGCTGACCGGCGAAGAAGCTGCCCTGCCGCATGCACTGCCCGTCGGCCGACAACGAGTAGTACTCGCCGGAGAAGCCCAAAGGAGGGCAAGTAGGCGATGAAGAAGCCATGATAAATAGATAGATAGATAGATAGATAGAGGAGGGCAAACAGGCGATGAGTGATATCTATCTATAGATTAAAATCTCTAAATGGGAGAAGTGAGTAAGAGGGGAGGTGAAGGAAGAAGTAGAGGTTGTTGGAGTTTATATAAAGTCTTCAGATTTGCTATCAAAGCCAGAAGAAGTCTAAGACTTTTGGAGGTATCTAAAAGTGGGGCTCTTTGCCACTTTGGAGTTAATGGCAATGATAGGCCCAGTTGTCATATTCTATATGGTGTTCTACTCTAATAATTACATATTAAGGATTTGAGGGGCTCTGTTTTAGCTCTCCTTGACTTTGAGATTCCCGGGGGGGGGGGGGGTGGAGGGGTGTAAGAGCAGATACTGAATCAGGTAGATTAATCGATCGGATCTGTTAGCATAATATTAGGAATAATCCTATTAATTAGGAGGTTTGTTGTACATACTTATCCAGATCTAACTCTGGCCACAAGTACACTGAATCCTTTTTAACTGTTGGCTATTTTCATATATACTTTTTGACTTTCAAAATATTACTTATGTAAGTGTCGCGTAATCAATGCGATGATTCCAATATTATATCTGGAATTAGGTGTCAGATGATCTAATGGCATTCTAGCTTACTGTGTTGAAGGAGAGGGAAGAGGTTGGAATACTGCGTTGGTTTTTAATGGCGATTGCAAATAGCAAGTTGGAGGTCGACTTAATGAAAGATTCACTTAGAATAATTTGTTCGAATAAGTCCTCTCCGAGTACTTTTTCCCAGAATATAGTATTATAATCTCTGTAGCTCTTCGGATGCTTGCTGGGTTACGTGCGACCGGGAGAGAGACATTATTCTACAGATTAGCTAGTTGGAGCTTATATATTCGTAATTGCAGCTAAGCTAATTACTGAGTGAGATTGCTTGTAATTTAAGGGGAGAATAAAGTTCTAACTTTCTTCAAATCCTAGCAAGTTATGGATATAATCCTGATATAAAGTGGTGGAATTCACGAAACACGAGTACCAAGTGAAAGGTATCTGAGATGTTAACCCAAATAAATTCCCATTTTATTATTATTATTATGACATAAAACACACTGGAATGCTCTGTTGGTTTTGAAAGGGGACTCCAGTTGAATCTGATTACAAAATGGATTCAAGATTATAGGAATCAAGTTGCTGGTTAAGATAATACCAACTTGGGGTTCTAAATGAAGAAGTCACTCTTGAATTAGCAAATCATAATTAGAGACACTTGAGACGGAATCTAAGTCAACTCCATGAACCCCCATCATGTGGTTTTAAAATAAATATACCCCAAGTTTTACTTTCGCTTAATGACAGCTATATATTTATATATGTATGATATTAAATGAGATTCTAGTGCACTCTTAACGTAATACAAGTTCGTGCATATATGTGCTGGTCCCAATTTAGAAATTTGGGCCCAATTTTTTTTATTTTATTTTTTATTTTTAGAGAAAAAGGTTTGGGTCCACTTCAACTATTTAAAATATTTTTTAACGGAAATTTTCTAATAGCACCTTATTATTTAGTGATTTTGTGAGACTATCCCTGTCAATTTTTATTTGTTTAACCAAGAATGATGACCTGTCATAAGTGTCATGCCATGTCTGCATAGAATGTCAAGCTAATAAATCATACGTCAGAATTGGGCCCGATAACAGTTTGAATCTGGGCTGATGTAACCCAATAAAAAATAAAAAATAAAAACTCCACTTGTTTTACAACTGAGAATTCCAAATTGTTAGTTAATTGATATGTGATGCTATATTCTTCATTATTTTTTGGACTCTAGAATTCGTCAGTCCATTTGGGCCTCATTATTCGTCAGTCCATTTGGGCTAATATTGAAAGCTATATAATGCCGGAGAAACTTTTGCTAGTAGAAAATGTTAAAAATTAGCTCAAATTAAATTTTCAGCGTGTATCATTATTTTTTATATTAGTGCATTCAAATGGGCCTTGAGGGCGTTTGAACACGATTTCTAGGCAGCGTAATGCAGGGGTTCGAACGGCCCAGCCACGTTCGAACGCAAATCTCAACCAGAGAATAAACTATGATGCAGACGTTTGAATGCCACTTGAGTTCTGCAGTGTTATTACTTGGCGCGTTCGAATACGCCCCGCGAAAAAACCCCAATCTAAGCCAGTCCTATAAATACTAAAGTAAGCTTTTTAGGACTTAGAACTTAGAAGAACATTTATAATGATAAGCTACCATTGTATTGAGAGTGATTAGAGTTGCTAAACTCTTTGTAATTGAGATATTTGCATAATGAAGAAGATTGCTCCGCCTGAGGATGTAAGCACATCGCTAAACCACATAAATTTTATCTCCCTCTCTTTCTCTCTCTATTGTCTCTATTACTTCCATTATGGTGCTTAATACGTGATTAGAACTTGTTTATTGCTATTCCATCACTATAGGCACTTTATTAGAGTTTTCCCCAAATTTTGATTGGTTTTTCTATTAGTATTCCATTTGTGATATTTGGGGGGTGAAGATTTTATTTCCGCTTCCTTCACTCATTTGGATATTTGCACAACAAAACAAAACGTTCTTCTCTCTCCCGAATTAGTTGAACTGATGATCCAAAGAAAAACTTGTACTTGCTTTTACAAACCAAACAGCTCAAGAATTGAGAAACGATCGAGCAAACATTGGGAATAAGGAATCCATGCAAACTAACTGATTAGCAAATAATTTATTACAAGCAGAATGTAACCATGAATAGAAAAACTAATTATCCAACAAACAGCTGATGGAAGAGAGCACATATATATATATACATGCCACAGATAACTGACAAGCTCCTTAGCCACTGGATATGTGTACATTGCTCGACGATCGCGGTCTAAGATTCATTTAATTCCAACTTCAGCATGAGATTGTTGTTTGTTTGATTTACCTCGAACGTTCTGCTTTAAGGACGCTGTGTATCGTTTCCGTGCAAATGATTATGGGCAGGATGATGCATGCAGCATGGACGAAGGTACCCAAGGCTATTGTAAAAGCTGTAACAATTGTATACTCCACGAATATAAATGTACCTTAAAAAAATAATAATAGATGCATTACTTCTTTCCCCAAAAAATATATATACTACAAAGATTAATGCAAAATTTCAGACGGTGTAACTTATATTTTAATTACCTCTGCGAGAGGAATCAAATGTCTTCTTTTGCCACCAAATGAAAAGTTTGAAAGCAGGATGAATCGATAAGTAGAGTGTCACACCGAGAGGGATGAGAATGCTTGCGGAGTAAATGTTTAGAGAGGTAAGCGCATTTATAAGTGCAGATCCTCCAAGCTGCAGCATCGCAGTAACAATCATATTTGCCGTGTAGCAGAATATAAGAGATACCACATCCGCCTGGCCACCACTTCTCTGTCTGAAAGGACAGCTAACTTTCGTGTTACTGTAATTAAGTTGTAAGGCCATTTAATTTATAGGCACTAATTAATCGATCGATCAATCGTTAGCTACTTAGTTACCTCTCTTTGGCATTTTCACGAACAGTATCAGCTGCTTTAGGTGCCAGTTCTGCAATGACCATAGCCATGACACCAAATAAAAGCACCTGCATGCTCAGGGGGTGAGGAAAACAATCACATTTTGCATGCCTTGCGTATTTTGTAGCACGAGAAAGAGAGAGCAATTGAATCACCTACCTGAATAGCAGCTCCAGTTAAATACCAGAGAAGACCCCTGGCCCCGGATTTCCATGCAAAAGGCGAACTTTGCAATATAGTTGCAGCCCACATCCACTTCAAAAATATTTAACTAACTGGATGTCACTTTGTACAGAATTTAAGTTGCATGGCTTGATGTTGATAACGTAGCTCACCTGTGATACAATAACACTGGCAAGTAGTCCAGTCTTGATGCTCCTTCCTGCACTGCTAAACCATTCCGATTTGCTCAGCGAGCCCTCTAACCATTTCTTCAACCACACCTGTACAAAAACAATGTTGAGAAACATTCTCAAGGCCATGATGGGTCTAATTAAGAATGGATTAATTATTCAACATCAATGCATAATTAAGAACTTAATTATTGATATCTCTCTGTTTCCTTCCTGCTAATGTACATACATATATATATATATATTAATATAAAGAAGAAGAGAACAAAAAGGAGAGATACAGATACCAAGAATGAAGTGAAGACGGCAAAGAAGGCAACATAGCCTTGGACGAGGGCATAACGAACGCCCTGCTTGAGAACGAGGGACGCAAGGGATGAGAAAGCCATCATATGTATATATAAGTAATCTCTCTCCTTCCTTTATTCTCTCTCTCTCTCTCTCTCTCTATATATATATAGATGTATTACATCTCTGGTTGGAAGAAGATGAAGTAAGAAGGATAGATTGTTATAAAAAAGCGGCCGTGTGTAGCGAGAAAAACAACGTTCTGATTCCGCTGAATTAATTGAAACTTCTAGCAATTTATTACAATGTTTATATATATATATATATATTTGCCCAGTCCGAGAGCCATGGTTTGTGTCCTGGGTTTATGTTACAACAACTTAATTTGCGTTTCCATTTAAGTTACGGGATACACTATTAATTGCGTCCTAAATTGGATTTAATTAACACTCTATTTTTCATATTCTGTTAAATAAAAAATTTGGTAAATATTGAGAGAGACTGCAGTTGAATCCCAGTTATAAAATTGATACATGCAGAGCTATAAGAAAGTATATATTGCGGGTAATTAGGATAATACCAATTTGGGGTTTCTAAATGGAGAAGGCGATGCTCGGGAGGCAACTCATTTAGATACTTTAGATGGAAGTATATCCTTAATGGAGCATTAGATATACATGTTTACTTCTGTTTCTTGATAACTATATTTTTATAAATCAGATCCTATTGCATTCTATTCTACGTGAATATGTCATACAAGTTATCGCGTTGTTTTTTTCTCTCTCTCTTTTTGTAAGAATACAAGTCATTGTGTTTAGGTGCTGGTGCAAGTGTAAGACCCAAATTAATTAGAAGTTTAGTACAACTAATTATCATATTTCAAATTTTAAATTTTGCATTTTTAAGATCCATGTTGAGCCAGTCCAAATCCTGTAGAGATATTTTCAAAACAAAAAAAACACTATAAATTAGTAATATTTGAGTAACAACAGCATCATATGCTACCTGTCATGCCACATTGTATAAAATCTCAAGCTACAAATCATCCGTCACAAAAAGGCACAGAAGCTTAGGGCAAGCCAATCTAGCCCAATAAACCCAATATTACACTTATTTACAATTGAGAATTCTACTCCTGGGAGGAGTTCCCCCTCTCCCGTGAGACGTGAGAGGTTTCTCCTCTCTCTTATTATCTTCTTTTTCTTTATCTTTGCTTTATTATTATCGTCGCCACAGTTTTTGATATAATTTGCCGTCGTTCACTGCCTCCCCTCCACCCCTGGGCCATTAGGCAATGTCATCGGTAATAAGTGTTGTTCGGGCACGGTTTGGCTTTAATTGGGTTGTGAGATTGTGTTAGGGGTTTTTGTTATCTTTACAGCTCTGAGTCGAATTTCTTTTATTTTCTTTGTCTCTCTTGTAGGTTGAGGAGCTTCTCTAGTCTTTCAAGAATTTGTAGAATTATGAGTCCACGATTTATATCGCAATAGAGTTGCAGGCTGACTATAGGCCTTTCATTCGTGTAATTCTTTGGGGGAAATGCTTCATGTTGCATTTTAACAGTGAGCTTAGTTATTCAAGTACTCCTGAATTTGGCAAGCTATTTGGGCCTTATAAATGGATAGGATTAGGGATGGCAAAACTTGATCCGACCCGATAATCCAACTGTTAATTGGGTTTGGATTTAGATTAATTGGGTTTAGGTCATAAACGGGTCAACCCGCCTAACCCAGTTATTAATTGAGTCGTGTTCGGGTTTATATCTCTGACCCGCTTGACCCGTTTAACCTATTTAAGTAAACGAATCGGGTCGGGTCTACCCGCCAACCTGCCACACACACACACACACACACACACACACACACACACACACACACACACACACACACACATATATATATATATATATATATATATTCTAATTTCTAACCCTAATACCCCTAATATTCTAAGATTCAAACTCAACTCCTCACACTAGAAAAGAGGCGCCGTCGCCCCTTCTCTTACCCATGCCCGCAGCCTACTTTGTCGTAGCCCTTTCCCTCCTCACTCTTCACACCAAGTAACATCGTCTCCTCACACTGCTAGTGCTTCTCGCTCATACCGCTCGGCGCTTGAGGTCCTCACGTCGAATCTCTCCCCTAACTCATGCTCGAGCTTCTCACGTCGGATCTCCCCTCTCACTCACTCCGTTGGGTCCTCACACCGCCGATCCCCCTCACTCACGCCATTGGATCTCCTCACGCTACGAGACACCCGAGCTCCTCATGCTGCCAGATACCTGAGCTCTTCACCATGGTCGTTGTCTTTTGAAAAATGGGAAGGCGAAGGAGGAAGAAGAGCAAGCAGAGGAAATGGATTAATACTTTGGTGGGACATATAACACAAGAACATATACGTATTAGGATTGTAATTTTAATTATGTATGAGTTATGAGTGGTAATAAGTTATTTTGTATGTATAATATATTATTTATATAGGATAAATCAGAAGATATTGAATTTTAGATAAAATTTATATTAAACGGGTTAGACGGTCGTGTTAACGTGTCGGGTTAATACGACCTGTTTAAGTATACGGGTTAGACGAATCGTGTTAGCGTGTCGTGGTAACTAATCGGGTCGTGTTCGTGTCAAGATAAAGTTGGCCCGACTCGAATTTGACCTGACCCGAACCCGCTTAAGCCGACTTGATTGCGACCCCTAGATAGGATTAGTCCCTTGCTGTCCATTTAATCTATGTGATTATTTTAACAATAAAAGCGACCTAACAAGAAAGTTCTACGTACACGTTCAGCAATTATCGAATTAGTTGAGCTGATTTAAAGAAGAAGAGGGGGAAATTAAATAAAAACTGGTGTTCATGCATTCTACTTGCATGATGAGACATAAGCAATGACGTAATCTATTCCACCGACCATTATTGTAGCTTTGGATGCAGCCATATAGCTAGCATTCGTTTCATTAATATAATTTTCTTTTCGCAGCATAACACGTGAATCGAGCTATTTGTTTATAATGCCATAGTGCCAGATTTAGGGACCCAACAGAGTTCCAACATAATGTGTCATTCCTTATGTCATCCTTCCTAAAATTAATCATCCCTTGTCCCTACCTATCTACTGTACCAATCAAACAGCCCCCAACCTCCCTCCCAGGCCTCTTTTGAGTAGTCTAGCATCAATTTAGTGCATAATTGAGAACATTTAAAAAATGCTCGTGACTTGTGAGGGCTCAGCTGTAAAAAGAGGACTTTTAATAGGTCAAACATCAGTAGCACTAACTCATATATAAAATGCTTTTCCCATAAGTGGGTAGTACAAATTAGACATTACCCGAGACTCGTGGTTGTGTACGAGCATAAATTCGTAGGCCAATATGACCAAAGTACCCTTCCACCTGACTACGTCGCGGACTCGCGGTTGTTAGTTAACACCCGAGGTAGGGGTAGATCCGTCGTAACAAGAAAAATTGACGATTTGTACGTTGAAAACTAAGACCGAAACGTACAGTGTGTTAGTCGTGATTCGTGGCATGCTGGCTTACTTTGATAGTTTGACCCCTTTCTAGTTGATGATCCTTGGGATTTTACTGGAATACCCCTGCTTGCTCCCCAAGAAATAGAAACTCTTTTTTTATACCCCTAAATTAGAGCAACGCGTTACGCGTATCTTGTAGTAGATGCGCCTGCGGATGCCATTAGCCCGATGCCCTTTCTGGAATTCACCACCATCACCGTACACGTCAGCCAAGACCAGATCGTCGTCTCCAGCAATACCCCACCACACTTAAGAGGCCTAAACTGGGTTTGAGACAACTAATCCCATTCCCTTCCTATATAAACTTCGCCTCGACCCCTATTCATAACCGTCATTAAAGATTGGAAATACTAAGAGATCTTTTTTGTTGATTCGCAAGCGACGATGAGTTCTTCTCGGATAGCAGGGTCGGTGCTGAAGCAACTCGGCCCCCGTCTTTTCTCAACGGCGGCGGCCGGGCCTATCGGAAAGATCTTGGTTGGGCCGGGCGGCGCCGGAGCAGCGAGGGCGCCCTCCGTGTGGCTCGGGCTTCCGATCGGGAGCTTCCGGTGCATTGGTACCGTCCCAGTGGAGTCGATCGGCCGCGAGGAGAGCCGCGCCGCCGGTGATGCGGCCGGCGGGAAGAAGGACGAAAAGGCGGTGGTGAGCTATTGGGGGGTGGAGCCACCCAAGCTCGTCAGGGAGGATGGCACCGAGTGGAAGTGGTCTTGCTTTAAGGTATGTATCACCTATTTTCCCATTCGTATGTACTATTTGTATATCTGATTTAATCCCAATGTTTTTGGAAAAAAAAAATAGCCATGGGATACGTACTCCTCGAACCTGTCGATCGATCTTGGGAAGAATCACGTGCCGGTAACGTGGGGAGATAAGCTGGCGCGGTTGACGGTGAAGTCGCTCCGCTTGCCGACGGATATCTTCTTCCAGGTAGGGAAACAGAGCTCTCGATTCCTTTCGTCATCGGAAAATTAGAAAGAAAGAACAAAAAAAATAATTCAATCATTACTTGATGGCGCAGAGGAGGTATGGTTGCCGCGCGATGATGCTGGAGACGGTGGCGGCGGTGCCGGGGATGGTGGGCGGGATGCTTCTTCACCTCCGCTCGCTCCGCCGCTTCGAGCACAGCGGCGGGTGGATCAAGGCGCTTCTCGAAGAGGCGGAGAACGAGCGGATGCACCTGATGACGTTCATGGAGGTGTCCCAGCCGCGGTGGTACGAGCGCGCCCTCGTCTTCACCGTCCAAGGCGTCTTCTTCAACGCTTACTTCATCGCCTACCTCCTCTCCCCCAAGCTCGCCCACCGCATGGTCGGGTACCTCGAGGAGGAGGCCGTCCACTCCTACACGGAGTTCCTTAAGGACCTCGAGGCCGGCAAGATCGAGAACGTCCCCGCCCCGGCCATCGCCATCGACTACTGGCGCCTCCCGCCTAATGCCACCCTCATGGACGTCGTTAAGGTCGTCCGCGCCGACGAGGCCCACCACCGCGATGTCAACCACTTCGCATCGGTAATCTATCTATCTATATCTATCTATCTATCTATCTATCTATATCTATCTATCTAATGAAAATAATAATAATAATAACCTGTGGTTAAAGGATTAAGATCTTCTAATGGCATGGTTGGATTGGTGGCATATTGCAGGACATACATTACCAGGGGCACGAGCTGAGAGACTTGCCAGCTCCGCTTGGGTACCATTGAATTGGCTTACTGGAGGAGTCGTTTAAATTACCACCGAATCTCGCCATCGCGTAAGGAAGTGGAAGCAATGAAAGAGTCTATAGAATTTGACAATTTGAGCTCGTACATAGTATCTACTTTTTGTGTTTTGGGTCTGATGATTTATTTTAGTGGTAAAGAGACCTCTGAGTTGTTAACATCCAGTGGTTTCAGTTAATACAAATCTGTGGTACTGAGTTCCTATCAATGCTACTTACTTATTTAGATCTTTTGTTCAAAGTGGTGGTGGTCTTTAAAAAAAAAGGAGCAAATTTTACCTGCTGATGTTGATGAATGGCAACGACCCAAAATTTACGATGGTCAGGAAAGTTGAAGCTCGAATTTTACTTTTTCACTGTAGAGAGAGAGAGAGAGAGACGATCATTTGGCAGCCAAGTAAACCTAAATGCACCAAATCCCTGCATTCTTGTGTCTAGACGATCCTTTTCTCGAGTGCTCTGGATATGTCGATAATTTCGCCGTCACTGCTCCTCCTCTCTTCTCTTGTGAGCTCCATCTCTTTCCGCCATCTTCTCGTTCTCTCTCCTGTGAGATGTTGCGCATCTGTTTACTAAACCCTCTGCCCAAAACCCTCGTCTGCGACAAAGGAAATCTCACGCGTTTCACCTCCCCAAGGGCAGGAACCCACCTCAGCTCGTTTCCGGAGAGGAGATGCGCCGTTAATAAGCTAGAGTCCTCCATTCAACGCCGGGGAGTCACTCTTCGTTGTTCCCCTGGCCAAGCGACCGGAGACCAATACGCCGATGAGAACCCAAACGACCAGGTCTCTCTTTCTCTCGGCCCGAAGTTCCCCCTTCCGCTCTTCCTACCATTTTCAAGGATTTCAAGTTCAAGATTTGGGTTCTAAATCTCCTATCTTTTGTTCAATTCAGGAGGGGTCCAACTCAAGCAAAGGTTTCTTGGCCAAGTGGCTGGTAAGCTCGTACACAAATTTAGTTGGGAGGAAGGAATCGAAAGATTCTGATCTCGGAACTCGGGAGTGGCTTTCTTGAATTGAAATTTTATTTCCATTGCCCTCTATTCCGAATCTACGAGGTAACTCTGTGGCCGTGATTAGGCTGACTCGGCGGAGATGAGATCAAGAGTGGCAAAGCTGGGGCTTTCGGCTGTTTTGGCGTACGGGTTGTTTGATGGAGTGACCTACACGACCTTCTTTTTTCTCGCCTTTCTTGGGTACGAGAAGAGCACTGGCAAGAATCCAGCCGCAAATCTCCAAGCTTTGTTAGGGGTATGCGATCTTCAACTCTGCTGCTGCTAATCTTGTTAGTCTCACATTGTTCTTAAAAGTTTTTGGCTGTCTTTTTAAGTAAAAGTCGAGCCATTTCTCTGTCCCTTTTTTTTTTCCTGCGAGAATTATGATCCAATAAAATAATTATTCAAAATTAAACATCTCTCCTCTTCAGCCACCATTCAGATCATTCATTATTCGTCACTCCACAGTAGTATTGACTAAAGCACTGAAAGTAATCGATTAACTAGTTAAATTTTCTCACAAAATTTGTGTGATGGTTCAGATAGTTATCTTGATGTGGACTGGGAACAACATCACCAGACCATTTCGAGTAGCCGGGGCGGCTGCATTAGCACCAGTTATCGATAAAGGACTAAAGAGGATACAGGAGTACTTCAACTTTCCCAGTCTAATTTATGCCTTTGCACTCGTGGTGGCCATTGTGGCAGGATCATGCCTTACTTTGGTTGGCTTACTGATTCTCTCAAGGTGGGGAAAATAAAGGATGGATCTCACTTTGTGGGTTATGAGAAGTTATGCGTGAAGAGCATCAAGAACTTGAATCTCTATAGAAACAAGGCCAGTTTCAATCATTTTTCTCAACACAAGCTTCAGTTGTATGCTTTTGCCGAAAGAAGTTGTCTGACATATTTTCTTCCTTTTGTATCATTGTACCGAATCTATGTAAGTGAGGTCAACTGTACCGATTTTCACTGTCAATGTGCATATTTATCAGAGGGTTTGTTCTTGCCTGAAATTGCATCACAAAATCCGCTAATATAAAAACATACATGCATATCACGAAACATATTATGATAAAAAAAAGCACTTTTGGAGTCCTGTAGGAATCAAATCAGCACTTGGTAGAGATGGTGTGTGAGGGCACAATCAGAATGATCTAAACTATCACCGAGTTTATTATGCATCACAAATATCGCATTTCAGTAAGATTTATCATAACCATGATGATCTTCTAATTTGACAATGAATACATATAGACTACAAAATTGGAATTCGTGATGTTCTCAAACACCTCTGTCGGGTATAATGTTCCTGTGTTCAGACTACATGGTGAGGCTCATAGTGCTTCTTTGAGCTGAAAGGTCTTCAGCATTGCTCTAGCTTTGTCATATTCGTTGAGGGCAACCAACATATTCTTCAAACGGCGAGCAAGCTCGCGGGTACCCTCCTCGCTTCCACCAGACTTGTGCTGCTTCTCCAATTTCCTTCCTAGCTCTGCCACAAAATCCACCAAAGGATGCAGCTTCTGACTGGGTTCTGAATTGACCTCTGGACCTGACCAAACCCCTGATAGTGATGCAACTATTCTCTCTGTTCTTGTTATAGCATCATGGATATTTGGTACGATGCTCTTGACATGAGGAAGAAGTTTCCCTTTCAAGAGCTCTTCAAGAGCAAGCTTCTCTAGAACTGGAAGGGCAAGAATATTTTTCCACAAGCAAATGTTTCTGAGCAAACGAACAGACATCCCAAATCTATATGCTGCATACTGTCCCGCACCTGGCACGCACTTTGTCACAACCGTACCCCAAGCTGGCACGCTAAGGCTTGCGATGGCCTCAGTTAAACGATAATGAACGACGGTTAGCAACTCACGCAAAGCCTTACTAGAACCTGGAACATAGCTAATCACCATGTTTGTTGCGAAGACTGCATTTTTCGTCATTTGGGTGCTTAGCATGTCCCAACAATGTGCAATTTCATGATGCAGAATAGGAAGAGCTACCTTTTCAACTATCTCTGGAATGAGATTAGCATCAGCATCATCAGGGTCGAGATCTTGATCTTTTCCTGACAATCCATAGTCAAAAAGGAGCTTGTGCCAGTCCATGTCAAAAAAATCAACTGTGTCATATAGAGGATCCCACTTAAGAAGTTCCAATCTCACATACGGCGAGAACACCACAGGAGCACTTAGTGATACATAAGCATCCCGGTAGGTCGATGGGTACTGTTTTTTCCAACCTTCAAACCTTTCCTTGACAAACTTAAGTTTGGAGTATTCCTCTGATGCATCACTGAGAACATGATTAGCTGTTTGGAGCAACTCATTGCGGCTAGACAGGTATGCACTACTCTCACTATCACTTTCATCAGTGCTCAACTCGCCTTCAATCTGCTCACAGACAATACCCTTCCTCATGGATGACATTCTTTTGGACTCAGACCGAGCTTTTCTTCGTTCTCTTTCCTCTGCCCTTCTTGCAGAATCCATTCGCTTCATGAGATTGATGTCTCTGCCAAACTCATCAAGCTCCACAGGTAAGTTTGAATTCTCTTTGGCAGCAGAAGCAACAGCCTGAGCTGCAGCTGTGGCAGCAGAAACATAAGATGACCCAGAGCCTTTAGTCAGAACTGCCATCGCTGCATTTGCAGCTGCTTCCACCTTGCTTGCTTCATCCGCCAAGTCAGCAGCTCGCCTCTCTGAAACAGCCAATGCCCGTTTTTCATGCAACTTCTGCATCTGATCCTCCAACTCCTCTATGTAGAATGCCTTATCGTTCAAGAAATCGCACATCACAGCGATGAAGTCACGGAGCTCTTGCATAAAGACATACTTCCTATCGGCGGATTGCAGCGCCTCCTCCAGAGTTTCTATTTCCGAAAGGGCTTCCGATAGATGTGTATCAGTAGTGACCAAAGAATTCAAGGTTACCTTATGGGTCTCCTTAAGCTTGCCAATATTCTTCTGCAGGGCTCGGGTAGCAACCTCCGCTTGTTGTGCAATTGTCATGACCTCAGCACTCCGAGTGACTGCATAGGAACCAATTGAAGGCTGATGGGCAACCCCTGGGTACATAGAAGGCTGAGGCTTCACCGGTGCAACAGTTGGAATGGCGTTAACCCTTATCTGTGCAGAAGATTCATCAATTCTCCTGCCAAGACCTTTCCTGAATTGCTCTTCCTCCCATATCCTCTCCTCTTCATCCTCCTCGTCGTCATCAACAACAGCAGCCACCTCTTGCAATCTACCTTTAACAGGAAGCCTCTCCTCAACAGCCTCAAAAACACCCATCTTTGGCCGGCCAGCACCAGCCTTGTCTTCAAACAACGCGACCCTGCCGTTCAAATCATTGTCTTCCTCGTCACTGGATCCACCGGCAGAAGCACGGCTACTCATCAAACTGCCGCCGTCGAGGGAGATGTAATCAGGTGCAGGGCGCCGCGGTTGCTGCAGCTGCTGCCTCTTGGCCCGGATAGCATTAATCGTCGCCTGATCCGGTATAACAGGCGAGTTCCCACCTTCCTCCGATTTGGCTCTATTATCATCCTTATCCACCCTTTCCTCCACTTCTTGATGCGCAATTCCTTTCCCTTCTTCTTGCATGGGCTTCAAAAGGCCTTTGAGAACAATTACAGGTTCGGTGGAGGAAGGTTGGGACCTCGGCATGGCGCCGAGGGGCCGCGCGTTCTTCTGGAGCTCCCGGAGCTTCTCAATTGTGTACTCGCCGGTCTGAGGCTGGACATTGGAAGGGATCGGAGGGGCGGGACTGGAACTCTTGGACCGGTCCTTGGCGGCAGTGAGCTTATAGATCGACGCTGCCGATGAGGGGGTTCTCGTCGGCCGGCGGGGGGCTGCCCGGCGATCATCCTCGTCGTCGCCGTCGTCCTCCTCGTCGTCTGCGAAGCTGAGGCGCTTCGTGTCCCTAGAGTTGGAGCTCTTGGGTTTGGGTGTGGCTAGGGTTTGCTTCCTACTGGACGTAGAGGTAGAGGTCGAAGTGCTTGTGGTTGTGGGTGTTGGATTGGAGTTCTCGTCTCCATTAGCATCGTCGTTCTCGGATCGGCGGCGAAAGTTTTTGGCTCTGCTGCTGCTCATGGACGCCAAATTCTTCGATTCTCGCTAATCTAATCGAAGAAGAAGAAGAAGAAGAAGAAGAAGAAGAAGAAGAAGAAGAAGAAGAAGAAGAAGAAGAAGAAGAAGAATAAAAATTGAATTGATCGCGGTTGTGCCAAAATTGTTTCGGCCGAATTCAACGAGAGAAACAAGGAGGATCGGTTTGAAGATGGATTAGGGTCAGTGGAGAGAAGCAAATGAAAACCCTAGAGAAGTAAGGAGAGCAACAAGGTAAAGTGAGAAAAAGGTTTTAACGGGTACAAGAGGATAGCAGGGTTACCCGAAACCCAATAGAAACCGTGTCATTATGCTGTCTACAGCAACATTTCTTCATTGAAAAATATAAAACAAACTACGATAATGAAGAATATAAGCTAATTCTCTCTATTGTATATTGTTAAAAATAAAAATCTAATTGTAAGAAGTTTAAATTGATCAAACCACACGTTTAATATACCACCCACTATGAATTACACAACTGTAAAGAAATCTAGCCAATCTGCAAAGAAGCAGCTCTAAAGTAGATATAAAGCTAAAAGATATTTCTAGATATATAATTGAAACATCATACAGAAATCTGTGAAAAGACTTGGGAGATCACTATCTTCTTGGTGAATGGATCTGCAGGTCTGACACTCTTCCTGTTCCAATAGCTCACTGCTTCCTCCCATGTTTAAATCTAATAAGACCTGGGCCAGCATTTGGCAAGACTTTCATGTCCGCAGCCTCCTCCTCATCTCTCTCCTAGTGAAGAAGAAAGCAAGGATTATTAGCTTCCCAGAAACTATCTTGTGATATTGTTTTCTCCGGCTCTAAACTCTTACGTTCACACACTTCACGAGTGACATTGTCCATTAAGCCTGAGAGCGCTAAGTTGAAGTCTGTGAGTTGTGCTCTTGTTTGTTCTAAATTCACATTGCCATGGGTGTCGAATGAGATGCTATTCTTAGCTTTTTGTAGTATGGCTTGCAAGTACTTGCTCTGAGCCTCCATTCTCATCTGCAACTTCTTTTGTACCTGTAGATAAGTGTATTACTTCAATTGTTTGTTATTCACTATATCAAATACATTGCAGATGGGTCAAAATGTAGACTGACCTCAAATTGTTCCTGCAGTTTCCGCTGCACTTCGAATTGACACCTTAATTGCTCTTCAAGTGATATTTCCATTTCTCTGAACCATGTAGTAAAGGATGTAATGCTATTGTGTTATGGGATGATTAAATTATCTGATAATATTATAAAAAAATATTACAAACAATTTTAGAATATCAAGGCAACTAATAAAAACAATCTAATTATCCCTCCCTCGGGCCTATGTAGATCATGTACTTTATCATCTCACCCACTCGGAGTTGAGCAGAAGCTTATATAGCCAAGCATAAAACAGTTATTAACTTGACCCAAGTTATAATTGAGTTAACATAACGGGACTTAAGATTCAGCAATTCTTATTTAGATTTTCGTAAGCTCTGGAAGTCATGAATACGACCTTAAAGTCCCTCCAGTATCCTGGAATGTTGGAGAGCTCAAGGATAGATACCTAAGACTAAAATCTGGCCACATATTTATATAGTAATTTATGCGTATCCTAATTCATCAAAGAACTATATCCTAGTCGTAATCTGAACTAAGAAATAAAATCTATATCAAATAAAATCTTTATCGATCAATTGAAGAGATGACGTGAAAAGTCTAACAACAAAATCTAGACAGTAATTACTATGCTAACCCTCTGTGACATAATAATAATTTGAAAAAATGCAGTACTTATATATATATATATATATATATATATATATATATATATATATATATATATATATATATATATGTATGCCCATTTTGACTACTAAATACGTCTTTTGATATCAATCTTACCCTTACGAACTTAGGAGCAAAACGAAATATTATATAGTCCCTAATTAACATACCCCTCGTCGTTCCCGCAAGGACCATTGCTAGGAGTAGCGAAGGGATGGCACGTAAAACTTGAGTTCCTTCCTGCGTTGAGGAAATCCAATTTAGAACTGGAAAGTATATAAACTACCTAACAAATAATGCAAATATTATTAACGATAATTCTAGCAGGTTATACTTGAAGGGAATAATATATAGAGACCTCTAAGTTCACCTTTGCTTGCTTCCAGGCTTGTCTCCTTTCGAGCTTGTTTGCCAAGTCTATATTTCTACAGATACGGGAAGTAGGACACAATAAACGAATGAAAACTTTGGGGGGGTTAATGTAATCATATAACCAAATACTAAATTAACCTGAAGATGACTCTTTAGATGATACAGTGTCAGTCCTTTGATGCCCATAACACTAAGAACGGACTTTGGTGTTGCCTCTGCTCCACAGATATGCCAACGAAAATGGTGAGAAAATAGCTACAATATTAATCTACTTAGGTAGGTATATATATATATATATATATATATATATATATATAACGAATGAAAATTTATGCGGCATTTTATTTTCCTACAAGTAGGCATTAGGGAAGACTACTCACTCTCGGGTCCCCCGAGCTTGGAAACGGCGTCGACGAAGCGATCGTGGAGATCCGGCGTCCACCTCAGCCTTGGCTTCGAGTCTCGGGATGACGCCGCCGGGTAACTCCTCTCCATCGCCAGATCCCTCTTCGGACCTCGTTACTCTCCCGCCTTCAAATTCTTCCCCAATTCTCTAAAAAGCTAAAGGCGTTCGGTGCTTTAACCTACCAAAAAAGCCGGCGATTCCGATTCCGATTCTAAATTCCTTTCCTTCAAAACCAAGCATTCTAGATCGACTTCAATTTGCGATCAAATCGGAAGAAATGGAAGGTACTCTTCTTGGTTCCAGATTACCACTACTGATCGAAAGATTCGAGTCGGCTACGCTTATATAGAGAGAGGAAGAATGGATGCCTTCCCGGCGAGGAATCCAGGAATACTTGCTAGTAGGGGGAAGAGAAAAATAAAGGATCGAGACCAATCACAATGCTCCACGTACCCTATCGCCGAAAGGTCGGTATCGTGTACCTTCGGATCACGTCTCGAGTCGACGCGATTCGCTGGCTGATCAGTGATCAGAGATACTGGACGGCTTCGATTCCGTCGTCGCTGTGCTGTAATGCATATGTGCGGAGGAGACTGGGGCCGTACTAAGGTGATGCTCCGCCGCGCGCCACGTCGGATCTTTGGGGAAGTGGGCCCCAGTTAACGACACGTCTGGGCCAATAAAGTTAGCGATGATGGGGGCAGAGGAATATTCGCGGCGTCTACTCTTCCTCTTTTGTCTCCTTTTTCTTTTCTCTTCCGTGCTCGTGATATTTCACTTATATTAAACTCCTTAAACTATCACCATTATTTTATATATATATATATATATATATATATATATATATATAAATTTACAGTATATACAATTTTAAATTATTAAAAATAAGCATCTAAGAATTTATTTATAAAGATTATAATATCTTGAATCCTTGAGCAACCGTATTGGCTAAGACATTTTATGGACTCGATTGATTATATTAAAAACTTGGATACAGTCGTATAAAAGAAGATTAGTCCAGTTCTTTTACCTGCATCCGCGTGAGTTAAATATAATTTTGATTTATCTAATAATTAATTTTAAATTTATGATCTCGGTTATGCATTTATTGAGTTACAATAATAATTTAATTAATTAAAAGGTTGTAGCTTATTTATTTTGTTCGACAAGACCCGAACTGAGTCAGTGGACCAAGTTCTCTGTCTGTTAGATCTATGGGTAGACTCTTAAGAGTTCTTTAGGGATATTTTTTTTATACTCGGTTTGGACATCTGTGTTAATTGTCGATCAATGGATCGTGTCATTTGATTATTATTTTTTATAATTTTTTATTACAAAAAGAATTCTTCGCTGCCATGTCATCCGAGATAAAATCCGTAGTCACATTTATAAATCTTTGCCGCTAATGGCATAAACTTGTGGTATTTTAAAGTCAACTTTGATTTAGTTTTATTATGTATTATGCGATTCTAGCTACCATCTCAATAGCTTATCATTCAGCAAATGGTTTGAGAAGGGGTTCTTATACTTTTTCTTATGTATATATGTATATATATACACACACATGTACGCGTGAATAAGAGAAACAGAGAGACTAGCCCTTTGTTATCTATCTCGATCTCTCACGAAGGAGAAGAGAGAAAGATCAAAGAAATCAAGAGATCAGAGCGAGAGATGGACACTCAAGTAATCGTGTTGTCTGTAGTAGCAGACATCGTGGGTTTGGTAAGTGTAATTTTGGGTTTCGTTGCAGAGAAGACAAAGATCAAGGTATATATATATATATACATACATACACGTTCATTTACTACACGTATAGAGAATTATATGTACGTATCATGATTATGATCAGTGCTATTAAAAAAAAAAAAACCTAGATATTGACGTATATGATCACAGCCGTCGGAGATAATTGTGAACGATTTCGTGTACTGCGATTATCCAACAAGTTCGGTTCTTGGGATGGCGATCTCGGCGTCCTTGATGCTTATACTGGCTGAGGTACTCATTGCCATTGCCGGTAGCTGCTGCGGCTGCTGCAGAACAAATGCCGCCGGCACCGGCAAGTCGGTAGTAGGCATCGTCTTGTCTGTCTTCTCTTGGTAATGAATTAGATATGGCGTAGCTAATTATTTATAACTAAGAGCAAATTAAAGGTGGGGTGGGGGTGTAAGTTCTTTAATATTCTCTAATGATTTGCTTCAGGTTTGCATTTACAACATCCTTCATCCTCTTCCTCGTGGGTGCCGTCAATAGGGGTGTGAACTGGCAGCACCTGAAGATTGGCGACGACTGCCCCCTCTCGAGCCACCTCCCTGGGATTTTCGCGGGAGCGGCGGTGCTCGCATTCGTCGCCGTCTCTCTTGGAACCGCCGCCGCCTTCCTGCTTGCCGCAACGCCGGGGAGTTCTTCTCAGTACGCTCAGGGAGTTGAAATGGGGCGGCCGCAGTTTCAAGTACCTTCAAACGGGACCCCGCCGTTCAATCGCCCTACAATCTAGTACACGTACGTCGCTTTAAATTGTGTATGTTAAACATACACCAAGGCTTGGAGTTGGATTGATTCATAATTAAATAAATATCTGGTGATTAGTGTTCAATTTCCTGATGCGATCGACATATCTGCTTAGTTATATGTAATCCTACCTAGATGTGTTGTTTGTTAAGTGGATTATGGCATTTAATTTGTGCACAAAAAATATTTATTTATGAGTTAGGTCTTCCAAATATTTTGTAATCAAACGCTTTTTTTTTTTACATATATTTTTGTCAAAATCTTATATGACCATAACCTTTATCACAAACAAACAAAGAGATGTGATAAAATTATATATACTTTCTAAGTAAAATCTTTATTATAATTCATATACTTATATATAGTTAATAATATTCAAACATAAATACTAATATAATGATTCATTTAGAAGAATCATTATATTTTACAATTAGACAATAACATATAAACAAACTTACATTTAAGAAATATGCATAAATTTATTTGAAAAAAATAAATAAATACTTCAAAGCTATAATCTTTTGTTCCTAGACATAGCCCTAATCCAACTGCACCCAACCCTCCCTGTGTGGCTTGACCAGAGCCGTGATTGAGAAGCAATCGATAAGCATGGTGACCAACAAAGCCTTGGCCCGAACCGGTTCTGTCCACCTCTACGAACAACAAATAAATACTAATATATTAGTATTAAAATAAAACATAGTAACGCTATGCCAGCAAATACTGTGTAGATATTCTATGAACAAGATCATGTTGTTCATTGATTATTTATCTCTCCATCTCATAGATATAATTGTATTAAAATATATTTGTATAGTATATGTGAGCATAGGGTTATTAAAACAAAATATATATTTGAATTCTTTAACAGAATCAGCTGACTAAGTTCTTTCGTTGTCAGTTCCGTGGGTAGAATCTTAGAGGTATTTAGGGACCGTCAAGTTGACAACTATATAAATAGTTGATCACTTGATCGTGTCATTGGGTTTTTAACACTTTCTCTATTGTTAACAACCATTATATTTATCTTCAGACCCATAGTAAATTAACAATCGACTTCATCAAATAGCAAATGGTTTGAGAAGGCCTCTTCGCCTCTTCTATATATATATATAACATAAAACAGAGAGCACTAGGATCATTCATTAAGAATATCATTGCTAGAGATCAAAGAGAGAGATGGAAAGTCATGCCATTAGGTTGTGTGCAGTAGGGGGCGTCCTGGGGTTGCTAAGTTTAATTCTTGGTATCGCTGCGGAGTATACAAGAATCAAGGTACGTACATATCATATACTAATACATATACGTATGTGTGTACATGCATGCATGTACAATTACAGTTTAACTTGTTCCTGCTGAGATGATGATCACAGCCATCGGAGATAGCTGTGCATTTTAAAGTGTGCGAATATCCAAGCAGTCCCGCTCTTGGGTTGGCTTTCACGGCAGCGGTGATCCTTATATTGGCTCAGGTACTCATCGCCATTGCCAGCGGCTGCTGTGGCTGCTGTAGAACAAATACGAATGGCCCCGCCGCCAATCGGACCTTGACCGTCATCTTGTCTGTCCTTTCTTGGTATCTATATACATACTTTTTACCGTACCATCATAGTTTATATTAGTTACCATGTTCGTCTTAGTATTAACTATTAAGACAAGTGGTTGGAGACTTAATTACTTCTTTAACCAATTACAGGATTGCATTTGCAATAGCCCTCATCCTCTTCATCTCCGGTGCTATCGTTAACGGCTCCGGCGGGCGGCAAGTAAGCCTTAACTCTTACCACTGCACCTATCTCAAGCCTGGCGTCTTTGTTGGAGCGTCAGTTCTCGCACTCGCCGCCGTCTCTCTCGCGATCGGCGGTGTCATACTCCAACCGATGCCGACGCCGACGCCGGGTTCTGCACAAATGGTAGTTGAAATAGGGCAGCCACAATTTCCAATATCTCAAAGTCAATGCCCACCGGTTTATCCCCCTACTTTGTCGCCGCAATTCCCACCTCAGACCAACCACCCAGTCTTCATTGCTCAGCAACAGGGATACAACAAGCTCTAGGATTAATCCTTTAATTAATTAATGTGAGAAATCTGCTCAGTTATCTATATATTCGTTTGTGTATAATAAGTTACTGGAATATATTTTTATTATGCTAATTGGTAGTCAAATTTGGGTTGTTTAAAGACTCGTTGCTTGCAATAAATGTTACCTAGAATATTATCTTCTCCAAAATACTTCTTTAGAGCATCTCCAACCGGACTCCAAAACTCCAAATTTGAAGCCAGCTACAGTGGAGCTCTAAATTTGGAGCCCCATCTAAAAATTTAGAGCCCAGCTCCAATACTATTCAACTTTTAGAAATACTAATTTTGCCCTACAAAAGCTTCATTTAAAATTTTAAATTCTGTCCGTATCATTTATTAAATAATCTAATTAATTAAACTGAATATATAATTAATTTTGCTAATCAATTTTTAACAAAAATAGTACCATTAGAATGCTCTCATCGAGATCTTTAAAATGAGTCTAATATTAAATTATTTAAATTCTTTTGAATATTTTATTTTTATTTTATGTAATATAATTTTGATGTTTTAATTTAAAAAAATAGTAATTTAAAATTATGTGTGAAACTATTGAATATTAGTCTTATTATAAAGATATCGATGAGAGTTCTATAAATATATATTTTTTATTAAAAAATAATAATATTAAAAAAATCTTATTAAATAATTTAATATATATATATATATATATATAATATTATATTAATAAATAATAAATATGGAGCTGGACTTCAAATATTTTTTTTTTTGAAATAATATAATATTCAGCAAGCCGGATCCGGGCTAGCAGGCTAACCCGGATTGTCCAGGCACAAGATGGTACAAAGATCCGAGGGAAGAGGCCTGGCTGGGTCCAACCCACCCGGGGCCCCTGCCTCCTTCCCCCGGCAAGCCGCCCAGTCGGCCACCCTATTTGCCTATCTGAAAACAGCTAGTACAGTCCACTCCCTACACTCACTAAGTAGGCCATGGCATTCGTCCATGATGTTCCTAATGCACCACGGAGGAGCTTTCTCTCTCCGCAGGATTCCAGCGAGCTCCCGGGAATCAAACTTCCAGCGCTAACCGGCACACCTTGCCCACCGACCGGAGACCGAATCTGACCGCCCACGCTTCCGCATGTAATGCATTCTCATTCGGACACTGCTCCCATGCCAACTGGAGCACTTTGCCAGTCTCATCCTTGAGGACCATGCCAACACCCCCTTGATAGCTATCTGCAACGAAGGACCCATCAGTATTAAGCTTTAGACTGGACTTCAAATATAGTGGACTTCAAATATAGAGCCCTCCCTCGGAGATTATACTATCAACTTCGGATAGGCTAGAAGCAGACTTGTCTGAGTAGACCCAAGTCTTTAGGGTGTCACCTCGAAAGATTAATTAGATTTGGACTTTAAACTTGCTTGACAAGCCAAAATATCCTAGCGATATACAACTGGCAAATTTATTCATACAATCATGTGCCACTCCTGCCTACCATAGTACCATCACATGAACAAATGGTAGATCGAATTTAACGGAATTTATGGCGAATTATTCATCACTCCTCAATCATCGTGTAGACCGTAAGTTACAGGAAAAAAAAAATCCTTCATCCGATACTCGGCAGCCGTCAATCAAGTCATTAGACGGCAAATTGCAAGAAATCCGTGCATTCTCGGCTGCAGGCGATCGGCAGCCTTATTTTTCTAGATTTGAACACTTATTTTCTTTATTAGTTACGACGACTTGGATGGAAGTCGAAGTCAACGTCAACTCTTCCTCCTCCTCTTACAAGAGGTAGCACTTCTTGCTCTAAAGCACTCATCAAAGAGCGAAGGGATCTAAAGATAGAGATCTATCTAGAGAAGTAGAGATGGAGAAACGAGTTCTTGTGGTGTGCGGCGTGGCAGGCCTCTTGGGTTTTCTAAGTGTAATTATGGGTTTTTCAGCAGAGGCTACGAGGATTAAGGTACTTATATAATTAATTAATTGATCTGCATGAGATATATAGATAGCTTGGCGTTGCATTTGCATGCATATGGATTTTAATTTGTTATTGGCCTGTTAGGATTCGGACGTAGTTTTATACCTGGGAGTGTGTGTTTACCCAAGCAGTTCAGCTATGGGCTTGGGAATATCAGCTGCACTCATGCTTCTTCTGGCTGAGATTATTACGGCCGTCGGCAGTGGCTGCTGTGGCTGCTGCTGCGGAACAAACGACACGAGTAACAAGACACTAACCATAATCTTATCAGTCATCTCTTGGTAATTTCTACTTTTTATCTAACACAATATATATATATATATATATATATATATATATATATATATATATATATATATAAATTATCCTTCTCTAATAACTTAAAAGAAGTTTTTATTGTAGGATTGCATTTGTGATATCGTTTGTGCTCCTCCTCTTCGGTGCGGCGGAGAACGGCCCCGGCAACAATACAAAAACTTCGTGCACCATCCTCAAGCCTGGAATTTTCGCGACCGGGGCCGTGTTCTCTCTTGTGGCCGTCGCCCTTGGAATTGCTTCGGTTGTTACTCTTGGATCGCCGGTGACCATGAGGAAGACGACGGGCGTTCAACATGGGCAGGGAGTCGCCATGGGGCAGCCACAGTTCAGTCATCAGGGCAACCCACAACCGCCGCCAGTCTATGCTAATCCTTACCATGGGCAGCCACAGTTCAGTCATCAGGGCAACCCACAACCGCCGCCAGTCTATGCTAATCCTTACCATGGGCAGCCACAGTTCAGTCATCAGGGCAACCCACAACCGCCGCCAGTCTATGCTAATCCTTACCATGGGCAGCCACAGTTCGCACCTCAATCCAATCCACCAGTCTAAGCTCATCAAGACGATGCCATTTAATTCCCATCATTTTACATATGTTCCTCTGTATCTGCTGGTAGTTTTGTAACAATTTCCGACTTCTGAAATTAATGTACTACGTAGTCTACGTACTATTTTAAGCTAAGCCAATATTACTTTAGACATCCTTACTGCTCTGCTTAAGTCAAGTGTCTAAAACAAGTTAACAACACAAAAGGTAGAAGCAAACCAAACTAGAAAGTTGACCGACACTACATCCAGTTATCAAATATATATTGTTATTTGTTGTTATCAAAACGAATCATTTATTATATGAATAACTATTTTCTATGTTTACTTTTATCTTAAAATAAATATATAATAATTATATGTGATGTAATATAAAATAAAGGGAAAAAAAATAAAATTTTGTTATCTTTTATAAAATTATGATAAAATACTTATTTATTTTAAATAAAATAGATTGACGAGATAGATATTAAGAATAAGTTAATAATTGAGTTAGTGAGCCGTATAAAATATAATTGTAAGAATAGTGCTAATATTATAGAAGATGATTATCATGATATTTAATTATTATTATTAATAAATAGTGTTATTATACAATTCTCATAATTTTTTTTTCATATATACTTTAAAAAAAATTCCTTATTTACTTATATATTTTATTTAGACTCAACTTGAAAAGTAAATATGAGGATATTTACACAAATAATATATGTTTTTTTAGAAAAAAAAATGAAGAAACGTTTAATTTACAGGAGTGGTAGAGAAATGGGTGATCGAGGCCCAACTCTATATTGGGCTTTCTGAACGATTCAGTCCGACTCAGATATTTTCGGCAGCCTCATCGAGATTCACATTCGTCATAAGATCGCCACTATGGACGGCGAGGATCTTACGGTGGTGCTTATACGGAGCGAGAACAAGAACAGGGACCGGTCGCGACCGTCATCGTCTATTGAGGAGGAGGAGGAGGAGAAAAAGGGTTATTGGAAAGGAAACCGAAGAGAAGTAACAGGTTAGGAGGGAAGCGATTTGGATCGGATCTTCGGCGATCGAGATGGGTGACGGCCGCGTCGGCGGCAACCGGCCGGCGTGGCTCCAGCAGTATGAGCTGGTCGGAAAGATCGGCGAGGGAACTTACGGCCTCGTCTTCCTCGCCCGCACGAAGCAACGCAAGGGTTCCATCGCGATCAAGAAGTTTAAGCAGTCCAAGGAAGGCGATGGCATCTCCCCCACCGCCATCCGCGAGATCATGGTAAACCACATCGAACCCTTCTTTTCCCCCAATTCGGTTTTTTGATGCAATTCGATCAAGATTCCAATTCTTCAAGAGTGCGATCTGTTTCAGCTGTTAAGGGAGATCACGCACGAGAATGTTGTGAAGTTAGTGAACGTCCACATCAATCAGGCGGATATGTCGCTCTATCTCGCGTTCGATTATGCCGAGCACGACCTGTATGTGAGTACTCCTCAAAGAAATCTTTTTTTTTTCCTCAAAGAAAATTTACCAGAATGATCCGTTCGTGTGCGCGTTAATGGTTGGGTTCATCCCAGCCAAGAAGCCCTAAAGCAATTTATCTCCTCTCTAAGGTTGCTCGTTAATTTAATTATTTTAATTTGCTTCATGGGTGGATGATATTAAGAGATGTATTAGCAATCGAGTGCATCCTAGTGGTCTACTAGCTTAGTTCCAGTTTATCGTGTAATTTCTTGCCTTTGGCACACCTTAATTTGTTGTAAATTATCTGCTTTTTATTTGTATGAATGTTTCTTCCTTCTTGAGGTACTGTAGGAAATAATCAGACATCATAGAGAGAAGCTTAACCTTCCTATCAATCAGTACACTGTAAAGTCCCTGCTCTGGCAGCTGCTCAATGGACTCAACTATCTTCACAGGTTAGTTTAGGATATGCAATTTCTTTCAGTCTGTTCCAATTGATATAGCACATCTCCTTCCTATTTTAACTTAGGTTTTCTGGAATTCTTTCTCATATAGTAATTGGATCATACATCGCGATCTGAAGCCATCTAATATTCTGGTATGACAATGATGTTAATTGTAGTCTAAGGTTCCGGGAGTTAAACTTTTCTCCTTTTCCTGTTTCTTCATTTTAAATTATGGTTTTAATAGGTTATGGGTGATGGAGAGGAACATGGAGTCGTAAAGATTGCCGACTTTGGACTTGCGAGAATATACCAAGCTCCCCTGAAACCTCTGTATGAGAACGGGGTAAGTGCTATACTTTTTGATGTGTAAATTTTGGCACCCATCTGGATATTTATTATGTTACTCATTTAGTTCGACTTTTTTGCCTAACACGGTGCAGTATGCCTCCCACAAATAATTTTCCATTTTCTACGGTACTTTGTTTCTATGTAGAACAGATTAAGTTCATCCTTTTACAGAGCATGTGCCATGCCCATGGTATTCAACTATTCATTGCTGACATAGTATGAACAGATCAAATTCACATCTTTTAGTCTCCTGTATTTATTTATTTGTTTATTTATTCTCTGGATTTAATTGTTTAATGCTCTTTCTTCTGCAAGCTGATCAATGTGGGGGTTTACTAATTGTCAGGTTGTTGTGACAATCTGGTACCGTGCTCCTGAGCTGTTACTTGGGGCAAAACACTATACAAGTGCTGTGGGTATCCTTATACATAATGGAACAATACCAGCTTTGCCAATTTAGTAAATTTAATATCTTTGATATAATATTCAGTCCTGTTAATGTGATGAAAGTTCCTTCTTAATCCGCATATAGATATGTGGGCAGTTGGTTGCATTTTTGCTGAATTACTAACACTGAAGCCATTGTTTCAAGGAGTGGAAGTGAAAGCAACACCCAACCCTTTTCAAGTATGTTAGTTCTTTTTGCAAGTAATATACTATATATGACTGTCTTGTCTGGTCCCTTTTGATTAGCAGTCTAGATAAACAGAGCAAACTCAGGCAGAAAAGTTGCAGGTATACTGCAACTTTCCTATTTGGGTTGATGCTGGCTAGGTACAAGTTGACATTGGGGAGTTGCACAATTGTGCATCTTCTGTGTGTGGGATTTTCTCTACTAATTTTCTTGTCTGATATGCCATAGTAGTTATATCTCATAGTCGAATTTGTGTTTTTCAGCTTGATCAGTTGGATAAGATTTTCAAGGTCTTAGGTAAGAACAGCTTGCTTGTGTTTTGTTATACTCTTCTGAGCTCCTTGTATAGGATATTTCAAAGGAATTGTTTTTCTCAGGGCACCCGACAACTGAGAAGTGGCCTACCTTAGTAAATCTTCCTTATTGGCAAAATGATCAACAGCATATTCAGGGGCGCAAATAGTAAGTTTTGTCACTCTGCTGCTAGATGCGATTAAGCTTACTATCCCATAGTTAAACTTTTTGATGCCGGAACCCTATCTTTCTCTGTGCAGTGAGAATACTGGTCTCCATAATATTGTTCATTTGGCTCAGAAAAGTCCACCATTCGATCTTCTCTCAAAGATGCTCGAGTATGTCTTCTGTTTTTCTCACCGTTAATCTCATTAGCATGATCCATGATTGTGTGGTGGGCAATGTAGCGTTACACTAGTCGTTGAATTCTTGGTAATCCATGTTTGCCATGTTTTCTTACTGATAGCATTCCTCAACTTCATATATTTAGTTAGGTGATTTCTATCTGAATAACTTGCCTTTCTTCTAAATTATTTTATTTTCTGATTTCTTTTAATTTATTCACTTGCATGTTTTTCCCGCATCGATTGTCATTTGAAGGGACTCGACTGCTGCAAGGATTTTCACCCTAGCAGTTGAGAATTCTTTAATTAGAAAGGTAAAGCAAGAGTCTGTTTAAAGCTTGTACAAGGGTGATGACCTGCCTTCTTATAATTAAGCAGATAGCAAAATCTTGTTCTGAAGATGAAAATTAAAATTGTATAAACAAAATTGGCTTCCCTGTCCTAATAAAACTTGATCTGTTTATAATTCGTCTTGCTAGTCCTGTTATGGCTATCATACTCCATGCTGTAATCTGATATAGGTAGTCAAGCTTGGAAGAGCTTTATTGTCTGCTTGCATTTACAATTTACAATAATTAATATCAAGTTTTTAGCCTCTGCCACATAAGTGTTCCCTCTAAATGTTTCCGTTGAAGGAAAACTATCAATAACTGCTGCTTCATATTTTAACTTTAACAAGCTGCAAGTATCCCAATTTATGCCAAATAATTCTTGCTATGTATCTACATCTGCATAGTTTTTCGTTTTCTTATTTGTAAGGCATCGTTCTTCTCTAATTCTATCTTGTCTATCTTTTCTTTATATTTATTGTATGATATTCTTTCCCCTAGTTTTTATTTGTTATGTGTATTTCTTTATAGCTAACATTCATGTGTGCTTCAGATTCTATTGTTATTTCTTTATTGGCAACTGCATCGTTGGCCATGCTTTTTGTTAACACTAACAGGTCCATTATATGCTTGCATCAGTTCATCCTCTTAGATATTCTTGCTGTGACAGATATGATCCTCGGAAGCGAATAACTGCAGCACAAGCTCTGGAGCATGAGTAATGACCAATGTCTTATACTATCTTCTTATCTTATTCATTATATTGTACTCATATAAAACTTAATTGGTGTCTTCTTTTGGATCAAACACCATTTAAAACTAGTTCTGCAGAAGCTGACACATGGGAAATATGACCTTATTTTGGATGAATACTTGAGTAAAAAAAATTTGAAACCCATGGATGTAAATGGTATTTGGGTCAGGCTTTCTGATTGTGATTTGCATCACTATTTTTCTTACATTGACATTCTTGTATATTTTTGTAAATCGTGAGATCACTTTTAGGTCAGTTGGAACCTTACTAAGAAGATATTCTTGTGTTTTGCTTGTCAAGTGATATGATTTGCTAACTTTGCCTTTTTGACTTATTGCTTGTCTGGTGACTTCATTTTCAGGTACTTTCGGATGGATCCTTTGCCAGGACGCAAGTAAGTTTCCTCTAGATTCTATTCATGTGATCTAGCTCGTATTTTGTCCGTTGAAAAGTTAACTATTTTGTCATTGACAAAATCTTAACTAACATATTATGCATCATGATTGATTGGGTAAATGTTTATTAATGACAGTGCACTTGTACATTCCCAGTCTGGAGAGAAAGTAGTGAATTATCCTGTTCGTCCAGTTGACACCACCACGGATTTCGAAGGAACAACCAGTCTCCAACCTTCTCAACTGGTATTGTGGCATATTCGAATCTTTTATGTTGTCAGTGCTCGTAATTATAAATACTTGCACATTTTTCCAGCATCTAGAGTTTGTATATGCAGTAGCGAATTACCTTTGTTAGGACTGTAGTTGTCTGTCATTTTTCTGACATGCAATCAAGAAAGAAAAATATGGGTAAATTGTATCAGTAGTTTCCCTAATTTTCAAACTAACTAGAAGTTTAAATGTCACATCATTCATCATCGAATGATTCATAGTCGTCCATAACTTTCACTGAGCCACAAAAGAATGATGGCTGCTTTCATTTCCTGACTGCAAAATTGTTCCACAAGGATAGCACATGTGCTGATAAGGCAAACTCAATATGGTGGCTGCTATGGCCGCAATGGTGTCCGCTTTTTAGAACAATGAAAGTGGTATTTCTGTTATTTAACTCTATTATAATTTACATATTTTCATGAAATATTTATCTTCTCAGCCTTCATCTGGAAATGCTGCTTCGGGAAATGTAGCACCTATGGTGGCTCCGAGAGCTGTTCCCAGGCAAATGCCTATGATTGGAATGCAGAGAATGCCAGCCCCTGGCATGGCAGCTTTCAATGCCGCCTCCCAAGCTGGCATGGGTGGTCTAAACCCCGGAAATATTCCTTTACAAAGGGGTGCTACTGCTCAGTCGCATCAGCAGCAGGTAAATCTGAAGCTGAACTAGTTATTTTTTCGGTTATATTGTTTTTGCTTTTTATCTCAAATTTACTTCTTCTTTTTTCCAACAGTTGAGAAGGAAAGACCAAGGGATGACTATGCAGAACCCTGGTTACCCCCCTCAGCAGAAGAGACGCTTTTGATGTTATTAAATTTAATAATCTCATGTGTCTAATGTTTATCTGATATCCTATTTTCATTCCCCAAGTAGTACCTCAACTTTGGGGCTTCTGTTGTATTTTACGCTGCTTGTAGTCTTTGGCCCTTGTTTGTTCGTCAAGTACGTTTTGATACTGAGGTGCAAGCTACATAGCGAGTTATTCAATTACTTCTTTCTGCTCGTACGATTTTTTAATATCTCGAGCCACACCCAGTTATTATATTTTTAACGGTTCAGACATGTTCTATTTCTGGATCATATTAGCATACTTTGCCTTCTGCAAATTAGGAACATAAAAAAACGAGTATTATCTCCTGGGTCTGAAGCAACCGAGGCTGAAAAATCTTAATGCAGAGAACCTTAATTAAAAAAAGTTCATTATAAATACGTTGAGGCTTAAATTCATTATAAGTAAATTCTGGAGGTGGGTCAACTGTTGGACTCTCATAAACGGGAATTAAAAGCAATTTAGAAAGATCATTTGTTCTTATGCTCTCTCTCTCTCTCTCTCTCTCTCTCTCGAATTAGTCTAATTGCTGCACAGCGATGAGCGATCCGAATCAGTTCATATATCTAATCTAGCTGGTCATTATTTCCGCTCTGTTTTAGCTTGCACGATAATGAGGAGGGATAGCATACAAGCAGCTTATACAAGTAGTTTACGTATCATAGCTTGCTTCTAGTCTTTACCGTACGAACCCGAATCTGGTGTGGTGGCCCTCTCTCGCTCTCTGTCGCAGTCGCTCTTTGCCTCTATCTTCTCTCCCTTTTTCTATTATTATTATTGTCTTTCCCACGCAGTGATTTCAAGTGAAAGTTGGGGAAAGAAAATGGAGAAGAAGAAGAAGAAGAAGAAGAAGAAGAAGAAGAAGAAGAAGAGGGCGGTGACGATCTACGGGAGAAAGAGGCAAGGAGACAGACACACGAGTAATTTCTTCTACACTATCTGCTTCCTTTCTTCTTTGCGCTTCTTCTGGTTGATAATTTGCTGGATTTTTGTTTGTGATGGACGCCAGACCCAAGATGCATACTAGTTAATGCAGTGCGCCAGGGATTATAGCGGGGGGAGGAATTAATCGAAGGATTTCACTTTGGATGTCGACAGTGAGTATGCTTTCTCTTCTTGGCATCCTTTTTCTCAATGACTTCTTATATAGATTTCTTCGTCTGGTCTTTGCTTTCGTATTGTTTCATAGGAATTAGAAAAGCTATTATAGTAAAGATGCTGCATCAGCATTGCTGCATATCTTATGATTATCGTCTCATTTTCTTTTGCAAGTACTCGTAACTGATGTTTTATTATCGATCGCTGCTATACTATAAGATTTAATTGTCCAACTAAATGGAAACTTATCATGATAGGAATACGAGGAGAATTTTATGATTTAGGTGACAGTCCAATACTAGACTAACGCTCCTGTAACATTGCAAAAAGTAATAGCATTTTTTAGATCCTAGAGTGGAAAAACATTAAATCTTTTACTACAGGTTTAACATCTTTCAGATTGTGAAGCAAACCTTTAGCTGCAACTGTATATCTTTACAATCTGTGTGCTTATAAAATCTACAAATTTAAACAAATGAACTAGAAGCATCTGATTCTACAATAAATTTAAAGCATTCCAAATTATAATAGTTAGAGATATACACTCTAAAGCACAAGGAAAGTACAAACTGTTATGAAAGAAAAGCTTGACTATTTCTTCACATCAGTATTATTGAATCAAACAGTAAATAGGAGCCCCACCCAAATGAATCTAGGCACCTAAAGCTTAGAGGGAAATGTTAGAGCAGGATGATGTCTATCCATAGCTTCAAGAAGCTTCTTTGCTATTGCACTTGCATACACAGAGGAGCCTTCAGATATCTATGTGATAGATGAAAAGGAAAAATAGTTATCGCACAAAGAGTGTGAGCGAGATAGTTAGCATGAAAATTAGTTGTTGTGCAAAATATAATTACAATAGAAAATAGAATGTTAAGAGAGTATTAACCTTTGCATTAAACATGAAGATGTAGTGTTCTCCAATGTTCCCGCCAGCAACATGGATAAGGTCAAGTTGGAGCTCATTAAGGGCCTTTGCGACATAAAGTAAGCAGTTGGCCTTCTTCTTTTGGGTGAGCTTAATGTTTACTTCGTCATCAACAATACGAACATCGACAAAGTTCTCCTTGGACCTTCTCTGAAGCCACGAACTCCTTAAGGCTCCATTGAGCAAGTGATCCTGATCCTCCCTTGGAGGTCTCATTGATGGGCTTTCCATGTCAGCGGTGGCATCGTCTTCCATTTTCAGTATATTCCTCCTCTCCTTTCCATGCCTCTTCTTCTCCAATAGGATCTTCAAGTCCTTAATTGTTCGATTAAGCTCGTTGATGTATTCAATGGCATCTCCAACAATGGAGGCTCTGTCAATCTTGGAACACAAGTGCCATTAGATACTAATTCAATAGCAGTATAAAATTTTCAACCAGAGTACAACAAAATACATGATATGTAGGTCTTTACATGTACTTAAAGGAAAGAGGACCTGCTCTTTTATGTAAGAGTAATAGGATAGAAAAAATGGTAACAAGAGGTTAAGAGAACCATGAAAAAACTGCCACTTATCAATGAAAGAACCACTCATTGTGTGTTTCGATTTATATCATACAAAAACATACATAGAGTATAAATTTGTTAGTACCCTTGCTTTTGTAGGTCAAGGTGGATAAATAAGGAAAAAGGAAGATTCTGGAGTGGTAACCAATTAAGTCAGTATAATGTTTGGATAATTCATAACTTCATATATTACATATTGTACAAAAGCCTGCAATAACATCCGGAAAAGCTGCTCAAAATGAATTGGAAATTGACCTTTAACTTTCATTTTAAAACCTAAAGATGCAGATGTAACATTTTAGGAAGAATTAGAAGTTATGCATGTGGACACAAGTTAGATGGAATATTCTTAGGAAGTAATGTGTCACAAAATTAATTCATATTAGTGATTTATATCATTGTATCAACACATGGTGAGGTGTAATCATGTTGGCAAATGATCAAAAGATGTAAATACCTTTGTGGGATTTGGAACCAATGATTTCAAAGCCTTGTACTTTTCATTCAGCTGCTCTCTTCTTTGTCTCTCGGTGGCAAAATTTGCTTTTCCCTCGCCTTTAGAAAGCCCTGCTATCTCCCTTCTGCATTCCAGCATTGTGTTATCAAATTGCACCCCATCTATCTCTTGGAAGAGATTACTACCTATTCCTTCCCCAACTCCTATCATGGCATCCCTTTCATCTATACCACAAAACAACCCATAATTCTGTGGCAATGAATGGAACAAATCTCTTAGCAGATGAGGTTGAGGTGTAGGATAGCTCATATTCAATGTTGGATCATACAACATTAACCCAGTCTCGGGAACTGGTGCACCTGAAAGCTCATTGTATATATCCATTGGAAAATTACTAGGATTTAGGATTGGATTTTCAAAGGTGATTGATGTGGTCGGGTGTATCATCGGATTTACATTGCACCTAGGAAGTTGTAAGAGGTTTAGGAGGTCGGGCATGCCTGTGTGCTGATCATAACTTTGGATATCTGCTTCTGCTGCAATTGATTTTGGCTGATCCTCATAATTTTGTTGGTTTTGGATGGTATGCTCTTGGAAATCTTGCATGGTAGGGACCCAACAGGCTGTCTCAATATCAGGTGTGCTATGAACAATGTGGCTATGTAGCTCTTGCTCGAGATCGAAGCCTAGTTGGTGTTCAAGGTGGTCAAACTCCATTATTGTGGCGGCTGCTGCCTCAGAGGAAGGGTTGTGGATTGAGTTTGAGAGGTCATCAATGGAGAAGGAAGGGATACCTATATTATTCTTAAGGCCATTGTAGTCCATGTTATTATTGCCCATGGAAGCTTGGCAGGAGTCATGAAGCAAAGATCCTGGCATGGAGTTCGGATCACTGGAGGGATCAAAACAACAATTCTCATCTAACATTGTTTGTCCTACCATGGAGTCTCAATCTCTGTCCTTGTTAGTTATGAAACTCTCAATCCGTATAATTGCAAAGGAATGGGTTGAGAGAGCTTGAAAACAATCTATGACCCCTATGAGCAGAGAAGCGAAAGCAAGCAGATTTAGCAAGCAAAGGGAACCCTTAAGATATCAGAATCTTTGTCAGAAACCTTTAAGACAATACTAAGAAGTTTAAGGAAGGCAAGAAAAGTCTAGTAAGCAGAAAATGAAATTAACAGAGATCTAAATGAAGAGGGATGTTTAAAGAGAGAAAACAGTAATGATGACGGTTGTTCAAATGGAAGGGGAAGGATTGGAGTTTGAAGTGTAGAGAAGTTGTTTATGGTAAGGAGGGTGAAACAAGAATTGGCAATTCTTTTTTAAACTGCATCTAGGTCCTAACAAACTTTCTGATATCTTTCTTACTCTCTTATCATTGCTAACAAATTGTTCTCATCAAATACCCTAGTTGATAATTTAATCACCAGAATGCCCTTTAAATTAGATTTCTCTGTATGACCAAAATGGGCTTACCCTATTTAGGAGATATTATGGTTCTATTTCTATTTCTGTATTTATGCAAACATTTTAAAGCTTTTCATTAAAGAAGCAGCCTTATGAAAATGTATGTTGCTTTCCTAAATAACAATTTGTGATTCATTTAGTTTCTAATAATCCATAGATTATTGACTGGCCTTGGATTATATATTCTTCAATTGGAGAATTTATATCCTAATGATTTACTTACTAATAATCTTGAACCTTATTCTATATTTTGTTCACTTGTCCTATGTAGTCTATCTTTCATGTATAGCAAAACAAAAGAGAAAGAATAGTGAAATGAAGACCTTTATATGACATTTTCATTGAATTTTAAACAACAAAGAGTGGCAACATATAGCATTTTGAAAAGGAGAATCTTGCTCATGTGCAATTTATGTAGCTTGTTTGATGGACATATACTACAGATGATACACTCTTTCTAAAGATCGTAGTCTTATTATGGAGCACTGGAGCACCAGGAAACTGCTAAATCATGAACATATTTATTGGTCCCATAGCTATTTCAATTGTCGATGAATATTTGCTAGTTAGACTAGTTGCTCAGATGCTACAAGTGTTACAATAGGCACAGGCTTGGAAGTATTTTGGTGGGGCATTTTGTTTTCGAAGTCATCTTACACTCAAAAGGGGTATATCAGTCCACTAAATATTTTGTGGAGAATTTTCTGTTGAGTTTTTACCAAAATACAAGCTTAAGGAGTATTCTTTTAAGTTTTCATAGGCATAAAGAAAAGGGGTAGTATGAAAATTTTGTAAAGAACTTGGTTTGTGTGAGAAGAATTCAGTTGTAACGAAGTTTTCCATTTTAGTGGGTCCCACAAATGAAGATTGCATGCATGCGAACAAACAGATCAAGCTAAACATACGAGATTGATCCTAAATTATGCTGAGAAATGAAAGGCATTGTGATTAAGAAATGAGGAGTAATTAACAAGACTTATCATTGAATTAATTATTAGGCAAGAAGAAGAAGAAGAAGAAAAAAAACTGTAGATCTGCATTTATTAATTGAAGATTTTGTAAGCATTCTTTTAACATTTAAACAATATTATGACAGGGGAATATCATAAGGGTATCACCAACAAGGGAGAAAAAGACTGCAAACCCACACTCTTTTCACTGGGGCACCTGAGCTGTTATTTTTCTCGTGGTAAGTTGGGAAATGCAAGTCATGCCTACCACCTCTTCCCTTAATAAATCTCTCTGCAATTTATGCTACTGTTTTCAACTACTACCTCATCTCTTGTAGTTATTTAAATCATTAAAAAAGAACAATTAGAATCAGGACCGCAAAATTCGGAAACAACATCGTTGCGTATATACTAATATTGAGTTAGTTGATAGAAGGTTAGATCAAATATATGCCCAACTCACGCAACTCGGTGTCGTAGTTCTTTAAAATTTGAGTTCTTGGTTTATGAGATGATAGGGTAGGTAATATACTTTTTTCATAATTTTATGATTGAAATTTGTCTGTGATAGCAGAATTATTAGTAGTAAGGTGAAGTTATAATTTAGAACCTTCTATTGCCAAGTTGGATTGATTGTGTAGCAGTAGGGGTGCCGTGGATTTTTGTTGATTCCTCTCTTATGCATTGGAAGTATGGTGAGATGCTGTATGTTTCTTTAGTTGGGTTTGAAGCGTGTGCATGTATACCATCTTGTGCCAAATATTCTCTATTAAAGGGATGGTCTGAAGCTTGTTAATAATTCAAACATAAAAAGTTAGATAAATTTACAAATGTGAAAGGTTTGCAGTCCTTTGTTACTATTACTATGAGTCGTTTCTTGTTCAAGTTTATGTTTAACGATAGAAAATAAATCAAATAAGCAACTTACTTACTTATCAAAATAGATCTATTTGTTTGTAACTTTATTATTTTACTGAACTCTATAAATATTTTATTGAACTTCACTTTCCGACAACTAAGCACACTTTGATGGAAGTAGATAAGAAAGTTGATAATTTTCGAAAAGTCCATTATCTCTGCGGTGTTTGTACGAAGAAAAATGGAGTGAGAAACTTCTCCGCTATCTTCGAATTTTAATTTTAGCTTATTTTATTTTCTCTTTTTAAGATAGTAACATCTCTGCACTTTTTATATTTATAGTGTGTTATCATTAATTATTGTTATTATCTACTTTCACTAAACAGTTTTAATTATTATCAAATACTAGAATTGGCTTCTAGGAATTTTTATTATTTCTCCTCTTCACTTCTTATTAATCAAACAAACTCGATATTTGTAATGCATTGAAGAATAAAAAATAAAAAAAAATGAAAAATAACAAAAAATGAAATAAAATGAAGGAGAAAACGTTGGATACTATGATTGGATTGGTTTGTAGCGTCTATATAGATAGCATGCCTTTTGCCTTCAGTTTTCCTCCCCACCAATAATGGAGAGACTGGACAGTGGAGTAAAGAAACTGTCAATGTCTATCTAGTAAAGGATTGTGTCTGTACTCTCTAGTCTCTACCCCTAACTCATTCATTTTCAAACAATAATTGAAGCGTCTAATTTCTCTCATGAATAAATATAGTAATAAATCCCCCACCTATTCGTGGCCCATTAAAAGCCATATACTTTTCAGTAGACAGTAGCCCATCAGCCCATCTCTATAACGGTTTAAGTAGACCGAATCTTCGGTCTAACAAAAGCCGGTCCGGTCTGAAGCGGATCATCTCCAACTGTCCGATGCAAATCCAACCGTCGCCAGTTCCTTGTCGTACGCGTCATTGTTGTACTTCCTTCTGTCCAAACGAAAGTATCATGCGCTTACAACCGTACGATCGTCTTTGAACGGCAAGATACGTCCCTGTCGTGCTCCGACGGACCTCACGAAACCGAACCCGGTTGGGTGCGGGCAAATATACTCTCGGCGAAGGGAAGGGGGATAGAAACGAAAGAGAGGGGGGGGGTCGCTGGATCTGGTTACCGTCTTTCGCCTTAATTTCTTATAATTATTTTCAAATTAATTCCATAATTTCTTCTTTCTTTCCTGAGAGGGAGCGACGGAAAAAAAAAGAAAAGAAGAAGAAAAAGACGAAAAAAAAAAAAAAATTCCGGTGCGAACGAAGAAGCCAAGAACGAGATCGATTTCGATCCATTGGCGAGAGGGGAAACCCTAAGGGATGGAGACTGGGAAGAAAAGCGAGTGGATCGGAGCGGGGAGGAGGTCTCTAGGGTTTTGGTTTTAGGTTTTCTGGAGATGGGGATCTCGGAGGGAGGAGATGTAGGAGGAGTGGTGGACTGCTCCGTGGGGACGATCGTTTGGGTGCGGCGGAGGAATGGATCTTGGTGGCCGGGGAGGATACTTGGCCTTGAGGAGCTCTCGGCGTCGCACCTCATGTCGCCGAGGTCGGGGACGCCGGTGAAGCTTCTCGGAAGGGAAGACGCAAGCGTGTGAGATTCTATTACTCGTTTTGTTCTTTGCCCTTTTTAGTTTTTTCTCGCATATTTTGATGCATGCTCCAGTTTGAATAGTAACGAGAAACATAAGTTTTAGTAGATGAGAAATATTCAATTGTTATGTCAGAATCTTATGTTCTCGCGTTTGAAGGTAGATTATTACCATTCTTTTGAAAATGAACAAAAAAAAAAGAGTCTGCTTTGCTATTTGTGCCTGCAGTTGACAATGAACGATGTTCTAATTAGCCATACCTTTTAGTAGCAGTATTGAAATCATGTAAACTTTTGATAGATTGATTTGCTCCGTTTAGTTTGTAAATTTTTAATTTTTTGAGATTAGATTTAAACAGAATAATAAGGCATATGAATGTGTTCTCAACAGGCATATCCCATTTTCTGGAGATTAGGATTTTAGTTCTGTCCAGGGTACTGAATGATCTGCATTTTTTTCTCACTTCTTAACAGGTCAGTGCTGTCACTGTTTGCCAGTATGGGCTAGACTGTGTTTTTTTTTTTTTTTGGGGTCAACTTAATGTCATGCAGATGTGTGACACTAATTTGCAACCTGTAAGAACCATATAGCTGAGATTGGCTACTTGTAACAAATCTGTTATTGATTTCCTTCTCTGGCATCTATTTTGCAGGGACTGGTACAACTTAGAGAAATCCAAACGTGTTAAGGCATTTAGGTGTGGAGAGTTTGATGCTTGCATTGAGCGGGCTGAAGCTTCTCAGAGTGTTCCAAGTAAGAAAAGGGAGAAATATGCTCGTCGAGAAGATGCTATTCTTCATGCTCTTGAGCTTGAGAAAAAGCAGCTTGAAAGGAAGCATCAGCGTCAAGGGGTCATCTCGAATGGTATGGCCGAGAAGACTTCTAGTGCACTGAGAAGGGAAATTAGTAGCTTCTCGGCGTCTGAACAGTACTTGAAAAATGAGGAGCCTGGATTAATTAACAAATTTGCTGGGCACAAGTCTCATAAGCTTTCAAGAAAACCGTCTTGGTCTCTAGCAGAAGAGAATATGGGCCATAATATTGATGGATATAAGAGGATCAGTAAGCAATTCAAACAGGAAGAAGATACCCTTGATGTCATTCCTCGGACAAGAGAACTGCAGGATTTTGGTCTCCCAATTTCTCTAAAGAAAAAGCTCTCTCCAACTGTTTCTTGGGAGACTTCTGGGAGACTTATTGACAATTACTTGGGTGAGTTTCCTAATGATGAACATATATTTGAAAGTACAATTCCCACCAGTGCTGGCAAAAATATACTTTCTGTTAAAAGGAAGAGATCACAAGGTATTATGGTTGAAGAATCTCTCGTTAAAAAACGTGATAGACGCCGACCATTAAATAAGGTTTTACAGAGCAGTGCTAAACTTTCCGTTCCTCATTCTTTTCTGCATGATCAAGATTCTGGTGTTGGTTCTATCCAAGGTGAAAAGGACCCTATGGGTTTTGTATACCGTGCGAAGAGGAGTCGATGCATTTACCTTCCTTCTGATGCAAATGATTCTCTGGATCCTGATGGCTTCCCTTCTGAAGAAATGGCTATTACAGGAACCCAATATATGAATACTGACCTTGATTTGCCAGGTAATTTGTCAGAAGAGCACAGATTTGCAGGCTTGATTGGAAATAATGAATCTGATTCTTCAGGAAGGGAATACTCTGAAACAAACACAGAGAAAGAGACAGATATTTTAGAAGGTATTGCTATGAATTTATTTATTTTCTTATAGCCTTAGGTTTTTCTTCGCTGCAAATTGAATACAATGGTAGTCATATCTCTGTTACAATTGTACTTCCATCCTTGTCTTTTGGGCTTCAGTAATTAGTATCTCTATTGCGGTAAGTTATTTAAGTTGCTGTGTTGCATTTTCCATAGCTGAGTAAAATTTCATTCATGGGGAAGTTATAAAGTTCTGGCCTTGCATTTAGCTTTGCTAATAAGCTGATTAGGCTTTTGTAATTTGATGACACAGGGAATTTTAAAATGTTAATGTAGCATGTAAAATGATATTTATAATGTAACACCCTTTCCTTTAGTATATGGGTAGGCCTCAGGTGTATTGGGCGCCTATTTAATTCATCTTATCCTTAGAAGAACCAGGTGCAATCAGTGCACATTTGAGCTTATAATTATAGTACTCTTCTAATAAAGAATGAAGATAAACTGTAGTTTCAGTCTATGCTTGTGTGATGCATCAACACTTTGGTATCTTGTGTGTGCTGGGAGTCTCACCAACAAGTAACTATTCATATACAATCAAGAAACTTTATGTGATTATCTCCGTGTCTATTTTTTTTCACATTAGTAATATATAAATTCTTTAAAAATGAAAATGGTGCCATGCTAACTGTATTTTACTAGAACATATATGTGTGAGACATTAAAAAAAAGCTTAGCTGATTTGGCTTTATTGACTAGTACTTTAGGAAGGATTATCTTACTTAAGAAGGAATATGAGAATAGGAGAATAACCTAGCTTGAATCATTTAGGAGAGATATTCTTCTTGTTTAGAATTAGATAAACTAATCTGTGAACAAAAGTGGATTGCTTGATCTGTAACTTTGCAGTTATGCAAGTGAGGTCTTATCTATGGTTCGTGGGATCAGTCGATCCAGGTTCGATCTGAACTCTTTCTTTCTCTTTCTTTTTTTACTCTTTCTTCCCATTCTTTCTCTTACTCTTTTTTTTTCTTCTTACCATATAATCATTATTTTTCTTATGGAGAGATTTAGCTTCGGCAAACTCCTACGAACTCCGACGAACTCTAGTATATAATTTTTTAATTTATTTTTTTATTTCCCTCAGTTTTTTTTTTCACTCTCTCCCTTTTTTTCTCTTTTTTTTTTCTTTTTTTCTTCTTCTTCTTTACTGTGACATGGTTTTTTTTCTTTTATTTGATTTTCTTCCACTCACTTTCTTTCTAATCTTTTTTTTTTCAATTTTTATTGCACCGTAATTTTTCTTTCTTTATTTTTTTATTTTTTATAAATATTTTTCTAATTTTTTTATATTTTTAAATAATATTTAGAATTTTACGTAATTAAATAGTCAGATCCGATCCAGGCGACCTATACGACCGATCCGATCCCAATTCCGATTTTTCGTACCTTGGTCTTATCTAGTCTTTATATGTTCAGCAAAATTTATCCTTTTGATGAGTAATCTCATAGTCATCTTTGTGCATTAGTTCATTCAGCCACTTTCAGTCTTACAAGTAGATTAATGACTTGGTCAACATTAGAGTTTAAAGTTGGGATGCTTAGTGAAGTGAATGATCCTTGACTCTGCCATGTTTGTGCCTTTGATAGGAAGACAACTCACTCATGATGCTATTTCAACTAAAGACTCAAACTAGTTATTCCTTTTTGATAAGTATTTAGCAAGTGGGTTATTTGGGCACGGATTTTAGTAGGTTGAGTCATGTTATGTTGATTGTAGCTCCAAAATCTTTAAACTCAAGTAAGCACCTAAAGTGTTAATATTTTCTGTAGTTACCCTGATGTTCATCTACGACTATCTCTCTTTAGTAGAAATTTAGTGGGTGAACCCTTTATTTGTTCTGGAATTAAATCTGGTAGTCTGTATCATCTTTTATCTGATTGATTATAGAAAACTGCTATTGCAGGTGCTGTGCAGTAGATGTGCTAGTCTATCTATATATATACACACTATCATCAATGATATACATTTACCGTTTATCTACCTATTATCAAGTTGTGGTGCTCGCACTTTGTTTCTTCTGTTCCCTTGTCATCCCTTTCTTGTTGCATTACAGCAGTCTATCTTATGATGCGATTTATGTCTAACAATGTCAAAAGCTTACTGTAGCCCTATCATTTATCTTTCTTAGCACATCAGATTGTATTAGTTCATCAAAGCTGTTTCTCATGGTCGTCTAATATGTGTATATTTTCCAGATACTAGCCAGACATTAGCACAAGAATCAGAAGCTTGTGATCCCTCTGTTTTGCAAGCATTAGAAAATTTCAGAAATACTGACAATGATGAGGTACCTCTGTCTAGCTTTATTCGGCAGTTAAATCCTCATGAGGATCCTGCAGATGCTTCTGCAGAGGTGGGGGTTTCCAAATGGCATATGAAAGGGAAACGCAACAACCGTAGTATATCAAAGAGACCTGTGGATGTGACAGATGAAAGGATCAGGGCAGGTAATTGCAATGGTTCTACCAGGGGAGATGAGTATCAAATCATGGAAAGTACTTCTAAGGTTGAAAATATTGAACATACATGCCAAAAATCATTTGGGCGTGAGCTTTGTCAGAAGAAAGGGGAGGTTGACTATGATTGTAATGAGTTGGAGTTGACTGAGGACACAGGCCATCCAGAGATGATTAGATATGGTGGTCAAAAGTGTGCTGCAGTGCTGAAAACCTCTAGAGATCATGGGAGAAGCCGTATTAGTTTTGATGAATCTGAAAATGATCCTCCTGTAGCATCCCCTTTGGGCTGGGTGACAGATGGTCCATCTCATAATCCTCGAAAAGCATATCGAAAAGAATCTGGATGCTATCACCCAGATTATGCTGCCCATCTCAGTGGTCAAGTGGGGCCACTGTTGATAGATGTCGATTTGAAGGTTCAAGCAAGCTATCAGGGTGAGCGTGTTCCTCTGGTTTCTCTTATGAGCAGATTGAATGGCAAAGCAATTATTGGACACCCTATCCAAATTGAAATACTGGAAGACGGTTCTGTCGGTCAACTTCTTTCCAGCAACGATGGTAGTCTGGGCAAGAGTACAGCATCCCAACCTGTTTGGAGGACAGGCAGGAGGACCGCCATGCAAAGAGTTCCCCGTCCTAATCCAGCAACGTCGACTTTGGAGAGCGATGATGATGATGGTACTCTTCTACATTTAGAGCGGGAAATCAAGTCTCCACTTAAGAAGTATTCTGGTCATTTTAATCACCAGGCGCGGATGGTGAAGAAGAGTATATCCCATGCCCGCCGACCAATATCAGGGAGGTTCCAGAAGAAGCCTTTTAAAAGAGTAAACTTGTCTAGTCAGAAAATACGAACGCTTTCTTCCTTTGCTACTGAGAAGAGGCTTGGTGGTGAAAACGGCAAAGCAAAACTGGCTAGGAGTAGTGGAATTTTAGGCCGCTTGATTAAACCGGAAGGAGCAGTTCCTTTGGTGACCTGCGTCCCTGTGAAGGTGGTATTTAGTAGGATACTGGAAGCAGTAGGCAGGCCATCGTTGATTGTCTCTCACCGCGTTAGAATGGCTAGTCTAGCAGTAAGAGATTCTTCATAGACATCAGCTGTAGACTTTGGTCTTGCGTGCTTCATCATCATTGCTTGGGAACTTTAGTGCTAAATCAATTTCTTGGTGTGAACATTTGGCAACTGGTTGATGAGGTGGATCTCCCAGAGTGCTTTCATCAGATGATTCTGCTCGATGAATCACTTGGATAGATGAAGCATTTGTTGGCCGCTGTAATATGTATCATGTTGATTCATGTATATCTGTGTTCACGTAGGTTGAGACTTTAGTGTAGTGGGGCTCTTTGCTCTGGGATGCAGCATTTCTGGCCAACCTTGATATTTGACAATGCAGAATACCATGCGCCATCTGATGATCCAAAGAGCTATCTGTATGTTGAGATTTCAGCCGGTTGACTCATGTAAAGTACTAACTTCAGCTTTTACTATTTTAGTTAGTTAAGCCTCTTCATTATGTATGTATTTGATAGAATGTTACCAAATCATGTAATCAGACCCAGCTTATGTTGGGATATACCAGTGTTTACTGTCAGGAGTCACCTGCTGCGAGCGAAGCTTATTCCAAGAACTGGATGTAGAATATATGAAACAAAAAGATCAAACAAGTCATGTAATCTAAATGTGTTAGGGATATTTACTTTTCTGAATAATTTAAGAAGAGAATGATTTGAGAATATGTGACTGCTTGCTTCTTGTCTCCAGGTTCAATTCTCGCTGTGGTTAAATTTCTACTTCTTTTACCAGAACAAGGGGAAGATCAAATTTTGTACTCTTGTTTGTTGTATGATTATGTTGTGATGGTTGTGACATAGAATGAGATTATAAAAAGAGAAAGGGGGCAATTTTTTAGCTATGCTTCTAACTTTTATGGGCTATCACTGTTTTTTTTTTTTCTTTTAGAGTAATGCCATATTTTACAAGCTAAGATTGAACTGATTACGACTGGTTCCTTCAAGGATACTAAAAAGCAAACAAACAAATTAATAAACAAAAGGGCATACTGTTGCACACCATACTCATTACGGAGGTCATCCACCGACTCCACAAGCATTCCAGGTTTCCAGCCACTGTGTTCCGACTTCCCCTGACAACAGGGGTCCCCTTGACCTCATAAACTCAAGTGGGTCGATCTGCTATATACTGGATTATACCCGAAATGAGACATGAACCCGACCCAGAACCTAATTCTCGGATTTGAAGTTGATCTTTGCTCCGTAGCGTAATCCGAATCTGACACAATCCACTGCGATTTGGCTGCTCTGCTTTGTTTGATTACTAGACATACTTGGGAGTTGGAACACTAACCCTCACCCACTTCTACTTCAATACTTCCAGAAATAATTTGAAGAACATAAAAGCATGTGGGCTCCTCAGTCCTCAGTCCTCAGTCCTCATCTTTTGATTCCTCCTAAGTAGCCTTCGACAAGAAGAAAAGAAACGAGAGGATGGATATCTCGTTAAGGGAGACTCAGACGTCTCAATTAGTTATACAATATGTTATCAATAATTTCCTTTCCTTTTTTTTTTTTTTTTTTTGTGGGTGTAAAAAATATTATTTAAAAATGGAGTAAAGGTTGATAAAAAAAAAAGGGGGAAAGAAAAAGGAAAGATAATACTGCGGTTATTTCAAAATCGTTGACGACATGATAAATAATTAATTGCTATAATATAAAAATAATTAATCCGTGGGTTCCTCGGGTGAGTTTAACAAAATGGAGATCTATCTTATTATCTCCAAACACGAAGACCCACCCAATTCCCGGTCCCCCCCCCCCCCTCCCCACTTCTCCCTCCTATCTCTACTGTTCTTGGATCTTTCTCTCGATCTTTGCTCGCCTCGGGAATCCACATCCCCCCCCGCCCCCCATCTCGATCAAGCTTTCTGTTTCCTTTCCACCAAGGTCTGATATCTTTCAATCGCCCACCTTCTTGGTTTTTCTTCTGATTTCGGAGTTCTCATGGTATTGGATAAGATTTCTCGTAGGGTTTGCTTCGCTTTGTTTATGGGGCCATCGAGTTTTTGGGGGGTTTTGGTTTTTCGTTTGCAGTTGTTTGATTATCGGAGTGAGACTTTCCTGTTGAGTCTCATAAAGGAAGGTGTTTGATTGCTCGGGGTTTAGGGTGGTTGGATTTGGATAGGATTTCTCTGTATCAAGATTGAAAATTTGGGCATTGTTTTCTTTTTGTTGTCGGGGTTAGAGGGTTTAAGATAGGTGTGGTGTATGATGTAATGACACTTTGAATCTTAATCTTTGAAACAAGTAGTTTGTGCAGATCGATAGTTAGTGTTGGTAGACTGCGAGCCGGAATTGAGGTTGGCTCAGGAATTTTCTAATCTTTGCTAATTTGAATTACTTATGTAGTTTTTCTCCTCCATAAAAGAATTCAGGATGTTAATCTTCTTTTATTTTGAATCCAATTTCACTTCCGAAACGGCTAAATGAATCTTGATTCGGTTTTTACCTCTCTTTTTTTTTTTCGGTTCTCTCAGATTTTGTGATGTTGTATCTGTTGGAGCTATCTCATTCATGAGATGATTCTATTGCACAATACAGGTAATTCCGCAAGCTTCTTAGGTCGTAAATGATACTTGTGTGTAGGTCAACAGCCCTGCTGATTCACCTCAAAACTTTAAGGCTTACTGGTGCTCCAACATAGCAGAGGATTTTCACACAGAGGCATCTTGAAAGCAGAACATTAAGATACAATTGGCACGCAGTTCTACTAGTTGTCTTTGGGCCACAAAGGAAGTGACTGGGTGGTGTCTCTATGGCTCCTGGTAGCGGCATTATTGTCGATGTTCCTGAGTCTCAACCTACGGATAAGTTATCAACTGGGAGCAGTGAACTTCGAAAGCATCAGCTTAGTAGGACTTCTTCAATTTCTGTTACCAGCGGAGGTGTTTCTTTGACAACTGGATTTCAGCAGATTCTTGAATGCCCAGTATGTGCAAGCTCTATGTACCCTCCGATACACCAGGTCTTAATTCCTCTGCTCTTTTCAAGTGCTCCCATAAATTTCTTTTATTCTCTCTGAGGTCAAATTTTGAAGTAGCTGTCGTAGGGCAGACTATACTGTGTCATGATATTTTGGTGTGTTTTGCTTAGTAAGTCAGAGTTTGAAGCACAATTTCTACAGCATTAGACAACTGAAATGATGTGATGATGTGCTCTAGTAATAACATTGTTCATGATCCTTCATCTTCCATAACTGCTTTTAGATAATAGGTAATGCTCTACAACTCTACGATTACCTTGCCACTCTCTTCATGCCGACTTTTGTTATAGAACTTCTTGGGACCGATTATGATTTAGGGGGATAGGTTTGAACTTTAGTTTGAAAACTCTCCATTTTTGTATGTGTAACTACTATAATACTTCAGTGATTATTTTGACTGGTCCTGGAAATGTAATTGATTTAGGCAGTTCTGCTAACAACCAGAAATGCTCTTATCATTGTTCCTACAGTGTCCAAATGGTCATACTCTCTGTTCAAGTTGCAAGCTCAGAGTGCATAATCACTGCCCTACCTGCCGTCATGAACTTGGCAACATCAGATGCTTAGCTCTTGAGAAAGTGGCTGAGTCACTTGAGCTTCCCTGCAGATACCAGCACCTGGGATGCACTGAGATATTTCCTTATTATGGCAAATTGAAACATGAGCAGCTCTGTAGATTCAGACCATATAATTGTCCTTATGCAGGGGCAGAATGCCTGGTCACAGGAGATATTCCAACACTAGTGGCACACTTGAAAAATGACCATAAAGTCGACATGCATGATGGATGCACGTTTAACCACCGTTATGTGAAGTCTAATCCACATGAGGTTGAAAATGCTACATGGATGCTCACGGTAAGCTACTTTTGAATTATACAATCTGTATTTGATATATATATTTTTTCCAAGATATAGCATTCTAACTAATGTTCTAAGGTGGTTGTGGTATGTGGATAGCTGAGGAACTTCATAATGCATGCCTGATGTGCTGACTGTGTATAGCACTTGTTTAATCCGACCAGTACTTTTGAAAGATAGAACATAATGAATAATAAAACTTAGCTGACAGCCTACTAAATAGAACATAACGAATAATAAAACTTAGCTGACAGCCTACTAAGCTTATGTTATGATGTCGTCAGTTCATCACCTGACTAAAAAAATCATGTTGAAGTGCCAACTAAGCCGGTGAGATACATGTAGTACTTTTACATGATGAATGATTTTGTTTAAGTACTAGGTTCTTTGAGAGGGAAGGAAGGACTGAAATTAATGTGACAATTAGAAAGGACATGATAGCATTTGACTTGATGCAAACCCTCTCACTAAATAGAGATGAGTGAAAAAGGATCATTATAGCTTGTACCAAGTGATTGAAACTAAAGATTTGGTCCTTGTTGTCTGTAATGATGTTGAGTTTAGTATTTCTTTTTCTACTGTTTTGTTGTGTTTGTTGCTGCTGTTTAACATCAAACTCCTGCTGTAGGTTTTCAATTGTTTTGGGCAACACTTTTGTCTTCACTTTGAAGCTTTTCTCCTTGGAAGAGCTCCAGCTTACATGGCATTCTTGAGGTTCATGGGTGAGGATGATGAGGCAAAGAACTTCAGTTACAGCCTGGAAGTGGGTGGCAATGGTCGGAAACTAACATGGCAGGGTGTGCCAAGAAGCATAAGGGATGGACACAAGAAGGTAAGAGACAGTCATGATGGGCTCGTCATTCATCGTAACATGGCCCTGTTCTTCTCCGGTGGTAACCGACAGGAGTTAAAGCTACGAGTGACTGGTCGAATCTGGAAGGAGCAATAATACCAACGACAGACCTGAATGGTTATAGTTTATTGCAGGACTAAAGTTTATATCACATCAGTTGGCTATTTGCGTTCCTTGAACAAGCTTACAAATTTAATCCTCCAAGAGCTGCAACCGTTTTTGTGCAATGTAGGATTAACGGTTCCTTGTAAGCTTATTATGAAATCGGGATGGCAACAGTATGTTTTAATCTCTTCATCTTTTGGTCTAAAGTTGTGGACATGAAGGTGTAAAAGAACTAACTGCTGCTGTATCTTTGTCTATGTTGGCATGATTGCTGCTAATGAAAGCCCTCCACCTGCTTTGGAAAAAAAAGAAAGAAGTGAAAATAAATATACTACTGATCTTACTCTTTACTCCTGTTGGAAAAGTGATCTTCCAATTATAAACTAGAGAGGTCTTATCTGAAATAATAAAGCATGATTGAACTGATGGTAACTAAATCATAATTTGTTTAACAGCATCCTTATCTGATAACAATGTAATGCAAAGATACTTTTATATTACCTACTGAGGACACGCATGGTCATAACCTTATCTCTCGTCTCTCTTCATATTATTTGCCTATCACTACCACCGCACTAGAATTATTTCCTCCAGTTTTGTCTTCAACCTTTGTCTTTGAAGCCAAAGATAGTGTGACATGTACAGCTCCACCCCCAATGAGTGGGATTTTTATGCACCGACCTATTCTCTCTCCTTCAATAATCACCCCATTTCCTCTTCCAAAATTTTGATTGCACTTTAAATAAGTAAAAAAAAAATATAATAATCTTTTGAAGGTGTTCCAAGAAAAGAAAAAAAAAAAAGGTTCAATTATTTCCCTTCCACCATGATTATTATCAGAAGAAAACATATACCGCTGCAATGGTCATTAGACTATATATGAGTTGCCAAACTTGCTGCATGGAGACTGGATACTAGCTTTTGTCTTCATTGCACCTTTATTGCCTCCCATAATGCAAGTGATTGCAGAGTTGATTAAAGCTTTAGCAATGATTCAAGCCAAATAATTTTGCACCTCTATCGAGATCCTTAAATGAAAGGACTTGTACATGAAGCAGTACATCGATCCTTCCTTTTTCTTGGCCAAGAACAGGGAATGGCAGTGGAGTTTGTTGTACTGCTGAAGCTAAAGCTCCTGGCCGCAAGCAGCGGAGGGCATTGCCATCTCCATGTTGCTCTCCTGTGGTTCTTCTTGCTCAAGCTTCCACTAGCGGTGCGGACGAGGGGATCGTATACTGACATGGTCTTTGCAATCAGGTTCTTCTTCTTCCGGCTTAACCGCGTCCTCTTCTCCGATACGCCGGCACGGGGGACTCAGAGATGGCGGCGAGCTCTCCAGTTATTCCGAGAGAGGATGGCAGATGGAAGGAGATCAAATGCGGCGTCTGATGAGGATAGCCTTCATACTCTGGCCATGATAGCGCTCTAAAAATAAAGGAAGGAAGCTGGCTCTTTCATTTGATTTGATTTGATTTGCTGGCTGGCTATATCCAACAACTATTTGTTCTCTTCTTTAAATTTTCTTATTAGGATTTACTTGGAGGACAATTCTCAATATTTGAAAACGAAATCAATGTGACTGCAACCTTTTTTTTTAATTATCTTTCTACTTCTAATTAGTTCAACTTCTCTGCAAGATTATATATATATATATATCCCTGTCCTTCAAAACTTTTTAAGGAGTTTGGGTATATCTGCATTTTTCACCTCAAATTATTCAGCCAAAAAATAAAAAAGAAAACTTAACAATAATAACAGATTTTCGAGGGCTACTAATGCAAAAGGACCAGAGATTTAAGTATCGGCCGGCTCTCTTTATCGGATTCGGATCCTCATGAGAACCCTATTATATCGTATCGGGTACTAAAAAATTGGATGTGCCTCCGTTTCCTATTCCCCCACACACGCCCATTTCAAACGGAGGCTTGCCTCGTACACCGCCGTGTGCACTGTCCACCACGTCGACTCCTTCCCTAGCAATCAATCAAGAAGCGATTTTTAAAACCCTAACGCACTCCCCCCTCTCAATTCTCTCCTCTTTCTCCTCCGATGGTCTCCTCCAGCGCCCTCCCATGGTACTGGGTCGTCGAAACCCTAGCCGACCTAAAGCAAGTCGACCCCTCCATCCTCCAAGGTAACGAGAACGGGAATTTCAAATATCGAGGGTTTTGTTCCAGTTTTTTCTGCTGCTTATTCGGCACGGTTTCGAATTCGTTGTAGCTATTATCTCTAGTTTGCCCAATTTCTACTCCGATGCCCCGGTAAAGGTGCGGGAGAAGGTCGCGTTGAGGTATCTGGAGAAATGTGTGGGCAGGAGTCGCGGAGAGGCTTCCAATCTCCCTTCGGGGTCGCGTTCTTTGATCGATGTTTCTCGATCCAGCGAGGATGTTCTCTGCTGCTACCTGAGGAAGGTATTTAGATTGCTCTGCTGTTCTTTTTCTCTTCTTTCCTTTTTCTTTTTGCCATTATTCTTTATTAAAATTTTAAATGACATGTAATTGTTTCTAACGTTAGAAGTGTTTCTCTGGGACTATCTGGAAGAAAGAGCGATCTTTTATTCTTTCTCGTAAAGTTATCATTTTGGGCAAGTTTTCTATATGATATCTTCTTGCTCTGCTTATTTTTGTAAAATATCTCCATTTAACTCTCACTTATACAGTTCTACTCTGTGTGCATGCATATGTAGCAAAAGTTCAACAATTTGGAAATTTTTTTCCCCTCCATATTTCTTTTAACTTCTGGATGTTAGTTTCCTTGACTCAGTGTCTCTTGAATGTTATCTTAGCTGATTTGGAAGTGATCCATCATCTTTTGTAGGTGACAGGTAAGCATAAACCGGAAAGGAATAGTCGCCAGAGATTCCGTCATTATATCCGTCAATTTATTCTCCACAAGAGGGCTACCATGCCAAAATCTTCCCTTGATCTGGTATGCAGAATTTTATCTAAAACATAAGAACAAACAGAAGGACCTGCTTCTGATATACTGCTTACCCTCCTTATGTCTACATCATTCAGTTGAAAGAATCTATTTTGGAGGGCCCCAGTACAATTCTTTCCTCCTTGAAGGAACATAGTGGTCTGACCAAACATGACCGAGAAGATCTTCCACAATGCAATGCCAGTGGTGAGCATGAAGCTGTGAAGAACATCATAAACCAAGACAGTAATGAAAACTGCTCAGGTGGACAAATTCCAGATACAGTAACTCCTACCAACTCTGATATGAATTTACATGCATCTCCAAATGACCCTGGAGAGAAAGTAAATCCCAGTTCTGGTGAGAAAGACTATTTCCAAGGTGACATGAGTGTCCAACCAGAGCAGCCAATTGATGAGGACTCTGATAATGATCCTTATGATTTTGAGTCTGCTGATATGGTTGCTACTGAGAAGCACCGCATGTTGAATTCTCTAGTGCAAACCAATCATGATTCTGCCTATGGGAATTGTACAGAACAAAGTTTCTGCTTAAAATGCTGTAAAGCTGGTGAATTATTGACTTGCAGAGCGAACGGTTGTCTGGTCGCTGTTCATGAAAGCTGTTTGGACCCACCGGTTAGTTTTGATAGAACCGGCCTCTTCTACTGCCCCTTTTGCTCATATGCAAGAGCTGCTGTTGCATATTCAAAAGCAAGGAAAATCCTTTCAGCCTTTGTAGGTAAAGATATTATCGAAAGTCATAGAAAGAAGAAATCACCTGGAAGACATCAAGAAAGTTTTCAAAAAGATGTGGGGCATCATTTAGATGATCACTCTGGTCGGCATCAAGGTAACAGATTAGATGGGAGTTACACAGAAGCGGAGGGCCACCAGCAAATGGAAACTGCTGGTAATAAAGACAAGCAGCCTGCTGGATCTTTGGAGAAGGACATTGGGGGATATGATGAATCTGTTAACTTAGAGAAATTATGTGATGAGATGATGGATGATGAAGGTCAATCCATTGTTCAGAGCAGCACCCAAAATCTGCTGGCAGAGAACCAGCGGCCAACACAGACCGAACCTCATTCTGAAGCCAATATTGGCAATTTACCCCTTAAGGATGTTGATAAATCTCAGCGTAGCTATGAGGCTTTCAGAGTTCAGCAAAATGATGAAAAAAGCTTGGGTGATGACCATATAATTAATAAACAACTGAGAAGTTCAGATCAAGTGGAAATTACTCTTGACATTGCCACTGGCGACAAAAGATCACCATCAAGAAACAGAATACAATTGGGAAGTTCTCTTAAAGTACAAAATGCTCCTGGCGGTGAAGTTGGGGGCTATGATGCATCTATTAACATACAGAAATTAGATGACAAAAGGATGGATGCTGGAGGTACATCTACTGTTCAGAACAGCACCCAAAATCTGCTGGCAGAGAACCAGCAACCACAGCATGCAGAACCGCATTCAGCAGCCAATATTGGTGATTTATCCCTCAAGGATGTTGATAAATCTCAAGCTAGGTATGAGGCTTTCAGAGTTCAACAAAATGATGAAAAAAGCTTAGATGATGACCATATAAATAATCAACAATTGGGAAGTTCAGATCAAGTAGAAACTGCCCCTGACAATGCCACAGGCAACAAAACATCACTATCAAGGAACAGAATACAATTGAGAAGTTCTCCACAAGTACAAACTGCTGCTGGCGATGACATTGGTAACAAAACATTGCCATCAAGAAACAGCGAGAGGCATCTCAAAAGAAGATCACGAGAGACAGATACAGTGGAGACTCATCATCCACAAGAAATGGTTGAAAACCAGAAGAGATACAAGTCTTCACCCAGAAAGAATAGGAAACGTGTATCTCGGCCTGAGCGCTAGTAAGTATTTAGTTATGTTAGACAGCTTGTTTTATACTTTTATTTAGCTACTACGTAATATATGAACTATCATAAATGCTGCTAAAGAGATTTGCATGACTGTCCTGGGATATAAATTCTTTAATCAAATTACCCAAAGAATATCTTTGTGCTCCATTACCGTGTGCCTATATAGAGCAGAAGTTCTGATCAGAGAAAAGCAATTGAGAACAGATAGAAGCAATAGTTGTTACCTGTTATATGCACGATCACGTAGAAGAAGATTGTATCATGCTTTTATGCTTTCGTGATACATAGCAGAACCAGATCTCTTTCCCCTGTATTTCTCTGCTTTCTCTTATCTCTGGTTCATAATACATTCTGTAAAGAGGTTTCTTTTTGACAGACTTTTAAAAAATTTGGATTGTGAAACTGTAGATTAGCAAGACTAGTTTTCTTTTTCTCTTTTTTTTTCTTTTGCAAAATAATAGCAATATGCTTCAGTAAGATTAAGCTGCTAAATGAATTTATCCTAATAATTTTCTAGTCTATCTGCGGTACCCTTTTCCTTCTACAATACTAATGTTTTCTCCCACCAGTCCACTTGATTAAGTGTTTGGTTATTTATAATTAGCTATATCTTGTATCTTTTGTCTGCAAACTTTCATGAAATCTTTGGAGTTGATCTACAGTAGTTACCAAATAGTGCTTATGCCTTTAAGGCATCAATTTGTGATTAAGGCTGCAATGAAATTTTTGTTACTTGTTCTGTCTTCTAGTTCAAATCCAGTGATCCCTTCTGGAAGGCGGACCAAACTTCCTTGGACCTCAGAGGAGGAAGAAGCTCTAAGAGTATGCATCCTTTGATCTTGTTATTACTTGCTAACAGCTCTAACAAGTTTTACTATGAATTATTTTCTCTTCAAAATACAAAGGTTAGTGCATTATACATAATTGATGTGCATGCTACAAACCGGTGCTTTTGTGTAAGGTCGGAGAGATGATCCTTTTGTGGTTGTCTTCTTCTGCATTTCCATTTTTTATTGATATCTGACACTACAAGTCATCGTGCTGTTTCTAAAGCATCTAAATGAAACAAATTCTTTTTTAAATGCAGGAGGGGATGCAGAAATTTGCTTTAAAAAATGGACTTGTTCCATGGAAAGAAATTTTGGAATCTGGAGGGAATGTATTTCACAGAACTCGTCTGCCTGGTGATCTGAAAGATAAGTGGAGAAATATTATGATCAAAGAGGGGATCAAACACTAAAGAGACCTGGTAAACATCAAGCAAGTTTTGTTGTGTCAGTAAGAATCTGCCAATGTTTGCTGTCTTGTAACAACTGCTTTTTCTCTCCTTTTTTTTGGACTTGGGAGCATGGGTTCTTTCTCTTTCTGTTTACCTTTCTGTTATATATGGATCGAATTTTTGTTGTAAATGTCATGTTTATCTCAAAGAAGTCACATTTTTATTTTTATTTTAATGAAAAGAAAGAATTTTCTTGAAGTAGGAGCTAATGAGTACTGAACCCTTTTAAAAGGAAAGCTATTTTTTTTTTCCTACTGCTGTATACACCTCTCCAGTTCCTATGCATTGTGTTTGAGTGGATCTTTCTTTCCTTATGTAGTCGATCAAATCTATGGGGATTACTATTAGACATATTCACTCCTAAACACAGTGGCAATCTTTCTTTCCTTTGACCTCAGAGTCAGTTTCCCACAAATAATTCTCAATTGCTGTTCCAACGCATATTGGTTTTGTAGGAATTTTTTTTTTTTTTTTATCAAAGTAAAAAGATTTATTTACTTAGCTGCCACGGTTACAAAAAGTTTGATTAGCCGCCGAAACCTTGAGATTGCCCTAGGTTCACAAGCCAATTAAAGGTTTGATTAGCTTCACGAATAATATGAGAAAATATATAATCTTACTATTTTGTAAGTAGACATATATATATATATATATATATCAGGAATGATGGGCCCCATGGCCTGGTGCACACCGTTTTCCTGCATGAGACGACTCCCATTAGACTGCCGGTCCCCAAGCCACTTAAATCATGTGATCCAATGAAGGATCCATCGTTATCTAGTTTTTGCCCACCCTGGGGTTGGGGTTGGGGTTGGGGTTGGGGTTGGGGTTGGGGTTGGGGTTCCCACAGAATTAAAGGGATTTTGTAGCTTATGCTTTGCATCCTTAGACGGCTTCCACTCATAATATTCTAAAGAGAGAGAGAGAGCTAGTGCGTAGTTCCAAATCTTAGGTGTCGGCTCATAAATAACATTATTTTTACGTTTCCAGATATGCCAATGAACAACTAACTGCAAGAACCACCTCGAGCAAATCTTTCTTCGAGACCCAAAACTCAATATCTTATCCCTCAGGTGTAATGTGGTGCAAACTAAAGACGTTAACCTCAAAGTAGTTGTCTACAAAAGAAAAGTGGCAAATATATTTAAGGTTCAACGCCGCAGTTTGGATACAGAGAATCAAGTCCAAGGTGCAGATGGTGAGTAAGGTCTAGACAGCCCTGGCGCAACCCAATAGATCTTCTAGACAAACAAAAAAAGGCGAATTGGGACTATTTCCATGCGTCTAAGTAGGCATAAATGGACTTGGCAGTACCAAACCCAAAGGTTAGGTCTGTCCATTATTTGGAACGGTTTTTGTAGGATATCATTTCCAATTTAAATGTACAGATGCGTTCTTTTCATGCCATCACCACCACCAACATTTTATAAATTATTACAAAAAAAATGAGTCGAAACATAAAAGAGTTTCTTCTTCTTCTTCTTCTTCTTCCAGCTATTATTATTATTATTATTATTATTATTATTATTATTATTATTATTATTATTATTATTATTATTATTATTATTATTATTATTATTATTATTATTATTATTATTATTATTATTATTATTATTATTATTATTATTATTATTATTATTATTATTATTATTATTATTATTATTATTATTATTATTATTATTATTATTATTATTATTATTATTATTATTATTATTATTATTATTATTATTATTATTATTATTTACAGTCTTCCTATGCAAAATGAGCCTAAGGCTCACAGGGGCAAGACAAGAGCCCTGCCAAGTAGAAGAGCTGTAATAAACCACTCTTCTTTTAGCTAATATTTATAACAGATATTCTTTATCCACTTTTTTTTTACGTAATTTACCTTTTTACCCTTATTATTCTCTATTACATGAGTTAAGAGAGAGAGACAATTTCTTTGATGGGTGGGGCGGCCTTAAGGGAAAGAATATCATCCACGTGGGCATCGCTGAGACGTAGAGAGAGAATTCGAGTGGAATCCGATCTCAACCTTTTAAGCCTTCTTGGGTTCTTTAATAAACCTCTCCGGGCTCCAGCTCATCATCCTCTTCCCAATAATGCCTTTAAAAACTATTACTGGAACAACACCACGAGTGCCACTACCACTTCCACTTCCACTTCCATTTCCTCTTCTTTCCCGCTCCCATCCCCGCCATTGGCCAAGAAGCTCTCCTCTCCCATCTCCTAGAAATCCTCCCCGATCCCATCTCCTCTCTTGGAGGTCATTTCTCTCCCCTCCTCCTTTCATTACGATTGGCCACAGGATTCCTTGTACCGTAGTTGATTGCGGTGTTCGCGTCTGCGCAGGGGGAGGACCGTCGATTCGAGGGCTTGGATCGATCGACGATTGGTTTCCAGGATGGACGAAGGAACGATGGCGGCGGATGCCACCTCGGGAGAGATGGCCTTCGAGCCGATCCTTGAAGAGGGTGTCTTCCGGTTTGATTGCTCGGGAAGTCACCGGGATGCCGCGTCTCCTAGCCTCTCGTTCGTGGATCCCGAGGTTAGGGAGACGCCGATCATGATTCACAAGGTCCCCGAGTTCGTTCCGAGATTTGAGTGCCTTCTTGGACACCAGAAGGTTGTGATCAAGGTCGGTTCTCGTCCCTAATTTCAAGTACAGTAAGTTTGTTGTCGTCGATATTTTGAAATGATCCTCATTCTTCATATGCCTTTTGATAGCTTCCTTCTGGAACATCTCACTATGGAACTGGGGAAGTAAGCGGGCAGCTTGAGCGAACGGGGAAGCGTGTAAGCTATCTATCTCGACACCTTTTATATTTTGGGGATTTTTTTTAATTTAAATTTTGACAATTTATTGTGATGCTTAGATATTCACATGGAACACGGATGCGTGGGGTTATGGACCAGGAACCACGTCGTTGTACCAGTCGCACCCTTGGGTACTATCGCTTCTTCCAGATGGAAGGACATTGGGGGTTCTTGCTGACACTACTCTGCGTTGTGAGGTATGTAGATGGTTCTGTTTGCATTAGTTTGCCACCGAATTGGTTCTGTATTGTGTTACTCTGATGCTCGAGTAAAAACGGCTTCTTGAACAGATTGATCTAAGGGAAGAATCTACTGTAAAATTCACTGCTGCAGCTGCCTACCCGGTCATTACTTTTGGTCCATTTGAGTCGCCTAATGAAGTCCTGATATCCCTGTCTCATGCGATTGGTTATTCTCTAGACTCTGTTTCAGTGAATGAATATGATGTTATTGGCTTCACCTAATGAAACTTCTGTGTTTTTTGGCAATATGGACTGGTTGTTGACTAAAACATTACAGCTTATATCATTCTTTTATATGGTTGAATCTGTCTTAGTCATGTTTGCTTTTGTTCTCTTACATTACATGAAATGCACTTTGTCGTATTAGATTTTTTTGCAAGAGAGTGGCTTATTCATTTGCATTTGGATTAAATACCGTGGCATCAGTAGTTGGTTCTCTATCAATAACATAAGAACATTTCATAAATTAACTCAGTTAAATGCTCTGCAAGGTTAACAAGATAATACAGAAGTATTTCAAGTGCAACGTTGTTACATGAACCGCATGCTGATAATCTGAAATTGTACCATTATTGTTGGTATGCTAGACAGTCATTATGCTGATAGGTAATACACATATAAGCAATAAAGTTGTAGAGAAGTCTTACCAGTACTGCTTCTGTTTCGAATATATATTTTCTTACTTTGCAGTTTGTGTATACTAAAGTGCCTTGTATTTTTCAATTGATGTTTTTGGCCTTTTTTTTGTGCAAGACATTTCAAGGTTCTGTTAAATAGAGTGTTGATATGACAATATACCTTTCTTTATCAGTTGGTCTAGATAATGAGTACAACAGTGATATTTAGGAACTTTGTCAATGCCTCCAAAATGGTCGCTTGGTTATCATCAATGTCGCTGGAGCTATGATACAGCTGAAAAAGTTCTCCAGGTACTTCTTAGCTACTACTATAATCATCTTTACACATTGCATCTTATTATCCTGATGTTATATCAGTGATAATATTTTCGTGCAACTTTACATTGTAATTTTGTCTGACAGATTGCCAGAACTTTTCGAGAAAAATCCATACCTTGTGATGTCATTTGGATGGATATTGACTACATGGATGGTTTTCGATGTTTCACTTTTGACCAAGTAAGTTTTTCGTTTATTGTCTTTGAAACTCAGCATATGTAAAAATATTTTATAGCAGATCTGCACTGAGAAGCTATAATACATTAATACTTGATCTTTTCACAATCAATATGATGTGGTTAGAATGGAAATCCATGTCAAACTGTTTTGAATAGATCAGTAGCAAACGGAGTTCAAATTACCTGCAGATTTTTGTTGCAAAATACAATATGATGTATCTCATGCTGCATTTATTTGTTCACAAGCATGCTTGTAAGTTGATGAGTCATAACTCATGACACTTTTGTGTATACTGTGCATGCTCCGACATATCAATTTATATAATCCCCAAACTATAATTCTGTTGCTTTGAGTGCTAGTCATGCAGAGGACATAATCCTTAATCCAAACCCAACTCTTTGCACATTTTGTCTCCATAGACAGTGAAAGCTAGGCAGATAAATGGTATATGATCTTATGAAACTGCACATCTCCAGTCCTACTGTATGCATATTTGCAGATGCAATTGTACTTAGGCTGTCCTATTTTCTGTTCCATCAATTTCTCTTTGTTCCTATGTAGAATGAATCTCTCTAAACATCTGACGATGACTTATTCATGTTCCATGGTCTGAAGATTCTGGTTACTTTGTAGATGCAGATTATGATATCCCATAATATTGCAGGAACGGTTCCCTGATCCAAAATCTATGGTAGAGGATCTGCACACAATTGGTTTTAAAGCAATTTGGATGCTTGACCCAGGGATAAAAAATGAAGAGGGTTACCATATATATGATAGTGGTTCAGAAAGTGAAATTTGGGTTCAAAAAGCAGATGGAAAACCTTATGTTGGTAAGGTTTCTCAATTGATTCAACTTAATAGGGTCAGAGTTGCAAGGTCTATTCTCCTACTTTCTTCCCTTTTTCTCAGGGGATGTATGGCCAGGACCTTGTGTTTTCCCTGATTTTACACAAGAAAAAGCACGTTCATGGTGGGCTAGGTTAGTAAAGGACTTCATATCTAATGGTGTTGATGGGATATGGAATGATATGAATGAGCCTGCTATTTTCAAAGTAAGTCTTCCAAGACTGATATTATCTTTTATATTTTCTGCAAGCAGGAATTTGAAGTCATATTGTTTATTTTGCAGACTGTGACCAAAACAATGCCAGAAAGTAACATTCACAGAGGAGATATTATGCTTGGCGGTTGCCAAAATCATTCATATTATCACAATGTAATTTTTTATTAACATTTCTCTGGTTTGAGAATGCAGCATATTTTTAATGCCGTCAACTAGAATTACAATTTTCAACTTGTTTACTTTGGCTTGTTGGCCACCAAGTTGCTGATGCTGTTTTTACTTCTGTTGACATTTAATTCATTAATGCCTATGTTTGTCTCTAAGTCGGAGTATCACGCTCTAACTTATAGCTATACAGGTCTATGGCATGCTGATGGCAAGGTCAACATATGAAGGAATGAAAATGGCTAGTAAAACTAAACGGCCTTTCGTTCTCACCAGAGCTGGTTTTATAGGAAGCCAGCGGTACGCTGCAACGTGGACTGGTGATAACTTGTCTACCTGGGAACACTTACATATGAGTGTATCTATGGTTCTTCAGTTGGTAGGTGGAGGTTTTTATGCCCTTAACAATATCCGCCGTGCTTCCTAACAATATTCTAAAACATATAGAATTTTACTTGCAAAATGCTCTTCATTTGTTTCAGGTTTGGAAAGTTGCTTCCTATCAAATCTTTATACATAAAATGAACCTCACTATGCCGTTATAACATAAAGATGTGTTATAAAGCTATTGCTTCTACAGAGTTTGCTGAGATTGTAGAGTGATCAATATTGGTTTGTTTATATTTCTAATACTAGTTCTCACTATTTAGTATTTTGACCAGGGGCTAAGTGGTCAACCATTATCAGGGCCCGATATTGGTGGATTTGCTGGAAATGCAACACCAAGACTTTTTGGAAGATGGATGGGAGTGGGTTCTCTATTTCCTTTTTCCCGTGGGCATACTGAAGCTAGAACCATCGACCATGAGCCATGGTCCTTTGGAGAAGAGGTATGTCTTTACCTATGAGTACTTCAAGACCGCTTATCCGTGTTTAGTTTTTGTTTTGTTATATCTCGGAAACTAGAAGACAAGTGTCCATGAGTGAAGTATTCTAGTCCATTAAGAAATCAGAGCTGGGCAACCCATCTCTCTCCCATATTTCCTCTTGGAAGAAAAGTGATGTTTTTAAGTTCTTGCTCCAAAGCACTTATCTCTGACTCAACTCTGACATCTTACAGTGTGAAGAAGTATGCCGCCTTGCCTTGTTGAGACGGTATAGGCTAATACCTCATATATACACACTATTTTATATGGCTCATACAAGGGGTACTCCTGTTGCAGCTCCTGCTTTTTTTGCTGGTAAACTAATTCTGTTTCTGTTTACTCTAGCATATTATGATTAGCTAAGTCTTAACTCCATGCTTACTTATGTAGACCCACAGGATTCAAAATTGAGAACAGTTGAAAGTTCTTTTCTATTGGGACCACTTCTAATTTGTTCCAGGTACTGCTAATATATATCTGAACTTCAGTTTTGTCATTTTTTACCTCTTAACTTTGGACATGATCTCTTCATATTCTTCAAAGATGATAAATATGATTGACATTTTTATTTGCTACTATTTTGTTGAGCAGCTTATGGTAGCAATATTAGTGTAAAAGTTCTTTTTTTTTGTTAAATCTTCAGCAAGAATTTTTATATCCTTGGTGGATATTGGCAGCACTATACCAGATAAAGGGGCGCATGAATTGTCACATGTGCTGCCAAGGGGCATCTGGCTACCTTTTGACTTTGGAGATTCACATCCTGTAAGTTGATCATAATATGTTGCACAATGAGGAAAATTTTACTTCTACTGACCGGTTTGTTGTTTTTCTACCAAAACTTTGATACATTACTTAGGATCTGCCAGTGCTGTACTTACAAGGTGGAGCAATAATTCCCATGGGCCTTCCTCTTCAACACGTTGGTGAAGCAAATGTGGAGGATGATTTATCACTGATTGTTGCTTTAGACAAAGATGGTAACTTTTTGCCTTATTCCTATAAGTTTGTTTCAGCGTATGCTTTTAACTGTTTGATCCTGTGATAAGCTGGTTGGCTGCCACACTTGTTAAGATGTATGAGTAGTTGCTGGGTAGTTTTGTTCCATAAGATTTCATTAAATGGACAGTCTGCTTTAGACATAGTAGTATAGTACCAATCTGTACAAAACCCAACTTGCGACCTAGTTCTGATCTTATATCTGAAGGTAGATGACTAATCAAACTGCCTAGGTCATTCTCACCAGCATATGCATTGTCTCTTTGTTTTTTGGTTTCTTATTTGTCATTTCCTTGAATCCAAAGTAGTTTTGCACTGAGAATACACAAGGCAAGAAAATTCAAATATTTCCTTGAGAAGTTACTGAATTCCAGATATGTGGGTGCACCTATTATATTTTGTCTGTGATTGTGGATTGGATGTAAAGTTCCAGTTGAGATGAGATCTTTAGTAGGAACCAGCGAAACAACATCAACCCATTTTTTTAATATTTGAATTGAGAGAGATTCCCAGAGAGATCAAAAATTATTTGGTAAGCCTGGTTTGATAAGCTGAATGGCAAGGTGGGATATGCTAACATTTGGGGTAACTTGCTTGACTTTTCCTGTCTTCCTCACCCCTATTGTATTGGATGGCTTTCTTTATATACTTTTTCTTGCATCCAATAGAAGTTTACCTACAAGTTACTACCAGGTCCTAGATATCCAGAGGATGATGATCCCATTAATATGCATCTGAATCATGGGTGGAAAAATAGTTCTGCGCTGATACATACTTTTATGTGACAACTGTTTTCTTCTTTCTCAACTTTAGTGCAAAAGAGCAGAAGTCAAGGTATTGATTATTGAATGTTAGTGTTCTTTCGCAAGCGATAGCACTTCAACCCGACAGAATAAGTGTTTTTTCCTCAGGTAAAGCAGCAGGTGTCCTGTTTGAGGATGATGGGGATGGATATGAGTACACTCAAGGGGATTTTCTCTTGACACATTATGCTGCAGAACTACATTCTTCTGTGGTGACTGTTAAAGTATACAAAACCGAAGGATCACGAAAAAGACCGAAACGTGTCCTTCATGTACATTTATTACTTGGAGGAGGTGCCAAGGTATTGTTTTCAAAATTTAGTTCAATAAAGCTATTTATGTGATAGCATGGCTTTTTATAACTTAACCTTTTATGTTGGATTTAATTTTCAGATAAATTCACATGGTATTGATGGAGAACAAATACAGATTAGAGTCCCTTCTGAATCTGAGGTGTCCAACTTAGTATTGGAAAGTGAAAACCAGTGCAAGAGACGTTTAGGTATTAGCCCATCCTCCATGATTCCACCAGATTTATTTATTTTTTATTTATGTTTTAATTAAAAGACTTCATTAAGAAAGTCAGAGGCTCAAAATACACTCTAACAATGCTAGGAAGCACCCATCCCAAATGCGTCTACATTCAAAATGGTCTGGAACTCAGACATCCATGAACCATCCCAACAAAATGTAAAGTCTACATATTTACTATAGCATGCTAACCAATGAGCTGCATTGTTTGCAACTCGATAGACATGCTGAATTTTAAAGTTTGTGAAAGTAGAGCTCAGTTTGTAGCAATATTCCATAACACTTTTTAAGCCTTCATGAACAAGTTTTCTACCTAAACAGATTAACCAGCGTCTGAGAGTCAGTTTCAAACACTACATCTTGAAGGCCAATCTCCTTAGAGAGATTATGGCTTCTCTCAGCGCCCCTGTTTCTGAATATATTACTTCAATGCCATAACAAGGCCTTCCACCTGCTGTTAAAACATAGGCATTAGAATCTCTGATAAACCCCTCACCCCCACCACCACTCTTCTTGATTCTAGGATCAAAAGCACCATCAATGTTAATCTTAATTGATCTAGGGCTTGTGGGGTGCCATATACTTTCATTGGAACTATTAGCAAAGATGGACTTTGCTTTATCCAGATTTTGAAAATAATTAACTGTCATCATTAACATATTCCTCCAAAACTAATTAACAGAAGGACTTAATTCCTTGAAGATATAAGCATTACGCATTTTCCATAAATGTTAAAGGGAATTTGCAATGATAGCAAGAATAAAATCATTTTTCTTGTTATCTTGACTATCTTTTTTCTTAATCCAATCTCTCATAAGCCAATCCTCATTAAAGGAGAATTGAAATCCCAAGGCAGTCATAGAAATTTATATAGTGCAAAATTTGACTGCAACAAATTTATGTAGTGCAAAATTTGATCAACAGAGTTGATCTCGATAATCATTTCCCTATCAATCAATTTAATGCACATCTGCTATAAATTTTTAGTTGTTTATCATTATAGTATTATACTTGTACAATAATATTAAGAATATATACAGAAACAATTCGGCATATTCCCGACGTAGATGACCATTCTAAACAGAAGGGCATTGAGCTCTCGAAGACCCCAGTTGATTTGAAGAGTGGTGAGTGGACTCTTAAAGTGGTGCCATGGATTGGAGGTCGGATTATCTCCATGGTGCATCTCCCTTCAGGTAATTTGTGATACTACTCTTTTTTTAGTTTATGTTAAAACTAGTAAATTTTTTTGTTTAAAACTAGTAATTCCTCTATCTCTTGATATCTTATTTAGGTAGTCAGTGGCTTCACAGCAGAATTGAACTTGATGGATATGAAGAATATAGTGGTACTGAATATCGGTCTGCTGGATTCTCTGAAGAGTATAAAGTTGTTTGGTATGATGCTTGACTTTTCATGTTCATTTGTTCAATTTTTTGTTACATGAAATGGCTGATTGCTCTTGTGCTACAGCATCATATTAGTTTAGAGCAGTACTATCCTAAAAGATCAATGCCAATGAAGTTTATATATATACATATGTAGGGAGAGAGATTTCATGTTTTTAGTTCTGGAAAGAATAACTATTAAATGACTGGATTTATAGGAGGAACCTTGAACAGTCAGGAGAGATGGAATCAATTTGCATGGAAGGGGATATTGGTGGTGGCTTGATTCTCCAGCGCCAGATATCTATTCTGAAAGATGACCCCAAGATTTTCCAGATCGACTCTAGTATCATAGCACAAAATGTTGGAGCTGGTTCTGGTGGTTTTTCAAGGTTAGTACAGCTATAACAACTAATTTACACCATGCTTCTATTCTAAAATTTACTTTCAAATAAGTGACCAAGTTACATATACATAAAAAATAGCACAATCCTTTCCATTTTATTAACAGACATTTATCAAAATATTTTTGCTTGTTTAATTTGATGGGATAGCTAACAGAATATCGTGGATTATTATGTCGGAGTCAATTAATTGAATCTTCCCCTGCTTTGATTACTATTAAGGATGCCATCTTTTTAATATGTAGTATAGTTCATCATCTGCAGAACTTAAGATGCTTGCCTGCAATGTTGATGCCAGAATGCTAATGTTGTTCGTATTTATTTCTCTGTGAAGATTGGTGTGTTTGAGAGTGCACCCCACTTTCACCCTCCTGCACCCTACTGAAGTTATTGTTACTTTCAATTCAATTGATGGTTCAACTCATGAGATTACTCCGGAATCCGGAGAACAATCATTTGAGGGAAATATCCGCCCTAATGGTAATATTTATTAACTCACAACCTATTACTATCATAAGAAAATTTTCTTATTTTTCAGGACATTGTCTAGTAGAATAATCATTATTTTTGATCAGTTTGTGTCTTTACCATTTTCTTTCTCTCTTGTCTTTGCAACTCCCCAGGGGAATGGATGCTTGTGGACAGATGTGCAGGTTTGAGTTTGATTAATCGCTTCGAAGTAAGTCAGGTTAGCAAATGTATGGTGCACTGGGGAGCTGGAACTGTTAACTTGGAGTTATGGTCTGAAGAGAGGCCAGTTTCTAAAGCCAGCCCTTTGAGAATTTGTCACGAATATGAGGTGAGGCAAGTCACCTAACCCTAGGCTGCTATACCTTTCCCAAATTTGAAAGCAAGCGATGATTTGTTTTCTAGATGTTGTACTTGTTTATCTACGTTGACCTACGAATAAATCTGTTATCCTCTGAGAGGCCTTTAAAAGATTACTATAACGATTACAGATTACATCATATTTGGGACTGATTTCTTAAAAACTTGGATTATAGGTTTAGTACCTTTACATGTTTGCCTGGCAATCATTCGGCCCAAACTTGACTGTGATGAAGAAAATCTGGAGGCACAATAGATTGAGACACAATGTTTACTTGCAATAAGCATAAAACATGGTTTATTTTCTCTCCAAAGACAGAAAAAGGAAGATATGAGAAGAGAAATTAGCATATTCTATTCTCTCTGGATATATCAAAGCAAGGTTATTTTTACTTCCATTCTCATAGCCGTCATCTTGCATTTGGCACTGAGCTTGGCAACCACTTATGCTCCTCTCTCTGAACTCCCTCTCTTCCTCTTTTTTAAGATAATCGTCGGAGATTTCAGGTAGGATATGCTAGGTTTAATCATCATGTCACTGATGTCAGATCCGGTTGGCTATTTGAACATATGCCTTACCAAATATTATTAATGGTAAATAGAATGAGATACTCCAACATCCCTTATCAAATATGAGAAACATGGCAATCGTCATTAAATCTCTTCACAATCTCACACGGTAAAGTTGGTAACACTGGCGTCCCTCAATATTATTTTTGCTGCCGCATCATGGGTTCGAATCCTTTCTCCAGAAAATTTAATTTTCTTTTAGAAAAAAAAAAAGCAAGCATCCGTTCAGTTCCCTACTCGTCCAATCTGGCCGTTCTCCTCAACTTTCCTCGCCTTCGAACTCCGAACCATCCGAAACCAAACACTCTTCCTCTCCGGCGGCAATATTCCCCGCAATTTTTCCCCTTTCGTCTCCCCACCACTCGTCGTCACGCTCACCACCGCCTCCTCTTCCACCTCCCTTCTCTTCCTCAACACCTCCCACGACTCCGGGAAGCACGGCAGCCACCGCGGCACGTGACGCAGCGGCGGCTCCCTCCCCACCTCCGCGAAGCTGGGAACCCTCTTCGAAACTCCACTTCCTTCCCCTCTCCTCCTCGGGAGCGGCTTCGCGAAGGGCACCTCCTCCACCGCCGCCACGAACGCCGCCATCTCCTTTAGCAAAACCGACCTCAATAGCGGCCTCGTCGGATCGGAGCCTCCCGTAAAACCACGTGAGATGCTGAGCTCCTCGAGGCCGCGGATGAGGTCGACGACGTTGACGTCCGTGCGGCCGCGGGCGTTGGCCGCGGATGCGGCGGCTCGAGCGAGGGTTTGGATGTAGCGGGCCGCAATGTCAGAAAGGACGTTGATGGCCCGGGGCTCCGCGGCGGAGTAGCCGGCGCCGAGGCAGATCTGGGCGACGGCGATCTTGGATACGGCGGCGGCTCTAGAGGAAGGAGACGGAGGAGGGGATGAGGGCTTCTCCGCCAGATGTTCTTCCATTCATGGCGGCCGTGGGAGAAGAAAGGAAGACAGAAACCCCTAAATAAAAACCCTAGCAGCAGAAGGGTATTCGGAAAGCGTGTCAACGGCGTTTGTGCACCGTCGGCAATTTTATGCGAAATCTCTTCCTTCACATTATATACATATATATATACATATATATAAACAAGGAGAGTGGTAAATTTCTGTTGGTCACAAGGTATTAGCATAAAGTATTACATTGTTCTACTACTGGAGTTGGAGTTGGAGTTGGGGGTAGGAATTGGAATTGGTCTCTCGATGGAGCTGGAGCGGACTCTAATTGTTTTGTCATCTAAGGGTAGTCTAAGATGCATTTATGCACAAAGGAAAGATTCTGTGAAAAATCCCCAAAATAATATATATTAAAGCAAGGGTTGTTATATCACAATGCCTTATCAAGTAGAGTCATGACTAGCGACCGTTCCTAGAAGCATTCATTGAAAAGAGAGAATTCGACTCTTAACGCAAAATTAAAATTCACCCAATAGATGTACACAATGTGTTAGTCCACATAACAACATCAGCTGACAGCAGATAACATAATTAAAGTAGTACAGTTATATACCCACAGCATCTATATTATTTACAGGAGTGAATAAAACCTTATCTGACAGATAATCTCATATGAACAATTACATTCGATGGGAATTAATGCGATTCGAATAAATAGAATTAGCACATCACATACGTCCTTAATTCCGAGCTTCCCTTAGCAAATAATTGAGAATGATTGTTTCACCGGCCATCAACGACCCCTGGAATCTGTGTGATTTTCAATAAAATATGTATTGCGACATGATCAGTCAACCGACTTGTGGGATCACATGCTGCTTCAGTAGCTTATTTTTACTACTCTTACACCAACAATGACCCAAAATAATCATGCAAAGAATTAAATAGTCCGCTCCCACTCTTGTTATTCTTAACTTCACCCACCCGGATGTAAGCGATTCCACGGTATGACCGGTGCAGCTGTTTGCCCCTTTGGGCGGACCTCAAACACAAAAATGAAGCAGGAATTCAAGTAGTCACCACGGAATCTCTGAGTTGCCTTGACATCACAATGGCCAGACGCAAGGAATTCTGCTGGCAAAGTTTATATGGGTTCTGCAACACTGTTATGCTTGCTTTTCTTGGACCCAATAATACCACATGAGCGATGCTGAATGAATTACACTTTTCCACCGCAAATTGCCATTCCCTCATTGATATTGGGAACCAGTCTTTATTTAGAGATATGGTGGCTTTGACCTCCACGTACTCCCTATTACCCTCCTTATCCCCAATTATCAGATCATAAGGTAAGCCAGTCTCAATTTCCTCATTTACCCATTTCACATTTCCAGACCCCAACTTCTCAGCAAAGAATTTATAAGCTACAATCTCCCCAAGTCTACCTGTTTTACGTGTCTGATTTTCGTCCGGGGTTTGCAACCAGAGCCTATCAATCCCAGTAAATTCTGGCAAGCTAGCCAAGTCCTTGTTTGAACCACCATTGATAACCACTGGATCACTTAATATGCTTCTGCGCTCGGAGTTCAAATTAATCTGATCATCAGCAGAATCAACAGATTCTACCAAATTTGGTCGGTCTATCATCACCACAGAACCTTGCAATGTAGATGTGCATCTTGATGCCACGCCTTCCTCTATGATCCAATCCCCCTCAACCTGAACTGGAGCTGGAATGTCATTCACTTGACATGAAGTTTCAAGAGGCATACTGAACTCTGTTAGCAAGCAACCACCATATGGAGTTGACCCAGGTTTGGAGCGAAAAAGATTTGCTCGAGAAGAATTAAAATCTGGTGCAGTTTTCCAATCGGTAGGTGGCCAATTTGAAATAGTGCTTGGTTTCCTTTGAGATAAGATATTTGGATCAATATGCATGGAGGGAGCATGAATTGGCTGGGGATTTCCATCCTCATGTGATCCCAGCAAAGTTGAAATGGACCAAATAGGTTCATCATCGGGAAGCTTGGGAACATTCTGACTATTGACAATAAAAAATTCTGTCTGCTCACTGGTGGAGCCAGATTCTGCCATTGTAGTGACCATGTGTAGAAAATTTGCAAAGTGTAGTTCAGTGGAACCATTGAAGAAAAATCGAGAGAACTCCATAAATATAGAGTGTGGATCTGAGTTTTGTGTTGCATATAAAGTATTTCCCTGCAGAATAAAGTGAATATCAAGCATCTACGATAAAGATTAAAATCTTCAAGCTGATAAAAGAGAATACTCTGACATAACAAAATCTTCAAAAGCTTGACAGTTATTTAGCTAACCATACTTCTCTTAGAGGTGGCATTTTGATAGAATTTCCGGTTATAGTCTCTCCATTACTATTATTTTTACAAGTATGCATGTATCTTTTAGCTATTCCTGATGCTCCTGGATGCACTAGCAATAATTAGGCATGCCATCCAAGGGATGAAGCCTAGCTCACCCAAAAATCTCAAACCAGATATAGAATAATTACTTATGCTTTGAAGGTTCAAAACAAAGTTCAGATATGACAAAGTCCTTTATATGTACTTGTAAACCTCTGCTCTTTGTTACTTCTTAATATCTACTCAATGTCCAAGAAGCAAATGGTTAAGGTCAATTAGATTAATACGAGTTGTTCATGGAAAAAGAATACACCAACCAAACATTGCTGAGTGAGTTGAGGTAATGACAAAAAATATTAAGATCCAAACCTGCAAAACAGAACTGCATTGAAATCGCTTCTTAGAAGTGCTTTCACGCCCTTTCAAGGTGTACTTATAATATAGTTTCTCGACGACCACAATTTGCAGCTGTGTAAGCTTCTCAAACCCAAAGCACTTCATGTTCTCATATATATCTGGATACATCTTGTTTATATAGCGTTGGGCATAAGGGAGAAGCCAATTTATCAGGGAAGATTTTGCTCCATTGTCTTCTGTACCATAAAATATTGCTTCACGGGACACAACCTGAAGCAAGCAATAATAACAGATGACGGAACAAGTGTTGCAGGGTTAGGAGCATAGGTAACAGACTGAGAAGTACTGATTTGCAAGAGAAGAAGATAAGATATATGAGAAAGTGGCATAGCACATTAGGCTCCCTTCAATGCAGATTCTAGAGGGTATAAATATACACCACCTCACCATCTTTATCCGCTAGGTTAATTCTATGATGCAAAACAATTGTACAGAAAGAAAAGACAATGGGCATGTTAAAACTAAATTGATTTATACGCACTTTGCTTTCATAAATTAGAAAATACAAAAGGTTCAACTCTTTCATTATAGTGTGACAAGTTAGTCTATTGTAATTGTCATGATGGAAAATGTAGATTTCAGAACTAATTCATAGATGTAAGATTATTAAAAATATTTCAAAGATGTAAGATTATCAAAACATTCTATAACTTTTCCCATCTAACCGGCGCAATTTAATATGCCGTTGGCATCATATTTCTCTAAAGAATCTGACTCTGATAATATCAGAGGTAAAAACACAAGTCTAACTCTGATAACATCAGAGGTAATAACACAAGTCTAACATGAGGATCTATGTCGATTGTTGACAGACAATTTCAAGATAATTGTTTCCATCTAAAACTGAATAAACTACAGACCAACAGAATTTACAAATTAAAACAGTTACCATGCCGGTATCTCCCAACGGTGATCTATACCTTTGAAAGAGCCGGAACACCTAAACTTTGCATTAGCTTGGCAACCTTTCCAGAGAGTGTTGCCTTATCTTCAATACTAAGTTCACCAAAATATAGAAAGTCCACGGCATCAGAATTCTTAAAATGTTGTTTCAACTCCTCATCATCAGCCCAACATATGAGACCAAAAGATGGGTGGAGAGATACCCATTTATCCTTCAAGGTTGGGAGCACTGTATTTTCCAATTTGTGAAGATTATCTTTCAAGTATGAGAGATCTTCAGACTTTGGTACCCCATAATTGAACTCATCAGCCCATCTCTTTAGTACTCGGAAAACCTAACAGGATAAAGAAGTCATTAATGAAATTAAGTTCACCTTACAAACCATTTAAAGAAAATGATAAAATATCAGAGGTGGGTACGAATGAAAAAATAGTACTTTGGGGCAAGACCACTTACCAACTTAGCTGCCTGCGAAGGTGACACAACACTTGATAATTGCAGTAATATCTCAAAATAGCCATATAAAGAAGGAACATCAGGTACACCACATGCTTTAACCAAAAAATCATGTAGGCTTGGATATACTGCTGACAACATCTTAGATAGGAGGCTGTAATTCTTCTTTGCTGAAATGAATTCCTTTGTCATATCAAAACAACCAGTAGGGTCATGCCAGTACACATCTTTTGGAGATAAAAGTACACCCGAAACTACTTCAGTGGATCGAGCACCCCAAAATGGAGTGAAAATGAAAGAACTTGATATAAGCTCCAAATTCATATTCACCTTTGAACTGGCAACCCCATCTGAGATGAAGGTGTAGAACTTTGACATTTGAGCAGCACTATCACAAAGAAACAACTACCACTTAGCCACATTACAATGAAGACAACAATAAATAGAAACACTCCAAGGGCCTGGACTACAGCATCCTAAAGAGAGTAAAGATAAGCAAGATAAAGCAACTGGTGACTGAAAAAGCTAATACTAAGAAGAAGAAGGAACTCTCTTGGAAATCAATCAATATACTGGAGGCACGACCATCAACAAATTTTGGATGGTACAAATAGATTGAATTCCACGGTTCCAGATGGAACTACTATAAAAACCTGAATGAAAACTCGGAATTTATTATGAGAGAGATACTCTAGATATCACTATTTCTGTAATTGGTGGGTCTTTTTATCTAATGACATTTAATAGGCTAATAAGTTTAAAATTTATCAAAACAGAAATACTATAAAACAACCACATAATTCTGAAAAGGTAAAGAAGTTGTTGTACATATTAAATATGTTACTCATACCAGCACTCACATCAATGCCATTAAGATGCAAGTCACCTTCATGATATTTTCTTTCAAGTTTTTGGCAATAATACTTTGTCAAAGAAACTTATTTTGGAATCTATTCATTGAATCAGTTGCATAGGAATATTAATATATTGCATGACAACTAATGCCTTCATGGATTAAGATACTCCACTTTATTCACTGGGAAGTGGATAAGAAGCCTGTAGTGTCATCAAACAAGGTTTAAACTTTGAAGTATCAAGTATCAACTGTTGCATGTTCTTTTTAGCTTCAACTATATTCTTGTGTTTTAATTCGCTAGGCTCTATAGTCAAGATCTCTACACACAAACTTGCTCTTGTGTTGGTCCTATTGGCTATTGCCCACTTACCATGACATCACAAAGTGGCATGCCACTTAATTTGAAGACCAAGGTGCAATTTCTGCTCCTGGCAATTCTCAAACTACAAAATTTCAGCCGAAAACAAGCTAGGCAAGGACATGGAAGTAATACAGACAACATTGACAACTAGATTATGATTAGAAAAAAAAGGTCAATACCTTGCATTAAAAGGAGTTTTAGATTCTCTCCAAGAATTGAGAACTATCATAGCATCATCCAGTGATACTTCAGTCTTGAATCCAATCTCCTTCAAAAGCAATTTGCTAGTGACCTGCACATTGAAAATGAAAGAAACCAAAAGATATATATAATTATATACCAGGGAAAAGCTGCAACAGACCTCAAGGAAACCAAGAATCAAGTTATGAAATATGTACATGTATCAAATACTAAAATTGTAAGAATAAAGGCAAAACCCAAGAATCAAGTTATTCACTAACTCAAGGAAACTATAAATTTCCATAACTAAAACCCTTTTTAATAGGATTTTTCATCCTTCTACTTCCCAAATTCTTATTGTTTTTTCAGGGTGTGAAGAGAAGTGTCATGCTGACTTCCATGTCGTACGGATATTGGCACATATACTCTCGGTGAAAATAAGGCTAAAAAAATAGTCAGCAAACCATAATAGTTTGTAACTACAGAGTACGGGCTAACCTGTGGAACAGCATAAGGTGCCATGGTTCCCAGAAGAGAACGTACACTCTCACAATCATAATATAAGTCCTTCGAGTAGTGAAGATCTTCATCCATGCTTGATGCTATCCATTTAAATTTACGGATGCTCTTAATGAATGAAGACTCAATAGTTTTCTCATCCTCGTTAGGTCCCAAAGTGATATGACTTCTAGCCTTAGCACTATAACAATCATCCCAAAATTTATCAAGAACCTCCAGAAGGTAAATACAATTCTTTCTTTGATTCTGTGACGAAACTATGGCCAATAAATTAACTAGCTCAGGTGACTCCCAATCATTAATAAAAGAAGGTGTTACACAAAGATCTCTGATGCAAGAACTGCCTGAAACAACAGAGGGAATTTCAGGTGCACTCTTTTGAAGACAAATAACTTGCACAAAATCAGTAACACCTAATTCCAGGAGAAATTCCCTCCACCATGTTAATCCAAATTGTAATGACTGAGCACTTGGATGTTTCAAATAGGCAGCATCAACTTCAATCCACTTAACATCTGCTACGCTGATTAGCTTCTCTACATCAAGAGGATTTCCATATTCCTTACTGAAGTGAACTTCAGACGGGCACTTGTAACCATGATTTGTCAATAATACAGGTTTTTTCCTAAGTTCTGCAATTATTTCTGCTTTTTCAGCATGACAACTTGCACAAGAACATTGAAAATGAAGCATAATGAAGGATAAATATTCAACCATCAAACCCTTGTCTATTTGAGTGTGTACACTATTAGCTAAGGCCTCTAAGATGTGCCCTTTTATTATTTCATGTGCAGATAATTTTTGCACACCAATTTTATGCAGCATATCCACAACATTAGTTACTCTCATCTCTTCAATGATATATGCACTTACAGTTGCTGTCAAAAGGAGGGGAGCGACGATTCGAAGTTTACTGTATAGATTGGGGAACTCTTTCACATTATGTTTGCCTTCACGTCCGGCACTCAAAACATCACAAGGTAACCATATTGGACCATCAGACACTGAGCTATACGAGCCATCTGAAAGTGGAATAAATGGAATTTCCCTAAGACAACATATGATATCGCTTTCCAAGTTAGTATTTAAAGAAAAATTTCCGGTAGATTGTGCAGACAATGTTGAATATAGCGTAGCAAGCCAAGCAGATAACCAATCCAGACCAAGTGACTGAATACGATTACTGCGACATATAGATGATATCAGCTCAGTTAAGATTTTAGGACCATAATCCTGAATACCAAGCGCTTTAGCTAATGTATCAGACAAAATTACATCCTTATTTAGGTAACCAAGCCCAAGGTATTTCTGAAGTAAGCTATCAGACAACAGCAGACGAGCCTGCTCATTCCAACCTCTGAGCACTCTGCACGGATGAACCCACTTTAAATCAGGACCATCCAAAATCAAGCAGCTTTTCATACGCAACTTAGAAATTATCATGTGAGGAAGATGAGAGAAAAACCCATGAACTTCCCCTACAAGTGGAACAAAACTCATAAAGGCTGTGATAGCCTTTCCTGGATTACTCTGAAAGCAAGGAAGCGCACAAAAGGATTCTTCTGCACTAACAAATAAGGCTGGGAATTCAGATAACAACCATTGATTCCAGGCACTATCCCCATCTACCTCCTCTCTAGACGAAGGTAAAACAAAATCTCCTTGAAGAATAAATTTCAGCCCATAATTTCTGAGAGGAAGAAAAGCAAAAACAGGTTGTAAACTTAGAGTAGGTTGATATTGGCCATTGTCAGAATCCTGCAGAGTGAACGCCATGGAAATCTCCGTAGTGTGTACATCATGACGAATAGTGCTGCCTTGTAACTTCTTGCTTACCACTAACCAACTCATTATCTCATTACCTTTAGAAATTTTAACAATGCCGTCACTAAGGGACTTTCTTCTCATAACCAGAAATGTATCATTAAGCATATTCTTGAACTTTATACACTCAAGACGGTGAAGGAATAGTAACAAGGATGGATGGAGATCTGAAAACATGGATATGATAGAACTCAAACCTGTCCCCTCTTGAAACTTGCTTCTAAAGGGAAGCAAAATACATGTTCTCCAGGAGGAACTGTTTATTTGGTAATCTTCAACAGATAACAGCCTGCTATACATGCTGACATCACACGGCAAAACCACAGTTGGTAAGACAAAACCAATCTGGCCCTCAGTTATATCAAACTTGACATGAAAGCCATTTGAATGAATCTCTGGGGCATCAGTTACCTGCAAATTATCCATGTGAATAATAGATTTTGTGAGTATACTATTGTTAAATCATGTTTAAGGTTAACCAATGTAATTCTCCAACAATAAAGATTCTAATACAGAATATCAAGGTGAGTAGCACCAAAAGCATGACCCCAAAGAAGGATATATACTATCATTTAGGAGCATCAATTTGGTAACTTTTTGTGCTTCCACATTTCAATAAAATTCAATGAATGGCCACAAATGAACATATTGTAACAAGGAACTTGAAATGCAGATAAGAGTATGAGTAATCAAGAAGTTCTAGTGAATTTGTGAAGCTGAAAGCCTGAAACAAGATTATTATGCCTAACAATGTATCTCTCAAACCATACCCGGAATACAGATTTGAAACCAATGCCCTTATGCCCAATATATCCAGCATTTGATCCTTTCTTCGTCGAATTTCCAATATCACAAAGTGCTCTAATATTCTGGGCAGAGAATCCCAGTTCATTATTTAGAACAACTATACCAGACTCCTCAAGAATGAAGACTAATGTGGGTTCCACATTTTCTGGGTAAATATTATCATCTGCATTTTGTACCTGATTTCCAACATAACAATATCAGATAAAACCCTAAAGATGAGTTCTATATTATGAAAATATCTGATAACATTAGATATAAAGAGGTCAGTGGTAAAACTTCATTAAGAAAAGCTACAATAAAACTAAATAAACAATTAGAAAAGTGAATTCACATAGAAATGAATATGGCATCACAAGCATACCGATATGATGTTGCTTGTGTTTTCTCCTACCAAAGGAAGAGATTAAATAAGCATAAAGAAATGATATCAGCAATAGTTTGAATATGTATCACCGTCTTTCTCGGTAAATAGCAAAATGATTTTTTTCATCAAATAAAGATTTCTTCAATACCAGACAAAGTAGATATCAATGTCGGTTTTACAACAAGGAGATTCAATAGAAAGCATAAAGCCTCTAATGGCGCCCATTTAACAAGATAAAAACACACATGAATATTGCACTTCATGCGTTACATGATAAAAACTATCATTTATCATATAAAAAATTACAAACATTGAAAAAATAGAAACTTACAAGCTCAAGAAGAAGATGAGAATCCTGGGAATACAATTCCTGTGAAAGACAATGCAATGCTCTACCAAGGCGAGCATGCTGCTTCATCAGCAAACAGCTCTCAGTATAACTGAGATTTGGGTCTAGACCAAATTCTTCACGTCGAATGGACTCAACAACATCAGTTGCCTCTTGAAGATTGCCCTCTTCCAATATTCCAGATTTGTCGACAGTTAATCCTGTAATAACTTCATTTTCACTGACAGTGCTTGCATTATGTTGCCCAAGAGCTAATGTAGCATCCAAATCCATTATGTTAACCTCACTAAATGGTTCATTGTTATCTGTTTCAGAAGTACTGGTCACCACACCAACAGGAAAGTTGGAATTGTCGGAGGTAGGCCTCTCTGATAAATCTGATATATGAATCAAATCCACACGCGGTGCAGAAGCCACCTTCAAGTCAGTAGCCGCTGTTGACTTAAACTTATGATAATCGTTAATCCAATCTGTTATACCAGATCTCAATCCAATGTCATGAAGCATACAACGTTGAGAGGTTTCGCTGCATTCATGCAAAACAGCCAAATAAGCATTCTTTGTAAAGGGTTTAAGCCCTGAAAGCAGTATCTCTGCTGCAAAACTCCAGAATTCTGAAGGTAGATAACCGAGACATTCAACTATAAATCTCGCCACAAAACTGACTGCATTATTGATTCTTGACAATTCCTTGTGCATATTACTTGCCTGAGGATTGGAATCTGAAATTCCTCGAGAATCACATGAAAGAGGACTGAAACTGCATTCCTGATTGTCTAATTCTCCTGAATCCATAGAGTTCCTAATGATGACATCAACTGCTCGATGTGCATAGCACTTTAGAAGAGAAATTGGGGCACTCTTCGCACCATGGTACAAGTATAACAACGATAACAATTTCACTGCCACTTGAAATGAAGAACGTTGAATAAAAGCTTCTAGAAATTGATCAACAGTGACCGAAGCTTCAATCTTGATGAACTTGCCATCCCTCGTCACTATGCATGCCAACTCTTCAATTTTAACATTCAACAACCAATTCACAAATGAGCCAAGTGAGGGGGCATATACATGATCCCAATGTGACCACAATAGTAAATCTGACAACAATGGTGCTTTAAGCAAGCAGCCAATGGCTTCTTGTGAGGAAACTGCTTCAAGAGAATGAGACTGTTGAGTAGCTTCACTTATCATCCCAGAATCACCTAGTGAAGAAATATCACCATACTCCGATGAATTTCCAGTCCACTGTTTTCCCAACAATGCTATGGAAAACACTATACTTTTGGGATTATCACTTTCTCTCTGCCCCTTAATACGATCGAGAAAGTGTTTCTCAGGTTCCTCTCCCACCATATTGAAGCTAACTGTCGGAAACTGTCTCTTGAGAAGCATGAAAGCGTCACTTTTAGCACCATCACTCAACCAGTTGGTCCCAGCTTGGCAAAGCAAAACACCAAGTTGTTTTTGAACCATGACAACTTCCAAATAAGATGGATAATGAAATCCCCCTATTATGAAACTGGAAAGCTCATGAGGAAGGAGGGAAGCATATTTATCCAAAAAACCAAGGAAACTTCCATAACCAAGAGAGCTAAATTGCTCAACGGAAAATCGATTAGTCACCCACATTTCACAATCATGGAACTTCTTCAAAGATAAGAGCCTCTTTTTCAAAAGTGGATCTCCTTCTCTAGGCATTGTATTATTGAACTCAAAATAATCAGCAACCCTTTTGATGATATCATCAACAGTTACGCCTGTCAGATATGGAAACATCAGTAGTAATTCACAGGTATAAAATTGTTTAACCATGAGGAACAGGAATATTACCTATAATGTGAAACACTAAGACAATTGTATCCGAGCACTTGGAAGAAAGCTAAGGAAAAGATATCAAGAGAAAGACAAGAAGCTACTTACTATAACCAAGTCCACTGGAGGCTTCCTTACTGTTAGATACAATACTTTCTTTATTTAATGGCCCGATCTCTATCATCTTAGCGAAGGTGGCTGAACATGGATTACTAGATCCATTTTCACCACAGGTTTCAAAGGCATCATAAAGGCTGTCTAACATGCCATGTTCCATGGATCTAACCTGCAGTTTTCATCCACCAAATAATAAAGAATGGATACTCATAGGGATAGACATATATATACATGTACTTGCATAAAGATGTAAATCCCTCAGTACATTTGTGTTAAATATATAGAATTGCCGAATATGTACAAGAAATGGAAATTGACATATCAAGGGGAACAACATACAGCAACATTTAGCAACCCAATACCAGGGTATGACAAGAAACTCTTTCTTATCCTTCTCTGCTGCTTAACTGTTTCTGCATAGAAGTTCACCATCAATTCAAGTACCTGCAATGACGATAACAAGTAGAATTAGAATTTTCTGGAACTAATATAGATCAAACGATGTTCAAAGAATATTGTTCAAAGAATATTGTTCAAACCAAAAACCAAAATACTGACAAAACAATGTCAAATGCATGTTAATTGCTAGAGCGCATGCTGAAGCAAATAAAAGCAGAGGTAACAGAACAAGACATTTTTCTGCTTCCTTATCTGTAAGATAAATTCCAACCAAGATTCTGGAAGTACAAACTATATCCAGGGGGCAAGTTCTCTAAAAAGAATAGCAATACCTCTGCAACAGAATGTTCCCCACAAGCTTCTTTCCAGGTCGCAATGAACTGCTCCATCTCCCCCCTACTAAGTGTAAGCTCACGCAGATTTCTCTGAATTTTGTCTCCAAAAATTTGTTTGTCCTTTAGCATTTTGTTTCGCACACAAGAATTGTTCTTTTCTTCCTGTAACTTCCTTTTCTTGCCAGAAGATCTTTTGGCTCCACTGTCCATCAATTTGCCATTTCCAAGAGCTTCCTTTTGAAGTGTTTCAGATTTCAGGCCAAGCCGCACCATTTCTTCTGTTGTTGATGGATATGGACAGCTACTAATACGCTTATCACAGTCCTTGTTATGAAATGAACTCTGATTTTGGCAGCTACCAGTATTATCACCTTTATTGTCACCGTCATCATCAACATCGGCTTCATCATCGGTAGAATCAAAACGGATATGCTTACCACTAAAACCATCCCATGTAGAAGAGAATGTGTTGATACGTCTAGATATAGAAGTAAACTTCTTGTCTAGTATTTTCTTTTCCAAACGAATTTCAGATTGTGATATATATCTCTCTCTACTGCTGTCAGCATTATGTTTGACCGATTCTCTGAGAATGGTAGCTTCTTCTCTCCTGGCCTGCCGAATATAGGATATATGCAACCTATGAAAAACACTTTTCACTAGTGAAATAAGGAAGCTTACAATTCGAATAACAATCAATTAGACTTTGTCTTTGAAGAGATTGCCATCTCTATAATGAGGTAAGGTAGATGTGGATTGACTGATCCAACCACAAATTGAATGAAGAATCAGAATATAAGATTTGACCTTTCGAGATAAACATGCTATATACTGGAACCATTAGAAGGCAAAATAACAAGAGAATGTGACCAAATGAATATGCCACTGGAACATCTATATTAAATGCACAAATATAAAAGGAGGCCTTAGCGACTCATCTGGGAACAGGAAAATGAAGAATAATAGGTTATCAAGGTAAGTATTTTGACTATCCATAGGGCCACCTTATAGGAATTCCTCATGTTGAATCCTTTGTACTAGACAGTTGAACTAAATTAAACAGAACAGCTATACTGATAAATCAGCATCTATGTTATGGCCTGATATTCGAAACACCTGTCTAAATGAACTCAGGGAGCGAGAGCAACCAAGACTTTCCAACAGCAAGGGGAAACCAACAAAAACTACAGTAGCTTCCTGGCATTTTTCTGGAGTTGCAAAATATGTAGAAAGATTTATAGATAGCCTAGAACATAATTTGCATACAATGCATATTCATATAGCAAGATCCAAAATATGTCAACCTTTCTAGAGAGAATTCTCTTTAAGATTAGCTTTCGAGCAGACTAGCACTAGGAGGTAGGTAGGATAGGCCAGAACTCCTATATCCTCCAGAAATCCATTTCACCTATTCAAGCAAGGATAGGCCAAAACTTATCTACTTCAGAAACACCTACGGACCAAAATATACCAATAATAAGATCAACTTTGCATTAATTTTAAACCCTGTACATGTCTCATTTATTGACATGTGATAAACCCACATAAATTATTTTTTTATTTTCCAAACATCTTCTGCGAAAAATGAAATATGCAATATTATGCAGCTATGTACGTACCCCAGACTTTGAATTCGTACACCAAGCTTCTCCTTTGCTGGGACGGACTTCTTCTCAGCAAGAAAATCCAAAAAATCTTCCACTTTAATCATCTTTCGGGACATGTTCACGAAGGTTTGCAAGAAACCAATAATTTCCTCGCTGCTTATTTTGAATACTTCTGTTGAATCAGAAGGAACTGAAAAGTAATGTACAGCAAGCGGATGGCGAGACAGAGGTCCCACTCTGAGCTCTTCAAACTGTTCAACACCCTCATTCTTGCAGATTTCGACCTCCAAGTCATAGAGTGACGTTATTTTCCTCGCAGCAACAAAGCAATGTATGAATGCGCTCACCTGATATCAAAACATATAAAATTACCAGTGAAACTTTCTCACACAAATCAGACCCTCTGGTTTCATGGGTTATTCTACTTTTCCTCTCTGGCATCACCAATAATTATGACACGGTAATGTATTTCATATAGTTGGCTCAGTCAGGCAATCAACTGAACCGGTGAAAATCTAAATATTAGCATATGCCCAGAAATGAACCCAAAAGAAGGGCCCATTATTATTTGTTGTTAATTTCAAGAATACAGAATAAGGCGCAGATATAACTTTTGACCTACTCAATTACTTATATATATATATATAGCTTACTTGATTAATGCTCACTATCATAAGGGAAATTCCGAATAAAGCAATATAAGAATGACCAAACGAAAGAAGAAAGATCCGTGCTTCAACGAAAATGCACATCACAAAGACAAGTCAGCACAAAACCCACCTTTCCCTCGGTAATAAGAAGCTCCCGCAGAGGCCTAACATCCTGAAGCTGAAACCCTAGCGAGCTCCAAGAATCAACCTGTAACGAGACGAGAACAGCCTGAGACACCTTCCACGCCGACACGCTCTCCCCGGCCATGATGAGGTCCTCATGAGCCTTCACTGCCGCAGCCTCTGCCCTCTCAAGAAGCGCCTGCGGACTCGGAGTGGTGGCACTAGGGTAAGGGAAGGTAGGGCTCTGGATGTACCCCGGGTTGGGAGGAAGGGGAAAGGTAGAGTTCTGGAAATGGAATTGGGCCAGATTGAAAGGGTTCGCGAGGTACTGGAGATTGGCGGCATAGGGAAAGTTAGGGTTCTGCGGAGGACATTGGGAAGACAAGAAGCTGCCGCCTCCGGCGATGGAACCGCCGCCGCCACCTCTACTTCCGCCGCGGCCGCCCCGCTGCGGCCGGTACATAGATAGGAAGGAGAGGGCGAGAGACCGCGCGTTTAGCTTTCAAGGGGGAGGAGGAGAGCGGTGAAGGCGGCTATGAAAAAGAAGTTTATACGTATATATAGCAGATGTTGAGTTCGGGGAACTGAGTTGTGAGATTAAGCAATCTTTGACCGCCTCAAACCCTATAAAGAAGCCAAGATGTTGAGAATTTTTCAATTTCACACCCTAAATTGTTGTTATTCTAGTTTACCCCTTCTGTTTATTATTTTTACTTAGAACCCTATTTTTTTCCATTAAATCATAAAAAGCATATCACTCGGGGTTTTTTTCCTGAAAATCCAATAACACATACAAAAGTCGATCTAATAGTGAAAAACACTAGCGTCCAGCACAAATATATGCGTGGTTCCTGGCCGCAATAAACATAACGTTAAGGTATGAAATCGAAAAAAAAAAGAAGAAAAAATTCCTTTAGATCTCTTAAAGGAAAATAATTTACTGAAATGCTTTCGTACCAGATTTATTTTGCCAAATGTCATGTGAAACATAGAGGGTTTTCATCCGTGATGCAAAAGAAATAGAGGATCAGAAAGGATTCCGAGATCATTTTACTAATTAGTTACATTATAAGGATAATGTATTGTCCTTAGAAAGGTGCAGTTCGGTCTCAATTCTCCAACAATGGTTAACACCCTTATTCCAAAGAGGACAATTCAAAGGCAGTCACAGCACCATTGTTAAAAGTATTCTCTTGAGCCACAGCTCACATTCAAGTTTTGTCAGAATAATCTCACTCACTCACGAATTACAGTAGTTGAATGTTTCAACAATCAAGAGCAGGCACCACAACCTTTGGTCTCACTTAGCAGGATCTGAAGATTCCGTGGAGGCGGTGGATGCAGTGATGTCCCTGGGGCACTGTGAGACATATGGCTTCAGCTGCAGCAAATTTACAGCATAAATCAGTCAGAGCACAGCACAGTTGATGAGAAGATAGTTGATGAGAAGATACAGAATCAGGGGGTTCATTATGTGCTGCTAATCACGCAATGTTCAATATGGACAAGATAATTCAATATTGAGTTGGTCATTATAAATCAAGGAAACTGAAAGATTAAGGAGTTAACTTCTCTCAAGCATCACCATTAATCAAATAAGTTGACATGAAGTGGACAATACTTGAGAAATCATTAGATGCCCCAATCTAACAATGTTCAGTGTTGCTTATGACAATAAAAGCAACATAATCATGATTGTGGAATAAGAAGTCTTCACACAACCAGGCAGAGAAACCAGAACCACAATATTTCCGTTAAAAAAGGAAGATATATGTATTGGTCGTACAATTTTTTGAAAAGCATTACCACATATTTCCAGGTTAACCCAATAAAACACAATCTACTAGTTCTAGTGACCTCGACAATAGTGTATATGCAAAACAATTGTTACAATGCGCGCTAATTAACTTCAATTCTACTGGATATCTACAATGAGTTGAAACAAGTTGATATATAGCATAAAATTACTGAAGACCTGCAGCTTACAGTGTCAGTGAGAAACCGATTACCTTGAAGTCAGTTAAATCTGGAACAACATAACGCGGCAACTTTTCATCCACAACAACATATCCACCTGTAACCAATCACGTATTGAGTAAAACAATCATAAAGCCTTTCAAAAGATCATAATAAGATGTAAACCACCATAAACTTGCTCAATTTTGTTATAGAAGCAACAAATAGTAAATTATAAGTGTTCCTATCAACTTGAAGCATCAAGACGCCAATTGAAGTTACACACCTTTTCCGTATCATGTTACCACACTAACCATGTTCAAGACATTTACAAGACGCTCATTCTACCATAACCGCATCTGGGATCTCATAAATCACAACAAAAGAGTAAACAAAACCTGGACAACTTGACATGAGGTTGAAGGATGCTAAGCATAATACTGCAATTTATCAACTTACTAGGATCAAAAATTTTAAATAAAACTGCAATTTAGCAACCTATTAGCTTGCCGTAACTAGCATGACATTCATATCAAAAATCAATAAATTAGTAACTGTGTCGATACAAATTTCAGAACATGTCATATAACGACTAGATGTAAATTAGATAGCCAATTATGTACACACAAAAAAGCCAACATTTAATCAAAAAAATAATTCAACGTAGATAGGTTCACATTCAACCTTTTCGAGTGTGGAAACCAGTGGGCTTGCAGTTCTTTCCCTTGTAATAGTCTCGGGGCCCTCTTTTGGAAGATAATATGCTAAGTGATGACGTTCGCTTCCTGCGCATTGCCCTGCCTAAGCTTGTAATCAATCCCAAAGGCATTTTCTACTCCTGCAAGCACAAAAGCAAACAAATAAGAGGAGTTCTAAGTTTTTGATGATCACCTTGACTAAATGGAATCGCTAAAGAAAAATATAAACTCAGTAATCATTACCAAAGAAGCTACGAAAGGAGAAAGATGCAGAAAAGAAGGGAGAAAGAGAGAGTAAGGGATACCTGCGATTTAGAGTCGGAGACTGGAAGTAGTCCAGCGAGGCAGGAGAGGAAAGAGAAATACAGATAGAAGGAAAGAGGATTTCCAGTTACTCGGAGAGCTGCGGGGCCGGCAATTGGAAACTGGAGAGATGACCGGAGAGGAAGGGATCAAGAAGGCGTCGTTCGACTCCCGAAAGCCCTAGGGGGTTAAGGTATCGTCTTCTTTCGTCGAACGGCTGGCTATGTTAACCTTTATGTTAGCTAAATGACTATCAGCCGTTCGATGAATATCTAACCGTAAGAATAGTATATTCGGACCGGAACTGCCAGCCAGACCTGTTTATAACTCGTTTATAAAGATATTTTCAAAATGTTTTTCTTTTATTATGTTGCCCCAAAAATACATGAGGGGTAATTTAGATATTTTAGGTTTTATGATAAAATATTTTGTTAACGGTTCTTAGATTAAAATTAATTCATAGTATTTTTAAAGCAAAAATATAGAGATCAAATAGAATGTGTATGTGAGAGAATAAAGGCAAAACATGAAGTGTACTTTATAATTTTTTAAACTACTTTATGCATCTTATTGTACAAAATTTATCTGTGAAAATTGATCAAATATGGATTGGATTCATATTCGGATTCATATTTTAGTCCATACATGGATTTTGATATAAATATCCTAACTAAACAAGTACAGATAATTTTTAATTACAGATTAAATAATTTTTGGATATGAGTCAAGATAATTTCTAGATACTAATAGGATCTTAAATAGAATTATATTTTATTTTAAATGAATTATAATTTAAGACATAATCAACATAAAATACTAAGAGTTTCAGAAAAAAATACCACCTTTTGCTTATATATAGCCGAAATATAAACTAGGAAGTTTTCAAAGGTGCTGAAACTATGCTAAAATGGATCAATAGTTCTATCATAGTAAATGCTAAAGAAAATTAAGATGGTAGTACAGCTTGCTGATGGCGGTAGATGGCAAGAGAGATGATGATGACGGAAGATAAATTGAAGATAGTGAATGGAGAGGTAGATCACTTCTTAGTGGAGGCAGCTGACCAAATAAGATTTGGTGAAAGAGATGAAAAGATCGGGTAGGGTTAGCGTTAGTGATAACGAGTTGGGTTGGGCAATTCTATGCAGTTAAACGGATAATTATTCAGACTTAATTCATCAAAATTAATTGTACCCATATATATATTCCGAATTTTTTCTAAATGACTAATTGTATCCCAATACAAATCTGGGTGCTTTTCTTCTCTAAACTAATATCCATATTTCGATAAGGTAGAATGTTTTTTATACGTATCCGATAAGATCCGAGACAAATAGCTGGTCAACATAATCTTGCCCATTTTCACTATGTCAAGAATACTTTTAGAAGACAAGGTCGCTAATGACTTGATCAAACAATATAATATCTGAATATAACAAGCTGACCAGTATTAGTATATATGTCTCCAAGTCATTAATAGTTCGGGTAAAAGATCTAATAACAGTACTACTCACAAGTCTGCCATTTCCATTAGCATTAACTTGCTGGTGCCCCCCTCAACGGTTGCAGCAATTCTTTCTACTAGAGGATGTCCTAGTAACCTCACTCTAAATTTGTGCCAAGTTTCAGAAGTCAATATTACAAGGAGCACAATGAGAAATGAAACAAATATACAACACTGCAGCACTCTTATCAATCTTCATCTTCCTGAAAATCTGAATCATTGCTAATAGATTCAACTTCCGTCTCCGAATCACTCTCTATGAACACAGTTCTTCTTATGTTTCCCCTCTTCGGTCGTTCTCTCGGAGCAACAACAACCTCTTCTGGGCTGCCAGATGCGGAGGACGACGAGCCTCCGGAATCCTCACTGCTCGCAGAAGAACTCAGAGTCCTACCCAACACCGAACCGCTCTTCTTATTGAAAGGAGAAGCCCTCATCTTCCTCACCTTCTTCTTCGGGGAGCTGATCTTGGCATCGTCCGTCGGTTTCAGCACATCTGTGATTAGCTTCTGGCTTAACACAGGCTTGCTCTGGGATGTTGCTCTCTTTGTTGCGCCTTTTGAAGTAGTAGCTTTAGGCTTCTCGGTAGCAGGCTTTCTTCCCCTGGTTTTCTTTTCTTTGGGAGCTTCCACCGCCTCAATTGCATCTTCAGGAATAGTTGGCATGTAATCATCATCATCATCAACATCAAACTCTGAGAAGGTTGACGTGGCGGCCTTCATTGCCGCTGTTCTTCTACTAGGTTCTTTCGACACGTGTTCTTCAGTCTCCATAGCTGCAAAAAGAAACGCAAGTGTTAAGAGTAAATTGCAGTGGTTTAGGAAAGATATGCTACGAAAATCACGATGTGATAGGATACCAGCATGATCTGGAGAAGAGTTGAGGTTATAGGCAGCCAGACGTTCTTTTAGTTCAAGTACTTCGTCTTCCTCGTCGCTCTCAATAGTGTAAGACTAAATGGATGAAATAAATGGTCACGAAAAGAGAACTAGTCTCTAGCAAAATCAGAATAGAGGGGGAAAAAAACGGAACGCACCTTTTTGGCAGTAGCTTTCTTTTGCTGCCCTCTGGGTTTTGGTTTCGATACCTCAGGAACATTGCCTGCGGTAGTAGTAGACATTGGACAAACATGCATGAGTAAAATGCTACCACAAGGTTGTGGCAGATATCAAAACTCATTACTGAAGAGCAAACAACTATTTTTAACAAAGTGTAACATAGTACCTGTATCATTTGTAGCAGCGGAGGTGTTATTTGTGTTGTTCTTTCTGGGCTTCTTTGGCCCTTGCTTAGATACTGCACCCGTAGCAGTGTGCCTTGATCTCATCTCTTTTCTCGCCACCTCAGCGTCAGCATCTTTTCCATCTTGTTCCTGTTTCAACAAGTGCATGAGAGGACACCCAAGTGATGATATATTGTTGATTGCTGGAGCATCGAATATTACTTACATCTAGTTCCTTTTCAATGGCATCGAGATCCTTCATCCAAAGAGACTTTGGTGAGGCTTTTCTCAATTCGTCAACCTCGTCCTCTAGTTTATCTTTCTCTGCACAGAGTTGCTGGACCTTTTCCAGCGTCAAGGTACCTATGGCCATGGAGAGCAAATACTCGTAATCACTAGCTCTTACTCCACCTTTCCCTACTTCAAGACTGTCTTCATTCTCTTCTGCTTCATCTGTGACTCCAGTAACTGCAGCATCAATACCCTTTGACTTTTTCGGAAAAGGAGTAAAGCCTTTTTGCTGCAGCTCGACAAACAATTCTGCTCTCTTTCGATTACTGACTACTATATCACCACGAACTACGCCAAGGATGAATCTGACTTTGTTATCCAGCTTCAGCAGATCCAACTCAAGATTGTCCAGAAGTACTTTCTGTACTCATAAAGAGAGGTGGTTAGTTTTTTACTCATCCAATACCAAGAGAAACCAAACCTCACAAAATCTAGTCCAGAATACAGACCCTTCGTTTCTCGTAGAATTCGAGCCTTAAATGGAAGAAGTCCTCAAGAACTGGAAAGAAAAATGTCAGCCACAAGATGAAGATGAAAGATGAATTTAACTCAAAATACAAATGCATAGACAAGACTCACTCTGTTCCGGCGTGTCATATTTCTTGATAACGCCATTCGAATCAAACAGGTGCATATTGGTAGTTCCAATTGTTGTAGTGAGCTTAAATTTTTTCTCAAGACCTTCTTGTATAGCAATGCTCATATTTTCCTCAGTCAAAATGACTTCAAAGTGCACCGTCGTATCGTCATTGTGCTCACGGTAGTCCTGAAAATATTAGTAGAAATCAGATATTTGTTCAGGAAACCATCTGTTAGTAAAAGTATTTGATGAACTCTGAGTAAATCACCTTGATAAATGGTTCCTTGATCTTATCATTTCCAGTCATTAAAGACTCCAGAAATTCCTTATAGTCCTGAGTCCATCTACGAATCGGCAACTCTGTGATTCTCAATGTTGTGTTATCGACCTGTTCTATTATACCAGTAATGGTGTACGTTACACCAGCTTCCTTTGTAGCCGACTTCTCTATAAGACCCTGGTAACAATTCATAGTTTAATATCTCGTCGTCTTTATCTGCTTCAGAACATAGACAATCTTACACGATAAGAAACGTGTGCCTAACCTTAAATCCCTTGTACCATGGATCCATAGGCTGCATTGGCTCGTCATTTAATAACCGCCTTACATTAGCAACTATGTCTCTTGGGTTGTAGTTAGGAATAAAGGAACTCCATCCAGTTCCTATCCCTTCACTTCCATTGACCAAAACCATTGGTATAACAGGCACATACCTGAGATTAGGGGAAGCAATACAAGGTCAAGGAACGCAATAAGATGAGGATAACAAAATTAAGAACTCTAAGATCAATACCAAGTTGGTTCTATTGTCTGGCCATCTTCATTCAAGTAATCAAGAAGAATATCATCATCCTTCGGAAACAAGGAACGAGTCAAGGGAGAAAGGCGAGTGTAGATGTATCTTGCACTAGCATGATCTTTTCCACCCTGAGTTAGAAAGAAAAGGTAACTCGTTTTAGATGTGCCCAACAACCATGATGGATAAGAGAGATAATAATAACACCAGATCAGTTTGTTCTTTTAATCAAGAAAGCTCACTTGATGTCGGGTACCAAACTGCCCATTAGGCTGCAGAAGGTTTATGTTGTTGCTACCTACAAAATCTTGGGCCATTCCAATAATAGTACTAGCAAGACTTTGCTCACCGTGATGGTAAGCTGAATGTTCAGAAACATAACCAGAGAACTGGGCAACCTGTACAACAGAGAAATCTACAGATTCTTCGCATGAACGTATTTTGAAATAGTTTTAAGCTATCAAGGGGACTATTCTCTTGGCATACCTTAGCTTCTTTTACAAAGTTCCGCTTGAATGAGCAAAACAAAATCTTCCTCTGCCCTGGTTTGAGACCATCAACCATTGATGGTATTGACCGTTGTAAATCAGCCATGGAAAATAGTATCAGCTCCTTGTTAACAAAATCGCTGTATTTAATACGCTTCTCGCTTTGATCAAGGTACGTTCCAGGCTGTCAAGGTTCAATATAATGGTTACCTAAAAAAAAATTGCACTAAGAATAATCAATAAATTCCCATCAAAATAATGATATTATTTACCTCAAATTGGCGGAGCCAATTTTTCCTAGCCTCAATTTTTTTCTTGCTAAATGCTAACTCTATTGCATCTCCATCTTGCTCGTCCACCCATACAAAGTCCTTTTTGTGCTTGGCAATATCTTCGAAGTACTCCTTTCCTTCTTTTGACGTGCTTGTACCCAACCCCTATCAAGTAAATGTAAGAGACTTAGTTGGCATTTCAATGTTCAACACGCAAAGCTGCCTGAGATTTAAAAATTAAAAAAAAAAATGTTGGATATTGCGACAGACCTTATAGTACTTTATGGACCAACCATTTGCATTGCCACCAAGATTTTCTTTCCATGCTTCATACTCTGGCATAGAATAGAATGATAGGACAGTTTTGTTTCTGTTATGAGTTGCCTGCACAGGAGAATACATAATTACCTCAGGTATAGAAGTTCTCTAGTGAAGAAGTTTTCGACAAAGGGTTACCTTCACAATGGGAGTAATGAACTCGACCATAAAAGATGGAATTTTGAGCAGAGATGGCCAAAATGAATGGATGAAATTAATAAGCAGTCCTTTGATGTGGGATCCATCGTGATCCTATTGGAAACAGATGATAGCTTGATAAGTATGCTAGCAGTTCGCTCAACAGTTTAGATTCAGAAAAATTTATAAACAATCAAGTATTTTCCAGCGTCAAGAAGAAATGCCGAGGAATATGGATCGGACCTGGTCGGTCATGATCATAAGATGACCGTATCTTAGTCCTTTTATGCTGTCATACTGCTTCCCATGTTGTAAGCCAAGAATCTGCTTTATGTTCTGAATTTCTGCATTGTCCATTATCTGCTTGTGGTTTGCATCTCTCACATTCAATAGCTTACCCCTCAGTGGGAAGACACCATAATAGTTCCTCCCTACAACGGAAATGCCAGCCATCTGCATGTAGCAAAAGGGCAGTTATTCTTTGGAACTAAGATAGCTTAACAAGCCCACAATATTTTCCCTGAGTAAGTAAGCTCAGAGTACTCACAGCAAGAGCCTTGGCTGAATCTCCTTCAGTCAAAATCAATGTGCACTTTTCAGAATTCCTTCCTCCAGCATCATTAGCATCCTCAAGCTTAGGTATACCAGTAATCCTCTGCCTCTTGGTTCCATCAGTCTTCTTCAGTTCCTTGCTCTGCTTGAAATCAGCCCAAGAGAGAAGACTATTGACAACTCCCGATTTGGCCACTGTAAATGCAGGAATTTAGTTGAAAACTTTCAACCATCTCCCAAAAAAATTCTAGATCCAAGTAAAAGAAACAACTACTGTGCTAACCCTTTTTCAGGAACTCCTGTGAGATCTCGCACTTTGATCCAAAGCTTCCTTGACGAGTAGTCAAAGTCTCTTTGGTCTGTGAATCAAATGCAGGATTGTCAATGAGCGCATTGACAAAGACCCACAAATGGCTTCTCACATTGTGGGCTTTGAGATTGGCATTCTTGTTCTTCTTGTTCACAATATTCATCACGTAGCTTGCGATTTGGTTAGTTACATACTCCACATGAGTTCCACCCTTTATGGTGTTAATCCCATTTACAAAGCTGACCTGTTAACAAAGGCGAGCGATTAGTCAAGAGCTGAAAACATAATCGCCGAAAATTTGCAAAAGGAGTAGTCTAAAAAATTTACCTGCTGGAACTGTCCTTCACTTAGACTGACGCAGATCTCCCACCTATCGTTAACCTTCTCCAGAATTCTGCACAATACATTAACGACCCAATAAGCTTTACTAGCAACGAAAAAGAGCCTTATCTTGTTATTATATAACATTGCCCGTTCTTATCAAACCTTGGAAGGGGCTCCGGTCTCGATTTTGAAGCAGAATGAAGGTATAAGTTGACATAATCCGAGAACGACTTCACAGGTACTCTTTGACCATTCAACTCAACCTTCACAGTTTTGCCAAGAGTTCCTGCTAGATCGACGACCCGCTTCTTCATAAGAGCAACTACGTCGTCTTCCAGATGGGTCATGTTGAACTTGGCCAGGTCAGGCTTAAAGGTGACCTTAGTCCAGTTCTCTCCTTCCTTACACTTGGTAATGGAAGGCTCAGACTTTTTCCCCATGTTATCAGAGAAAACCTACATATAACAAACACAGAATCCATCACGATTGATCACTTAGATCCTAAGAAGAGCCAGTTCTTGAATCATAAAAGGGTCTACTTCTGGGTCTAAATTTATGCTAAAAGCAATTTCCTGCTAGAAATATGCAAGGACCAATTAAAGAGTACACTGAAGAACCACCAGGAATCGGAAGGAAATTCTAGTTTAATCAAAACAATTGCAACTAAAAGAGATTAGAGAAACTGTAGCACAAAAGAAGCCAAATTAGTACTGATCCTAACTATGAAAAGTTAAAAATTAATCAGAAAAACAAAGAAGTTCCTCAACCTATCCAGTTTACGCTGCCAAAATAATAAAGAAGGAACTGCAAATAACAGGCAGGAGATGTTCATAATCCGAATGTCAAATTCACGTAAATCAGAAAATTTTACACTCCAAATTCGTGATACTAACTGAGATTAGAGAAAATTACAGACCCTTAAAATTTTGTAATCTGAGATTTCGACATAAAGCACAAATTGCGCCAAAACGAAACCCTAGATCTCCATCGACACCAAGAAACTGATTCGACCATAATCGAAACCTTAACTGGACATCATTATCATCAAACTACGAGAATGATCAGGAAAACGAAACAGATTTGATCCAAACGCAAGTACGATCAGAAAAAAAAAGGTTCAAGAATTCATGATCACCTGCTTATACTTCTTCTGCCTCTTTCCATTTGCAGTCTGGATGACGAACTCCGTCGAGAAGATGTTCGCGAGCTTCGCACCGTACCCATTCCTCCCTCCTGTTGTCTTCTTGACGTTATCATCGTAATTACTACTCGTGAGGAGATGTCCGAAGATCAACTCCGGCACATAGACCCCCTCCTCGCTATGGATCTCGATGGGGACCCCGTCGCCGTTGTTGTAGACGCTAATGCAATTTGATTCGGCGTCGATGTCGACCTTAACGGAGTCCATGGATGGATCCCTCTGCTTGTTGTCGCCGGCGTTGACGAGGATCTCATCAAAGATCTTGTACAGGCCAGGAACGTAGGTGATCGACCGTTGCACCATCTCGCCGCCCTCGTAGACCCAAAGCATCTGAGTGTGCTTCTCCACGGAGCCGATGTAGGTGTCCGGTCGGAGGAGGATGTGCTCCAGCTGCGTCTTTTTCTGGTACATCTCCTCGATCGTCTTCTTGGGGCCGGCGCGGGCCATGGCGCCGGCGGCTCCAGCGTCAGAGTTGTAGGCGGAGCTGGACTGGAGGGGAAGCTTCTTATCGATGGCCATGGCGGAAGGGACCGGAGAGAGAGACACGGAGGTAGTGTCCTGAGAAGGTTGCGGGTTTAGATCGGAGGTTTTGGGGGATTTATGTGGAGGATCGAGAGGGGGGTTAACGGTCGACTGGTTTGAATTTTGAAACGGGGAAAAGGGCGGGAGTTTGAAATAGAGGGTATAGATGGGTTCGGTGATGGAATCCGACGGCTCTGATTGGAGGACCTTAGCCCATGCCGTGAATGTAAAGAATCTATACGAGGACCTATTGGGGCCTTACGTCGGGCCATAATTAGATACGTCTAACCTCGATCCGGGCTCGCCGTCAGCAGATCCGAATCCGACCCGTTACCGAGCACTTGTTTTAGATTTGTGCAGGGCCGTCCATTGTTTTAGAATATATATATATTTGCAAATAACACCCTACTAATTTTGCAATCCCAGCATATATCCGCTGGTAAAGATCACGAAGCATAGCATACGACTCGTGCGACTACAGCGAATGCATGTAGCAGCAAAATAGGGACTGACTGTCCTAATCGAAGCAGTTCCCAATAAAGAATCCAAGGAGATGGGCATCCTCATCCTCCACTCCAATACCATATGAGTTTAATTTCCTCTATAATATAAGTGTACGTAATTGGATAAGCAAGTCAAGGCATCTAACAATCCAAGTATAGCACATCGTAAAACGTGTCAATTCTACACCACACGTAGCTGATTCGTTGAGTTGTCACTGAAATGGCTAAGGAGATGCAATGGATACATATCTATTTGGATTTTGGAAAGATTTCTACGGTCAAAAGAGCAAATGCCCAATAGATTCCAAGGTAGAGAATAGAGATACGATAAGGCCAAGTAGCAGCAGCGCCTCTTTTATAAGCTTTTAGAATAGTTTGCTACTATTAAATCAAATATAACCATAACACTTATAGCAGCCAATAATAACTCTATGATCGCCAAAGCCTCTGTTTAGTTAGAAGGAACAAAAAGAAAAGTTGTATATAATGGCATATTGGGAGGTGAAAGGTACCGAGGAACCTTCGTGCTTAAACTTGAGGCTTTCTTTTGCCTTTTATTCTCAGATGCTCAGTACTCGCGAAGTACGCGATCAGAAGCGATATGAGTCTTTGACATAAAGCTAGCGTTATTGGAGATTAATGCCAACTTAAATAGCTACTGACTTGGACCCTTTCGGACGAATTTGTTGACCATTTTTGGCTCGAATCAATATTTTTCTCTAAAACTTCCGTAAAATAATAATAATAATAATAAATCTCCCAATTCTTATAGTAATATTTATCGATAGAATATTTTGTTGGTAGAGCATTACTCCTATAGTAATAATAGCTCGTCCATCAAGCTCACCGCGCTGTTAAAGCTCCGTTAGTGGAAGGAATTTATGCCAAACGGAATGGATAGTTAGATGGATGGGGAGGATAGATAGCAGTAGGTAGACAGCTAGCCATAGTTAGTTGGAGCGAGTGGGTAGGTGACTATAAATACAAACCACGGTAGTACGTACCGGAGATATCTCTCCTCTTCTCCTCCTCCTCTCTCTCTCTCTCTCTCTCTCTCTCTCTCCTCGCTCGCACGCAATATGGCTTCCAACTCGAAGGGGGGAGCGATCGCTGGAAGCTTCGGGAAGCGATTCGTGAACCGAGTCTGGTCCTCCTCCTATAGATTCTCGACCTTGACTTCAAGGTAACCACTACTTGATCGATCCTCTTTCTTTGCTCTCGATCTCATCATCGATCGTCCTCGTGATTAAATTTGATTAATTTTCTGCAATTAATTTCTTGAATGGCCTTTGCAATAGGGGAGTAGTGCAAGTGTCGTCCTACGATAAGAACGTCGACGAGCACGTGCGGCCGAGCGTGGTGCCGGACGAAGTGATCAATGGCCAATCCGACAAGTACTGGGCCCCGCACCCCAATACCGGCGTGTTTGGGCCCGCCGAGCCCGCCATTGGATCGACCGCCGCCGCCGGAGACCACGGGGCGGCGAGGAATAAAGGATCGTCGGTGCTGGACCAGAAGGTGTGGTTCCGCCCCCTCGAGGACGTGGAGAAGCCTAGATGCGATTAGATCCATTCGTACCCCAATCATCCACTTCCAGCGACTTGGAACAAACTTAATAATTAAACGCATATTGAAATTAATAAGCAGCAAGGGCCAATGGCCTATATGGCACTATATATACCAGTATTTGCCTACATTAATTGATCGTCATACTCATACACACACACATATATATGACGTGGATGTATTGTTTTACTGCAAATATAGCGTATATTCGAATGCTTATGTACGTTCTCTTTCGATTATAGCTAGCTAAATTTCTCTATAATTAAAGGCAGTTTAACGTTAGTTGCACGTCACAGCTAGCTAACATTGATGCGTTGGAGTACAACTCAAGGATAACGTTTGGATTGATAGTCCAAAAACTAGTCCTTTTGGGTAACTCGTTTGAATGCACGCATCCAATGTATAAGTTTCGTATTGAGATAGCTACGCCTACGTCATTCCTATACCACACGTGTGCGACACTATTCAAAGTGAATGGGATCGTTCAATGTCAGACACGTGCGTAAACTAGCTGCCGGATAAATTTATCGGATAGTGCTGCGGGATAGATAGCATGGTGTAATGGATAATCCTCGTCACAGTCTCTATCTTCTCGTGGACCATGTCTATTATAAGCTTAATCTAGTCCTCTTTTAGAAAGAGGTCCCAATGACGGCGAGATAGAGGAGACCGTTAGGATAAGGAGAGAAGGGTCGATGTGGCCGTGGAGTTATCCGGGGAATTGGGATAACTTATTCGCTGGCTAGTACGTACAAAACCAGTTGTAGGTAGTTAGGATAGGGTCAGAATAACAAACTTTGAATCATATATAAGGATAAATAATTCTTGGTGTTCTTATGATACATATATATTTATATAAATATAATTGTAGAGGATTTTATCCAAAAGAGACCCGTGAGACAAAAGGATCGTGTTATAGGGTGCTCGATTTGAGCCCAAAAGATTGGCCCAATATGGGCCCAACTCAATCGAATGAGACCATTTTAGTTCCATTTGACTTTGCACCAAATATTTGATGACGAGAAGCTCAATCCTACGGGCAACGCCGTTTCCTGTTCGGAGACAAAACGGCTGACCAGTGGGGACCGTCCAATCGACGATGAAACTCCTTGGAGGAATATCCACCGTCCATCTTCTCAGCACCGCGCCCACCTCTGCAAACTCCCAGAAGTCTCTTCCTTTTCCTTTTTTATTCTACAGGTTTCGCACACCATCCCCTCTTCTCTCTTGGTGGGAGCTGAGAGGAATCCCCAAATCGCCTGCCCCAATCTAAGGTACGAATTACTAAATCCCCCCTTTCTTAGTATTATTCGCGTACAATTCTCGTCGCGTTTTCTTCACGTTTCTTTAGATTTGGATCAGATTCAAAGCAGAACTGGAATTTTGTTTCTAGGGTTTGGATTTTCATCTAGCTATTCGTTTCAGTCCAAGAGGCGAAACTCTAGCCTTAGATTTCGACCTCAGATGGTTATCATTTGGTAACATGAACTTTTGATGATCGGAGAAGGGGGGCCAAGAAAAAAAAAAAAAACTTTTCTTAGATGTTGGAATATTTGGGCGAGCTAGGGTTTCCGATTTTTTTATACCTTTTGGGTTCTCTTGCAGGCAAAAAAGATGGGATTTTTCGTGGGGCGATACGAGGTATAGGCTCATTAGGGGGAAGAAGGGCAGGGGAAATTTATCGATTGGGATGGCTGATGAAGGCAATGAGAGCAGAAACAGAAGGATGGATCTGAATCTTTATCTGGGTCCTCCTCGTTTGCCTTGTATTCGCAGTCTTGATATCGGTTCAGACCTCGCTCTTAGCTCGCCACCCATGACTGCTGCTGGAGATAGCCAACTGGATTCTCATCCTCCATACTCTCCATCCCATTCTTCTTTTACTCCTCACTTGCCTCGCGTTGATTTGAATCCAGTGCCCCCCGTGGATGCTCCTCTCAGTGCCGAGTACACACCATATTTCCCCTCGTACGAACCCTACAGTGCATCGTATCCTTCCATTGAACCGGCCATTCAGGATGATGGAGAACCAGATTCTCTGTCTCAGCAGCTTCTGAGGAGAATGAATGCTCAGGTTTTGCCAACTGTGCAGGAGATCGATGAATCCGTTGCCCAAGATGTGGAATCTCATTTGGCATCTGCTCCACCCACTCTATCCCAGTTCGTAGGAGATTCATTAGCCACAGATGACGTGGCTTACTCCCCGCCTTACATTACTGGCTCAACAGCATTCTTGCAACCTTATGCAGCCCCAGAAGTCAATGATGAGTCTGCTTTCAGGTTTTACCCGTCAACTCTCATGGATACAGGTGAATTGTTGGGCCAGAATGGTGTGTCCTCTTCCCGGCAAGATCACTTCCGATCCACCGAATCGCGTCTCAGAAGATTGATTGAGTTAAGGGCCAGGCGGTTTAGATCATCACTTCCTTACGGGAATGAAAGGAACTTTTCCTCACCATCTCAGCCTACTCAGCAACAGTTAATGCATGATAGGGTGAGCTCTCAAAGACCTTCAGAGTGTAATAGGAAGGATAAAGTACCTATTGAAGCTATTGTAGTGGAGGCTTCAGAAGCAGAATCAGAAGAGAAGAAAAATAGTGCTGCTAGCTTTGAGTGTAATATCTGCTTAGATATGGCTAGCGAACCTGTTGTTACTTCCTGTGGTCATTTATTTTGTTGGCCGTGCTTGTATCAGTGGTTGCATATCCATTCTGACCACAAAGAATGCCCTGTCTGCAAAGGAGAGGTAACTGAGTCTAATATTGTGCCTATATATGGCAGAGGGAACTCGGAAACAAATACAAAGAAGAAAATTGGAGAAGATGCGGAAACGGGTATTCAGATACCACCAAGGCCCCATGGGAATAGGCTTGAGAGCTTAAGGCAACAGGGAGAGGGAATTGCTGCTTCGTTAAGACGCCTTTTAGATCATCAAATGCGTACTAGATTTGAAGGGCATGCAGACCCAACCTTGCAGGAATTCTTCAGTATTGCTCATCCTAGATTTCTAACTAGGTTGAGAGCAAGAAGAATGCAGAGGGAAGAGGTAATAAATCCTGATGTTGGGTCTGCCGATGGGGATATTGGACTGCATAGGAACATAGCGTTGAACTCTGTAAGAAGTAATACAGTCTCACTTCTTCGAGATGGAATCAATCCTTTGCATCAGCTTCCGCTGTTTGGTATCAGTGGTACAGAAAGATTAGCTGTTGACCTTGGTAGGACGACTGCACGATTTGCTAGTAGCAATAACCATTACGGAGCATCCACTTCTTCTGTCAATCCTCCAAATCCAGAGCAAATGATTGGTAGGAACATCATGGGAGCAGCATTGGCCGCAGATCAGACCTCTGCTTCGAGCACCATGGGGGTGATCCAGGGGGTTGTTGCTATCTCTAATAACCCAGGAGAACCTAACAGCGCCGGGCCTTCTAGATCCCATAGAAGGACAGCAAGAAGCAGCACCTCTGGTTCTTTCGATGTAGATGGGGGAGCTCTTCACGTGCGCAAGAGCCGAAGGCTAAACTGATTTCTCGCTTTCACTATGCTGTGAAGAATCACAGAGCAGATCTGGTGGAGTGGATGTGTGTTTTTACCAGTATTGCGTCATTTTTCCTGTTTGATAGTCACAAGTAAGCTTGTGAAATTTTTTGTTGTTTGCTTGTTTGTTTCTATTCCCCCTGTTAAATTAAGATATTGGTCAGAACATGTACACTGAAGAACGTTTATACATTTCTGAGGATAAGTTTCTGTACCATAGATGTGCAATTCAATGGAAAAAAAGAAGAAGAAAATATCAATTTTTTGGTCTGAATTATTACGACTGGTGCTCTTACTGTTTCCACGCCTAGCAATGGAATTTTATCACAAGAAGATTAAAAAGAAAAAAGAAAAAAGAACAACTTTTGCTGCTGGTCAAAGTTCATAGATCCCTCAATTTAGCCTCCACAAGTGGGGAATGAGACTGGGCTCGCCAGAGGTGTTTGATAAGTTTCAGGAGTAGAGACTAGATTGAAACGCAATTCGCGTTCATGATAAAAGATTCCCGTAACGAACGGGAACTATCTAATAAAATATCAAACTAACAGCCATCACTGAGAGATTTGTGAATTTAAACATCGGAAGGAAGCATCGCAATAACTCCATAACAAACGAACTCCACATCTCATCCGCCTCTCTCTCTCTCTCTCTCTCTCTCTCTCTCTCTCTCTCTCTGCATGTGTCCATGGCTTCGTCCAAGAATCTCCTGAAAGAGATCTCCATGCCTTTAGTCCAATTCTTCTATCTTGGTATCCCAGCCTTCATCACAACTTCCATCCTCGTTGTGCTCTTCGTGTTCTTGTTCTTCTTCCAGGGCGGGAATCCCCTCATTGGGTCATTGGCTTTCAACCCGCTAGTCCTATTAACTGTCTCCGAGTCTCCTCTCGTTGCTTCTCCTTCCACTGCAAACGAAGCCCATCTCTCCTCTCCTCCTCCAAACAACTGCACTTATACCCATCTCAACCCTGCTCCTCAGGACCAACCTGATCTTGTAGACGATTTTAGCCTCCTAAAGAACAAGAACTGGAGCAATGGCGAAGCAGAGGAAGGAGAAGAAGACCCAGACGGGGATTCCGCTTCTTGCGATCTCTTCGACGGGCGATGGGTGATCGACGACTCTGCGCCGAGTTATCCACCGGGGTCGTGCCCGTTCGTCGACGGCTCCTTCGACTGCTTCAGGAACGGGCGACCTGATCACAACTACACCAAACTACGGTGGCAGCCAAAAGGCTGCAGCATTCCAAGGTCAGCAATCTAATCTACATCTTTGGCCATCAAATTTCTCGGTTTTCGCGTCAGTTGCAAAACCAAGACACCAACTTTCTTTCTTCTCGTTGCAATCCATCAAGAACGGAACCACTTTATCTTCTCTAACGGATAAAAAAAATTATAACTGCCAATGTGATGTTTGATCGTATAGGCTGGAAGGGATGAAAATGCTGGAGATCTTGAGGGGAAAAAGACTAGTATTCTTCGGGGATTCTCTAAATCGGAACATGTGGGAGTCATTGGTCTGCATGCTGAGGTCCACCTTGCAGGATAAGAGTAGAGTCTTCGAAGCCTCGGGGAGAAAGCAATTTAAAGCAGAGAATTCCTACAATTTTACTTTCATCGTTGAGTTCAAAAATGGCTCTCCTTTTTGTGTTTGATCATTTGATCACTCCGAATATTTATTCAAATTCTCCGTTTTGGAATTTTTCTTTTTAAAAACAGGATTATAACAACTCGATCGAGTACTTTCGATCGCCGTTCTTAGTGGAGCAATCGGAGCGAGTGGATTCAGATGGGAAGAATATGGAGACACTTCGGCTTGATCTGGTAGAAAGCTCATTGGAGACGTACAAGGATGCAGATGTGATTATATTCAACTCCGGCCACTGGTGGACTCATGAGAAGACTTCCAAAGGGTAAGAACGTTGAAGCTTAGAAAGAATCCAAAAGTAGTCAAATTTGTTGCAGTATTATAACTATGTAACAATGCGTTTCTTAATCCGATAAGCTTCAGTTGGTATCAGGAACACCTGCTGAAATATTTGGTAATCTCTTTGCAGAATAAACTTTTACCAGGAAGGCAATTACTTGCACCCACAGCTGAGTTCATATGATGCTTACCAGAAGGCAATGAAAACATGGGCCAGATGGATTGATGCCAATATCGATCCAAACCGGACCAAGGTCTTCTTTCGAGGTTTCTCCTGGACTCATTTTAGGTAAAACCTTTGATTCCAATTGAGGGACTAATTATTTTCTTTCTTTCAAGAATATTGCACTAACACTATTTATTTCTTCTTTCCCCTCAGAGGTGGCCAGTGGAATTCAGGTGGAAACTGCGACGGAGAAACTGATCCAATTACAGACGACAAGCACTTGGCAAAGTATCCAGCTCTGACCAAGATCCTTGAATCGGTTCTCGAAGAGATGAGGACGCCGGTTCTCTATCTAAATATCACAAGAATGACGGACTACCGAAAGGACGGCCATCCTTCCATCTACAATCTCCCCGCGAGCCGCAGGAAGGCCGGAGCAATCCAGGACTGCAGCCATTGGTGCCTTCCTGGGGTCCCTGATGCATGGAATGAGCTCCTGTATGTGATGCTTTTGAGAAGCTCAGGAGATGAGATCATAAGCAGCTTACAGTGAGTGAATGTGTTAGTGAGTGATTCATGGATGACCCGGGAAAATTCAAAGTGTACAGATGTTTTCCGGAGACGTAAAAGTATAATAAGATTCTTTCAAATTTTTTTTTTTTGGGGTCATATGGAACAGATGATGAATGAGATAGAGCTTGAGTAGACAACTCTGTGACAATTCAAGCTAAATTCAGGTGTGATTCAATCATTTGATTAGTCAAAGATGAAAGCCAATAAAGCTAACAGCGAAAATTTTGTTGATGTAATTATGACTTCAACAAGGGGGAAAAAAAACATCTTCATATACCCACCAAAAATAGATTCAGTACTTAAAATTGTCTTTCTTTATGAGAAAAATAAACAGCCTACTTTCATTGCCGAAGATTCAAATTAAATTATAAGTTCGTCACTTCGCTTTGCCTATCCCAATAGGCGATCAACATGCTGTGCAACAGCTTTGGCAAGGTTATCAGCTGCTTCCTGTGTTGATCCCTCGGCATATACACGAATTATATCCTCTGTACCAGATGGACGAACAAAACATCTCCCACGAGGATATTTGGCTGCAATATATCTCCACATCAACCACAGTCCTGGGTAAAAAAATATTCCACAAATATAATTTTCCCACAATTAGAAAAGCTTACCTGTCTCCATGTCTATCAGCTCTTGCAAACCGGAAGGCTTCACAACTCGCGTTTCTGCATTTGCTGTAATAACAGTACTTCGATCTGCAACTTTTACCTACGTAAGAAATATCAGCAAAACAATGAGCTGGAAACTACTAAATAAGGGATTTCTCTTGTCATTATTTTTTCATATACCATCGTGGGAAAATCGGTATTTCCATACAGATTCTTGACGTGTCGATTCAGTAACAATATTTATCTGCAGTCTATATGGCTCACATCAACTTTTATGCATCATGGGCTACTGCTTGAAACCCTGTCGTCATCTTGTAATTACCATGTAGAAACACATGGTCTGACTGATCCTTCAAACAATATTGTGATTTTTTTTTTCACTATATATAGCAAACTTTCCTCTGTGTCCCCAATCTTGTGGAACAACCATCTACTGCCTCAAAATGTCAATGCCAAACTGATAAAATTAGCATGACCTGCAACAGGATATGGGGGAGTATCGACTGTTTTTTATTATGTAAACATTTCGATTAGATACGAACTCTCTTGTTTTTTATTGCCTAAAGGCCAATTTAGTTCCATATAAGATATGACTGATATTTTAGGTTCTACCTGGTCCTTTGTATTTCATTTCGGGCTGGATCACTTTTAATGTATATATGGGAGCCTAAGATTTAAATTATAAGAAAAGAACCATTGGAGTATGAATGAAGGTGGCAAGTTACCTTCAGTTGTCTACTAGGCAGATCATGGTAAAGCTCACTCCACTTCTGGAATGACCACCTCATGTATTGCAGAATAGCTTCAACCAAAAGCAATCCACTGAGAGCATCTCCTACTGCTTGATTAATCAACTGACTGACTGCCAACAATCTCAACACAGCCTTGTGACGCTCAGACCCTGAGACAGACAGGAAGTCACCAAGAAATCAGTATATCAGAATGCCATAGATGCCAGAGATACATAGTATGAGTCATGAGTTAACCTGCAGAGGTAGAAGCAAGCTCGTTACTCCTAGACTCCAACAAATATATAAAACTTTCTGAGAATAGTACTGTCCCATGCCCGTTGGCCTCAAAATATATGCCAATGTCATACTCTGAAGCTTTCTTGTGCAGATATTTCACACCTGTTGGAGTGAATACCACTTCAAGGCCCAGCTGCTTGAGGTAGTTGGTTGATGCTCCGTTTGCATATGCTGTCTGAACAATGCCAAGCTTTGCAGGCAATTCCTTGCTTAAGTCATTATCCTTCTTATTAAGAATACTTAGTTGTTCTTTGATAAATATTGCAAAGAGAGAGAGTATTTTGTCTCCATCAACAAGATCAATCCTATTGTGACTTGCTGACAAGACACGGAAATACACAAGCCTGTCAGCATCACCATCCAAACTTGCACACCTGAAATGCTAAATTGCACAGTGCACTTGTTATTGCTATTTAACTAGCATACATAAAACTCCAATAAATGGCAAGTAGAATAGCTGGAAAGTAACAGGCAGAAGTATCACCTTGTTCCTACATCATCAGAGCAAAACCCACAAGGAACAACTTTCTCTTTCTGCACATAATCTGCACCACACCCCTCATTAAGGATTCCTTCTCCTTCCTTTCCCGAATTTCTCACATGAATCTCAAGCCCTGTGAGCATTTCTTTCAGCTCCTCAAGTTTCGCTCCACCAACACCATTAGCTCCATCTACAACAACTTTGGTATCTGCCCTATCCTTTACGGTTTCCTTTGGGACCAAATCCATCAAGCACCTATAGCCAATAGAGTAAGTAATCAACATACATAAATGTGATACCTTAAGTTTGATACTTCTGTAAGCTCCTTCAAAACAAACCTAAAGGATTCGGAGAGTTGCTTAAAATAATCAGTCTCAGTTGCTTTTATGCCCTTATTCCTACTCCGAACCATCCAATGAAGTTGAGGAGTTGTCAAGATTCCCATATCAATTGGAATAGCACCAATCATGGCATTAACTCCCTTCAGCAGATGAGCGAGTAATTGATCATCCAGTTTAGATATGAACAAAACATAGCTATGAGTTTGATACAACATACTTGTTTTGCCGCTTCAAGGAGAAACTCTCCAGTGGGTCTTGTGTCTCTTCCTAATAATACCTCAGCAGAATGCACTCCTCCTAATGGAATATTCTCATCCATTGCAAATTGAAGCACCAACTGTCAAAGAGATCTAATTTTAGCACCATGAGGTGAATAAAAATTAAGAATATCTAGGGCAAACAATAAACAAAAACAAAATGGATGCCCCTTACTTTATTCTGTAAGCTATCATCAGTTTCTTCTAAAAAGCCCAACATTGCTACGTAAAATCAATTATGCGCTGCCCAAACTTCAGTTCTACCGGCAGGTAATTCCATAGATCAAGTTTAGCTCAACTTTATCAGAATAGTTGTTTCAATGCAAAAACATAAATTAACATAATCATATCGCCAACGAACCAAAGACAATCGAGGGTTAACAAAAATGTAGAACCCAACAAATCGAACCCTAAAAACGTATATGGCGTCACTTGAAATTTCCACGGCTGCATGGAAAAAAAAAACAATAATCTTTTTCCCTATATTACAGCACGGTATCTCCACTCAAAAAGATATAAAAATAAGGGACCAAAACTGGCATCACAAAAACCCAGAAAAAGATGCAAATTATAAATAAAAAAAATGTTCATAATACTCAGATAAATAATTTGAAGGGAACAAATGAGAAAATCGGAGGAAAAAAAAGAGACCAACTTGGAGGAGGTGTTGAGGGTCGGGGGCATTGGCGAGCGCGTCGGCGAAGGGCTCCCAGCTTTGGGTCATCATACCGCCGTCGGGGTCTGCGATCTTGACGCCGTTGTCGGCCACGGGGTTGTGGGAGGCGGTGATCATAAGGCCTACGACGGATCCGGTCTTGAGAGACCTCAGCGCCGCAATGATTCCGGCGCGGAACACCGTAGACGACAGGATCGATCCATTGCATCGGAACCCGGCGGTGCCGTACGAGAACCGAACCCCTACAGAAAGCCCAAAAGGTGAGATCCTTCGAAGGATAATAGAGATCAGAGAGTAAGGAGATAGATGGGGTAATCAATTGCACCTTGTGGGAGAGGGAAACGGGAGCCGGAGTCGAGTAAGAGAACGCGCTGCTTCTCGTCAGCCATGGAGAAAGACTGCGGGAGGACGCTGATAGCCAAAAAGGCCTCTCTTTTAACAAGCGTTTGACACGAGGGAAACACGTGAATCACTTCAGTGTAGACGTGCTTCCACGTCTTCCGGTCGATCTCGTCATGGCAAGAGCTACGTTCAGAGTGTTGTCATCCGATGGAAATGAAAGAGCAAAACCAATTATAACCAACTATTTCTCAAAAAGAAAAAGAAAAAGAAAAAGAAAAAATCAATACCAAGCAATCGCCATTAATACGAACTTTTTACCCTGGCAAAAGATTTGCATGGAAGAAATGTGTGGAGGAGTGTTTGCTTATGTACATTATAATATAATATAAATAGGCTAGTCCCCTTTCCTTTCTTGCAGAAAATTTCTGTCGACAAATGGAACTGTACATGGAATTCTAAGATGAACAAATAATAACTACATCCTCACTTCCACAATATCCCCATCTTTGAGCTTTGTGTGTGGTAAGACAAGCTGGCCATTTACCAGCACTAGCTTTCCTTCAAGGCCAATCCTTCCAGCAGCATCAGCAGCAGTGCTACCGGAGCTCATCCTCATTATCTTTCCATGGGGCCAGCATATGATCACGACTTCGTCAAGGCCTGCTTTATGGGATCGCCCGTGTGAGGTCGGCTGCTGTTTTTTTTCTCCCAAGGATGCTCCCCGACTCACTCGCTCTTCCCATTGAAGCATCTTCCTCAGTAAGTGTACCTAGTATCATTATAAATTAAAAAAACAGCTCATGGGTAAGTCGATCGTCAGATCCCTTTCGAGACTAAGGCTACAAATTGTACTTTGAAATTTAATTTTAAGATCTCTGAGACTACAAATGAAAATAAGTTACACCACGCTATCTATCAGGCTGATCGAATAAAGCACAAGTTCTGAGACTGAGGGATATGGCACAAAGAACAATGTTTCGAAGGGGATTTATATACTGAGATGACCATGTAATTAATTACCTTATTCCTGACACCATCATTTGACGGAGTTGAACTTAGAGAGCTGAAGTTTGATCTCTCAGTATAGTTTGAACCAGAAGGGACGGTGAGGATTTCTTTACCCTCAAAAACAGCAGACACAACCATCCAGTACTCGGTCTCCTCTTGTTCTGTTAAATCGATTACTTGAAGGAATGTAGGTAGCAGGCGCTCAAATTGGTCTTGCTGTAGGAAATGGGTGATGCAAGAAAAGAACAGAAGAGTTAGTACATGCGGGCCTTAAATTTTTGATTAACCATTGGCATCTCAAAGTTTGAGAAAGCTTTAGCACTAACAGTGAAGCAAACAAGTTCATCTATCAATCATAAAGTACTCTTGCCATGATACTTTGTGATCTCGATAGACAATGGTAAGAGGTCAATTAAAAAGTATCAAATCATGCACCTTATGGTACATCCCATCTCGGCATAATGTGTACTTCTCAAGGCAAGTTGACCAATCACCATGTCCTGGTGCAAACCACCATTGATCAGAAACCTGAAAATTAACCTGTGTGTCAGAGCAGACCAAACAATAGGAGAGTCTTCGCCAATGTTAATGCACAGAAAAATGACGCCGAATGATGTTCACAACAGCTTACAAATCACAAACTGTTCTGTCATCTACATTCAGCAAGATCACTAAGCATGGAAATATTTCTGATTCCAAATGTAAACAAGTTCAAAAAGATAAAATGACCGGCACTGCTTCAAGAAGCCCAAATACTGATTACATTGATACATCCTAATAAGCAAATTGTATGCATCTCTTCATCAATTTCAAATATATCAGTGCAATAGTGGTGCTCTTCCACGATCATGTAGATACGTTGGGAAACTACTGTTACCGTAAACATCAAAATAAGCAAGACAAACAGATTTGACCAATGAAACAGATATTTTCTTAAACTGGATCATATCCACCTGATTGATATCCCTCTTGTGCAATCTAAATTTTAAACTACTGGAAAATATTGATATGTGTAGGTTGTTTTCTTAAAGTAGAAATCATCACTATAGAAAAGTCTAAATATTGTACCCATCAAATAATCATAGGCAGGAAATATACAAAAACATTAATTCAAAAACTTAACCTTTTTATAAAGGCTAGCATAAGCTTCCCAGCGCTTTGTCTGGAAAGAAGATCTCCGTTCCGCTACAGCTTCAGAAGCTTCAAGACCAAAACTAACAGCAGCAAGCAGTTCTCTTCCACCCTTATCTACACTGCACTATCCATTTTAAATAGTCGTGGTAAGCAAGGCACAAACCTTCAACAGTATTTGAATAAATTTGCAATCAACATTGAACCTGACAATGACAGCTGCAAGTAGATGGCTACCCTCAACTCTAAGGACAGGATGTCCCACTTTCATGCAACTGTACTTCCAGGGTATGTCATCCTGAATGCAAGACGCATCCTCTAAGCTTTTTGATTCGCATGAAGTACAGATCTTAGAATCTCCACTGTTTGCAACTTCGACCTTATTCTCCTTATACAGCCAATGAGCAGCGTGCCCAAATTCAGCATGTTCGTGCATTCTCTGTACATGAAATTGTGCTCCATCAGTATTGGCAGATCTTTGAGACAAATTGCATTCAGAATGCTAGGTAATATTATCCTACCTGTGTTCTTATTTGAACCTCCAAAGGTGACTTATTAGGACCTTCAACTGCAGTGTGGAGAGACTGCACGAACAAAAGCAAATTAGCAGACAGAAGAGATGATGGGGCAAAATGAATTTGGAGAGAAAAATAGGAAAGGAAAAAAAAATACAGATAGAAAGGAGCTACTAAGGTGAATTCCAAGAAATTCTTTAGTCTTCATAATTATAGAATCTCTATAGAATAAGGTGTACTAAGTTAAATAAATTTTGTGCGCAACTTTCTTAGTTTACAGACTATTTATTCAGCCCCTCACATAGCTCAATTTATTTTCAAACAGGTCTGCAAGACGATCAGTGCATGCAGATACAGACATACTTCCAGCTTTCTTATGCGTTCTTTTCTCTTATTGAACAAGTTGCATTTGGATTGGCATTCTTTTACCAAACTTCTGCACCTCAAACCTACATAACACCTCACTACGTCTATATCTTGAATCCATTATCATCAAAGTAGGCATGACATTGTTAGGAAAGAACCATGAGATATCCTCCAACTTGTTCTGTACTCCCAGTTCCCTGAACTAGTATTTCCCTATATGCTTCTTCATCGGACATGATTCTCATTTTCTTCATGTAGGACTCTACTAGCTTTCAACCTTTCAAAAAAAAAAAAAATTGTGGCAACCAGATATGATACTTTAGTCTTCACAAATCACAACAAGAGAGCTTAAGACATGGTGAAGAAATAGCAAATACATATAGTGTAACCAGTCAGCCCATCATTACACAAAAATGATTTTAACCTGATAACCACTAGGCTTGGGATTGACAATATAATCATCAAATTCTCCATCAATTGGAGTCCATAGCCTGCAGAGAGATAGAGGATACCACAATCAGTGACATTGGATAGATAATAAGTGATTTACTGCTTCCGTGAAAACACACTGATAAAACTGCATAGCAATAGTTGCTAGAAAAAATTATGCTATATCAAGTATATTGGTCAGAATTGGCACTGGCATTGCCTAAAATGCTCAAAATATCGGAAAGTATTTCAAAAATCAATGTGATAACTTTATACAAAACATGTCATATGTCAGCTGATCATAGTTTCAAAATATTATCCGTTACATCAGAGAACAGCAAGCGGTAATTCACTGTAGCTTCTTACTCAGTACTCTGTTATGTTTGGCACTACGCCACATAAAAGCACTCATGTACAGTGAACCATAATAAAAGCATTTTGTGTTCCACCTGTGTACAATGTCAAGGACACTGTAGCAACTCCTAACTGCAGGTCCATGTAATGCCCCGTTTTTGTCACCAACTATCACCCTCAGAGCACGAGCATCATAGACTTGCCTAATACCAATATCTTTCCGTTTCATCTGTTTCAAAGAAAATATGAGAACAAGCAAATGGACTTACAACAGCAACTTAAACCAAGAGAAGACAAACTACATCTACATCTACATCTACGTTAGAAAAACATAAATATGATACTAAATTCCAGATAATTACTCTTACTACAAGTATAAGTGAAGACAGTGTTAATTCGACAACTGCTCTAAATTTTTAAACTATTAGAGAATGATGATTTTAATATTTTATATGTAATAATATCCCTCACTTCAAAGCTGAGATATTTTGATGAGCTCAAGAAATGAACTTAATTTAAATAGAGTTTTATATTTTAAGCAAAAATGGGTATAATAGAATTTGAACTCATGACATCTGTGTTTGAACTCGCCAATAAAGCTTAAATTAGAAAACAATAATTTTCATATTTTATATTTAATGCTTCCCCTCACCTCGAGGCAAAAATATTCTAATAAGCCCAAGAAATGGGCTTGATTTAAATTGATGAAATTACAATTTTAGGCGAAGATGTGTGTGACAGGATTTAAACCTATGACATCTAACTCTAATACCATGTTAACTTACTAATTACTTTAAAAGTTTAAGTAGTTAGACAAAGAGATTTTTATATTTTATAATCTAACATTCTCCCCCACTTATGGACTTGAGACATTTTGAGAGGCATAAGAAATCGACTTGAATTAAATTGATAGAGGTTTTATATTTTTAAATAAAAAATAAGTCTAACAAGGTTCGAACTCAAGACATTCGCTCCAATACTATGTTAAAGTTGTTAACTCACCAACTATATTAAAAGCTTAAGTGATTAAAACAATTATTTATCTATATTTAATAGACAATGATGCATATGATTTTCTCAACTTGGAGTCCAAGAGGAGACTGATGTTTTTGGTAACTCTTAAGAGATGGAGACTCATAAGCTAGACAAAAAAAGTGCATGAAATTCTGCATGAGAGATTTAAAAACCAACTACAAGTGAGAAGATTGATAACTTGTGAGAGAGGCAACTTTCACTTGTAAGTACCTACTTACATGGCTGTCAAGGTCTCAAGGGACCTAAAATGAGACTTAAAACTCACACTAAACTGAAAATGATCCTGGCATTTTGGAGTAAAGATTTTATATTCTTTATCTTCTAGATGAGTTTCTACAGCAGATTGTTTCCTACTTTTCTACATGCATTACATATAAGTTGTTTACTAGTGGATCAAATACTTCTGACATAAGGCATCTTGGAACATTTTTAAGGTATTAGTCTACCCTTATTATAGGCATACCCAAAGGCCTTCCTCCAGGACACAGCAGGCCATTAATGCTCTTTATACTTTTTATCTTGATTCCCTGCAGTCAACCTTCATCATGGTTTCTGCAATTTCAAATTAAAAGCTACTGCTATCTTGCATGAGACAACACTATTATGTTAAATTTTTTTCAATGCTTAAGGGATGTGGTTAAGACTTAAGAATTGGAATTTGAAATTCAAGCAAGGGTGTTACAAACTTACAATACATATATTACACATCTAATGTTTAGTCACGTATGTGGTTGAATATATATCCCGTACAAGATGGATATAGTGTATTTTGATACCTTGCAATAGATACTGTACAAGCTCTTTAATCGACTAGACAGAGTTACTTCCATCCCTGGAATGTACCTGAATAGCATATGGGCAGAATTTGTCATCTATTGATAGATTAGTAGCTTTTTTTTTTTTTTTACTAAAGTATATAGAGAAATTAATAAAACTGAAAATGGATGTAAGAGGAGCAAGTTGCATGCTTACGAGGTTGATATTAGTAACTCTAGCTCAAGCGCTTCCTCGCAAGCAGCTAAAGATGCTAATGCAACAGCAACATCATTCACAATATTACGCTTTAATACTGATGCTTCAGAACATTTCCTGAGATTATTAAGACTTTTAATGCGCTTTTCTCGATCCAGCAACATATCAAATGGCAATACAGCCTGCAAAAGGTCCTGCAGATAATAAAAATGGAACATGAGCATTAAGAATATGTAATAAGACAACAATAAATGATGACAAAAGGAGATGACTGTAATGAATCCAAGAAACACTATGCAAAGTAAAATATGTCACCCTTAAGCATAAAGTTAACATCTTATAAAGCTAATATTAATATAATTCTTTACTACATCATTATTAAGCAAGGTCCGCACTCAAACTTTTGTCTAACAAAGCTCTTCCTAAACTCCAGCATTGGTTCTTAGGTGGCGCGACTTGTTACACTTATCATGTATTCTACTTGAAAATATGAATGGTATTGAGAATCTATATATTTTAAAGGTTAGTATGAGTCCACAAGACAACTGTTACAATAGGAAGATACAGATAAAGGATATGTTTTGCAGGTGAACTTCTCTACTAAATCATTACATAATAATAATACAGATAATCACCTACAATATTCTTATTCAGCATGAAGAATTAAGAAACTAGTAAATTAACCTAGTAAGTTAACTCACAATGTGTTTCCTCAAATGATAAGAAAAAAAAGTCTGCAGTAATACGAATCAATATATATAATATAGTTACATTCACATTGTCCTCACCCTTAAATCTGCCTTCTCTTCATCGGATTCAAGAGGCCAATCATAGTTGGACATCATTGCACTATCTCCCAGTTGGGTAACAAAGCCAGTTCTCATTGATGATCTTCTCAAACTTCTAGATTTGTTGGTAGGATTCCACATGGAAGCAAGCTCAGCTCGGATTCTCCTAAAAGCGTGAGGCTGCATGAGTTCAGCAATGTAATGACTAATGAGAATTTTATGGACAAGAACCTTCACGAATAAAAACAATTCCCACGCATATGTATCAATATAAATGAATAAAAAAAGGACAGTGCACCAATAAAGAACATGCTTATATTTTCATTATATGCTGACAAACTTCACTTTTCACAAGAACAACGTTATTCATGCATCTAAATAATTAGCCAAACTGCCAAAGTAGGAACTTTTTCCTCTCCCTTGGGCTCAATCTCTCTTTAACTCAATATAAGCGGACACTAGAAATCCATGAGAATTTACCCAACCCCTTGACAGTATCCCATTTCACAGTAAATTTTAACCTTTACATTCCACAGATGAAGCAATATATGTACCTGACATAAGATCTTGTTAATCAGGTATCTTCAAGACTTCAACCATCATAACTAATATTATAATATTGTTGACCAGGTCACTTTGGCTAGCATATCCTGATTTGTCAGTGACTTAATTTAAGCACAGCATTGACCTGACATTTTGACGGTATAGGCTCTAAAAGACTAAAACCACATGAGCATTAAAAAAACAATTCTGATATAATCTAGAAAGAGGTTTATTTTTTTGTTTGCTATATTCATGTGAGCAAAGAGAGAAAGAGAGAAAGCAGTCAATTGACAACTAAACCCAATGAAATGTGAATTTAAATGTTGCAAGGAACTACGAAGAACTACATATGGCTAAAAAATAAAGGAAAGAAAATTTTCCACCATTAGATCTCTAACTTAGTGGGAACCAGCCATTATAAAAATGAAATATCTTCTAATTCTAACCATATAACAATACAATCAAATTTCCAGAAAGAAACATAAAAACTGTAACATCAATATTAATAAACTCTTTAATAACCTCAAGTATAAGTGTAGAAATTTCACAACCTCATTTTTCACAGTAGGAATGGAAACACCAGGTCTTCATCTAACAGTTACATGTGAGTGCAGACTAACCAACAAGAATAGAACTAATGACAGACCTGAAGGACAGCAAAGCACAAGTCTTCTAGCTCAGCTTTTAAAGCCCAAACTCCCAATCTAGAAGCAAGTGAGCACCACACAGCTAATGTCTCCTCAGCAACAGCCTGAGCTTTGGGCAACGACAGAGCATAACTGAAATTGTATGACAAACAGTAGCACAGAAAGCATTAGTATACCTAGTAGAGAACTCAAGATATTTGATATACACCAGTCCGAAGTTCAGAGACATTTATTTGATTCTGTAGATAAACTTGTAGAAATGAAGGCACAAAAAACTTACAACTGGGATATTGTTAGAATTGTTCATGTAAAATAATAGAAACCTGGCACTATCTTACTAATAAACCAGTGGTTAAAGTTCAACATTCTATTATAGTCATGAAATCTTATTATATCGTAGAACTTTAGCAGAAAGTACCTAAGAACATGCAAGTTATCACTCTCTTATAATATCCACATCAAATTCCCTACTCCATTCCCTAAACAATTTAAATATTATTTTCATTTATACTTGCTTTATATTAGTTGTTTAAAAGTTATATTTTTCAAAGCACCATCATTGCACTTAGAGAGAGAAAAACTTTTTTTTAAAGGTAGTGAAGCTACATTGTTACTCTATTCCCTCTCTACATTTAGAGAAGCACTGTAGCTTTTCTCAAATTTAGGGGATGCCCGGATGGCTAATGTGCGATTTTATCAAATGTATGAAATGGGTAGTTCTCTCAATTTTAAAGTAGGGAATGGGTTAGAGAAACTGATGATAATGCTCTAAGAAATTAGTAAAAACAATTTCTTCCACAGCAATACAACTAGATTGTAAAGTATAACAGAGAATATAACAAGAAAATATATTTACTTGGTTATATTTTTCTCTTTTCTCATTTCAATTTTCATAACCATCCAAAAGCACATAACTTTAGCAGAGATGAAATTACCACTCAAAAATGCTACAACAGAAAAGGTAGAAAATTTAGATGTTACTTCACCACTAGAATTTCTAATTTAGTCAATAAGCAAAAGTAACATGAGGTAAACAATCCAACAACTTATCAACCTCAAGCAACAAGTTTAGTAGGGCATACATGGTTCGCATGTTGTGTAAACGATCTGCCAACTTGATGAGGACAACGCGAGGATCATCAACCATACCCAAGAGCATAACTCGTAGATTATTTGCCTAAGAAGATGCAGCAATTAAGAAGCTATGCATAGATCAAGCTGAAGTTCTCTTCAAAATATAAAGAATACTTAGAAGAGGAAGCACACCTCTTCAGAAGTAAGAGTACTTCCACTAACAGTTTCCCGTCGATGTCTGCGCAATAGCTGCACATCGTGAATATCAACATGAACAGGATAAGATGAAAAGTCTAAAGGATTAAAAGATGAAACTCAGCCACACAATCTGTCAAAAGAATCATTTGAGGTACTAGTTGCAACACTTATTAATTAATTATAGCTTTACACTTTAATACATGTTCCATATGGAGTATTTTGCTAAAGTGCTGCAAATACATGTTCCATATGGTGTGTTTAAGTGCTGTAAATACTTGGATGCTACAATAATTGAGTGATGGTTTCCATTAGCTCGAGTCTTCTTAAAGTAAAAACTGCAATAAGATAGAGAATACCATTATACTTAATGATCTCTAGCTTAAAGAAGCGGTCTGATGTGTTCCCAGCAGTTGTAAGTTAAATAGAGAAGCAGCTTATGTTGCCTACAGCAAATACTTTTCACAAGCAAGGAGATTTGGACCTATCCAAGTTCCTACAAAAATTTGTCTTAAAAGAAGCAGAAGAAAACCAAAAAGAAAGAAAAGAGCCCTCAATAAAGTTACTGTTCGACGGAGACAATGTTCAACAACAGAGAACAAATTAGAGAAAACCTGATTTATGTAGCTTAGTTTTGAAACACCAGCCACCAGATGTGTTACGTCATCACCAAATTCTTCTTCTATGCTGCTGAGGTTCTCAATGGTGTCATCAACTACATCATGAAGAATTCCAGCTACAATTGTGTTTATAGCCTGCAATTCAACATTTCTTTCAAATGAAAGAAGTATAGATAAAATGATTCATGAAGGCATATTCATTAAGAGAAGATGGATTATCGCCTACCATGCAAAGTTAAAATCTTAATAATTTCAAAAGAAAAAAGAGCAGTATGCATTAAAAACAACTAAATGGAGGGAAAATGTACTCTTTTTCCGTTTGATGGAACTAAAGCAGCTAAAATCTTTCCAGTATGAATACAATGTGTGACATATGGCTCCCCTGTTTTTCTTAATTGGCCAAGGTGAGCTCTGCTTGCAAATGCAATAGCCTTCTGCACCTGCAGTCAAGAATGGTAATACATAAACCAATGAAGTGAAACTTGGAGGCATCTACGGAGCATATATTAACAGACCTTTGGATCCTGAAAAATTGGGTATCCTGTTACATCAACTCCTTCAATAACAAGAGTATCTGCAAAAGATAAAATTTATTAAAAAAAAACACACACACACACACGTAAAAACAAGAAATCAGAACACAAAAATATCCAAGGAAATTTTTTAGCTCTACATCTATGAAGAGTCAATGCCAGGTAATAAGTGAGCTTAAAAGGAGATAATGAATCAAATTTCCAATTATAGAAGATATTAATATCCCAATAAAGTGACAAAAACTCCTAATGCTTAAATTTTTCTTTAACAGAGTCTGAATTTAATTGGCATAATTCTGATGCTAGGCATATATGGCAACAATTTCTGATTTATCGGAAGTCAGTCATGCCATGGAATGATGGAATCATTGAATCTTGGACGATCCCTGGCTCCTTATAGCATTGATGACCTCTTCTTGAGTAGGACTGTATCAAAACTTAATCCCCCTCTCCACGTAAGATTCAAATTTCCTAATTCCAGAATCCAAAGGCTAATAAAATATACTCTTATCCGCATAGGATCGCAATAAATATCCTAACTCAAAAGCTAACGGCATTCACAAAAACTCGCAATATAACTAAATGGAGAAACGGACCAGGCTGTTCCTCGACCCGAGGCCAGAGGAAATCGACCTTGGTGGAGAGGCAAGCCCCCGAGGCGATAGCGACCGCCGTCACGGCCACGTGCGCCAGAGCTGAAGTCACCGCCGCGTGCGCCGCCCCGGTGCCTCCGCCGGCGGCAGCCGCCGCAGCCGCTATGACGTTAGCGGAGCCGATCGACGCGGAGACGGCCAGCCGCGGCGCCACGTGACCGAGCACGCATCGGAACCGGACGGATCCCGGCATCGCCACCGCCGCCGCCGGGAGCAGGAGGAGACGGGAGCTTCTATGGCCAAGCATGGCGGAGCTCCGGTGCCCTAATTTGCCGCAAGAAGAAGGCATGATCGGATCCGATCCTTTTTAGGGCTTTGCTCTCTCTCTCTCTCTCTCCCTCTCCTCTCACATCGGAGATTGACGAAGTCGGAGACAGGAGCGAGCCGAGAGAGAGAGAGAGAGTGTGGTTCTCGACGGGTCCGATTACTTTGAGCTTCCTATGGACGCGAACGTTCCCACATCATTGAAACTTTTGTCGCCACTTATTTAACAGTGATTCTTAAACAAGAAAATATTATTTTGATTTTTGTGCATCGGATGTTGTCTCGATCTCGGAGACTGTGGAAAACGGCGGGGAACAGCAAAACACCGTTGCGCGGGCTATATAAACGCGCCACGTCATCCTAATGGGCCACATGAACCAATATTTGACCGGGAAAAGATAAAAAGATCTGACGGGTTTTTACCGAATTGACCCATTTTATATTTCTTTTATTAAAATAGACTGTCATTTAAATTTATTATCAAATAGTCTAGTTTAGAACACTACCAAAAATAAACATTATTAAAAACACCGATCGATTTAGCGTCTTAATCATCAGATATTTTTTTATCCTAACTGCTAAAATACTGAGTTAAATATATATATACATATATAACACTAATTAGTTCAGCGTTTTATGACCATATAAAAACAATAAATTAATAAGAAATTTTACCTATGAAAAATATACTGAACAATTTAATTTTTTTATTAAAACTATAATAAATTAGACCAGATTTAATTTGGACAACAACTCAGCCTTCACCCCCAACACAATGAAAAGTCGGTTGCTCATAATATTACTGCATATTAAAATAGTATATTTTACTTATCTTAATTTTCTTTTCATTGATAAAAGGAGAATAAAAGAAGAACTTGCAAATAACTTTAGATCCATTTGGTTGGTGAACATGAGATCACATTCATATCCTTTCTTATTCACAGAGTTAAAAGTCTTTCACATAATCTTTTATAATAGTTCTACAATTCTAATTTTATAAAAGCACTCCTAAAATGAAAGGATATTAAACACGTTCCTAATAAATTGGTCTCCCATCCTCATAATCCACCTGTGGTTATGATAACGACCAATATTTATTGTAGAATACATCGTTTGTCATAGGATTTACAACATTTATTATCATACGATGATATTTATCAGTATATTACTTATTTCATAAATAATTTTCTCGTTCACGCTAGTCAGTAGCACGAATTTTAGTGCATTTTATTTTAATTTAGAAATATAATTTTCTTCCATGAATTTAGAGTATTTACTACGGATTTAAATAAGTTCAAATTTAAATATAAAAATAATATCAAATTAAAATATTTAAAATGATACTTGGAAAGCATATAAGCTCGTATATGATACGTGAAGAATAGTGTAATTGAGTGGTTATGTAATAAAGAGAAGTAACGTTTTCTCGCGAAATGGCTCATAAATATCATCTAAAAGGAGAATAGAGAAATTAAAATAGAACCGAATAATCTGAACTACCACTATTCGGGTTTAGAAGCGAAACGATATTTATTTTAAGGAAAAAAAAGAAGCGAAACGAATCGAATGATATTTTCGGACTCAGTCGGCCGCCTCATCTATAAATAAAATTTCGACTTCCCTCCGTAATGCTCTAGTTCATTGTTTCGTCTCGTTCAGAGCCTCGTCATCTTCTCCTTCCTCTAGAACGAAGTAATTTTTCTTTCGTTCTTTCTTTCTTTCTTCTTTTAATTAATTGTTTATTTTCTTTTTGTCATTCCCACCTCTTGCTTTGCTTTAAGTAATTAATGGTTTTGGCTGCTTGTAGCCCAATTGATCGACTAGCTTTTTTCTTCTTTCTTTTTCTTTTTCTTTTTCGCGCGTAAAAGGAGCAGCCATTAGGTTTGCTTGATAATTTCTTCCGATTCCTATGATTAGGTTGGTAGATTAAAGATCCCGTTCGGAAAAGTAATTAGGTACTCTCGTAGAAAGATTTATTTTGTTTGATTAATGTGATTAATGGAATCAGAATCTTTTTTTTCTTTCTTTACTTTAGAGAATTTCTTGTCGGTTGCGATAGGATCTGAATTTTTCCTTTCTAGTTCACGATTTAGTATGCCATGTAGTGCATTGCTGTTGCTATCTTTTCCCCCTTGTCAAGTAATTATTGGAATTTGACGCCTTAGAACACTAATGATGGAATACCAAATGCTGGAGTTCAAAATTTTTTCCCCCTTTTCCATGATTTGAGGTGCTTTCTCCGTTGACGTAACTTCGGATCCTGAATCGAGAACTTGAATCTCGGTGACTTACTGTGGATGAGCTACAGAGGAATATAATCCTTTGTCATCTCTCGTCACCCTTGTTTTTTTTATTCTCTGGTCATTTTCAGGTTTGTTTTGGGAAGGTAAAAGTCCGTTAGCCATCGCCGCGAAGGAGATGGACATGGAGGATGGCACAGTACAAGGCCGGGAGAATTCCCTGGAGGACACTGAGATGCTGGAGCTGCCAAAAGACCCCGCAGAAGTTAAGGCGTCGGAGTTTATCAAGGGCGAGTCCTCGAAGGAGATCCCAGTGGAATCCCAGCAGCCAGAGCTGCCGGAGAATGTCGTGCTGCAGAGCCAGGAGAAGGAGGAGTTCATTATCAAGTTGGCCATCGGCCAGCAGTCTGAGATCATTAAGAACGCCATTTTAGATGGGTGTGGCGAGAATCCTGTGCCCCTTCTCAATGTCAGTGCGCCGATTCTCGCCAAGGCAATTGAATTCTGGAAACGGCATATCGATGCTGCCGAAGGTGAGGATTTAACTGAATGGGACAGAGCATTTCTGGGTGATCTCAGCCAGGAAGTCCTCTTTGATTTAGCCGCGGCTGCGAACTATATGGAGTCTAAGTCGCTGCTCGACTGCACTTGCAAGTTTATAGCTGACATAATCAAGGAGATGAAGGTCGAAGAGGTTCGAGACTATTTTGGGATTGAATGTGACTTCACCGAAGAGGAGGAGAGGAAGATGAGGGAGGACAACGCCTGGGCTTTTGAACAATAGAATTCTCACTGTGTTAACTTTCTGACGATGATACCCTTATACTCTAAATCTTTATAATTTTCCGTTTATATTCTGAAACTCTATAGTTTTTGGGCGCATTTTGTCAGAAAGATTAGAACTTGTCGCTTGTTGGACGAATCAGTTGGTTGAATATGTTATGCTTGTAAAATCCATTCTCTCGAGTTTATGTGAATATGCTATTTGCTGTCCTCTTAGATTTCTTAATCATGTAATATTATATTTCATGTATCCTTGTATTCTTAGTTTAATGGACCTAAGAGATAATCATCTACTTCACAGGAATTCAGGTCACCATGAGTCTGATACTATGTTCTTATTTAGTTATTATTATTCGACACCTGCAAATTTCTCATCTTCATTCAGCAACCATAGTATATTTTTTTTCTCCTCTGGTCTTTCCATTAAGATTTGCTCATGATCCTTGAATCATAGTAATTTTAGTTATAACTCATTTACTTGAATATACTTGTGGGTGTCCTAGCCTTCTGGAGTTGTTGATCAATTCTTTTTTAGTCAAATATATATATATATTTGATTGATCGTAGTCAAGCTAATTATAAGCTAAACTAAGAATTAATCGTCTCATATACATAAAGCTAACTCTCATAAAAATTGTACATGTTAAAGCACGAAACGAGCCAAAATATACACACACGCGTAATTAATTCTTTAATTTATTCTAAAACATTTGCGACTACAAGTTGGACATGGGAAAAGAAAATCAAATTAAAGGAGATAAAGATTGTATGTAACAATAAAGGTGTTAAAATTTCTCATTTATCGAACTCTTAAGAAAAACCCCCCAAAACCTCTTAAGCCCTACCAAAGAGAAATATAAAACCGACAAGGAAACACAAAATTCCACGCATCGCTAGAGAGATCGAGATGAACTCCGGAAAAGGGTTTCGGATTCAATCGTCCCCATACGCCCGGAACCGATATCGCTCCTCGTAGGGCCCATCGAAGAAGAGGTCGGCCTCGAACCACTTAGGGTAGCGGACGAGGTCCCCGGCCACGAACCGCATGTGCCGGTCACCCGACTTGGTCCCGTCCGGCACGACCCGGACCTCGCCGGAGACGATGTACACCTGCTGGTCCACGTGCCAGTCCCAGGGGAAGCGGCACCTGCCGGTCTTCCACGTCGACCACCGATCCACGCCGAGATCCTCGAGCCGCTCCTTGGAGACCCCGCGCTCCACGCGGACGTTGTAGAGCTCCTCCAGCGGCCGCTCGAATCTAGCGGAGATTCCGGGGCTCTTGTTCCCTGGGGGAGGGGATCTCCGGCGAAGCGGCGGAGGGCGGCTAGAGGTGGAGAAGGCGAGGGATCCGATCACGGCGGCCGCCATTCTTTTGCCCCCTTTGAGTGCTTGCTTGGGTTTTAAGGTGTCGTAAAGCTATCGGGGATATGACCAGTGCCTTATCCTTCGGGGTTCTTGCAAGGGGAGAAGCAATTAAATGACTATAATGCCCTTATCGGGTTGGGCCGTTGATAGTCTTTCGGCCTAAAGTTGTTCGGATCTTTACGTCGAAATTTAACCCGCGCCATTAAAGTGGAAATCTTCTAATTGGGCCCTCCTCTCAAAACCAGGCCTAGCAGCAGGCTCGGATTCGCGGATAAGAAACACCACATATATATATATATGTATATATTATTGTTGGAAAGGGAACGTGTATTACATGGGAGCCGCCAGTCCAATGAGAACGCATCCGCTAGCAAAAAACCATAGCAAAGGTTTTGTGCTTCCCAGAAGATAAGCTTCCCAATAAGAAAACTAATACAAAAATAATTAAAAGATTACAATCATATATAATATTGGAGATCGTTCCAGGCACAGCATGAAGTCCTTTCAGAATATAAGAGCAGCAGCTACAAATCTATTTCAACCTCAACGCGGGTGATGCCAAGCAAAACTGAGAGTGAGTAGGCCTTCTTTAAAGCCGGTAGTGTTAACCGATATGAATATGATGGATTGGAATCTATCAAAGCTACTATCAGTTGTTATCGGAGAGGCCGACAAAGAACACAAAGCAGTTAGTTATACTATAAGTTTTTTTTTTTAATCACCCGAAGGAGATAAAACATAGGATTAGGTACCTGTTCGGCTGTGTCGGCGGGACATTTTACTACAGACCACGCATTAGAGTAACTCATTTCAGGTATAGTTTATTTGTGACGAATATACTTAGCTTCGGGGTAATTTTGCAATAGTATTCTAAAATATCACAGATGATAAGATTTCAGACGCCACATTAGGAAAAACCAGCCAAACAACCACACTGCACTCAGGAGTCACGGCGACGAATTATTCCACGGTGGCCCGTTAAAGGCCATTCGCACGCTTGAATGGTAGAGTCGACCCAAGCGAACAACCACTCCACTCGCGCTGCTGCCCTTCCATTTCCTCCCCAGTTATTAATCCACCAACTATCCTAGAACCGAACCCTGAAAGGAAAAGTTGGAGCTGTTCTCGATACGAATCTACTCTTGGAATGGCGTTGGAGACCTCGGATCCGGAGCAGCCCAAGCCCTCGGTCTTCGCTGGGGTAATGAGATGAGAAGTAGATGCCCCTTACTTTGAATTCTTCCCGATTTCTTAACTTTGGTTTTTTTTTTTTTTTTCGGGTTTTTGGTTTACTGATCAGGTAACGGCGGGTGAGATTGACAGTTCAAGAGAGCCTTTGATTGACGGCGGTGGTTCTCCTTCAGAGAGCTACTCTGTTAAGGCGGCGATTCTACCGTGAGTATCGTTATCCTGGAATTTGAGTTCCTGGACTTTTATCTGGGTTGGTAGAAAAGGATTGTGATTATGACTCCGTCTTGACGGTTTTAGATTCTTGAGTATTTTGTTGAAACCAAACTCTTGATCTCTGAAAGAAAATATTATGCATGACTGTAGTACTTGATCTACTCGATCTCCCAAAATTATTCTTATTTCTGGCTGTACATCAGGAGTTGTTTATATAACTAAGTACATCAGTCTCTTAGAAATATCATTTAATCCTTTAGCTTTTTTTTTTTTCTTTCTTGATGATTGCTAACTTGTATGAACTTTAGGTTCTTTTTTCCAGCTTTAGGAGGGCTGCTTTATGGCTATGACATTGGTGCCACATCTGGTGCTACGATATCTCTGGAGGTACGCTGGCAGATGTTTTGCTTCATTGAAGCAAATGTTTATAAGTTTCACATGCAGTGAATCTTGTCACCATAATTTAAAGTTATTGCTCAGTATCTATTTTGTATTAAATTTCATCAATTGAAGCAAATTTGTATAAGTTTCACATGTAGTGAACCTTGTCGTCATGATTTAAAGTTATTGCTCAGTATATATTTTGTATTAAATTTCATGGGTATAAGAAATTTAGCTTTTTTTGGTTCTTCTGAGTGGTGCTTTAGGTGATGTGGGGAAAAGGTGTTCGACGATGATGATCTCATGTGAATTTCTCCTCGTCGTTACTAGTCTAATATATTGAATATATGCTGCCTTTGTTGAGCTTCATGAGGTGTGTATCAAACTAAAGAAACTTTACTAGCTACTATAACCCCCATCAGAGTAAGGATAAGGTGAAAAAGGAACAAGCTGATTGCTAGAGTAGTCTGTGAAGACAGTTAACCAAAGCATGCCTCATTATTGTGTTTTCAGGAGGTATATCATTAGTTTACTTAACAAGATAAATTAGAAAATACAAGACTATAACAAATAAAATTTTCTGAAGATTTTCTTCCATTAGGTTGTATGCATACATGCTTAGACGAATAAGAGCCATTTATATATTTATATCCGATGTTCTGCAGTGCCGGAATTAAATTTCGGCTGAATTAAATTTCGGCTGAATATTCTCTTTCTTCACGACATGGAAGAAGACGAGAGGTTTTTAGTAAACTTTTGTGGTGCTAGGGTCTACATGCCGGTTCCGTAGAAGTGTTACTTATCCAAAACATCCCCGTAATTAATCTTATCTAGTTTGGTTGGAGTCTTCTTTATCAGGATTAAAGTAAAATTATCTCAATTGTTTCTAGAGTTTGGTTGGATTTGGATAATTGAATCCCTGTTGTTGTGTAGTGTTGTGTGATAATTGATATTCATTAGTTTATAGGTGTTTAATTTTGTTAAGATTGATACGATTTACCCCCAAAAGTTCCAATACATCAATTTCGTATACTCTGAATGTGATCTAAAATGATTTACATTGAAAATTACTAAACTTGGGTCCCAATTTTTCATCCAAATTAAATATGAATTGGCTTTGGTCACACCAGAACCTGATCCAGTGTGACAGTTTGCAATGCAGAAGCCATCGAACAATTATTACGTGAAAACTTTGAAAAACAGTTAATAACTGAAAGTCCTAGTTTGTGAATAGCTAGGTAATGCAGATTAGGATAAATAAATGTAAGCAATTTGACAATAGGCTTTAAGTTTTGGATTTTATCATAGAATTATAATTGAAGTCACCAAATATTAACATACGAAAAATTTATTATGGATAGATGATTGGTATCTATTTATTAAAGATTGCCTTTTGTTGTATTTCTAGGTAAAGAAGAACAAACGGACTTTCCGGTACAAATGATGCATTCCTTTATTATGTTCGTATGCTAAGTAAGTTCATTTTGCAGTCATCAGAATTAAGCGGAACAACATGGTATGACTTATCATCTGTGGAAATAGGGCTTGTGGTGAGTTTGCACCTCATATGATTTAGGCGCAAAATAGTTGCACTTTTAACTCTAGTACTGTTTTAACAGTTTTTTTTTGTTCTTTGAACATATTTCAGGTCAGTGGCTCACTGTATGGTGCTTTGATTGGTTCTATCTTGGCATTTACTGTTGCTGATTTTTTAGGTACTGCAAACTGAGCTTTAGATATTCTGATATTTAAGTTGCGATTGTATTGCATAGTCTGATGGTGCAACATATTTACTGAAGGAAGACGAAGGGAGTTGATTCTTTCTTCTTTACTTTACTTGGTTGGAGCTGTACTGACAGCATTGGCACCTAACTTCCCTATTATGGTGATTGGACGCTTTGTATTTGGAATAGGAATTGGATTGGTAATTGATCTTATCATTCTTTTTACTATTTTCATGTACCGATTTCAATATCTGTTGTATGAATTATTTATGACTTCCAAAATTAATTATCAGGGATATGTATTGTCTGCTTACTTGATCTTGCTGCCCTCTAAATATTTTCATGATGCTTTTCTTAGAACATTTGTTGTGTAGTGTTGTGTGAGTTGTGTAAATACATTTTCGTTATCTCATACAACAGTTGTGATCATGAGAGGATGTAATCCACACAAATTGATGGTCAACATCCATATTTATGACTCATTCTACATAACTATGACTAAGGATTTTGGAATTGCTATATTAGATGATTTCCTCCTCTGTTATTTCTATTTAATAAAAAGGTTTGCATCAATTCAAAATCTATTATGTCTTCCCTTACTAAATTTTTTCTAATGACACCTGAAGTCTTTTGGTGCAAATCTTTGAATTTTGAGACATCTTCCTGAATTATCTTAGTTGCAGAAAGTTTTGGCACAATTCATCTATATATGAGACTTATAGCTACTTTCTTAGGCTATGCATGCTGCTCCAATGTACATTGCAGAGACTGCTCCCAGTCAAATACGAGGCAGACTTATCTCTCTGAAGGAGTTCTTTATAGTATTTGGGATGCTTGTAAGTATAGATGTATTGGGTGTTGCATTCTGATGCACTTTTCTTCCCTTCTTCTTGGGATTGGAGAATGCTTATATATATCTGTCCTGTTTTGCAGTTTGGCTACATCTCTGGCAGTCTCTATGTTGGACTAGTTTCTGGATGGCGCTATATGTACATTACTAGTGCCCCAATTTGTGTTATTATGGGAATAGGAATGTGGTGGTTACCACCGTCCCCTCGTTGGCTCCTTTTATGCGCCATACAGGGAAAGGGTAGTATGCTTGACACAAAAGAATTTGCCATTCTCTGTTTATGTCGGCTGAGGGGTCAAAATCAGCATAATTCAGTTTCAGAACAAGTTGATTCAATTCTGGATGAGCTTTCTTATTCTGATCAAGAGAAAACAGTAACATTTAGAGACATCTTTAAAGGAAAATGTCTCAAGGCCCTGATAATTGGAGCTGGCTTGGTCTTTTTTCAGCAGGTACCTACAAAGTAACCTAATTCTGATAACGGGCTGTTGATCTTATTTTCCAGTATGTTCTTCCTAATAAGTTCAATTATAGAGTATATTGGTCTATGAAAGCTCACTACTTACTTCGATGCCAGGTAACTGGTCAACCAAGTGTCTTGTATTATGCAGCAACAATCCTTCAGGTATGCTTGTTTGACTTAGATAACTATCGAATCAGTGATTATATATATATATATATATATATATATATATATATATATTTATATTTATTTATTTATTCCATGACTCGTATTAACCTTCACTGTCTGGGCAGAGTGCAGGATTCTCTGCTGCAGCTGATGCCACCCGTGTCTCAATCCTTCTTGGTTTACTTAAGGTATATATGGCTTAGAAAAGATATTGAATGATTGCACATGGATTCCTCCTGCTTTTTGAAAATGTCTGTGCACCTTTAGTCTGCTTCCTTCTGTTCCCTTTTGAGTTCTTGACAAGACTAGTGAAGTGCTCTCATAGTCATTGCAAGAAATGCAGGTCTACGGACTTGAATGCACATTTGTTTGATTGTAGAAGTTCTCATAAATTTAGGTGGTTAGATAGCCTACTTTTCATTGCTAGCTGTTCACCAAGTGCTTGCTATTTATATATCATCACTATCAATTGTTTCTGCAGTGGACAACATTGAATAGAAAACATTTATGTACTGCCAAGGAGTAATAAATAATAACTTCTTGTTTTTTTGTATAGCTGATTATGACTGGGGTTGCAGTTCTTGTAGTAGATCGACTTGGCAGAAGACCTTTACTGATTGGAGGTGTCAGCGGAATTGTAAGTCCTCTGACCTTTTTCTTCTATGAGAAATTTTTTAGTAAGAAAAGTTTTCAAATGGGTTTTAAGCTAAATGAGTAACAATGAGGCTTGCATTGGATTCTCTTTGTGTTTCTTTCTTCTTACCAAACATGAATTCATAACTATAAAAGTACTTTCCTTTCCTTTCATTTTCCTAGCCTTTCACTACTCTTCTATATAAGGGTGAAAACAGATCGGATATGGTTTAAATAGTGTTCAACCCACATCTATATCTATATTTTTGTTTCGAATATAAATATTGGACGGATAATAAAATTTAAAAACATGTTCTAACTAAATGGATACAAATAATTTTTATATAGAGGACTAGATCATAAATGAATACATATTGAATTTTAAATAAATTATGATCTTTCTTTTAGACAATCACAAAATATAAGAGTTTCAAAGAAAAAAAAAATTCTTGCATGTCAAATATATATCAAGTTAGCAAAATCAATATCTATAAGCAACATAGAACACATCATTAGTAACAACATAAGTATTCATCATCTAAATAAGCAAACTCAAAACTACAAATTATTTTAAAAATATGCGGGTAAACGGATATTCGATATCCATATCTGAAAAAATATGCCTAACCCGTATTCGAGTTTTTTTAAAGAAACCTACAACTATTTGAATTTGTATTCAGTATTTTTTTTAAAAATTATTTGTATTCGAATCGGTATTTGGGTCGGGTAGGAATTTTTTATCCGAGTTCGGTTTGAATCAAGTTGGAGTTAATCCGCCCCGTTTTCACCCCTAATTCTATAGCTTTATGTCAAGTCTCCTATAGTTTGGAAAATATAATGTTCCTCAAATAAATTCTGTTAACATCACTAATCAATGGAATGATCAGATGATAAAATAACAGTGTCATTCTTAAAAGAAATAGCTTGAGCATATAGCTCCTGATATATGAGATTTCAATTTGAGATTCTTTGACCTGAATGGCATATATCGGAGCTTGTTAGATCCTTATGACTGGGCTTGATAAATTTGCTTATAAAATTCAACAAATAGCCTTGTTTGGTGACATCATGTTGACGTCAAAGGTTTAGGGAAAACTAATTTGGAGCTGTCTGGATTTGGAGATTTCATCATTTAGTTTATGTGCAAAGAAAAATAGAAGAATCTTTAAGATGTTGCTTAGTATGCTTTAATTCAGTTTGTAGTTTTATACATAGTTATTATGATGTTGCAGGCGATCTCTTTGTTCCTATTATCTTCATACTATACCTTGCTAAAGGATTCCCCTCTTGTGGCTGTAATTGCACTGCTGCTGTATGTTGGCTGTTATCAGGTATTCCACTCAGCTTGCTGTCTTAAAAAATGTACATAGACTTCTATATCTGAGCTCTATATGTTAGCTTCAAGCTCCACATATAGCTTGTTTGTTTTATCATCTTTGATTTAATATCTTCCATGGTTGTATTGTTTTTCTCTGCTTGTGGGGGAGGGGGGATTTCCCTAGTGCTCGAAGCTTCTCCCTCTCTCTTTGCCAGCTGGTGGCAGTTCATGCCACTGGGACGAGTTTCCAACATTAAACCAAAGCAAGTATGTTGTTTTAATATGCTTTGAGTGAAATTTTTGATATAATCAGTTATCTTGTGATCACACGACTGCTCAGAAGTTGGTTATGCTTGGAGATCAATCAACATCTTGCTTGTAGGCATTTCTGGTATTCTAAGTTGTACTGTGTGGATGCCAATTTAGGTGCCCCTTAGTTTGGTTCATTTAATGGTTGCAAGCCACGAATCTAAGTTGGTTGTGCCTATGTGTTTGCTGTATATATACATACACACTGTTTTTTGGATTAGATTGTGCATTCAAAATTGATGGTGATGATTTCTTCATATGGCTGTCCTGTGCAAGTGCTTCTACTTTATAAAGACTTATTCTTGCAGTTATCCTTTGGTCCGATTGGTTGGCTGATGATCTCGGAGATTTTCCCTCTGCGGTTTAGAGGCCGTGGCTTAAGTGTAGCTGTGCTTGTTAATTTCGCCTCAAATGCGCTGGTGACTTTTGCTTTCTCACCATTGGAGGTACTTGCTTTCTCTGATTTAAATGTTACGAAAATCTGATGTCTACCTTACTCAAAAAGTACTTATAATATGAATCAATCTTCAAATTTATGATTTTTTTTTTGAGAAAACAAATTTATGATATATATTGCAGCGCAGTGTTTGTAAAAACTTTTCTTGTTTCTTAAGCGTAAATTCCTCGTCACCATTCTGTATGGTTTTCAAGGTTGCTTGTGCTCTTACGCAAGTGTTGTCGCCTTCTTTGCACCCTATAGCCAGATGCAACTTTAAATCTTTAATAGGTTAACTCACAGTTTGGCAGCTATCCAGTACTTTTAACTTTTCTCCTCGATTGGGTTGCGTTCCGTAAAACATTCTTTTCCTCTTTCTGTGGACGTTTTCTTTTTCTCCCTTACTAAATTTCCATTTACTTGCAGTCTTATTCACCCATTTCTCATCTTCTGGTTGCAGGCGTTGGTGGGAACTGGTGTTCTCTTTGCTGGCTTCGGGGTAATTGCAATAGCCTCTCTTCTGTTCATATTTTTCGTTGTACCTGAAACGAAGGGTCTCACTCTCGAGGAAATTGAAGCCAAGATCTTATAGACATCCCATCCATCCTTATCTTAACTTAAATCAAAATATAATCCGAGAATGGATCTCGTTACACTCTGTATTATTTCCTGCCCTGTATGAAAAAATCATCCAATAATTTATTCTCAAGTTTTCATACTGTTTAATATTATTCTACATAAAATTGAGTTTTAGCATATAGAGACCTCATGAATCATGATGCACAAGCAAATTAATTATCGTCCCTTTTTCTATTAGCTCCACTAAGACTAAGTTCTTGGATAATTGGCGGCATGTTCCACAGCTCAAAGGAGCTTTTTTTTTTTTCTAAAGCAGCCACGTCTCTTTTATGATTCCTTAAAAGTTAAAACGAGTGAGAGGAGAAAGTAAATCGTACCGACCATTCATAAACTAACGCGCACACAATAATTACTCGTATCTCTTGAATAAATACCATTAAAATGGAGCTTCATAATGGTGAAGGGCCAGCACATACTTGATCACATGATGGTGGTGATAAATTCTTTTTTATATAAAAAAAGAATCAAAATAATAATACAAAAAACTAACGCCGTTCCGGATTAACCGGCGATTTATCTTCGTAATCATGCTCCCCACCCCATGTGCCTACGTGGGGACAGCACCAAGAGTAGACAAAAAGTCGCCCCATAATTAACGGCCATCTGATCCGTTTATCTTTCGATCAACGATCATAGATCGTCCAACCGTCGGAAGCAACAAGGGTGGAGGATACGCAGGTAAATTATGACGCTTCTTCGGGGTATAATCGGAACTTTTGTTCGGCGCACGCCGACCCTCTCGAGGACGGCAACCGGAATAGGTGCTTTCCGTTTTATTTTGGGTAGCAACGAGCGAGCAGCAAGTGGGCGACTTTAATTCTACTAATATGCCGGAACAACTTACCTTGGATTGTACCGTCGAATCGTCACGTTACTATTGGCTCATCCAGACGAAAGTTTCGTTTCGCACTGGCGGTCCACCAGAAAGGAAGCCAGACTGTGCTTAAATGGGCTTATTCTGGAAGAGGAGCAGAGCACAGACGAGAACTGGACTCTAGTCGCCTTCTCTTTGTATGCGGCTATACGCAAATAAAATATTCTATATAGAATTTCTTCCCTCCTGCAAGTCTCGTCCCCACTAACTTCCTCTTTCATCTCTTTCCACTCTGGTTTGATTCCTTCTCCTTCTCCTTCTCCTTATCCTTTTTCAAAATCCATCTCTTTCCGACCTCCTTTTTTCTCGCCAAGAACCCTTAACCTTTCCCATGATTTGATTTGTTTCTTGGAGCTCCTTTGGGTTGTTGCTGATCAATGGCTACTCTGGAGGATTTGGGTGTCTCCGCCTTCATCAACATTGTGAGCGCCTTCGCTTTCCTTCTCCTGTTTGCGGTTCTCAGGATTCAACCCATCAACGACAGGGTCTATTTCCCGAAATGGTATATAATTGGTGATAGGAAAGGCTCCCGGTCGAGGTCCGGCGGCCACGGGGTTGGAAAGTTTGTGAACCTTAATATATGGACTTATTTGACCTTCTTGAATTGGATACCGGGCGCGCTGCGGATGAGCCAGGCGGAGATTATTCAGCACGCCGGGTTGGATTCCGCTGTCTACCTTCGGATTTACATTCTTGGGTATGTCATGAATTCTACTTGGTTCTTGGCTATTAGAGTAGAAAGAAAAAAGATCATCTTTTTGTTTCGCCGGGACTACTAAATAATTCACCTTTGCTTGATTTGTGAAGCTGGGTTCGAATCGTCTGGTTGTTCTGATTAAACCGTTGAGGCAAATAACTTGATTTTGATTTCAAGAAGCATTTCTTTTGTTCGTCATGCATCTATATTTTCAGTTCTTTCTATAATTTCTTCATATCTTTATGACGTTTTTGGTTTCATGTAGACACGTTTGTTTGTATGTCATCACATTCTAGTGGAACTATTTTAGATTTTCTCTCTAACATATTCGCTCTTCTTCCTTGACAGTTTGAAAATTTTTGCACCAATGACAGTTCTCGCGCTGTTGGTTCTTATTCCTGCTAATGTTTCTGGTGGTACATTACTTAATCTGAGAAAGGAAGTTGTTTTCAGTGACATTGATAAGCTTTCAATATCAAATGTTAGTCCTGGATCTCAAAGGTAATTCTGGTTTTCTTTTACCAAAAAGATATGTCTTTTATGTGCCTACAGCTTTAATTCTGATGGTTTTTTTCTCATTTATTACTGTCATCAATTACTATCAAGGAACTTTATAAGACTCGTAACAATTGGAAGTTTCTCTTCCCTACATTTCTTCTTCTGATGTGCACATATTTTGTCAAAGAGTACATGTGTGTGTCTATGGCATGGTCAAGCTGTCAGGTTAATAGAATTTGGGGTTGGAGGAACTGGGGAAGCTTATAGAAAAAGATTGAGAGTCTAATGGTGTGCTTAGATTATGACGTGCATATATTTTGCCAAAGAGAACCTTCCTCTGACCAGGAGTAGTATATGTGTTTTCAATGAGCTAGTTGTTTTCAGTGAGCTAGAAAGTAGCTTACCATATCAGAGATCTGTTTCTTTGTCAATTTCTTGGCCTACAAAGTTTTATTTTTAAGTTCCACCAAGCAGTCTTGCTCCATGTCATATAGCACCAATACTCAAAAGAATGAAGTTTAACAAGTCATATATGTGTTTTTGGTCATTCATCAGGTTTCTCAGTTTTCCTTTCGTATTATTTTCCATATAAGAGACTTCTCTTGCACTTTTGAAATACTTTCTTTTTCCCCTTCCAGGTTTATTGTGTTGTTAACATTGTTTAATGCAAATCTGATTTTGGTTATCTGGATTTCATTTTAGGTTCTTTATTCACATATTAATGGCGTACCTGTTTACATTCTGGACGTGTTACATGCTCTTCAAAGAGTATGATAACGTGGTCTTTATGAGATTACATTTCTTGGCTTCAAAACATCGCCGTGTTGACCAATTCACTGTAAGTATGCTGGCAATAGTTGCCTTTTGTGATAAAAACTGTATCAATAGGTTCCCTTATTCCCTGAAGTTGATAAGTATTAACATTACCACAGTAAGTACTCTTGTGACCAGAAGGAGATAAGTAAAATTAGAGGCATGCAACTAAGAGTAACAAAAGAATGATCTCTCTCAGTGCTGCTGAGAGGATGCCTTCTTCTAAATTGGTTATCTCTGACCAAACCACTAAGTGTCCTTTTTGGCTTATGTATGACTTACACATAATTCCTCTCTCTGAAGCTCCATATTGCTGGATCGTTTTTAATATACTGTCCTGATACTTTTTTTCAGGTTGTAGTTAGAAATGTGCCACATATAGCAGGGCATTCAACATCTCAGACTGTGGAACAGTTCTTTCAGAGAAACCATCCTGACCACTATATTGGTCACCAGGTACTTGATCAATATACTACTGATCGAAGTTTATTTCTAATTTCTTTTACGGTATTTGTTTATCTCATGTTTACTTCAACTTCAGTATGGCAATTGTTATCTTTTTATTATCTCTACCATCAGGCTGTTTACAATGCAAACAAATATGCTAAACTAGTCAAGCAAAAAGATAGACTTCAGAATTGGTTGGACTACTATCAGCTCAAATTCGAGCGGCATCCAGAAAGAAGGCCAACTGCAAAGGTATACAATAATGAGCCTTCCATCTTTATGGAGGAAATCATTTGACAATGTATCAACTGCCTGTCTAATAAGTTGACCTATTTGGTATTGCAGACAGGATTTCTTTGTCTTTATGGTAAGAGAGTGGATGCCATTGACTACTACAGGGAGAGAATCAGTGAGCTTGATAAGAAGGTAAGCTTAGTGTGATATGTTTTCCTCCAGGATAATGCCTTCACGAGCATGCACCTCTCAGAAGATATACAATCTGAATACTATTGATTTCCCTCCTTTCGTGTCTAAAGTAGCATGGAACCGATCGATGTAATCTTGCGAATCTGTACTCACTGCAGATAGTCAATTGAGCAAATGATTTCTTAATGCTTCCATAAGATGCTTAAAGAGGATTAGTGATTCTATTTTTTTTCTTTTCTTCAGATATCATCTGAGCATCAGAAGGTTCTTAATGATCCAAAGTCTATCATGCCTGTAGCTTTTGCCACATTTGATTCAAGATGGGGAGCTGCTGTGTGTGCACAGACACAACAAAGCAAGAATCCTACACAGTGGTTAACTGATTGGGCACCTGAACCACGTGATGTTTATTGGCAGAATCTGGCCATACCGTTTGTATCTCTCAATATTCGAAGGCTTCTGATATCTATATCTGTATTTGCACTCGTTTTCTTTTACATGATACCTATTGCATTCGTCCAATCTCTTGCAAATCTCGAGGGTCTTGAAAAAGTTGCTCCTTTTCTCAGGCCGGTAATAGAAATGTAAGTTTCAAAGGTTGTGTCCTAATTCTTTATGACAATTTGGTTAGAATGCACTCTCTCTCTCTCTCTCTCTCTCTCTCTCTCTCTCTCTCTCTCTCTCTCTCTCTCTCATTTCCAGTTTCTTATTAGCTAGTTGGATACTTGGATGTGAATCACGTGCTTGTGATATTTTTGAAATTGTTTTTCTAATCCAGCCAAATAATGGATGCATTGTAAAATATGATTTTTACAAATAGTTATCAGTTTAGATTTTTTAAGTGATATGTTCACTTATGCATTCACTACTAGTTTTGGAGCATTACTACTTTGGTTGGTATCTTCCAACTCACACCACTAATAGTTGTATGCATAAATTCTCTCTGAATCTTCCCATTCCCATTTTCAGAAGGATATGGTTTGATAATTAATTCTATGCTGTGACTGGTTCTTATATTATATGTCATAAGCCATCAGCTATTGTACGATTTTCTTTTATTTGATTATGGATTAATATTTTCATTTTTCTGCACTTACCAAAGTCCCTGACTTAGGATTATCTATACATCTGACATCAGATTGTGTTGTTTCTCTATATAATAGATAGTTCTAGTTCTGCTTTCTTTTCTCTTCTTAACCTTTTATCTTCTGAATTCTTGTTAGGACTTAAATGAAAGATTCACTTGTATTTAGTGGTTAGCGTAATAATTACACTAGAGTCTGGTGCTTAACATGTTATGCTCTTTATAGGATTGTTTCAGTGAAGGTTGTGGAATTTTCTTATATATAGAACTTGTTCGATCTCATTGCGTCTCATGATCATCTCATCCTTTTTTTTCGCAGAACGGTTGTTAAATCCTTCTTGCAAGGATTTCTTCCTGGTCTAGCTTTGAAGATATTCCTTTACATTCTGCCTGCTGTTCTTATGATCATGTCAAAAGTAGAAGGCTACCTATCATTGTCGTCACTTGAAAGAAGGGCAGCCGCTAAATATTACTACTTTATGTTGGTGAATGTATTCCTGGGAAGCATAATTGCTGGAACGGCTTTTGAACAACTTTACTCTTTCCTTCATCAACCACCTACCCAGTAATTCTTTCTCCTTCTTAACAATTCATTTATTTTATGAAGCTATAGATTAATGAAACACAGCTTAAACAAATTTATCCATCATGTGAAATAACGTTTGTAATATACATCATCGTCGTAACTTCTTCCGAACTTGTAGGCATTTTTAGTTCTAGAGTGATAGTCTTGCACCATAGTGTATCTGGCTTGCTGCTGATGCTCACAGTTATATTTTTTCATGAATCTTATGGTGATGTCTTTTTCAGGATCCCAAGGACAATTGGAGTTTCTATACCAATGAAAGCCACCTTTTTCATGACATACATAATGCTTGATGGATGGGCTGGCATTGCTAATGAAATCCTTAGGGTGAAGCCGCTGGTCATTTACCATCTCAAAAACATGTTTCTAGTGAAAACAGAAAGAGACAGAGAGAAGGCAATGGATCCTGGAAGTATAGGACTTCCTGAAACCCTTCCAACACTCCAACTCTATTTTCTTCTTGGGCTTGTCTATGCTGTAGTCACTCCGATTCTTCTTCCTTTCATACTAATATTCTTTGCTTTAGCATTTCTTGTCTATCGACACCAGGTCAGTTGCTTTATGGAACTTCTTTAGCTTTACCTGCTTTACTTTTTTGGTGCATTAGCAAAGAATCATTTTAATGGTTTTGTTGCAGTGAGATTGTGGCTGGTTCTCACTATGACATTATCTATATATAACTGTTGCATGGCTTTATGTATGATTTTGTCTTTGATAGATTTCCATCAAAAAACTTTTTAGTTTTTACCCTTTTTGATGAACTGGTTGAAAAACATGCTTGTGCATGCTGCGCTACTTCCAACTGAATGCTTTTATGATGAAAGATATTATTATACCTTTTATTCAAGATGCCATGCAGATTGGGAAACTTTGATGACTGGCAATCATCTCTCCTAAAATTTAGCATGCTTAGTAGTTTCCTAAGATTTTAGAATATTAAGGATTATATATATATATATATTCAGGAAGTTTACTGTAAGTTATGGATTTTCTCTTACCATTGTCTGAAGTATTAGCCTCTAACCTAGCTACTCTTTTTCTGGTTTCAGATTATAAATGTTTATAATCAGGAGTATGAAAGTGCTGGTGCATTTTGGCCACATGTTCATAGCCGCATAATAGCAAGCTTGCTGATTTCCCATGTGCTTTTACTTGGCTTGCTCAGCACAAAGAAAGCTGCTAACTCCACTCCTTTACTTGTTGTATTACCTGTATTGACGTTATGGTTTCATAAATACTGCAAACGCCGTTTTGAACCTGCTTTTAGGAAATATCCGTTAGAGGTGAGTTCTCTCTCTAGTCCTTTGGAAGCTGCTTTTACATTACAACACTATCCTAACTTATTTGTGGTTTTTTTTCTTCTTTTAAACATTCTTGAGTGAATAGATTCCAAACTCTTGGTTTTGTGACATGACATCTCATGTTAACCAGAATATGATGGAAGTTTTTTAGAAATTTCCAAAGTTCGTAGTACATCGGACATATTTGCTTCATCATGCAAGCATGCTAGAGTCCCTCCTCACAAAGCATGCATCATATCATCTTGTTGCATACACTTGTAATTAGAATTTTCTGTTGAGTTTTTGGTGATTTGTGCAGATAGGAGATAGTAGCATTTTCTTTTCCTTGGCATTAAATTGATGCTCCATTATGTTCTGATTTTGTCACTTATTTATCTTATCAAGCAGATAGGAGATAGTAGCCTACTTGATTTCATACCTCTAAATTTACAGAAAAAGATAAAGCTTGGACATTCGAAATGGTCACATAGCGATAATTATTCATTCTAGTTAAGAAAATGTCAAGCTTATGGCCATACTGTCTCAGTATCTCTTATCTTGCTTCTAAATCTGAGACTAGTGGCAGCATATTCAATCTTTGTGTTACAAACTCACAGCATTATTACATGTGATTGCTTATTTCAGATGTAACATAGGTCCATTTCTGTAATCGAGCTCAAAGTACCTGCCTTGCACTATAACTTGCTCTCATTCAGTGGCCCTAACACCTACCTCATTGAAAACTTTATTCTTTCCATAAATTATCGCCACACTATTTTAATTGTATGGTTGCTGTTTCAAGATTTCTCATTGATTCCTCTTGGCTTTTCTCTGCCCCCATGATTTCATTTTCATATATAATTTCAGGAAGCAATGGAAAAGGACACACTGGAGCGAGCTTCAGAACCTAATCTAAATATTAAAGCATTCTTAGCTGATGCTTACTTGCACCCAATTTTCCATGCCTTTGAAGATGAGGAAATGGGACAGGTCAGAGTAGACAAAGGCCAATCTCATGTGTCCTCACCTGCGAGGAGTGAAATCAGCTCCCCATCTCCACCGCACTACGTTTATCATTATGAATTTGAACCGTGAGCTTTTTCTTGGATGAATTCCTAAATTTTATCCTTCTATTTTTTTTCCTATGTTTGAAGTTTTCTTTTCTTCTTCTTCTCTCACCTCCTTTTCTCCACTTAATTATGCAAAAAGCAAATGTAAATGTCCAAACAAACTTTGATGTCTTGATTAGTGAAACCTGTGTTATGGATCCTTGTAAAAATGGTGCTTCTGTCCTAGACATTTTGTGCTGTTTTTCTTGTGTTGTTCTGGAGGTGGAGGGGTGATATCTCGTTGGTTGGTTCTTGGCAGGTGTTATGGTTAAGCGTAAACCCTCGTGTTTGGCACCTCTATTCTGACGGAGATATTGTGTTTTAAGTTTCAATGAAACGAGGTCCCAGTCTTTTCCTTAAAAAAAAAAAAAAAAAAAACTTACGGTATGATTGAAACTAATTTTAGATATAATATTATTGAATTTATTTAGAAATAAATTCCTTTGTTTGGAAAATAATGAAATCGAATTGATATTTATCTAATCTTGTTGTTTATAACGAGGAAAGAATTTTTTTTCATTAAATCAACTCTAATAAAGTTGGTAAATACCTTCTTCGTTATCATGAAAATCATGTGTTCAACTTCAACCATAAATAATATTATAGAGAAATTGTTTGGTGGTTTCATGATTTTATTTGACTCGATTGATGACTCAGCAGTGTGGTTGGCTTGTAGGAGTAGTTCGGTGATGTTTGGTTCGGAACAATTGTTTAGTGACACATAGCTTAAAGCATAAATTAGGCAACTTAATATATTGGCTAAAAGTTTGATAGTGCTTAAATATTTATGTATCTACGAAGAGTTGGTTCTTTGTCTAGTTTATATCTAACTTTCGAGCTCGTGAATGATTAAAAAAAAAAGAATTTATTTCTTTAAGCTTCATTTTTTTTTTATTTCTATTTTGCAGCTTAAGTAAAGATGTAATAAATTAAGAGTTGGTTTTAAGATTTATAAAGGTTAAATGATAAATGAATATCATCCAAACCCATAAATCTAATGAAATTAATTAAAATCTTACTTTAGAAATTGAAACGAAACGAATTTCAAATCAATTAAATTCCACTAGTTTGAGGATTTCAAAATTCAAACTGTAAACAGTTTACAAAAGCCATCCATCTTCCCCCTCTGCCCACCCCCTCCTAACTTCCACCTCAAAATTTAATAGATAACCATACCGCAATGTCCGTATTAGGCAATGGGCTACTAATTTCCAATTTTCCTGGGGAAATGCCTCGTTCCTCTTGAAAGTGATGGAATCCAATCCTTCGCATCCCAAAACGACCATTTCTGTCCACAAGACATTGGTCTCCGCTGAGAGTTACAACCATGTAAAAGATTGGTTCTTGTGCAGAGTTCACTCCCAAGCTAATCCTCGATGGGTGCTGCTTCTACGATTTCGACCGTCCCAGTTCTCTTCGCTCGCAGCTACCCCAGATTACTACCCAGAAAGCAATCGATTCTTCTCCTACGATCCCAAGAGGCCACTCCGCAGAGATCCATTTCATCCCAATTCACATCGAATGGAGGAAGAGCTAGCTCGGTTCCCATTAGATTTCTTGGAGCCAGATTGGGTTTTGGGCGCAATGGCAATGATGCTTCCAGGCGTAATAGTCTAATTCCAGTGAGATCCACAGGCGCGCAAGATGGCCTTGCTACATTTCGATTTCCCAGCGTGAGTGCGATTGATTCATCCTTCGAATACTTCGTAGTGGTTTGATTCTGAGAAATGGGTGTGTTATAGGTCGTTCAAATCTTGCATCTGGCGGTGTCTCTTGGGATAATCCTTGCAGCGGATAAGCTTCTCAAGCAGGCGTTCGTAGCGGCATCTATTAAGTTTCCAAGTGCACTTTTTGGGATGTTCTGCGTGTTCGCCGTGCTGACCATCTTCGATTCTGTCGCCCCGTCGATCGCGACGGGCTTTATGAACTTTTTCGAGCCGGCGACGTTGTTCATCCAGAGGTGGCTTCCATTGTTTTACGTTCCTTCCTTGGTAGTTTTGCCCCTTGCAGTGAGGGATGTCCCTGCAGCATCAGGGCTCAAGATTTGCATAATCATAGGTATGTGTTCCCTTTTGATTGTCTTGCTACTGTTGTCGAAGCTAACATGAATGTGGTAATTTGTGCGCACAAATTGTATGAAGAAATGCCAGAGGTAGTTTCTTAAAGCAATTTATGTTATTTATTTTTTCAAAGCAATTTATGTTGGTCATGTGCTTTCAATCTGATAACTAACTTGTTTTCTTCATCTTGTCTGCCCTTCTTTCTCTAGTTGGTGGCTGGTTGGCTTCACTCACTGTTGCAGGATATACAGCCATCACTGTGAGAAGAATTGTGAAGACAGAGATGATACCGGCTGAGCCCATGACAAAGCCTTCCCCATTTTCAGCAGTGGAACTTTGGGCTTGGACTGCTATCTTCCTTTCATCTTTTGCTGTTGCATTCGTTTACCCAACAGCACTTGGTACGAGTGCACGAACATGCCTCCCTTTCCTACTTGCTGCCACAGTCTTGGGCTACATGTTTGGTTCTGGGTAATATGCTTGTTACACCTTTCAATAACACAACATATTTTGCAATTGCATATCTGTGACAGTCTAATTTTCCTTGTGTGCCTTCAGGTTACCATCTGATGTCAAAAAAGTGTTCCATCCAATCATTTGCTGTGCATTTTCTGCAGATGTGGCAGCAGTAGCATATGGGTATTTCTCACGATCTGGAACGGATGCTGTTCTAGGTTTATAGCCTATCTCTTGACATTATGTCTGAAATTTTTGTTATTTCTTCTTTTATGGATGTGCATTTGGTCTGTTTTCGTGCTCAGAAAGATTTAGATGAATATGACATAGCATAGAATTTCAATTTTACTCTCATTCATCTAAAACAGGCAACCCAGTTAACATAGCTCTAGCAAGGACCTAAGACTTGGGATTTCACAAATATGCTTGCTAATGAATGCCATGATGCCAATCTGAACATGAAGATACAGTCTATAATATATTCTTAGTTTTGTGATACACTAAATTAGACTTGTTAATTTTCGATATAAGATGTCTTAAAATAAATCTTTCTGCAGGTAACTATCTCACTAAAGCGTCATCAAATCCTGGAGCTGGTGATATTCTGATGGGTTTTCTGGGATCTGTTATAATATCATTTGCTTTTTCAATGTTCAAACAGAGAAAGGTAACTGCTCCATTCCTAGAGAAACTTGTTACAAGTGATTTTTTGGTTTCTTATTAAATTACATGCTAGAGCAAGATCTTATGTAGGAAATATGATGAACCATCATGCCTAAACCATACCTTTGATTTTTCTTGGCTATGTAGCTTGTGAAGAGGCATGCTGCAGAGATCTTCTCATCAGTCATCATTGCGGCCGTTTTCTCCTTGTACTCAACTGCTTTTATAGGGCGAGTCATCGGACTAGAGCCAACATTAACTATATCAATTTTACCAAGGTGTATAACTGTGGCACTTGCCTTGAGCATAGTGTCCTTCTTCGAAGGTATGTCCTGCTACTCACTCTTTAAGGCTTTTGCTTCCCAAGTATCTGCATTATCATATTCTACATAAAAGAAAGATCGTGATAGATGCTTAAAAGTGAACATGTAACATTTGTTCGTCAACATCACCAGATGAAGATGAAATTCTTGCTTGTCTCACCTTCATTTTGGTTGTAGGAGCAATTGAGATTAATATAAGCTAAAAGTATTTCAGATGAGTTGAACGAATCTGGTAGATATTAGTCCACCAGTACTATGGGAGTTGTTAAATTCAGGTTGGAAGTGCTGTGAGGAAGAAGACAACTTGAATATGAAAAAAGACACAATTGCCCTCAAACAATAGAGAACATAACCTCAAATACAGCAGAATATAGTAATTCTAGTCTGAACAATTCATCCTACTCAACACTTATTTTTATGTTTTCCTTCATACTTCCTCCACAGTAAATATTAAGACTGTTTTATGTTGTCTAATTATTCAAGTACTGGCGTGATACATTATCCTTTGTGTGGCTTAGGTGTAAACTCATCTCTTACGGCTGCTGTGGTTGTCCTCACTGGTCTTATTGGTGCAAACTTTGTCCAAGCAGTAATGGATAAACTTCGTTTGAATGACCCTATCGCTCGCGGTGTAGCAACGGCATCCAGGTACCTCCTCAAACTAACATGATTTACAACTCTGGCATGGCTATGAGATCACATCTGAGGCTCTATATGCTTCTTACTCAGTGCTCATGGACTGGGGACTGCTGCATTGTCAGCAAAGGAACCTGAGGCTCTTCCATTTTGTGCTATTGCTTATGCTCTCACTGGAATATTCGGTTCGCTGATTTGCTCCGTTCCTGCCGTGAGGCAAAGCTTACTGCTGATAGCTGGGTAAAGCTCTTGCTTACTTTGCTTCAACTTAACTTTTGCCTTTTTTGGATCATAATTCTACTCTGCACTTGCTTGTAACCTGCAAACATGGCGGAAGTTCCATTGAATCTGCCATACATTAAAGGGGCCAACTCCTTTGTTCTTTAAATTGTGGTACAACTTCCTTATCTGTATAGTTTCTTTTTATTCCCCCTTCTTTGGATAAAACCTCGGTGATGAATCTTTTATAAAAAAAAAGCAGCAATTCAAATTTCGTTTTGCATAAAATATGCCTTCGAGGCTTCGAGGAGGGAAGATTGGCAATGCAACTGATAGATACCAGTATTTACTTTCTTTTTTAAAATCTGTAGAGGAGGAGATTCGCTGTACCTCAGAATGCAGGAATCTACTGCATTGAGGCTACCTGACATGTTTTGGAGCCAATCCGACTGTGCCAGCCAAGTGCCAGGTAGCATAACTAGCTTGAAGCAGGATGTTCCTGCAGCGATGCCGCAGAGGATCCATTCTTGACCTGTGGGTATTTTTTTATTTTTTTCTTGACCTGTGGGTAGAATAGTTAGACCGTCAAAAGTTAAAAACATCACTATATATATATATATATATATAAAGATCTCTGACACCAATAAAGAGAGATAGAGAGAGTGTGTATGTGTGTGTGAGTGAGTGGGAACAGAGAGTAAAGCAGAGAGAGAGAGAGAGAGAGAGAGAGAGAGAGAGAGAGAGAGGCATTGTTGAACTTTAATCAGAGAGATGAGGAAGGAGAGAATGGGAGTAGGCATGGGCCTCAACCTCCTCCTCCTCTTGGCCATGGTAGCCACCAACATCCTCTCCCTCTACCATCTCTCCTCCACTCGCTTCTCTTCCTCATCCCACCTTCCTTCTCCCCACCTCTCCTCCGACGCCGACGACCACGACGTCCCCGACCACCTCCTCCGCCAACTCCACACCATCCGCGCCACCATCTCCCACCTCACCCATCTCCATTCCCCACCCACCACCACCACCTCCTCCTCCTCCTCCTCCAAAGCATCTCCACCTCCACCTGAGCTCCTCCTCTACTCCCGTCTCTCTCCCATCGCCTCCGCCTGCTCCGACAACCCCGACCTCCTCCGCCGCTTCATGTCCTACACCCCTTTCTCCCTCTGCCCCGACGACCTCCACTCCGTCGCAGAACCCCTCCTTCTCCGCGGCTGCCACCCCCTCCCTCGCCGCCGCTGCTTCTCCCCGACCCCACCTAAACCTCCCTCCTCCCCTCTCCCATCCCATCCATTCTCTCCTCTCCCCGACTCCGCCGTCCTCTGGCCCTCCTCCTCCCATTGCCGCTCCTTCTCCTGCCTCTCCTCCTCCCTCGGCTTCGATCTCCTCAAAACCGAGTCCCTCCGCTTCATGTCCGCCAGATCCAACCTCGATCTCACCATCCCCCACCTCCTCCTCCTCGCCCGATCATCCGGCGCTGCCCCGATCCGCCTCGCCCTCGACGTCGGCGGCGCGACCGGCACCCTAGCCGCCCGCCTCCGCCTCCTCGCCAACGCCACCGTCATCACCACCACCATGGATCTCGGCGCCCCCTACTCCGAGGCGACCGCCCTCCGAGGCCTCGTCCCGCTCCACGCGCCGCTGCAGCAGCGGTTCCCGGTCCACGACGGGGTGCTCGATCTCGTCCGGACCGGCCACGCCGTGAACCGGTGGATTCCGGCACCGTCAATGGAGTTCCTGATCTACGATGCCGATAGGGTTTTAAGGCCGGGGGGGTTGTTGTGGGTGGACCACTTCTTCTGCAAAGGAGTGGATCTGGATCCCGTTTATGCCCCCATGATTAACCGGCTCGGCTACCGGATAATTAAATGGGCCGTCGGGAATAAGACCGATAGTGGTGGGATTAAGAACGGGGAGGTGTATCTCACCGCGTTGCTCCAGAAGCCGTTTGCCGCCAAGGCCGCGTGATCGGAGGGAGGGGCTGTATCGGAAGGCGCAGATCTTCTTGTTTTATTCTTCTTGATCTCTACGACGGATACTGCTGTAGTCGGTAGATGATTTTTTATTTTATTTTATTTTATTTTCTTCTTTTTGGCTAAATTAAAGGCGTAATAAAAAGCATGTTAAGGAGTCACACTGCTTCCTCGATCGTTGTATTTATTTAAATGTTGCTTTTCTTGAGGTTTTTATTGGGCGAACTAGAAATCCTAGTGGTTTGCCACCAGATTACGTTGTGGGCGACAGCTGGGCAGTACTCCCTTGTACTAATTGCTGCAAGAGGAATAAGTTGTAACAAAGAAGCACTTCAATGGTAAGCTCGTGAAGACAACTGTGATACGATGAAACGAGTCGTTCCTGCGTCCTTTTCCCATCTCTCTTTTCGTTCGGGGTCAAGAAAAAGGATGTTTTCAAAGTGATCCATATTTAATGCTAAACTTTTAACTCGGGAGAGAATCCTTTTATTTTAATCAACTGAGAATTATTGCATTTACCTAGAAAAATTATCAACGGTAACATCAGTTCTGATATTTCGAGCATACATGTCAGTTTCCTCGGCTTTTCAAATTGCCGTCACCGACTGGACCTCGTGAAGAGAAACTTTGATGAAATATTTCCTGCATGAATTGAAATGAATTACAATTCTTGCATGAATTCCTGTGTGATGACATGATAATCAGCACAAAGGAAAATAAATAGTAAACTAGTAATAGTTTTGTAGCTGCCAAAACTCCTGATAGAACATCTGAGTTTACAGAAAGTTAAGTTAAAAAAAGAAATACAGAAAGATAAATACATCTCTCACAATCATGATCACCTAAAGGTGGTAAAGTTCAAAAACAAGACAATTCGGACTGGAAAACCGCATATCTACTTGTAAGCAGCCTTCTCAGTAACTGTTCATATTCCTACTTTACATGATCTCGAGGGCATCAGACCCAATTTTAACTTATGTCATATAACTGCCTCTGGAAGATCTAAAAGTGTATTGTTTGATCTCAGCATTACCCAATAAACCAGTAACAAACAAAATGTGTGGATTTCGTCAGAAACGACAATGAATTAATCTAACTTCCACAAGTTTTCAGAGAAATAATCAACCTCCACAATTAATCTTCATCATCTGAATTTGCAAAGGTAATCTTTGTGGACTTGGGAGCATCTGCTGTTATTTCTTTGAAATGCGCTCCATAAAGTTTTGATTCCTGCAGGAGAAACAGTATATTACAAAGTAAAGAGGATGGAATTTAGGTTAAGATCTTAGTAAACATCAATTCAGTCGCCTGAGTTACTAAAGGACAATGGCAGCACGTGGAAGTAAATCTTACTCTAAAATTTGGATCATACAGAGCTACATATACTACCTCAAGCACAACCAATGATAAAAGGTCAGCAGATGGAATGAAAGCTTAGTTTAAAGCATGATCATCCTGATGGCATTACCCTGAATTGTAAATTCTGTTGCTATATGCTAGGAATTAACATTTAAGCATGTTTTGTAAAATGCGATCTCCCTAGGGAATTTGTCCCCCTCTTCCTTGTGATTATTATTTTTTGTTCTAGTAGGATAACTACCATGAAGCTCTCGAAAACTTGGAAAGACTAGTGCATAATAATTTATCCTACACTTAGAACCTGATGCACCCTCTCCTTCAAGAAAAAACAAGATCGAAGCTTTTCTCAGTCTAACTAAACAATGGAACATGTGGAATACAATTGCTAAAATACAAACCTTCTTCTTCACATGGGTTCCAAATTTTGTGAGGGAAGCAGGAACAGTCTGCCCAGCTTCTCGCAAAACATTGACAAGTTCTCCAGCAAGGCCCTGTTTGTTCCCAAAACACAATTATCCTCATGTTTAGACTCATGTGCTTCAATCAAAAAGCTACGCCTTGCAAGAATTTTACTACCTTATTTTCCTGAGTGAAGAAGGTATGAGCAACCCCCTTTTTACCAGCACGGCCTGTTCTCCCAATCCTGTGGACATAATCCTCAGTGGTCAGAGGAAAGCTGTAATTTATCACCACTTCAACATCAGGTATATCAAGTCCTCGAGAAGCCACATCAGTAGCAATCTGCAAATTTTGACAAGAATTTAATTTGAAAAAATCAGTGTAAGGAGAGAAGAATTGACAGTGTGGCTAACACACTACTCTATGTATAAACACTTAACCAAAGAACAGAATGATAAGCGAGCATATAACTCACCATCAAAGGGCATGTTCCCTCTTTAAATAGTGATAAAGACTTAGTTCGATCATGTTGAGCTTTGTCACCGTGCACAGAAACAACCTTCCAGCCCCTTCAACACCAGGATGAATGGTTTAGATCTTATCAATAGCATAAAAAGAAGCAAAATCATACAAATTGGATCAGCTAAAAGATAATAGTGTATATCAAAAGACTACCTTCTCTGAAGCATTGTTTCAACACGAGCAGCTTCCTTCTTGTACAATACAAAAACTAAAACCCTATTTCTGGGCCAAAACAAAAAAAAGGAAAACAATATCAGTCAACGAATCATAGAATATAGTTAAGAAACAAGAAGTCCATCATTTTTCTTACAACTTTACAAGTTACGACATGAGTGCACATATCCATTGATATTTTTCCTCCTAATTTAATACTTCTAGTGACTTTGCATATCTAAAGATAACAATTGGCCCCACTACAAATGCCTCTTAGGTTAGGTAATTCTGGTATGCATTCATGATGTTAGACGCAAAGTAACCAAATGAGGCAAGTGACCGAATAAATGCAGCAGAAATCAGAAAAAAAAAAACTTTAGAATCTACCTTTGGGATTGGTGATACTTTTCTAGCAAAGTAACTAATCGTGAATCGCGTGCCCTATCATCCAAAACCTACAAATCAGCATAAACTCATCAGTGGTATGCAAGTGTAATAGTAGAAAAGTTGTTAATAACATTACCATGCTTTAACCTGAGCACGCACATACCTCTACAATTTGCATGACATCATGATTAGCTGCAAGATCCTCCGATCCAATAACCACCTGAAATTTACAGTTATTTAAAAAAAATAACAAAAAGAAGCCAGAAGTGCCTTTATGAAAAGTCAAAGCATGAGGAACACCTTAACAGGGTTTGGATCCATGAATTCTTGAGCAAGCAGGTGAACAGCAAGAGGCCATGTTGCACTGAACATTACCATCTGGCGCACTGAGCAGCAGAAACGATTGTTATGCATGATACAAAATAAAGTAATGTGCTTAAATGAATGGTGTTCTCCACTTATGGCACCTTCTACTTGGATTGAGTCACTCAACCCCCCTTCCTAAATTAATGCACTTTTCATCCCCACTGAATATATTTAAACCAGTAAATATTGTAGTGCAAATTTGCCAAAGAAAAGATGCACAAATACTCCATTACTAGATAAGTACCCATAAACCTATCTAACTGATGGAAAAGGACATTTCAAAATTTTAAATATGCATTTGATACCAGTACTACCAATCAACAACCTCAATTCATCATCAAAGCACAAGAATCATATGTGATACCAACAATCAGATGAAAACGGAAGTATCATTACATGAGGCTCCCAAAATGAAGAGCATAGCATCACATTTAGTTACACATAAAAAAAAGTACTTTTCTAGCATGACATGCTTGACTTATATGCAAGTAATAACAGTTGGGGACAGTAGCAAACCAGAGCATGTCTGGCTTAATATGGACCGAACTTCAGGTTCAAAACCCATGTCAAGCATTCGATCTGCTTCATCAAGAACCTACAGAAATTGCAAAGTGCAAACGTAGTTTAAAGTCTGATTCAGCTACTTTTCTGAAAGAAACAAATGCATTTTTCATAAATAATTCCATTATAGAAGTGAAAAGTGCGCATGACTGTTTTAAACTGAAGCAAGAAAATAGCAACCCATGTGTCCCAAAACATGATATATCATGGCCTTGCAAAAGAACACTTCTCTTAAAAGATGTGGCTATAAAATTCAATGTGGGAAAAAGAAAAATGGACCTTCACCTGAGACTTTAATAGTACCAACTGAACCTCATTAGCAAAACTCATTGATCAAGGCCAAATCTAGCAAGCTTTGGCCCTATTTTTCCTTCTAGGGGTTAAAATTGAAACCACAACTTCGAACCACATAAAAATCATCTCTCCAGGATATTAGGTAAGTACAAGTAGAGGTAATTCGGGATAGATTCCGATCATCAACTTGATACATGCCAACTATCAAAGATCCTGACCACTTAGTAAAGAGCAAAATCTTATCAAGTGTCAGTATGCAATTGTTCTTCTCTACTAATGTACATGTTGAGCTTTAGAAGTGACACATTGCATTGAAGGAACCATCAAAGGATCAAGAAATGCAAGCGGGGAGCATTAAAAAAATTGTCAATATTTTCCATTATATTAATTTGTCGCCTTCAAGATAACTCAATGTAGGGATCCATTGTTATTACTCATGTAACAAGGAAAAGAAAGCCCAATTAGAAATGCAGCAGAAGACATCTGCTGTAAATAATATCTCTTGTGGTTTCTCTGAAAGTATGCTGATGTGCAATACTTTGGTTCTCAATAACTTCTAATTAATGGAACATTAACAAGAGAAGACCAAATGGTGGATTTGCAAAGAAAAAGTTAGCTCACCACAAAAGAAACCTCATTGAGATTGCAAATGCCCATTTCAATCAGATCTTTCATGCGGCCAGGTGTCCCAATAACTATGTCCTGCAAAGCACAAAATTCCAACAAAGACTTAAGGTGAGACAACCAGTGTTTGTGGTGATAGTCTAGAAAATAATGGTTTCTTCACTTTGCAAACAATTTATATAACCAGTAATATGCAAGGACTTCTAAGCAGAAACCCTAAAGATAAAGGTTTAATGTTCAGATCCATTGTTAGAGAATACCAGATACACATATGTACCTTCAATTCAACAACAGCTCTAAACTGCCATAGGCCAGTTATGCCCAACCTAGAGTCTGAGGAATGTCAGAGCGTCATTATTATCTCTGAAGAGAATAAAATCTATAAACTAGAAACCATGAGGTTCTGGCAAATAAATCAGGATGATTCATCAAATAGTACTACATGAAGTCACCATACCAGAGTAAGGTGCAGCATATGCAAAAGTTTAAGAGCCTAAACTATATTAGTTTCTGAGATTGCGTAAAGCATAGAAACCAATACTATGTGGCAACCAATAGAAAAGGTTTCATAAGAAAATGTACGATACATAACCAACAAGAGATAGAAAATCTACGATAGTCTTTCCAGATATCAACAGATAAATGATTGACAGAATTATCCTATTGAGTTCCAAAAGGTGCAGTAGTTAAGGGACATCATCAGAAATTGGGTACAAAAAGTCCAAGTATGTCAGGCCCAGATAGTTATATCAACCAGAATGCTTCAACTTCCACAGAACAAGACATTCACACTTCTAATAATAAAGAGAATCCAATAGGCAATGATAGAAAGCTAGCAATATGATAACAAAATATCTTAACTATTAGTTGCCTAATTAGGCACTCATCACATGGTAAGTGCAACAAGAAACCTTAATTTGGCAGAACTTAACTGTATTATATGCATGTACTAAGGAAGTTAAGTTACATAATGTATGTTTTTATGTCACATAATTATATACTCACAGATTGCAGAAATTTTATTTTAATATATGTTACTAAAGGAGTTGACTACATGCAGTCACATGAAAGTAACAGCTGAACCAATAAAATAATTTTCTGAGAACAACTAAGCATGATACAAAGAGCAAAAGGTATTTGCAAGTGACTCACAACTCCAGATTTCAGAGAAGAAATTTGCGGCCCTTTGGAAGTCCCCCCATATAAACAAACTGATTTTATACCGCAAGCAGACCCAGCTTCACTCAGAACCTCTGCAATCTGAAACCATAATGAGAATTGCACTATTGAACCACATCTAGAGCTCTCAAATACATTTCATGAATCATGTGAACAACATCCAGAAAATCAAATCTGACATATAGAACTAATCCAAAACAAACATAATAGAACTTACCTGTTGTGCTAGCTCCCTGGTAGGTGAGAGTACAAGGCATCTGGGAACTGCTTTCTTTGATGCTTTCTTGTTACTCTTCTTCAGGATATGCATGAGTGCTGGGACGCCAAATGCAATGGTTTTCCCTAGCACAAACAACAATATGAAGTTAGTGCATTATATAACAGAATCCTAATTTTCACGCTTACAAACCATAAAGAAGAGCTAAATTACATTTCATGCTCTCAAAAATCAGCAGCATGCGTATAGAAAAGTTAATAAGCGCTTTCTGAATCCATGATAAAAGACTAGAAACTAGCATTAAGTTCAATCTTTTATTGAAACCAGGTGTATTTTAACGACTAGAATTATAACAGACACCTGACCAATTAAGACATAGATCTATGAAGGAAAACCATATTAAAAGAATGAAAATTTAAACATTAAATACGAGTAGGTGAGTAATAAGAAGCAAAGGACCAAACCGATGAATCAAAATACGAGATTACCGGATCCAGTTGCAGCAATTCCAATAAAGTCCCGTCCATCCAAGAGGTACGGCCAAGCATGCGCCTGAATCGGCGATGGCTTACTAAAACTTTTGCAGCAATCAAGAACCTCTGCAGGAAGCCTGGACTCAGCAAACGAACCCAAGGCCGCATACTTTGGATCTTCCGAATTATTCCCCGATACAACCACAGCGTTACTTCCTTCCAATTTGCCCTTCTCCACCCCTCCTTTCTTCCCCTCCTTCTCTTCTTGCTCCGCGTTGTTCGTTTCGTCGATGGCATCGTACTTCTTCTTCTTCTTCTCCTCCTTGGATCCATCGAGATCGACATCGGATTGCTTCTTGTCCTTCTTTTTCTTTCTTTTCTTCGGCTCTTCGTGTCCGTTCTCGGTAGACTGTAGGTTTAAGTTTTCTTCCGCGACTTGATCTCCGTTCTCGGATTCCAAGCTCCTGCTCCTCTTTTTCTCCTTCTTCTTGGCGCTATTCGTCTTCTCCTGGTTCTCGGAGATTTCTAGGGTTTCTGGTTCGCCATAAGGGGAGACGCGCGCTTCGAGCTTGCGACCCATCGTGAGATCGAGAGGCGAACCAGAGAAGAGGAGGGAGGAGGAGGAAGAGGTGGAGTTAGTTTTCTAGGGCTTTGGAGGTGGGTTTTTGGACATGGGATAGGCACGTGAGGACAGACAATGAAGCCTGTGGTTGGCCTTTATAGCGGCCATATTGGGTCGGATTCGGTCGTAGAGCTGTACCTTGATCCGTTTATCTTTCTCTAATAGAACCAACCACAATGAGCTAGATAGCATTCAGCAAAACGAGCAAGTGAAGAAACGATGATAACTAATTTCCTCGTTTAGCCCACAGACAAGGCAAGCTCTATAGAAGAAACTCAACCCCAACCCTACTAGAAATAGTCTGGTTATAAGTTTATTCCAACTTAGTTTTTAATGAAAACCTTAATTTTTGAGATATTTAAGGACCAAGGTTAATAAACTCAATCTGACGAAGGTAACCCATAGATCGATTTTAGGAGTGTCTAAACCTTTAGGATGAGGTCTCCGCACCCAAATATTCAACCTCTTATGAAACAAAAGATGGATCCCAAAGAGTTGGAAAACCTTATCCCCATCCCAGACCCGAATTGGAATAAGATTTGGTGCAGTCTTATTCAATCTTGCAAATCAGATATATATATTAAGGTAGGTGGGCCACTTAGAAAGAGTTAGTACAATGAGTTGTCAGACTAAAATAAGTCTCTTTAGAAATTTTTATTAAAGAGAGGTCGATTTTAACTAGCTCAGTTAGTCAGTTGACATATCATAAGTCACCTAAAAAAATATTAAATTATTAAATAATTAAGTGATTCAATTATAAGTATCTATCAGTTAAACTAAAATGCTTAGCAGTTAGAGTGCTTAATGTAACAATTTTTTTTTGGAGCGACTTATAATCATACAACAGTTTCTAAGTAGGGTCATTTTGGAAACAAGGCAGGCGGAACAACAGCCGTCCATCTTCTACCGATCAGGTACAGCGCACGTGTCCAGCAACTGGCGGATGCATAAATCGAACCGTTTAAAGGTGCCTCCCTTCTCTTGCGATGCAAGGAAAGTATACTCTATCGTGAGGCAAAGCTAGGGTTTTAGGGATCTCGAACGTGAGCACTCTTGTCTTCTCTTCTCCTTCGCATTTGGGAGCGGTGGGCGGTAGATCGGTCATTCTATGGCGCTCCAATTCCTTGAGTCCCAGCGGGAATCGCATCCGGAGCTTGCCGATTGGTACAACGCCCTCGCGGATCTCTACCAGAGGAAGCTATGGCACCAGCTCACCCTCAAGCTCGAGCAGTTCGTGGCCCTTGCTGTCGTTCAGGTCGGCCTCTTCTTCCTCCTCGATTTTGTCAATATTTTTATCTATTCATGTCTAAATTGTCCGCTTTGTAGCGGTTTACTTGTTAGCCGTTGAGAATTTTTGGGTTTTTTGGCGCGTTTTATTTGGATCTCCTTGTTTTTTAGATGTAGACGGTGGGGTGTCTCTGGTCCATGCGAGAAATAGTCATCTAGAGCTCTAATTAGGTCAAGGCTGTAGATTTTGAGTGCAGTGAGAAAATAACAGGAGGCCGCTAGTGGGAAAACATTTAGTTAATATTCTCGCAGAAAGTTTAAACCTAACGGCTTTCTTTTAGTGGAATCCACAAGAAATGGTTCCGTACATTTACCTGGTGAAAATATCCGGATTTTACCTTCAGATCTTATGTAGAAAGGGAGAAATTCCATACGGATGTAGAGTGCTTCAGAGCCATCATTTTAATCTATGTGAAAAGTTCTATTATCGTCTGGTCAAGTGGAGTGATCTGGCCATGTGCGAGCCTGCACATACCTGATATGACGAGAATTGATGCTAGATGGAGTAAAATATTTGGAGTTTTGGACTGCATGAAATTTTATGCAAATCGACGTATTGAGTTTATTGCCTAGATCAAAAAGTTCATTTCAGTTCCTTGATGGATATTTAGGTATCACCTAATGAGTAGGAATTTGAAAGATCATAAATGAATGATTGAAATCCAAGAAAGTAGTTCGGGGTAAAGATCAGATATTGGAGTAGAAATATAAGTGAGGAAGGGAGGAAGAGAAGGCATCAAACCAAAACTATTGTGCTCTCCCTACACCTCTGCTCCCTCCTTCTATCTCCATGGGCAACCCCATTGCCTAGGTGTTTACCTTGCATCTGTATTCTATGCTAGAAATTTAGGATATTAATATTGCAGTATGTAATCAAGTTTAATGTTAACTTAGCGAAGTGTTACTATATTGTTTTAGCTGCACATGGATGTGCTCTCCTTTTCTCTTGGGCGTTACTGCCCATAATTATGTTGGAAAGTCTGTTTATGTAAATGTTATTTCCCTTTCAGGCTGGTGATGCTCTCATCCAATTATACAATAATTTCATCTCAGACTTCGAGACAAAGATCAATCTATTGAAGCTTGCTCATTTTGCGGTGATAGTATCACGTCAATATGCAGAAAAAGAAGCTGCAATTAGCTATCTTGAGGGTGTAGCTGGTAAGCTGCGTGATACACGGGAGATGCGGATTGAGGAGCCTATTCTATATGTGAAGATGCAAATAGCAGCCTTTAATCTTGAGAAAGGAAATCAGAAGGAGTGTAAGAAATTGTTGGATGAAGGGAAAACCACTCTAGATGGCATGACTGATGTTGATCCTTCAGTTCATGCTAGCTACTATTGGATATCCTCTCAGTATTATAAGTCTCGGCAAGATTTTGCTGAGTTTTACAAGAGTGCTCTTCTTTATCTTGCATACACGACGGTGGACTCAATTTCTGAGTCATTCAAGCTGGTACATTGTTGAGCTTCTCAACTATTTTATCTAGAAGCAGAATAAATGAACTGTCTCAGCTTGTGTATGGTGTGATTCACTTAATGCTGATATATTAGGTTGTAACTTTAGTTTCATTCTTGCCAAAAAAAATTATTTACCTTTACCTTTAAGTAACTGCAACTGGTTTCCATTGCAGATACTGTATCAATGCCAAAGGTTTTTCCTTTTGTCTAAATAATGCTTGACAAATTGTTTTTCTATATTTCACTAATCTATATTTGGTGCTATCATGTTCCAGGACTTGGCATTTGACCTTTCCCTTGCTGCTTTGTTGGGCGACAATATCTATAACTTTGGAGAATTGCTAGCCCATCCAATTGTAAGTGGAAATTCTAGAGTGAGCACTTGATTTTTTTTCAAAAGTACAAAAGTGTCGTTTTTCTGAAATTTATTAAGATCACGCTTTTAATAATTGGATACATATTATCTAGTTGATTAATGTTAGGTTAGATTGATAATACTTGTGTAAGAATCATTAGACAATGATTGATCTTGATCTAATGTGCTGTTTTAAAATTTATTGATTTACTTACTACCTGAGAAGTTAAAGTCATCTTTCAGTTATGTGATTCATTATCAAGATGGCATAATAAATTAGTGTTCATGTCTCTCTATCTGGATTATTATTTTGGTAGGAAGCTATAATCATCTTCATTAGATGTGTTTGTTCAATAAATGGATTCAAGATTTTTTTTTCCTTTGCAATTTGTCGCATTTTTTTCTGGTGAGGGCAATAACTTGAGGTATAACTTAATTGCACTGGCTTGTACTATACCGGCACTGGATTTTCTGGATGGGATCTTTATTCTGCTAGCCAAGTTTTATAACAACTTTTGAGTGCTCCGTCCAACTAATCCGACAAGTCAAGTATACTTGTGTGAAGCTAACTTTCATATTTTAGGTAGCAAGTCTTCAATTATATTTTTTTAAAAGTTGATTTCATTTTTAAATGTTAAGTCTTTTAATGATATAATGTAGATCAATAGTCTTCTTGGAACAAAAGTGGAGTGGGTCTACCACATACTTCAAGCATTCAACAGTGGAAATCTTACTCGCTATCAAGAACTCTGTCAGGTGCACAATGCTGCTTTGACTGCACAGCCAGCTTTGGTGCAAAATGAGAGGAAGCTACTTGAAAAGATTAACATCCTTTGTTTGATGGAGATAATATTTAGGTAATATATCTGGCGACTTAGGCTGTATAAAATGTTACGATGTTATATTAATCATCTGATCTTCTGTCCTGGTGTTCACTTGTCGTACTTCCTGTATATACTCAATTGATGTTGCTTTTGATGTCGCCTTGCAGTCGGCCATCTGAAGATCGAACTATTCCTCTAAGTATTATAGCTGAACGAACTAAGCTGTCCATCGAAGATGTGGAATATCTTCTTATGAAGAGCCTCTCAGTAAGTTGAGATTAAAGTTTGCTATGAATTTTCTGGAAAGAAATTTCTGTCTAGTATTTATAATCACATCGTGGGCTAAGTTAGTTATATGGCTGGATGAGCAGAAGTTGATTCTGAATTCTTCTTTACAAAGTAATTTGTGATTTCTAACTTGGTGGGATTACATGAGATTGTATTGAGGAGACAGTCAAATATATAAAGTTGCCATGTTAATGTGATGAAAGATAAGATGACGGGAACCACAGGACACTGACTGGTCATACCTATAAAACTAATCAATACCTAGGATCGAGGGAGTGGGACAATTGTTACAGTTGAGCTTCACAAGAGGAAACCACTTGGGTTGGGATGGGGAAAAGTCTGCATGATGTACATCTTTTTCTTAATTTCATTTATGTAGTTGCATTACTTAATTAAATAACAAACCGTTTGTGCGAGTTGTTATGCAAAGACTATGCATTGGCAACTTTTTCCTTAAAAATATTGATTAACTTTTCTAGTTACAAATTGAGGTGGAGATGTCTGATTCCAGAAATGGAAGAAGCTATTCAGGTTTGGAGTTTTCCCACGAATGACCAAGCTGATTCAATGCCTTGTCTCTCTTCTACAGGTTCATCTTATAGAAGGAATAATTGATCAAGTAGAAGGCACAGTTTATGTCTCCTGGGTGCAACCCAGGGTATTGGGTGTGCCACAAATCAAATCCTTGCGTGATCGGCTGGATACTTGGGTTGGAAAGGTGCGCTCGGCGTTGTTGTCAGTCGAAGCAGAGACACCTGATCTAGTGACCACATAATTCAATTTGGCTTGTCCTCGTTTACAAGCTGGCGGCGGCAATGTTAGCAGAAAACAAAAAAAACTAGCACAAATAGGAACGACTGCAGCAGCTCTGCTTTGGGTCCTTATTGTCTATGACCTCAATTTTAGTGCTCAAAGAATGTAATTCTATGTAGGGAGGTCTATTTTCAAATTTTGAGCAAGTTTCAAAACTTGTTATATGCTTACTTACAAGAAGACATCAAGGACCCATTGTTTCATGGTAGAGAATGTTTAGAGTTTATTTCATCTGTTTGATTTAATGTATGTGGAACATGTAAGCAAGAAAATGCTTCTCGTTTTCTTCTGTTCGTATGTTCTGAGAATTGTAAGGAGCTCGAATTAGACTATTTATAGTTCACTAAATTGGAGTAGTTCTCTTTCCCCCATGGTACGATGGACTTAATAATTTTTTCCATGGCACTCAATTGGCAAGGCTCTGATGGTACTCGTCAATGAGTTAATGGTCTGATAAGCAGTGGTTAATGTGGATTAGCATTAGATGTGGAGATATATTGAGGCAATGCTGCACTTTGATCTGGTTTTATTTAAACAGTTAATCTCCAATTAATTATTACCACTCCAATTAATTTTTTAAAGTTCTTCTTCCTACGTCGGCACGATAAATCGCCTAAAATTTCTAGCGTAGGATCGCCAGCTTCTCTCGCTTCTAGGGTTCTGGGTTTTGGGGAGACTACAGCAAATACGTTTCGCTCCTCTTTTCACCCTCTCCACTCAAACCCTTTTCCTTGGTTTGCAATGCTCTGTTTCCGATCTCATTCTGTAAATTTTGTTCCCAAAACTCCGTCTTTGCCGCTCGCTTCTTCATCTCAGAAAATATTGTCCTTTATTTCTCGTTGTAAACCCTAGATGCTATGAGATGGAGGAAGTTGTTTACTATCTCCTGGGACCGGACGCTCAAGACGCTGAGAAACCCAAGTGCTAAATCCTTCGAAAAATCACAACTTTCTCTCTCGCCTGAAATTGTCAACTCAACTGTTTCAAACTGCGGATCGGATACCATTGCTCTGAGCTTTTTCCTGTGGTGCGCTCGCCAGCGGAATTACTTCCATGACTCCCGCTCCTTTGAACGGATGGTCCCCATCGTCCGCCGGCTCACGAATCGCTTTGGGTCTGTTTCAGGGATCGTTTGTGACTTGGAGAGTGCCGGCTGTTCCATAAAGGCACAGACTTTCTTGGTTTTGCTTAGGATATATTGGCGCGGGAACTTGTACAGGTCTGCTCTCGAAGCATTCGATGAAATGGGCAGGCGGAATTTTGTGCCCAACACCTTTGCTCGGAATGTGATTCTTGATGTTCTGTTCAGGGTTGGTCATGTCGATGAAGCTATGAAGTTTCTTGGTGATACAAACCTCCCAAATTTTCTTACATACAACATAGCATTAAGTAACCTTTGCAAGTTAGGTGATTGGCTGAGAGTTCGATATATTTTCAGAGAAATGATAAAGAGAGGATTTCACCCAAATACTGGGTCATTTACATCTATTCTTGATTGTTGTAGAAAAGTCGGTAGGTTTTCAGAGTTGCTGCAAGTGTTAGCTTTCATGATTGTATCCGGTAAGCAGCTCACAGTGATCATATGGACAATTTTGATTGACTGTCAATGTCAAATTGGGAGAGTCGATGCAGCTATTACATTGTTACAAAATATGGTATATTCTGGGTGTTCACCCACTGTTGTAACTTATACCTCTGTTATTAAGGGACTTTTTCGAGCTCAGAGGCAGGATGAGGTTGTTGGGCTATTGGATTGTATGCTATCTAGTAAGTGCACTCCTGACCTGATCCTTTTTAATGTTTTGATGGATTGCTTGTCTAAAGATAGAAGATATGACGATGCAATCAATGTTTTCTTTGGTCTATATGAAAGGAAACTACAGCCAGATTCCTTTACTCTATCTACTTTGATGTCTATATTATGCTCATCTGGAAATATGAGATTGCTTTGTAAGCTAGTTCCAAGGATCAATGCGTCTTTTGATCTTGTGGCTTGTAATTCCATACTGAATATTTTATGTAAGGCTGGTTTTCCATCTCATGCAGTAGGGTTTTACTTTGATATGGTTGAGAAGGGAATCATCCCTGACAGCTATAGTTATGTTGGATTATTGAATGCTCTCTTCTGGTTGGGAAGAATCGACTGTGCAATTAGTGTCTACCATGCTATTGTTGTGAATAATCCTAATTTGGATGCTTATGTTCATACGACAATTCTCAATGGATTGATTAAAAGAGGAAAATATTGCATGGCCATTAGGCTGTTCAGAAAAGCTGTTTCTGAGAATTATCGTCTTGATGTTGTGTGTTATACTATTGCTATACATGGGCTTTTTCTGGCTGGAATGTCTGAAGAGGCTTGCAATTTGTTTGACCAGATGAAACAGTTTGGTGTTGTTCCCAATACTTGTACATATAATGTGATGCTTCGTGGCCTTTGTAAGACTTGTGATATAGAGGCAGTCAAGCAATTACTAAAAGATATGGAATTTGCTGAAGTCGAGATGGACAACTTCTCATTCAACACTATAGTTGTTTTGTTGATTAAATTACACCGTGTTAGTTCAGCTTCCCTTTTGTTCAAGAAAATGCTTGAACTGGGAATAAAACCTAATGCAGACACTTACTCATTGCTTTCCCGAGATCTCGGCATCTTCTTCATTGAAAATTTTGATTTGTATCCACAACGGACATATCATTTTAAGGAGGAAAATATTATCGAAACTGCTGGTTCTGACTCATCCGATGATTTCCTCCTGTGCACCAGTAACTAGGCAATTTTCTATATTGTTGATAAAAGAAATCCATTAACCTTACACTTTTATATCGGTAAGTTGGATCTTGGTCGACGGATGCTGGATGAAATTGCTCATGTAATCCAGCTATTGTTTTGCAGCCAGAGAGCTATCCGGAGGTATAATTCTGATAACTTCTCTTGTCCTGCTTTCGGTTGTACCGCATATAGAATAAAACATAATTTTTCAACATTAACAATTTGATACTTGTTTCTTCTATGACTGTATTTCATGCTAATTTTTTGACCTGCGTGCTTCTGACTGTTGTATCCAATGCTTGTATTTGATTTACCGTGGAAATATGCCTTCATAATAATATATATGCTGTATTTGCTGCTATTTTACCTGCTGTTCTATTAACAATTGTACTCGTCATTATTTGGTTTTTTCTACTTTAGTACTCAGTGGTAATTCGTAAATGGTGTTAGTGTGTAAATTACCTATAAAGGCATGTTAAGCAGAGAATATCTTGCTTTCCATTCATGCAAAATTGAAACAAACTTTACTTGATTTCACATGTCAATTTTCATGTTGTTAATATTCATCTCCTCTCCTTTTAATTTCATTGCCTTACTCTGTTCAAGGGTGTTTGTTTTCAATTTGTTAATTGTGCAGACTATTTTAAATAGCTTTACACTATTTTCGAGAAGGAAAAGGAGGGATAAAGTCTTGGGTAAAATCTGTTTCAGTTAATTCCTGATGTTAACTATTTTTTCGTTTGGATATTTTGATGTTATATGAGGCCGTCATGATATTATTTTAGATCATATTGTGATTTAGAAGAATGATTGATTTCATAATTGTCAGTATGCAGTGAATAAGTGTTGTCCATATATCCTTGAACTGCATGGATGGCTAAACTTAGTTCCCTTTTTTTTTAAACAGGTTCCCGACTGAAATTTTCCGGGACTCTTTTGACACGATTCAGCCCATTGAGAGTTAGCAGCATGTTGCAATAATTTTTGGTTAGCTGCACCCATGAATGCTATGCAGGTTTGAACATACCCTCACTAAAGTTTGTGTTGGAAAATTAGCAGAAAATATGTAAACTTTCGCAAGCACTTGGTGCCGATTCTTTTGAGGTACATAAAAAAATCCTTCAATTTCTTTCCAGAAATCTGCTCGAGATTTGAGGAAGTTTCCCATAGGCTTTCGAAATATTTGTGATACTACTCGATCTAACTTCCTGGAGGAAGTGTGATGGAATTTCGAAGCTAACAGTCAAAATTGCATGGGTGTGTAATTACACGCACAAAAGTTTGAAGCTGCTGGGAAAAGTGCCAGCCCCTTTTGTTGATTAAGCTGGAGGTTCCCATCTCAATGAAGAAGCTGTTGAAGATATGGCAGCAGGTTGAGTTATTGTTGTTCTCTCTGAATAATCTCGCTGCAGTTGTGACACCAAAATTGGTGGAATTCAGAGTGGCGAAGCGCATGTATCATCTCTGTGGGAATTTTGTAATGCCTTAAAATTTAACTCCTTTAGGTGGGTTCCTTTTTTTTTTTTTTTTTTTTTGAAAGAAAAAACTCTTATATTTATTATTCGAAAGTTTGGCTTAGAGCAAATGAGCAACGATTCGATGCAAACCATTTAATTATTAGAAAGAATTTTCATCCTTTGTAAATTAAGGGGTATATAAGATAATTTGCATTGATCTTTTTTCTTTCTCATAAAAAAATGGACCAATTAAGAGAAATAAAAGAGGACTAAAAAAATGGGGCTTTATTTGTAATATAGTCTGGGTATAAGGCGTTATTTGTTAATTTCTCTTAGTTTCTATTCTTTCTCGCTCAACTACTTGGTTCAAAACTGGCGTGGCTCAGCCCATGAGCAACCGAGTAGCCCAACCCGATAGCAGACTTCGGATCGGATATCCAGACCCTGTGTACTTCTATTTGATCCGATACTGAGCTATTATTTCGTTGTTCGGTTTTCCCCAACAATAGGCGGCGTAGAAAGCAGGCAATTTTCTTGTCCGTTCCGTTCCGTTCTTTGGCTTCGTCTACCTCGCTGCGCTCGCATCAGCTAGGGTTTGTAAGGTTTCCTTCTATTCTCCTATTCTTTCCTTTCTTTAGGGTTCCTATACGTACGATATGTTAATCTCGGCTTCGAATAAAACTATTTTTTCCATTTTAAGTTCTTATATTCACTTTTTCGTTGGTATTTTCTTCTGATTTTTGTCTTCCCTAACATCTTTTTCGCAGGAAGAGTGGAGGAGGTTTTTGTATCACCTGCTTCTCTCAAAGTTATCAAAAAGATCAAAGAGAAAAGAAAAGATGGTTGTTGGGCTGATAAATGCTAACCCTGTGGTGTATGAGAAGAAAGAACGACGCGTTCGGAGTGTACAAACTGTTACGGATGAATATGCGGAAGAGCTAATAGATCAGCTAGAAATTTTTGATATCCTTTTATTACATAAATTTCATTTCTTTACATGCTCTTAACTTTCCTTTTCATTTCTTTTTCTTATTTCAAGAGTTATTTGCACACTAGATATCGTCAATTATCTGTCTTGAGTATGTGGGGTAGTTGATATAACTATGTTAATACTGGAAGAAGAAATATTTTTCTGAGAGGCCTTTGATTGAAGTTATTTTTTGGCATATCGGCTAGATGAAGAACTATCTCTCTGGTCTAGATATGCCCTCTACTAGATTGTCTTTCGTCTGATTTGGTGGGTTTATGTGGGATTATTAGTTTACTTACTATCATCTTTAGACCAGTTCCTCCTCTTTCTGGAATGATTATAACAACTCTCCATTGATAATGCTTTGAATTTTAAAAATAAGCAATGTTTAAGTGTTCTTTTTTCTTTGTTAGGACTACTACTATTGCAAAATAGTTGTGCTCTTTATTTGACCACATTCCGGTAAATATTGTGGTTCAATATGGTAAAACAAAAAAGAGTGTTACAAATGACAAAGATGAATGAGGTAGTAATTTGAATAATGTAATGGATGTACAGTAACTTAGGAAGAATGGTTTTTGGGGTATAATCAAGCTGGCTTATGACTTGCTAACCGTGCCATGATTGTGGGAGAGTTTTAGGTCTGAGAATGTTCAACAACAATTTTGAACAAGTTTATGGTACAACATCAGTCCAAATATTGTTCTTGAGGTTGCTAGCCACATTATATAATGACTTCATTTTCTTCAAAATTATGTGATGTTTTTCTATTCCTTAATATTCATAAATCATATTAGAGATATAAAAGACCCAGAACACCCATATTCACTGGAAGAGTTGAAGGTGGTGACAGAAGATTCTGTTGAACTCAACAACAAGCAAAATCATGTTCGGTACGTAAACATCCTGCTATTTTTTAATAGAGCTCCTGTGACATCTTGTAATATGGTGCAGTAATGCCATGCTTGACCACTATCTTAATTTCATGTAGGGTCATTTTTACTCCAACAGTGGAGCACTGCAGTATGGCAACTGTTATTGGACTTTGCATACGTGTAAAACTATTGCGCAGTCTTCCCTCTCGTTACAAGGTATGCTAGCAGGACTATATAAATTCTATTATCTCAAATTTTGTCGAAATCGTATGTAACCACTTGTAACAATAGAAGCTAGCAAGTTGCAGAACTCTTATGAGTACAAGTTAGAAAGTATGATTTCATGTATTTCCATGACATGAATATTGACTAGCTATAGCAGACGAACAATGACATTAATGCTTCTCTCTGGTGGGTGAAATAATTTCATATACTATACTTGGACGAGCTAGTCTTCAAGCTGCAATGGAGGACTTTGAAACTATAAAGCTAGACTCTTTGCGGGAAAGTTATTTGATGAGTTTCTTTTTTGTCTATCATTTCAAATATGTACAATCTGTTCTCCTCTATTGCAAATTGATTTTGGAAGGTAGGGGACTGTATCATTTATAGGTCCTTATTTAATTCTGTACTTCTGCATATAGTTGTTGTGATGTTGTCAGATTAGATTTGACTACGGAAAGCATTTTATTTATCTTGTTCCGGCTTGTTGTATTTAGGTATAGCAATATATGAAGTTACCTTGTTATCATCTGGTGTGTGACCAGAGTATGCACATGTCTGTCTCTTCATTAATTGATATTAGGATTACATAGATCTTCCTGGTAAAAGGTTTTGGAGTATCTATCAGTGAAATTAGAATGTAAAAGAGGTCATAGATATGACAATGTTGTGAAACCAGTAGTAAGTCTCTTATCAACTCTTGAGCAATTGATTCGCCGTCTTAGCTTCATCATTACATTTTAATGATGGATTGTGATATTTTAGCTTTCATCTAGAAAGTATCTTTTTCTTTGCAGTTAAGTGGCTTCCAACCATCACTTATACTGTAGCTACGTGGATCAAGTAGTTTTTCTTTCTAATTCCCCTCCATTTTCTGTAGGTGGATATCAAAGTGGCACCTGGGACACATGCAACTGAAGCTGCCGGTATTGTCTCATTTCATTTTTTTTACTGCCGTAATACCAATTCCAGCCTTTTCTTATATAAATTTCTAAAATCTTTCCATTTCGCTCTTGCAGTCAATAAGCAATTAAATGACAAGGAACGTGTTGCAGCAGCTTTGGAAAATCCCAATCTGTTGGAAATGGTCGAGGAGTGCTTATCACCCACGTTCGATTGATGCTTTTCTCTTATCAGATTGCAGCGGATCATGGGCTTTTCCCAGTATAGCACAAGGTTGTGTAAGAATGGTTTTCCACTTTGCTCGACCCTAGCTTTAGGTGCGGCCATTTGTTATCCTTGGCCTTTTGTCATTTGAAAATAGTTACTACAGGTGTTGCGTTTGTTTTGGAACTTACAGTAGAAAGATGTAGAAATTAGTAAATCGATGCGGAAGCAAATATCGCCAGAGTTGTATAATGGCAGCTGTTGATTTCTGTGGACGGGTGCATTTCATGATGATTAAATGAATAAACTTGGCCAGAGTTGTTGTATCTATCTGATCATAACTGTGATGATCACTTTGCTTTATGTTTTATTCTGGCTACAAGTTCATATTGTGATGCATCGGTTTATTCAGAAATCATTGTTGCGGAAGTATTGGCACGACTAGAAGCATTATGAATATGATCACCTTTCTTAGACACAGCGTTTGTTTGATCTCTAAACAATCCAAATACAAATTTGTTACAACAAAGATCTAAAGAAGAAAAATTGGGAAGCATACCCCTCAAAGGGTGACAAAAGCTACAGAGCGACTCCTAGTAAAGAAGAAGCAGAGGAAGGTTTTGAGAAAGAACCCAACTTACTCATGCATCAATGAGATACAACTTGGTATATATTTCATCAGGTATGATGGATATGGAAAGGAATCAAGGGAATGTGAAGGAGCCACCAATCTGCGACGCCGCATTTTCGGAAGGAGGCTTGATTGCAACCCAGAGCAGCGATATAGTGATGGCCACCAGCCCCGACCAGACGTAGACAATGGTGGGCGTCCTCCCTCTCCTCCCCATGAGACCTTTTGCAAAGGGATAGAGATGAGCCAACACCCAGAAGCTAAAGAAAACGCCACCCAAGAGCTTGCTCCACTGAGGTATGGTGCTGTATATAGTCCGGCTGAACCCGACGGCGATGGCGATCAGATTGATCATGATGATGGTCAGCGGCGGTATCATCAGCGAAGTCCATTTCACGACGTACAGTTCGGCGAACTCGTCGTCGACGTCGTCTCCCAAGGATTTGGATGTGAGCGTGAATGAGATCTCAATGCCGGCTATCACTTTAAGTAGCCCTTGCACCACGGCGGCGAGGTGGGCGCTGGTGCCGCCGATGAGCCAGAACTGCTCGTTTCGCCACCATTCTTCGAGCTCGATGCCCGACCACTTGATCTCGAGCACGGCGAGCAGCATGAGCGTGACGGTGATGAGGAGGAGGTAGGTGAGGAAGGTGACGTTGAGCGTTTGGACGATGAACTGGCCGGAGAAGAGCGAGAGGGCCGGGAGGAAGCAATAGACGATGAGGAAGATGGAGGTGAAGGGGTAGATGCCGACGTTGAGGTAGGCGATGCGCTGCAGGATCTTCATCTTGGAGCTGGCCAGTAGCGCATTGTTCCGCGAGAAGAAGATCTCGACGGAGCCAGTGGCCCACCGGAGAACCTGATGCAGCCGGTCGGTGAGGTTAATTGGCGCCGTTCCACGGAAGGCGTCGCGTTGGGTGACGCAGTAGACGGACTTCCAACCTCGGTTGTGCATCCGGTAGCCGGTGACCACGTCCTCTGTTACGGAGCCATAGATCCACCCCACTCTCTGCCCCCACTCCGTCTTCTCTTCGTACCAGCAAGATATCACACTGATCGCCTCCGCTACTATGGATGCATCCAGAATCTCTCTCGGGATGGTCAACGCACCCGGCGGCCTACCGTTCTTCACCGACGGGTGATCGGCGAGAGGCCGCCCCTGGAACTCGGCGACGGGGATCGAATCAATCAAGAAGCTCGAATTGCCAAATTTTTTCGGAAATGTTGCCAAATTCATGTCGTCTTCGTCGAAGTCGCCCATGCGAAGCGCGCGGGTCTCCTCCGAGTCGGCGGCGGCAGCGGCGGAGGACTTCTTGCGGCGGCGGGGCAAGCAGCAGCTGCAGCATCCCGGGGAGTGGTCTTTTGCGCGAGGAGGGTCGAAGCCGTAGAGCGCGACGCGGCGGAAGAGGCAACCCGTGCCGACGTAGACGGGGCCCATGAGTCCGTCGAGGGCGCGCATGTTGACGTCGAAGAAGACAGTGTTGTGGTTGGCGTAGCGGTCGGAGGGGTCGATGCCTTCGAACCGCTGCGGGAACTGAACGTAGCAGAGGCGGTCGCCGCCGCGGTCCATCATGAAGCACATCCCCTCGCGGAGAGCCTGAGAATTGTAGATATAGTGATCGCAATCGAGGTTAAGCATGAAGGGTCCGTTCGACATGATCGCGGAAGCTCGGACGAGCGCATTCATGGCGCCGGCCTTCTTGTTGTGGTCGTATCCCGGGCGCTTCTCACGTGACATGTAGACCAACATCGGCAACCGGACATCGACGTCCTTGAAGTCGATCGGCGACTTCTCGCTGCCGTTGCCGTACATTGGCATGTCGCTCGGCGGCTTCAGCATCACCTGGATTATCCCGGCGTGGTCGCCGCGGGCGTGGTCTGGCGACGGCTGCAGCCACGTGCCGGGCCAGTGCGTGCCGTCGGCCATCCACGTGGCCTTGGGTATCTTCACCGGCTCTAACGGCTCGTCTCCGCTCTTCTCCCGCTGCTTGTTCATCGCCTGGATCTCCTCGCGAGCGTGGTAGGCGTCGGACCGGCGGCGGATGGAGTCCGGCAGGCTGTTAATCCTAACCTTGAACTCGTCGAACTCGCGTTTGACCCTCCTCCGGTCCTTGACGAAGTCGGCCTTCACCTTGTTCTTGTAAGGATCCCTCTTCAAGCTGAAGTAGCTGTCGGGGTTCCTCGGTTCGATGTCGTGCTTCCGGCAGAAGGGTATCCACAAGTTCGCGAAGCTCGCCGCCTCCGCCATGGCCTCGAATGTGAGGAGCGCGCCGCCGTCGTCGGAGACGTAGCAGGCGAGCTTCTCGACGGGGTAGTCCGCGGCGAGGATGGAGAGGATGGTGTTGGCGGTGACCAAGACGGGTTCTTTCTCGGGGTCGGCCGTGGAGACGAAGACGTCGACGCCGGGGAGGTCGGATTTGCCGGTGGGATTGTTGGGCCGCGGCGTCTCGAACTTCTCCTTGAGGACGGAGAGGTCGGTAGCGCGGTTAACGGGGCAGAGCTTGGGGAGCTGGTCGAGCAGCCATGAGAAGGCGAACCAGATCTCGCAGACGATGGACATCCCCCATAGCCAGACCGCGTCCTCGTTCTTATGCTTGATTCGCCATGTCAGGAAGAGACCCAATGCAACCATGCGGACGAGGACGAGGAGCCTGTGAACAAATCAATAAGAAGAGAATAAAGAGGAATCTTTTCATCTTAATGGTGTGAATCACAACACACACACACACACACACACACACACACCTGTATGGACTTATGACGGCCGCCGGAATCTTAAGCTTTCGAGTTAGTGGTCTCCATGGCTTGTTCATCAACTCCTTGGGCTGCCCATGCCCACCTCCGCCACTCCCATCATCATCGTCTCCATTAATCCCATCAGGCCATATCGCATTCCCATACCCATAGGTCCCCTTCGTCTCAAACAGCCACCTGTTGTGATCGAAATCCCCCGTCTCGCTCCGGCTCATTGTCGACTGTTTCACCAGCGACAGCCTTCTCTCCATCTTCCCTGGGCCTGACGAAGGCGGCGGCGGCAGAGACAAAGCACGCGCCGCCTCATTGTTAGAGTTTGCGACCACCTCGTCCCACTCGGTCATCTTGTAGGGCTCCTTACACCCAGGGCAGAGGCCACCGCCGCTCTTGACTGCGTCCAGGAAGCATTCGACGCAAACCTTGAGGTCGCAGTCACAGGGGACGATGTCAATTCCTCGGCTGTTGCGGGGAACCTATTAGAATTTAAAATGATCGAAACATATCATTCTCTATCGTCGATTCCAAGATTTTAAAATCAATGTAGAATTAAGATTTTTCAGAGAAAGAAGATGGTGAGTTAACACGACCTTGTTATCGCAGCCATGGACGGCGCAAGTGATGGCATTGGAGCCGGAGTTGGACATCTGTACGTGGCCGGGGCCGGGGTCGAGCACCTTGTCCATGAGGTGGGCGCGGGTGACGGCATTGAATCCGCCGGTGAAGAGGGAGTTGGAGACGTAGTGCTCTTCCACCTTGGCGGTGATGGAAGACGAGTCCAATGGCTCGTCCATGGGTTGGTTGTCGGGGGTCATGGGAATGTGGACGTGGTAGTCTTGGAAGTCCACGCTGCTGATCTCGCTGTCAAGGTCGTCGCGGGAGTAGCTGATGAAGCGACCGGAATCGGTGCGGCGGCCGAAGACCACCGTGGGAGGAGGCGGCGGCACAGTTGACTGCTTGCCACCCCCCTGGTTTGACATGGATGGCATCCGGGATGGTTGCGTGTTCTTGAGGATGCCTTTGGAGGCCATGGCCTCTGCTTCTTATACTCTGCAACATTATTTGCAATCATAAAGGAAATGATCATTCGTTTTCTTCAACGACACCAAGTTGACATGGGTAATTCTACATTATCGAATCTTTCTCGGGAAAATGAACAAATATATCTTTTTAATAAACACAAGATGTATGAAAGGAAATCAATCACTAGTAAATGCCTTACCACAGGGGCAGAGGTGATAATTAATATAAAAGATGCAAACTTTTTCGGGTAAATAAGCAAGAAAACGGAGCAAATTGTGATCTTTTCCTGATTCAAAGACGAAGCAAATCTAGTAAAAGTCTCACTTCACGGACAGCGGAAGGCGAAATCTTAACTGGGTATTCTTCAAATCAGAGCATGGCCTTCTAAGCTGATGTGAATTATATGGAAATCCAGAAGCAGAGGCTTACCGAGTAGCTGTAGTTTATATTGAGAGAAATGAGAGAAACCAAAAAATGGATTCACTCTCTCTTCTCCATCTCTTTGTTTCCGTCCCTGAAGCGTTCAAAGCCTAGCTGGAGTTAATGGCGAAAAACTGGAGCTGGAAGAGTGAAGGCAAGAGAGACCAATCGTGTTCTTGAGGGCTTGCTTCGACAGCTATAGCAAAGCAACAGAAACGGCTCCAAATTCCAACCTTTCTTAGGCTAAGTAAGAGAACTCTATTGCCATTGCCATTGCCATTACCATTACCATTGCTAAGCGAAGCTTCGGAGGGGAGATGAAGGAAGGAAGGGCTTCCAAGATGCGAAGAAAGGAAGGCAGAGAGGGGCGGGGAGTATATAGGGAACCGCCACGTGGCATGAAAGAGTGGAGATGACGTGGTAACAATGTGAACTGTGGGTCCACGCCGCGGGTTGGTAATCGGCTTAGTATGCCGAGGTTATCCCTGAAGTTGACCTTAAATTACGGGATTGCCTCGATGGCTTGATCGTTTTAACAGTTAAATCTTAGTCATTAAGAAGTTGCTTTTGGAATTTGGATTCATATCCACCTCATCTCAACCTGGCATCGATAAGGTATGGGATCCGCATTGTTAATGATGACTCATAAATTTAAGGTTATGTGAAACATGAGATTGAGTCAAATTTGTGTTACTGGTACTATGAACCTGTGACTAAATGAAAGTTTATAGTATTTATAATATATAAATAATCAAATGCATCATACTCTGTAAACTAAAAATTTGAAATAATATGATGACTTGGATGATGCACTCAATAATGAGATTATATATTTGTTCACAGTGATTTATTAACGAGTCTCTTGTAATTAAAATGACTACTAGAGTTAACGACGCTGTTTCAATTTACCTCTCTCTCTCTCTCTCTCTCTCTCTTTAAGAGAGCTTCGATGGCAACCTCGTAATATTCTATGAAAGCTAGGTCCTAAAAGCTCGTTCGACCGCGTGAGCGATGTGAGATTTATGTGGGGTCCACCGACATGTCGACTTGCCACGTGGCGAGGGAGTCGTGCTGACAAGTATGCAGCACGCACGAAATTAAGCAGTGGTCGGGATCACGACGGAGAGTATTGTGGAGTTATGCCTCTCATGACTTTGGGCTGCCAAACTACCCAACATTTGGTTATGTTTCTCTTTTAAAACTATTACCACTAACTAATTCAGCTCTACATTATTATGCATGCTATTTAGTTTGACAACAAATACATTGTATCAGGAGAGCAGTGTTTAGTTTTGGAATTTGGGGAGATGAAATGGCCATTAATTGTTTTTGCAATCCTAGGTTAATTTTACTTTGGAGGCTAATGTTAGCTAAACTATAGTGTAATTTTGTTTGAAATCATATTTAATTAGCCTAAAATTCGAATATGAATATCCCTATTAATGACAAGATTATTATTCAATTCTCTATAATTTTCTCACTAACTAGAATTTTTTCGATGATAAAAATAACTATTACACTTTAGTATTTTTAAATATTTAAGTTAAAAGTACAAGGGGATTTAATATAATTGAGCAAACCACGAGAAGAATAAAATGTAATTTTCTGATATAGGAACCACTGATCCAATAGTAACTATCTTTTTTTGATGATTCATGAGCCCAATAGCTAGATATGGATCGGACAAAGGGACAACCCTTTATAGATACAGAGGCACTTTAGACTCAACCGAGCTTTTAGTTGTCTAGTTTAGGCTTTAAACTATATTCGTCGCCGAACAATTGGTTCGAATCAAATGCCGCCAAAACCTGTTCTAAGTCGTTGCGTTGTCAAGCTGTTCTTCTAAGTTAATCGCACTGCTGAACCATCAATCGAATCGAGCCACCAAACCGCTAACCACCAAATAATTTCTTTACAATATTATTTGAGATTGGAGTTAAACTCGTGACCTCTTCGGTCATGAGCAAAATAATTACTAACTCTACTATAATTGATTGTTACAATAGTAACTATCCAAGCAGCAAGTCCACAGCAACCCATGCATGCAAACTCTCTTTTATGTGCGGATCCTTTACAATCCAAGTCATAGGAAATACCTACAGCATGGTGTATAGTAATACTCTCCAACAATAATGGAAAAGATTGCTGACAACTTATTACCATCCCTAGCTTGGCCACGAGCTAGTTTCGATGTCCTTCTTATTTCTTTCTTCTTATTTTTTAATTCATAATTAAAAGTTTTTTAAGGTGGTGGTATTAATTTTATGATATATATATATGTATATATATATAATATTAGGGGAATGGAGTAGTTGTTAATTGCTGGTACGTGCTCATAGTTTGTAGTAGTTGTCTCCTATTCTCCATTATTATCTGGGACTTGCTGGCTTTGGTTATAAAAATTACCATAAACAAGCATATGCCACAAACGTGTATGGCTGGAAGAATTCAAGAAAGTATAGAAGGGCATAATGTTCCATAGTTTAATACATTTTCTCAGCTGATAGTTTACGACCATTTTGGTGTATGTGTTATTGATCGATTCACTGGTTTGCTTGGAAGTGATGACTTCGTGTTAATTGTTTTCTTTTGTTTTGTTTTGTTATAATATAAAAGATTTAATAGGAAAAGAATACGCTCGCAGTTCGAGGAACCGAATATGCTGAATAAATTGAACTTTATGCGAACTGTCAATTAGATCAAGGGAATGGAAATTGTTTTTTTAATTTTTTTCTGTGCTCTTTTTTTTCAACAAAGTAGGATGATTAATTTGATAATTTGTGTTTTACTTTGGATGAGTTGTGACTCTCATTCTTAGGTAAGATGTATAAATGTTAATATATCCCTAAAAAGGTCGTCAATTAGTGAGGCATGCATGCATTGCATCACTGGATGAAATTAATTATTAATTGTATGTGAACATATCTTTGCCATTATCTCCCAAGTCATTCTGCCTCCTTTGACTTTGATCTACATTATATTTCCATATATACGTGCTATGCCATCACTAGCAACTAATGTAATAATAAGAGAGAGGAAAAAATAAAATCAAGTCAATAACCTCGTGCTTCCTCAGAGAATCGTCAATTGGGAGAAATTTTTGTGTGTTTTGGAAGATCTTAATGTTACCAAACAACAATTTTGAAGTCCATCTGACTTGGAATCTTAATCATAGTAGAGAAGCAGGTTTAATACTCTCAGTTTTGCTGAATGTTTTAGATGAATTAGATTCGGTAGATGAATCATTAGTAATTCAATTAAGACAAAATGAAAGCCTTTTCTGCAATTTATTAGATTGCAGGGTTGAGGAGCATCCTATAATACTACCAGTAAGTAGCTAAAATTTGTGGACTAAACCCTGTAGTATATAACATTAGTTGAAAGCTTCAATAGACAAAATACTAAACTTGGAAAGATCAGTGATTATGAGAACAATATATATGGACTAGAAATGTAAGAAGTTTCAAGCTTAAGATGATTCAGAATTTCAAGGAAAATCTGGTCCGTAAGAGTCGCTGATAAAGATGGCCAAATTACAAGTAAAATCCAGTTGACCTTGCCTACTAAATTCTTCCTTTTTTGTTGAGATATTGCTAAACTTCAGAGAATAATTAGCTGGATAGCTGAACAGTTGTCACAAGTCATGACTCATGAGGCTGTTACATTGTATTCTGTACAAAAGAAAACCAGAAGCTTTCCATACAAAGATGTCATGAGCCTTCTTTTTCAGAATATGCAACTAGCACTCAGGGAAGAACGACACTCCTCTGCAAAGCATGAATCTAAAGATATGGACAGCTACAACAGAAGGCTCCAAAGAGAAAGATGGTATTCAGAAGATGATCAGATCACCCTTCTGTTGGTCCTTTTTAGTATCACTGTTCTGAGATGTGCTTCCTCCCTTCTTGCCAAAGATCATCTCATCAAGATCATGAAGGACGTCATCATCTCTGCCTGACCTTGCTTGAGAATCTGCTGGTTTTCGTATAAGGGCTTCTTCTTTACTGACCCGAGGAGATTCTTCGGTTTCCACGATAACTGGTATCATTGCAGGTTCTGGTTCAGACTGCACCACCAGAGGTTTCTTCATCTCCTCGTACTTGGAGAGGACCTTCTGCAGTTCGTCATTTATGTTGAAGGCCTCAAGGATTAGGACCTCGTTGTCGAAGTATGTCTCTATAATTCTCTGGATTGTACCCTGACATTCCCAACACTGTTGCACTAGTGTGGAAGTTAAGTCATCCTGCATGAGAAAAGGGAGTAACCACAAAGTGGTATAAGCACACAAACATGTCTTCTTGAAATATAATTAGTCAACCTTGCATAGCAATAGAGTGAAAAAGAAGCATCGTGTGATTCTGGGAGAGTGAACTACTGATAACAGGAGATCTGCAACTTGCACTCTTTAAGACAGTTTTGGAACAAGAATAACATGGAGTGCCCTACCTTCGTCAGCATCAATTCATTTCGAGCCAGATCCAACAGAGAGCTCTTCGACAAACCACTATTAATTAGGTATTTGGTGCAAAAGCCAATGCTTTTAAATGTAAGCAGATTTAATCAAGCATTTGTCATAGATGAGCATATTTGGTGTCAGACTCAATGTTTTAAAAACTAGAGTAGATTTATATTTTGAATGCTCCCAGGAAATAGAAATTAATTTGCCGATTGTAAGTCCAAAAATCCTCTGAAACATGAAAGTAGAAAAAATAGGATGAGGTAGAAAAAGTATGTTAAATGGAGGATTCCTAGCTCATGTGAACCTCGATCCTCAGTAGTTGCTGATTAAGACAGTAGTTTACGCTTAAAGACCAAACAAAGAAACTAGGTCACCTGTAAAGCCTCCTGTTGTGGGGAAGAAGATAGCACTGTCGAAAGAAGTTCTATACTATTTTGAGCCACATTGAATGCCTCCTTGGCTTGTTCAGCAGTAAAAGAATGGACAGCAACTTCATGGTAAGTTTGGTTTATTGCAGTAGCGTATGATCCTGTATCTGAAACCGAACGTGGTGGGGTAAATATAGGAGCCAAACTCTCATTGTCTCGTCCAGGAAATTGAATCCCTCTAGATTTCAAGCTCTACACAAGCAGAACAAGACAAATATTAATATAAGTTGTTAATGCAGCAGACTTCAATTAGCCTTACCATGTAAAATAAATCTAACTTGCTCAAAAGAAAATAATAATGTGGAACATGTGAGTTGTTCATGAATGTGAAGCACCTCAAGAAAATTTAATTCTTTTGAAGTAACAGAGGTGCCTTTATTAAGCAAGTACATTTATTATGCAATGAATATAGGAATTGCAACACTAGCTATTGGACCAACTCTACATGAATAATGCACAATATCAATGTAAATGCAAACTTTGTTGGTGAGCTCCTGAAAACTTGCAGTGGTATTTAGTATATAGATGATATGGGAATCAAAAGAGAGTAATTGTCTTCACTGTTTGATGTCATACTAAGCCTGTTCTAAATGATGGAGTTCCTACCTTATCAGAACATAATCAGCAATATAATTTATAGAAGTCAATACCTTGTAAGTTTCCTCATATACTGGCAAGTACCGTAGTTCATCTCCTGACTCTCCCCATGCTTCAATAAGGACAAGAGCCTTGTTTCTATTGTTCACTACAGTTCGGGGATCATCAATCAATTTAATCATCTCATCAAGAACCCGCTCTGCAGCAACCTCAGAGAAAGCCTTCTCACAGTTCTTCACGCAGGTCTCAAGGAGAACGAGAGCAAGATATTGTACCCTAGGGTTCTTTAGCATGATTCTCTTCTTGACCGCACGAATCAGTTCAACGCTGTTGACTTTCTCGCTATTGATCATATCGCAGATCTCGAGGTTGGTAGCCCAGTCCACTCCACCCATGTTCTCTGAGGTGGCCTCATCAACAATCTTATCTGCCATGTTCTGACCTTGGAATAATTCCTTCATCTTAAAGCTCATAGAACTCATTCCCACGGACATCTTACGCCCAACCTCAGCTCCGCTTATCTTCAGACGTGACCTGAAGGAGCTGACTTTCTCCATCAAATTCTCGCTCATCTTGAACACCTTGCAGACGCCAAGTCGCCAAGTAGAAATAAACCTATAAATAGAGGGAATTGACTATAAGTACGAACATATCCTTATTATGCTTATTAAAAAACACAAATAGCAACTGCAAATAAAAAGACCTTTACACCTAGAGGATGTGCAAACCACAAGACGATACCTTAAAAACACCAATAGGATGTGGAAGCCATAAGAAGATACATATGATGAATTTAGGAACAATACGAAAGAAAGCAATTGAGACTACATGAAAACAAAATCATCTGCACATAATAGATAGAATATAGAACATACAATCCGTGATGAGATAATTTTATCGTTTGATTGCCCTAATGTGTACCTTGAAATCTGATACTTAGTTGAGCAATTCCCAGAAGAATAAAAAAAGCAGGAAATTTTTCTAAATTCACGTAGAATCCTAGAAATAAAACAATAATCTCAAAGAAAGCATAATATAGAAAGACAAGAAGTATCTAGGGTTCCATTAAAAAACTCAGCCTACAGAATTATAACCATCAAATATATCAACAGTCTGTGATTAATCCAAAATGATGCGAGGAAAGATTCTTTTTAACCTCATGAATCGCTTAATAAAGTTACATGTCGAAGAACCTGAATTGAATTCTCAAAACCAGGTCTGACCAACAAAATTCTCCCAGCAGCAAAATATGAATTCCGGCCAAAAGGTCACATCTTTCTTTGAAAGATAAAGAAATTTTCATAAAAGAAAAAGATACAGAAAAATTAAAGTCATTAACGATAAAAAGAAAAGAAAAAAAACAATATGAAGTCAAAGCTTGAAATTTCACACGATTACCTCAATCTAAATCAAGAGGGAACAATAATTCTTCCTCTCTCTGTCTGGTTTCTTCGTCTCCCTTCTCTTTCTGTCTGTCTTCGATCACTGCGTTGGGGTTGCCAGTCTTGGGTTTGCGCTCGCGCTCTGCTCTGCTCTTGTTCTCCATATAAATCTGGAAAAGATGAATATAATATAGAATATAATGCCAACCGGAAGTATAATAAACTAATAATGCTGAGAAGTAACGAGTGTATTAAAGACATCCACCGTTGGATTCGGGCGATCAAAAGCTTTTCGACTGCGATGTTCCGCAGATTACACTTTAAAGTAGGACCTTTATGAGGTTTTAAATCCCTGTAGGATACGTAGGTAACTCTTAACAACATCGGGATAACAAGTGGAGTTGGCAATGAGTAGCGGTACTTACACAAATACACCAGCAATTCCCGAGTCCTAGTCTATACTCTCTAGCCAAACAATAGGGTAAACATTATTCTTTGGAAAGTTGCGGCTGACCTCGCCTATCACAAAATGGCTATTATATACCAGTTCCAGAGGCAGAGATCCCTCAGAGAAGTTGTTAGCAAATGTAGTCGTTGGACCTACTCCACTCTTCTGCTTCATTCTACCAGAAAATTTTCCTTCCGAGACCACCTTTAAAATATTCTAGCTAAAGACTTTGTATATTTTTCACATTTTATGCATATTTCTTATGTAATGTTATATATTTTTATTATAAAAAGTGTGCATCTAATATAAATATTAAATACATTTAGTTTAATCTTATTATTACTAAAACCCCAGAACCTAGGTGTGCAACAAAAAAAACAAATGAAACCACTTTAAAATAGCGACAGACTTTTTTACATATGGCAAGTCTGTATAATTATACATCATCATGATACTGCTGAGTATGGGGCACATCTGAAAAACAAACAGAGTTTTTGATAATTAATTTGATTAATGATACCAAATCAAGTTGCTAGTCATTATGCAAACAAATATGAAACCTTCAGCACAACTATGCTACATTCCAAGTTAGAAATAACCAGTCATTCGATCAATAGCACAAACAAACAGCTGTACATGTCCGTTTCATTCAATCAAATGCACCCAATTCATTGACATAGTAAAGCCAAGGCATATGATATCAGCAATAGGATATGAAGTGGGGGGAAAAAACACTTCACAATAGTGATGGCCGTCATCAGAAATTTACACCATATTATATGGTAATCTAGAAAAAATTCTATATATGAGAAGAAAATGATTCAGGCAAACTGTTTAGCAGCCCTTACTGTTCATCTGTACAATAGGAACCTGACAATTATCAATGATAACGCACATCATAGTTACATCATGCCACCATGGCATGCCTTTTCCAGAAAGGTCAAAAGTTGATAGCTTGATTGAAATATTTCTAATGAAAGGAACACAATCTGATGAGGTTATACACACCCAGCAGAAGCATTAGTAGGATCGCCTTCTTGAATTACTCAGATTGTGGAATCAAGGCCATCCATCATATCCTACAAAGAAGCACCAAATATGTCATCAGTGTGACAATATTTTCAAGTTTCAACCAACATTCAGCCTACTTGAGAGTCCACACTGCATGCTAAAAGTCAAATTAGCTCAGTGCCAATGTAAACTTTGTCTTCTCATTGAATGCCAGTACCTCTAAGAGAAAAAAAATTACTTTATGCTGGACAGATGCCATAAAAGCCTGACCAATGGTTCTACAGAAAAAGCTCTACCTGTAAATGTACTGATGTCTGTAGTATCGTAGCTTAGTAGTAAGAACTTCACCACTCCGAGAACTCTAAACAATTTGATCCATAATTTGTTGAACCAGATATGCCAGAACCAATGCTTCTTCAATTAAGAAATCTGGACAAGGGAACGGAAAGTCATAAGATTTAACACATAAACCAGATTTACTTAATATTCTCAGATTTAGTCTATTCTGTCGATGGATGCCTTGAGGTGACACAATGTTGAAAATTATTCAAACATGTTGAAGATACATGCCCATGTGCTGACTTAGGAAAAACAGAAATCATGGAAGTTGGAACATGTGATGTACATCTGAGAAAATATAGTCTGGTGAAGTTGTATATATTTTCAGCATATGACTGTTATATACAATCTAGATGATATTACAAACCAAGTTACTTATAAAGTTATAATATTGAAAGATCATACCTGAACAGATTAGAATATAGGCTGTACTGTATAAATAAGTGTTATATTATTATTCTATCTGCAAAACCTGGCATATGGCCTTATTCACATGCATCGCTGTTGAATATAAGCAACAGCTGTATACCTATATATAAGAATCCAATGCAAATACAAAACGATACTTTCACCGCAGTAGTGATGACAATAAAAGCCAATCTTTCATCAGTTTCCATGTCAACCAACTTTATAAATGCAAATGTAGAAACAATATGGAAAAAGTAGTCTGTTAATCAAAATGAATCAATTTATAGTTTATATGTTCTAATATACACACTGATTGATTCTTCTAACCAGAAACTATTAACCAAGATAAATAAATCATATTTTTTTCAAACTCCAAGAAGTGCAGGTCAATGAATTTTCTTCTTGCTATTTCAGTGACAAAGAAAACATGTTTCCTACAGTTAACCTTGTTAAGAAAGCTTATACCCAAAGGATAACTACGGAACAAAAAAGAGCCACCACCTGCAGAGGTATCAAAATCACTTAAATAGAGTGCAACAGATAAAACTATGGGTAATTTAAATCTCAAAAAAAAAAAAAAGAAGTTATAGACTCCTAGTAATTTGTGCGACAGTTTAACTTTAGTAATCAAAATGATCTTTGAGAATCCAAGTAAATAAATTTTTTTTTAAATAGAAAAAATAGCCATCCCATCCTTGTACATAAAGCTCCCTTGATGCAAGATCTGTGGAGAGAAAATATGTATGCAACTTATCCCTGGTTATCAGAGAGGTTGTTTTCTAAACTCAAAAACAATAATAACTAAATAAAGCAAAAGACTAACTGACTGAGAAGGAGAAACCTCAGAGAAAATGAAGATTATTGCCAAGGTTGTGAAAGTGAGACAACAGAGTTTGATGCATTAAGCCCTTCAAATCCATATATAGCAGATTTGAGCACATCGTAATGCTGAGTCACAGAATTATACAGAATATCTGAAAACACCTCCTTAGCCTGCAAAAAAAATACTTCACCTTAGGACTACAAAGGAAAAGGAAGAATAATAAATTGCAAACTTTCTCCAAATAATAAAAACAACTATGAAAGCACTTTGCAATTGTGAATGTCTCTCATCACAGAACTGAAGGGCTATACTACCGATAAAGAAATAAAGGACTACAATATGAAATGTATACTTTAGTTTGCATTTACTGAAGATATTATGGGAAAATATGGGAATGTCACAGGAAAGTTAACCATTAATCTGCAATGCAATGGATCTTACTGTGCCACCAAGGAAAATGGAAGAAAAAGAAACTGTCACCCTGCAATACTTCTAAATCTTTTTAAATCTATCCATGATTTTTTGAGATATTTCAGACTTTATTCTAGATACTTTTTTTTCTCTATTTATCCTTGTACAGAGACATATTTCATGATCTTGATAGATTCTTAGTTTCTGCTTTTGATGGATCTCTTAATAGGAGGTTTCCGATATAATCCTAATTAAACCAAATCAGCAAGATATTGCCACGTGGCAACTAATTACATTTGTCAAGAAAATTGCAAAAACATTGCAATGTTTGAATCCATTGGCTGCACATCTAAACTTATGGATTCAAAGGCTAACCAGCAGCTATCACGGTAGATCTTCTTGCAGCTTTTAGCGTACATATGGAAAGCACAGAGGGAAAGCACTCAGTTCTCCATCATGTAGATAAGTTTGGAGATGAACAAAATGGGTAGTTTCAAACATTACAGAAATTACTAATTAATGAAGCCTTTAACAGCTTATAATCAACCTGGTTATTGAATTTAAGATCTAAAACAAACCTCCTCAAGGTTCTCACAGTGAGCAGTAACTTCTGTGAAGTTCATTTCTGGAGCCACAGACAAGCCAACACCATGAAAGGAAATTGTTCTTCGCTCACCAATTTGCTTCTCGACCTGAGACAACAGAATAAAGAAACAAAAACTAAAAGAGATATTACCCAATATATAAAAAAGCACCAAATCATACCTGTGGTGGCGGAGGCATGATTTCATAACACAGCAATGACAGGGGATATACGTGCCCTGGAACACCAGAATGCTCTAAAAGCCTTCTCATATTGTCCACTGAGGATGCATCAAATGGAGCCTGACCTTGTTTTTACCGGTACAAATAAAGAGATATTTAGAGGGTGTAATCGAGCCAAGCTTGAATTGAAATTAATTTCGAACCTATATTTGTGATCAAGCTCGAATTGAAATCAAGCTCGAGCTCAAGCCTAAATGAGCCAATCAATAAACAATTTTAAGCCTTATCAATTCAAGCCAAATTTCAAGCTTGATCAAGCTTGAATTAAATTAAGCTTAATTTAGATTTGAATCAAGCTTAAATGAAGACATAATTGAAAACATAAACTAATAGAATCAATATAAACTCTATAAGATCATAGTAATTAAAATCCACTTAAGTAAATCTTAGAATATAACAAAATTCTAGTATATTATAGAAAACATTACTCATATTATATATATATATAATAATTATTTCGAGCTTTATCGAGCTTATTTGATTGAGCCGACTCATAATCGAGCTTGGCTTGAAATTATTTTCGAGACTCTTTTGAAGATCAAACTTGGTTCAACTCATTTTCGAGCTGAGCTTGATTGAGTCTTATCAAGCCGAGCTCAAGCCGGCTTGATTATTTTGACAGCCCTAGAGATATTAAATATAGGGAAGGATGAGAACCAACCATAAATCAAATAAATGCTAACATTTTTACACATCTGTCAGGGAAGAGAAAATTTTGTTCGCCACCTACTATAAGGTTTCACTAGAGAGAGATTTGTAATATAATATTGTACTATATTTCATTTAATCAACCAAAAAGAAATTCTGGTTCTTGACCATGCAATGCTCCTGCATGTGCAGTTGTATATTGCTTCTTAACATATCATGACATCTCATCAACAAAAGATTGGAATAGAAGAACAATTTACAGTCCGGAAACTCATTAATTATAAAAGAATGCATGAGCAATAAAATGAATGTTAAACAAGAAATATGAAACAACAAGTGTAATGCAACCATGCAAGGCAAGTCAGATACATCACATCAAGGGGATTCCAGGATCAGCACAGACAAAGATTGAAGTTACTAAGAAGCAGACTTGCACTTGAAGCATGGCGAATTTACTCCTATGAACTATCAGATACCTTAAGAACATGAAGGGTAACTTTACAACAATAAATAGCATTACGCCGTCACTCTAGATGAGAAGTTCTAACTTCCAACTTATTTTCAACGGCCATATGATTGTATCTTTTCAGAATCACAAAAGATTAGCAAGTGAACTTCGTGATTTAAGTGAAAAAAAATGCAGGCCCACATATTATGTATAAAATTGTAGTCCCGCAATTTATTGGAAAAAATATCAAAAACACTCTAAGGTTTGTCATAATTATCATTCAAGCCCAACTATATTAATATTTATCATTCAACCGCTATATTTTATTTACAACACCTCAAAAACACCATACTTTTATCAGTCAGTTACCATACATATGAGTTAAAGTAACTATAGATGTAAAATAACTTTAATATGCTCAAATAAATTTTTTAGTTTAAGATAAAAAGAAATGGGGAACTAGATTTTAGCGCCAAACAAGGGGAATTTTAGACAATTTAATTTTTATGGTAAAATTAACATGTGAATGACAATAAAAACAAAATGTACGATGTTTTTGATAAATTTCCTAAATTATAATTGTGTTAACTATGCAGCAAAGAGACTAGTCCTCAGACAAGCATGACTATGAACTATTGTTATTTTGTTATTTACCTGCACATGCAGAATCCATAAGAGAGTGAAAACTACTCCTGAAAATAAATAAACTACTAACTCAAATATTTCAATTATAATTCTCCAGAATTGCATATCAGTCATGCAGGCAGGGAAGTTTACAGTGCAGCAAGAGCACTTTGAATTAGGCATTGGAAAGGGAAAATAAAAAATGTGTCCTTGAAACTCTTGCTTGTAATATCCAAAAGTTAATAATAAGTAATAATTATTCAGATAAAATCACCTTGGACATTCCAAATAGATACCTAAGGTCACAATTACATCTAACTAGATAAATGAAAAGATACCAGAAGGACAAAAGAATCTATCAAATACTTAATACTCAAAGATAGTTAAATATTTAATTACTTAACTACCGAAATAACACAAGACAATTATCATGATGTCATGAAGGAATCTAAGTGATGTTCGGAAAAGAGAAGAGGCATAGATCTACCATGAGGGTAATTGGTAAGAGAACTTACTGGATGCCAATCCCCAGTCATTGGATCTGGACGGTCTCTACCACCACTTGGCGCAATCCAGATTATCTGAGATCCACCCCTATAATTGGTAAATAGGAGTCAGAAACAAAAAGGATACAAGTAGAAGCACAGGGGAACAGATAACAATCTAACATGCTCATGCAATCTCTATAAGATAATAGACTAATAGAGTACAACCAACATGAAAACAAACTGTTACAGTGAGAGGACATACTTTAAAAGCAAAGCCATTTCCTTGAGACTTCGAGTATTTGCTCTCCTTTTCATATCAGAAAGTTCCGGAACATCGTCCAAGTGCTTTTTTGAGTATACGCAAATAAGATTTCTGAGGGTAACCATGATGGCAATAACAGATAGATGACAATCAAAACTAGGAAAACGTAAAATTGAAGAATGTACATCAGTAAGCGAAGTATCGTAAAGACCTTCCCATGCTAAACGGTTTGCAAAGCGTATCAGCAACGACCCTGTCTCCAGCAATAAAAACCTGATAAAAAAAAAGTCACAGTTCACCTATATCCTACTGACATATCACATTTGGTAAGCAATTTCACATATTATATCAAGGAAAATTTAATGTGTTGGCATACTAAATTCTCGGCAATTTGTGGATTGCTTCGTTCAAGCAACAAAGCTATGACAGCTGGATCTGCTTCAGTCTGATGATTAGACATCAAAACAATATTATGACCCTGAAAAGCAAGAAAAAAAAATTCAGAGAACTATTCATGAAGAAGACCAAGAAACTAGTAGTCATGCAGAGCAACTTAAGACCAAGAAACCAGAAGTCATGCAGAGCAACTCACTTAGTCAAGTAGACATAGCATCTTTTGATGCAAATTTTCTATGTACAACATCAACTATATTCAAAATAACATGTTTCTCCTAAGAAAAATGATATCCAAAATAACAAAGAAGTTCTCCAGATTTAACAGGATCAAATTTTATGCACTTTCATGCACTATGGAACAATACAAAAGAAGAAAAAAGATGATTTACTCCTCTGCATCCTCTTGATATTAGAATAAGGCAGATTAATATCAGAAGGACAAAGTTCTAACTTCTAAAGTGTAAACAGATTTCAAGAAATGGACAAAGTCTACCAGTGAATGTTTGTAGTTCCAAATTTTAGTTGAATAAAACGCGTTCCACATCAAAAGTCAAAATACATTAATCAACCAAAAGAACTGTAGCGATTAGCTTCATAGATCATGATTTTATATTGACAGTTCAAATGGAAATATCAAAATTGGAAATAATCTGATATAGAACTCATCAGGTTAAAACCTAGCTACCATGCATTATTTTAGGGTAAGCAAATGATGGCACAGCTTTTCTTTGGTAAGTTTATCTCTATTTCTCCTACGCATAGCAGGAGAAAAGAAACAGATGTCATCTCCCAACTACTCAAACAATCCAAAGATAAAAACACTCAGCTTAGACATTCTGCTAAAACTCTCAAATAGGCATACTAGTATTTTACATCCTAGGAACTAGCCCAAGTGAAAATGAAAAGAAAAAAAAGGATTATCAGGCCTTGGTAAGTGGCAGCCTGCAGAAGGGAACCTGCATAAATGCAGACGTACAGTAGGTTGCACAGCCCAAGGTACATGAATATAGGACTGAAAGATTTATGTGACCATAGTCAGGTTAATCATCCAGCGTGGGTTTAATATGATAACAAACAAATTGAGGCAGACTTGGTTAAGTTCTGGTCATGGACTGGGTTGATGTACCGAATTGCTAAACCTTTTTAAAAGGGCTTCTAAGGCTAAGTTTGATTGTTCACCCTGCTTAGGTAGCGCCAGGAGGAACCAGCATTCCAATTGAAAGTTCAGCATGAGAACTGTTCGAGCTTGAGCACGTGAACATATATATATATTGAGATTTCTAGTGTATCATTGCATACAAGAGTACTGAACAAGTAAAATTAACAAAAAAGTGTTTTCTTCCAGTAATTGTAATTATGTGCAAAATATCAACCAATGACATATGATCTCACAGATTACATGGACTATCACCTGCTGAATCTTTTCTTCCATGTCACGAAAAAGGGCAATATTGCCAACATATGACTTTCTGAGCAAATAAAGAGTAAATGTCATCAATTTGCAGGGTAAAACCATATCAGCAGATATATTTGGAATTCGTACGAATATAGACATGCTTGTTTTAACTCACATAATTACAAGCATATTTAAAGCAGCACAGAAGGTCACCTAATAAAAGAATTGATATTTGAGCAAGAAATGAAGATTGTATTTGAAATTAAAAGCAAGGTTCTAAAACTTGGAATCAGGGTTGGGTTCGGCCGTTAGAAAAATGATACGTATAGATTGTATCAGATTGAATTATTTATAATTAGGTAAAATTTTAAATATTGTTTAAAAATGCAGGAAAATTCCTAAAATTTTTAGAAAAACTAATAGAAATTTTTTTTAAAAAAAAAAAGTAGTTACATATGAACCCTAAAATTTAAAGAAAATAACTCACTCAAAAAACTAATGAATTTTAACTTTAAATTTGTAAAATTTTATACTCATAAATTATTACTATAGAACAATAGTGAAAAGCGAGATCTCTCTCTTCACTATTGTTCTCTGCCCTCTCAATCAAGGTCATCAATCTATCGAAACCATCTCCTTCTCTCTATAGCAGAAAGAAAAGAAAAGTTAAAGGGTGGGTGAAAAAGGGAGAAGAGAATTGAAAAAAAAAAAAAAAAAAAACTTATCCAAGTTTACACGAGTGTATAAAGTAGCCGGAATGACTCATCAAATCGACCACCGAATAAGCTTGGTGAAGTGTGAGAGGTGAGAGGAGAGTGCGTGTGAGAGATAGAGGTAAAAACTAAAAACTTGAAAGAATGTAACTAAGGGCATCAATTATAAGTTAGATATATTTTAGATTCAAACTAAATCTTAAAAAATTTAGCTTCGACCTTCGGCTGATAAACCGAAACTGGTCCAATCCCAAACCGAAATCAATCACTAAACTAGTCTCGAATCCAGATCAAGACCAATCAATTTTGGATCCATGACTAAAAGAACTAACCATCAAATTAGGGCCTACACAAAGTGATAGGACAAGTACAAGAAATTCTCTCACTTGCAAAATGCTCATTGACAGGCAATGGATTCTTAAACAAATCATGCTTCAAGATATTAGTCATTTGAAGCACTAGAAGTCTTGAATCACCTGAAATCAATCAATGGCCGGATATAATTTTGACCAAACATGTAATAATCAAATGGTTCTCTTACTGCTTTGTGATGAGATGGAAAGGTAAAAGGGTTCTGCAAGAGATATAAAGCTTTGTTACATCAAAGGGATACATAAACGTCAAAATAATTTTCGAACAGTTTATCTCATATGACAGCATTTGGATAACAAAACATGATAGGTCAAACCTCTACATCCAACAACATACGATCAAATGCAACAGCCATGTTGGAAAGTATGATCTCACTTGCATTAGGATCCCCACTTTGCAAAACCTGACGAGAGAAAAGTTTGACTTTATCACGCACATACCATGAAACACATTTCACAAGCAAGATCCGAACGAGCCTCAAGCAAGATGGCCAACTAAGTTAGTAAGAAGTAAATAGCTTTATTTAATCAGCCAAAAGTTTATTTCCGTGTATTCTCATGGAGGACATTGGGATCATAACATGAATGAGATGTAGTAGTTACCGCATTTTGGTAACTGTAATAGAGCTCTTCTAATCCTTTGGCAATGTCTGCAGGGAGCTTTCCACTCTCAGCTTCCTTTCTAATATGAGAAAGCAGCTCTGAAAATAAAAGATTAATAATGACCTGTGAATCATAATGAATAGCTTGCTAGCGGCCTTTTTATTCTATCCATCTACAATTGCTAGTAACCTCTATCCCAACGAAATCTTGTCATTACTAGGACGAACAGGACAGAACAAAAAATAAATAAAAAAGGTGCACACCTATTTCGTTTCCATGAGATGAACTATCTTATATTTGTGTCACAGTCATCAAAGAGAAGGAATAAATAAACAATTGAAATAAGCAATACAGACAATTTTGATGATTCCTAAGTCATAAAGACTCTCTTGTGGAAACAAAGAAGAACCGTAATCAAGTTGTTACTAGCTAAGGTTTCTCCTTGTAAAGCAAATCACGCGAATAAAAAGAAACCAAGAATCACAAAGAATGCAAGAAACGAATTCATCAAATCTTTATCTTGCGCCAGAATCATAATAAAAGAACTGAATCGAACAAAACAAGTATTCACTTCCAGCATCAACCCATGGAGGCTAACCTTCTCCGGTGCGAGCCCTGAGAAGAGGCCGAGAAACAACTTCCTCCCCCGCGCCCATATCCGAAGCAAGAACCTCTCTACTCGCCACACTTCTTGAAGCCCTGCCCCCCTTCCTCTCCACCACATCTTCTACCCCTGCCTTGGCGCTCCACTTCAAGATCCCGCACGTACAACGCCAAAGACGCGATCGGGCGGAGGACCCCAACCAAATGCCGGGAAGAGCTCCGACAGCCTCCGGCGGCCGAACTGAAAGCGTAAGTGCCTTCGTCGAAGAACACGGAGAAACCGCGAAAGAAGTCATTAGACGATCGGAGGATTCCGCTCGCCTCCGAAACCCTAACCCTAACCCTACGCGAACTTCTTGGAGCTGCGGTGGAGTAGAATGGTCGAGTGACGAGAGGGAAGAAAAAAAAAACGAAAGCGTAAAAAGAAGAAGGAATTGAGGAAGAAAAGGGTTATTTATAGGCTTAAGCACAGGCCGGCCATTGGTTCGATCGAGAGGCCTTTGTCCCACGAGCAAATTTTTTAGGAGTTTTTCCAACAAATTTTTTTTCTTTTTTTCTTTTTTTTCCCTAACCTAAAAGAATTAGAGGGAGTGGAGAGTGAGTGAGTGAGAAGACGATAGCCATAAGCCCATAGGGGAGCGCGCCATTGCTCGGCTGTCCAAGTAATGGGCGGCAGAGGTGTCGAATCCCTATTGGATACCTCGCACGGTCACCGTGATGCCTGAGCCAGCGGGGACTCCAATGGAAGCGGTGGATCCCGTGTGGGTAACCAACACGTGGCTCCTGTTGAGCCACAGAGAGGCGGATAAGCTCAAGAACTCGTCGCCTACTGCCTAGTGGTGATGGCGATGATGGGAAGATATCATCCGTCTGATGGGAAGGAGAAAATTCCCGAAGACGTGTCTCAATTCACTTTGTCCTGTGAGTGACTACCAGAAGAGAGAATAACAAAGCTCGAGTTATTTTTATACATCATTATCTTTTACTAAGATGTCTCATTCGATGAAATTAATTAACCACCAGTTACCCTACGTAACAACATTATTAATTAGAGTAAGAAAGTAATAACGGAGTGAGTCAAGTCAGCATAATCTGGAAGGCTTGCATTGTCGATCAACATCGCATGCAATCGAGTCATCGGAAGGGAAGACCGGTGGAGGCATGAACTCATGACTCACGAGGAAGCAACCGTTTATAGAAACAGTCAAGGACGAAATATATAGCTCTTTAAGTAATATTCCACAGGACTGAGGCCGCTTTGTTTAAAAAAATAATCTTTTTTATAACAACCCTTTAATGAAATATAAATATTATTAACAAAAATTACTTCTTATACCACGTACTAATAAATAAATATAAATATATATATATATATTAGCGGTAATTCTATAAAAGACAGCATATTTTTTTATTTTATACTATTATAGCGAAAAGTCTCTGAAATGAATTTTCATATGTATGCTTCTCAAATAGATTTTCATCTTAGGTCTCCCAAATCCAACTACGGTCAGTGTAATATATGTTGTAATGGGTAAAACAAGCATGCATTGTAAGTATAATATTTGACACCACAAACACACAAAACTCCCATCCATAGCTAATTGATCAACTCAAACAAAAGGAATAGTAAAAAATCAAGACCGTAAATAAACTCATATTAAAAAAGAAAGAATTTTGTCTCGTCCACCTCTTGACTAACATCTTGTTTGTTTGATGTAATTTCAAACTTCATCTCAACAATGTTATCGATAACGAGATTGATGACTAATCTAACTACGCGGAGCATCATCAACGAAAAAGTGAAGAGTCCACTTAAGAATAATGGATAAAATACTGTTCATGCAAAGAAGAAGAAATTGGAAGAGATGAGTTGCCCCTCGAAGACCATCAAATAAAGTGCCCGTGTTCCACTATTTTAAAAAATTGCTAAACGTTTAAGTATTTTTTCTATAAGTAAGTAGTTGAACCTGTTTAATGGTTCACTAATAAATTAATAGTATAGTGAAACAAATATTTTGGTGTTAAGTTTGGTGGTGTATGAGAAAACGATAATTAAATTTACGAGGAGATTGAGGCAGTATTGCCGGTTTCATTAAAACAAATATTTAACCCAAATATTTGTTTATTATTTTTCTTCGTAGTACACGAAGCATGATCTCATGGCATACATCTTCCACTCGATTTATGAAGCCTAAATTTTCAAACGAACATGCCGAAACCATGTACGATCCACACGTAAACCATGCCCTTTTCGCGATTCCAATAATAGAAGTCAACACTGGTAAAAGTCATAAAACACCAAACAGGCTCCAGAACATCTCAATCCTTTGCCGGGCGCGCCAAAACTAGCCACGTATCCATTTCAAGCATACGCCCCCTCCATACATGTGATGCTCAAGAGAAGGGACCCAAAAATATCGCACGGAATGAGCGGTTGTTAATCCTCGTCTTCTGCCTCATGATGCGTGAAACAGTCCTTGGCGGTCAGATCGGGACGAAGTCGGTATCGTGGGATCATTTGCTTTTGACGCACGCAAGAGAGAAAAGGGGGGAAGGAGCGCCGCCCGTGCGACGTTATTTGTACCCGAAATTGTTCACCCTTCTCTCTCTCTCTCTCTCTCTCTCTCTCTCTCTCTCGTTCTCCCAAAACCGAGGGTTCCCCGCAAACCCCCCTATTCGCGACCACAGAGAACGCCCCCGAGATTGAAGAGAGAGAGAGAGAGGAGAGAGACGATGTATTTGATTCCTAAGCGCCCCAGGTATCCTTCATCTCAATCCCTTTATTTCCCTCCCTTCTTAATCGAGTGCAGTCCTCTTCCTTTTTTCTCTCATTGTAACTTGTGTGGGTCCTTGATCGTTTGATCTGGTGTTGCTATTGCTATAGTTTGGGCTCGTAAGTAGGGTTTTTGGTTTACAGGATTTATTTTCTGTGAGTTGAAGGCTGGTCTTTTGAGGTTTTAGATGGAATTGGTGGCGTGCTGCTACAAGATATTGCCGGACGCCCAATCGCGAAGGTATTTGTTGAGTTATCTCGCAGTTTATGCTGAGTTAGTCTTTCTTAATATATCAAAGACGGGAGCTTTGCTGTGTTGATAATTGAAGCTAGTCTATCCACTTCATCGGTTTATTTGTTCTGCATCGATACTATCTAATTTGGTAGTCATAATGACAGTTCGTCGCTATAGTTGCTATCATTCTTGGTAAATACTGTAGTAATTGGGGGTGAAACTGTGGAGCTTGTTTTGCCTGCACGCGCACGATATTTTGGTTCTTTGTTGTCGCATATATGGTTCTCCAAAGATTAGAAATTGTATAGCTGGTTAAGGAATTTCTCTTCTCTGGAATTTTTTTTTTAATTCTGCTTTATGCTAGGCAGATAACTGATTTTTTCCTCCAAATTGCATTTTCCAAACTTTACAGTATGTTGCTCCATTGCGGCATCGCCTTGCTCTTTTCTCCTATTCATCTTTTTATCAGAAAAGAACTTATCAAATATTTAAATCTGTTTGATTATTTTTTCATCGTATTTTCCTGTTCTAGCAAGGTGCTTCATGCAATTACATGATTAAGTTATATATTTGCTAACCTTTCAGGATCACTTTGGTTATTGTCTCCACTGGCATGAGCCTTTTTTCCTATTACCTTATGGACAAAGCTGTAAATTAGTATACATAACAGATTTTGTTGAGACAAGTCTACTAAGAAGAATTAGTCAGTGGTCGGTGTTCTTTTCCGTGTATAAAAATGGAAGTGACGAGCGTAAAGGTGTCGGGTAATTGTGGAAGAAACATAGGTGATCTTAAGAGGAAGCGGGACTCTGCTGCATATTGCATAGAGTCTGGCCATGACTTGGAATATCATCAGCATGGTGCAGGTCAATCTCCTGTGAGATCCTGCCATACACTTGAATGCAAAGCTAACTTTAACTGCTGGTCTGATAGACATATCTTAAAGGGCTACCACAATTTTGTGACTAGTGGGTTGCCACAGCGTATGCTGTCATATCAGGAGAATCAGTGGAAAGATTTCCCAGGCAAAATCATCAGCATGGTCCAGAAAGACTTCAGAGGAAAAAGGGGAATAACTGAAGTATCATACCTGAACCAGCACTTATTGTTGGATTTTTTGCACATGGTGTGCATAGATTTGGGGACAGGTCTACGGAAGCCAATTGCGTGGATCGACGAGTGTGGCAAATGCTTCTTTCCAGAACTACGTCCTGAAATTTATGCATTAAACCAACATCAGCATCCTGGCAAAGGGAAACATGACTATGCCAATCTTGAACCAAATGGGGCATGTGAGGTTGATCCCCGCATTGAGATATCAGTAAGTGCAGCTGAAAGCTCAAGTTCAGAACCTCATGATGAAGTAACCTCTAATTTTAAGAGGATCAAGAGCGAAGAAGATTCCTTCAGCTACCAGAAAGTCTATACTGATGGTGATGAAGCAGTTGGAGAAAATGAGCCATGTTCTTTCTTCCCTGGTAAGGTTTCTGTTGTCGGATCTTTGCAAGAGAAGTTGACTAGGCAAGTCAGTGGCCCACATGTCAATGATGCCGTGAAGAAAATGTTACTCCAGGGACTGGGCCAACTTATTGAGGCAGAGGATATTGCAATCTATAGAACCCCATTGCTTGATAATTCTGGACATGTCCGTTTTACACCCTTCCAAAAGCAGGTAGAGATTACTAAAAGCTGCCGCGGCAATGCAAATGTCCGTTATGCTTGGCTTGCTTGTTCAAAAAATGATATGGAGGAAATGATGCTCCACGGTATTTTGCAAATTAAGAAGCCTTCACAATGCCCTGTGTATGGTATCGGTACACATCTTGCACCCGCAAATTGCTCCAATATCTGGTATGATTTATTTCCTCCCTTGTTATAGCCATATTAATGTACTATATCATGCCTCGTGATCTTGTGATGGAATCTAGCAATATCTATTTTTCTGAATGCTGTTGCTGCACAATTATATCAGCAGTGCTGCTATTTTGTTTATTTAATCCGACAAACTTCATGATATACGGCTAATGCAAATGCTCTGTGCAGTGCTAGTTATTCTGATGTTGATGAAAATGGGGTTACCTATATGATGTTATGCCGCGTTATAATGGGAAATGTGGAACTTGTTCATCCTGGATCTAAACAGTTTCAGCCCAGTAAAGAAAATTTCGATAGTGGAGTAGATGATCTTCAAAAGCCAAAGCATTATGTTATATGGGATGTGAATGTGAAAACACACATTTATCCAGAATATGTTCTAACCATCAGAATGTCTCCCAAAGCTAAAGGTATTTCCCTAATATGACTGTTGTACTTTGTTTCATGCAATTATAATTTCTTATTAAGGTCCAATTTTCTGGATAACTGATATTTTGTCACTGCAGAATATTTGATTGCGAAAGGAAGCACATCTAATACGTCTACTGTCATAAGTTCCAGTTTACCTAACAGTCCATTACAGGTTTGTTTTGTTCTGTATAATTTTCGTTTTAAATTTTTTTTCAGGAAATTCATTAGAATCCAATATTAATTTCGTATTAATTCCATTGGGTTATAAGGAAGTATATCTAGCCATGTATCATGGTATTTAGATAATTGGCCAGAACATTTATCTTTTTAAAACGACATGTACAGCATCACCACTATTGTATGCCACTAAATATAAAACCATAACTCAACTTGCTACATGATGTTCTTTGATATGAGAACACTATTAGAATTTGTAATCTCTTAGTAGCAGAATATTAGTCATTTGACTGATATTGTTTTATATTATCATAACCAGGATAGGGATCCTCTGCCTTCTCCAGTTTTTGCAAATCAATCTCAAGCTCCCATGTTTGGTAGAGCTCCTTCGTCACCCTGGATGCCTTTCTCAATGTTGTTTGCCTCGATTTCAACTAAGGTGTCTCCTCAAGATATGGACTTGGTTAATCGTCATTATGAGGAATTCAAGGTTTCCTTTTCCTCCTCTAACATTTTATTTTACTTGAGGCACTTTGATGTCCTAGCTAACTGGTGTCTTCTTTCCAACTTCCAGAAGAAACGGATAAGCAGGATTGACCTAGTTAAAAAGCTGAGGCAGATAATTGGTGATAAACTGTTGATATCTACGATTATGAGGCTCCAACATAAGGTACGATTTTCTCCCGAGACTATGATGAAGCCGTGCAATTGGTAATAGGGTTCGATATGAGATTCTGAGCTATCTTGGTGACTCATATAGCTCATCGATAGGACAACCTTTGCCTGTTGGTTCCAAAAAGGGCTGATGCTTGATTAGGGGATAGAGAATATTTGGTTAATTTTGTTATCGGACTCTCATGTATTTTACCTAAATTGACCATATCTATATCATCACTACTATGGCCCACATGATCACAGCAAGATTGCATTTTTGTATTTCGCTGAACTGTATATATCAGGTAAAACTTGTATTGGTCTAAGCTCGGCCTGTGATAGGACTTAGCCAGTGCTATGTACATCAAAATGCTTTGCTCTTTGTGAGTTGATGTAAGTGCTGTTATTTACACGAGAAAAAAGTTTATATGTAGTATGCACCCTTTCTGGATCTATCTTGTCAACTATATTCTCTGGGAAGTACAATGGCAATTGAAGACTTTCAAGTTAATACCTTCATTTTCTTTCTGAAGAAGCAATACATTCATTTACACTTATATATCACCCTCCATCCTGTAGTAGGTGTATCCTGTGGAGCATGGTACATCTCTACTTCCTGTATAAGTTGATGACGGTATATCCATGACGTATCACTCCATCTCAAATCAGTCATATATTTTCTATTGAGAGGTGTTGCATCACAGCCAGCAATTTATTACTCCCAAAAAGTAGCTTGCTGTAGACATCATTCGAGACATTCTACTAGCTCATAATACATCCTTCAGCTAATCCAGAACATGGGTCATGTTTTTCTTTTTTTTCTTTTTTTTTTTAAAAACAACTTATTGATCAGTTAGATCTACATCCATCAAATGCTCTATTCTGTTTATTAGGTTTTAAGACATGTCCCTCTTATTAGAGATTAGTCCAAGGACATGCTTTCTCACCTTGAGTTAAGCTCAAAGAAGTGTTAAGCAATTCCCATTTTTAAAAGTTGCTTTTTACATCCTGGGAATTGAAGTTGGATGGGCATGTGAATTGTGAAATTGAGACGAGCTAGGAAAAATTTGCCAGTGTCTCACTACTATCTTTGCTTAGTATAGTAGTCTCCTGAATTTTTGAAATTGTGGACAATCTGATTGGTTTTATTCGAGAGCAGGTTTTGATCAATTTTCCATTTTTCATAGCCTGACCTCTTGCTCAGATATATCAGTGAGTGGAATTCCCCATTCTGAAATTCTTGTTAAGCTTATAACTATACCATAAAGGCTAGGCGGTTTCATTGCAGATTCAAGTTTTGTTCGTCTGAACAACTTTATTTTCTGTATCATCTTTTAGTTGTTCTCTTTTCTGTTCATGTTATACGAAGAATGGGATTATTGAATTTTATCAGATTTACCTCTCAATCTCTCATGGAGTTTGTTGTTTTTTCGATTGCCTACCTGTCAGTTGTTGTTTTGCCTCATGTAATGTAGGACAAGTGTACTTGAGTTGGTGATCTTCTATAATTTTGCTCTCTTCACTTGTTGTTGGCGCAACTGGATGGAGTCTTATCATAAGCATTCTCTTTTCTTCACAGTTACCTCCGATTGCAAGGCATGAGACACCAAGATCCTCGTAATAACGGAATCCAAATCTTGACGTGGTAAAGCTTGCTCCTAGAAGAATTGCTGGTGTATTTAAGCATCAGGTTGATATGGAGGATCACGTCCCCAGTGAGGATTGCTGTTTTTTAACTTGTCATGACGCTATTAGCCCATTAGATCAACGACATAAAATTGAGTAACTGACTATGTGAATTACGAATTTAGGTTGGTTAGCATTTCCTTTTCTTTTCTTTATTTTTCTGTGGTCCTCTTTTCATAAAGCTGCCTTGGTTGGGTGGTAATGACTTTTCCTTCTCATAAAGCTTCCTTGTGTTACTGTCAGTTTATAAATTCTCAATCAGGTGTTCTTTCATAGTACTTGTTTTGAAATCTACTGGAAAATAGAACATGGGAGAGTCTGAGGGTTTGGCTACGCGTACTTGTAATTCCAGGAGTGCTGTCGCAGCTTGACTTTCAGATGTGCTATGGAAAAATGTCTGCAAAGTTTTCTTGAGTTAAGGCCATGGAAAGTCTAGCAGTTATGTTTGGGCTTCCGAATTTTGTGCTTCTGCGACGTCTCTTGGGCAACAACGAGTTCATGGTTTCAGCTTCTTGCCAACTTTATTGGTATCCATTAATATATTTTTTTTCTTTTGTCAAGAAACTAATTAACTGCAGGATTAAAATCTGGGATTTTTAACTATTTCTAAGTACTCCTCTATTAGCTGGCTTATGGTCGGTTGATTTTTTTTTCAACAAAGCAACATACCAAGCTGACCACGATGTTGGATATTTCTCAACGGGGAGGAGGAGGAGGAGGAGGAGGAATATGTGGGCCTGCTTTGGTTGGTCGGGCTTACCTGTCATTCCCCAGAACCAAATTTGTCCAAGCCCAATTGAGATTAGCTATAGCAAATATTCTTTGGATTCTTTCTGCAAGGTGGTTAATCTTAATATCAAAAATTCCATGGACTTGAATCTAAAAATATCATACCGACATGGAAATAGAAACTGGAATTATAATAATAGGATTTATAAAGGAGGAGGAGTCAGGTCAAGGCTTCACAAAGTCCAATTCACTCGGTTATGTAACGTTGCATCCACATAACACCAGACTGTCCCAATTTCCCATTCCATCTTCCCCCTTCTCCATGTGGACAGCTGTCAACTGATCCGCCACAACACATGACAGCAGATATTCTTAACCATAGCTGCACGAAAACTCCTGCGGTCAACCTTACTGCACAAATCCCATCGGTTGGTTGCCGCAAAACCACCAGTCAACGTTCTAGAACTTCGTCAGCACCAGCTTGTTAGTAGTTAAGCTGGGATAATTGCACATCACACCCTATGTTTCAGGAGGAAGAAAAAGAAAAAGAAAAAGAAAAAAATCTGCTCAGCAAAACCGTGCAACCCTCGCAGCAGACGATCCCGCACAGACCGAGGGAAGCGGGGAAATGGCTCTCTCTGAGGCCGGTGAGACGTCCATGCGTCCACGAGCGACCTGACAGCAACCGCCACCTCCTCGCACCCATTGGGCTCCCGACACGTGGTCCGATGATCTCGTCAAACCGTCTCCTTCCTCGTTGGGTTTCGGTGGATAAGCACAGAAAGCCGGTGGTGGGGCCTGGTCCACCTGGACGAATCCAGCAGCACGCTGACACGTGGGCCCACACATATCCGCATGATACAGTGGCTAAAGCACAGTAATTTATTTATTCTCAAATGTCCGCCCTTAGGGGTATTTTCGTCATTTTAAAATTTAGTCTCAAATTTGTTAGCTTGCAATTGAATATATATATTTTTTCAATATAAATATTTTTAATTTAAAAAGAAAAGAAAAGAAAAGAAATAGAACAATAAGCGACACAGTTGGCTTTAAAAATTAAAGTGGTGGAGAGTTGGGGACATGCATATGTATGTATGTATATATATTTTTGGAATCTTGGGAGTTCCGTTAGGTGGTGAGTTCCATCCTGTGCTGTGACCCTCCCTCCCTCTCTTACATCACCTTACGCAATCTCTTCTCCTAATTTTAATTTCTAAAACTCGATCCCCCAAAATTCTCTGTATTTATATATAAGAATAGTGGGAATTAACATTAGTCTTGGTTTTATTATTCTTATCTATCCAACAAAAGAGTACAAAACATTTGCTTAGTATTCTAACTGAAACTAAACCCTTCTGTCAGTGTGGTACAGTGGGGAGGGGTTATCGCCTTTAGTTGCTTCCCCGTCACGGCAGTGAGATGTGAGATGTTGCCTTGAGTGGGCCTCGCGAGAATAGAACCGTGTAGAAGACCAACCTAATTTTAGGGCACTCCAAGAATAAATCTTTAGGAGTCTCACTGTGTTCTGCCTCACATTTATCTTCCCCCACAGAGAGTGAAAATAAAAAGTAGTATAATTCAGGTTGACTAACTAGCCCAACCAGAATTTTAGGGTAAATTACCTCTACCTGCTTTAAACTTAAAGGTCGATTAATTTCACGATGCAGCATCTAGTAGTAAAACATAAAAAAGTAGTGTAAATAAAGGTCTCTTATATATATATATATATATAATTTTTTTGGTTAAAGGTTAAGAAAATATGTTTTGATGTTCGTTAAAACGAAGGAGATGTTAAAGTACTGCGTATGAGCTCATCTTGGCCCTTAGAAAGAATATTTTATGAGATTTATTAACTCAAAATTAGTTTAATTTTATATTACACTTTATATATGTAGATGCAGTTTTTTATTCTTGAAAAAAAAAAATTATATACATGAAGTTAAATGGCCCCTTAAGTATTTAATCCTTTCATTGTCAACACCATGTTATAATGGTTAGCTAGCTGTCAACCAAGATATGGAAATACTAAATTACCCATACAAGATACTGTTTGATTTAAGAACGACAGGTAGTTTGATTATTTATCGACTTGAAAATTATTGGAATTAATGATGCACTAATTCCATTGCAACTTGATTTGGATCACTAGTTGTGCTTAATTTTATAGTATAAGGAGTTCAAATCATATGGAGGCAAGCTATAATTTGCCCAGAAAATTATTATAAGAGAGAGAGAATGTCTCATTTTCAAATAACTCAGAATTTAAAAGAAGTTTATTTCAAAGTGTATTATTCATGTGTATATGCTAATTATCTCTCCCTATATTGGCCCTAGCTTTGCTAGAGTTTGTCGTATGATCTTCTCCCTCTCTCCTAGGGGTTTTTTCACTCGTCGCCACAATCCCCCTAGCAACCGTCAATGTTCCCTTGACAACTTGTCACCATTGTCCACCCTCTTCTGGCTATCCCTCTTAGTCACAGTCCCCTCGCCTGCCATAGCAGTCTCCTTTTTCGTTGATCACTGTTATTCCTCACAGTTACTTATCCCAGTTGTCCTCCCAACCTCGCTCGTTGTTGCTGCTCCCCCTCCCCAAGCTAATTGTCCTTTTGTTGTCTATCTCATCACCCCCTTATTGCCCGACATCGTTGTCCAGCTCATCACCTATGTTGTTCAACCTCGCCTCTATCCGTTAACTCCAATCTTGCCCAGCCCAATCTGATTATGGGCGTTAGCCCCTTTTGCATTACAACCTATTTGTTTTTCTTCTTTGCTATCTCTTTTGTGATTTTTTTTTCCTGCTTAGGTTGGAGTTTCTCCTCAAGCATCTTGGAGGTTGTGCACCTATAACTATCAGATCACAACGGAGCTGCAAGTTGATCTAGGGTCTTTTATGTCTGTGTATCTTTTAGGGCTACTCTTCTTGTAGTACCCTTTGTTTATGACTTGATAGCACATTTTTCTTGTTGGAATGTTTACCGATGTACCAATATCCAAGTGACGGTCTTGTGTCGAAGAACTATCGCTTTATCTTTCTCTCTCTCAATTTTTGTATACAAACTTTTTCTAAATAAAGTTGCTAATTATCCTAATAATTTTATGACGACAGGTTCCATAGATTGTGACCTACCGAAACCAACCTCTCTTGCAAGAAGAAGCATATTAATATATCCCCATGTTAATTTTATCTTGTTTCAGAGTTAGGAAGTCAATTTGATAAAATTATTAGTTCCTTTGCCATTGGCAAGTGGGTGTTGAGACGCATGCAATAAGGTAGCTTTCATCTTTTAGGACCGACCACGAGCAATTAGCAAAGATGATGTATCTTTTGGTGTGCCCTTTTCTTATCCTCACACCTACACCTCCCTACCAATGCTTTTCTTCTATATCATATCTAACCAATTACACACTCATATCATGTAGCAATATATATATATATAAATATATCTAATCTAACTAGATTTTCATAATCAATACGATAGCTTTTTTTGGTAACTAAACGATGGTAGGTTTAGTATCTCATTCACGTCTACAAATGGAGGTGAACGTTGCACCTACCTGCAGAGAATTGTCTACAATATGAGGTTGGGATCGTACCAAGATAACAAATACTGCTCGTGTGACATGCATCAAAGTTGTATACATTCGGCGTACGAAAAATAAAGCAGCTACTCACGTGAACTTTGGTCTTTACTTAGTTGTCAAGCGTCCAAACATCTGTTTCACATTAGAGTTAAGAAGTATAAATTAAACCCAACCCTTTGAATATAATTAGGTGGGTAATTAATTAGGCGATAATACGAATAGGTATACGTATAAAAGATTACTTAGTTCCCAAGATTAACCCAATCGGTGAGGATTACTTTTGGTAGAATAAAAAAAAAAAAAAAGAAGAAATGATTACATAAGAATCATCATCATCATCATCATCATCGTTATCATAATTACTAATTTCATTTTGGGGGTAAGGTTTACTGTCTTATCTTAATCACAAGTGTTGTACAAAGATAACAACCCAATAATTAAAACGACAACCTTAAGGTGGTAGCATTCATCTCACCCGCCGCCGTCGCTGTTGGACGCGGTCCTCTGTTACGCAGGAGATGAGAAACTTTTCCTGTTCCAATGTTCCTCACCATATTGCCATATATAATTAATTATTCAAATACTTATAAGAAAGGGGAAAAAAGAGTTCATTATATAAATATTTACATAGGGATGCGAATCGAACAAATACATCCAATAGTATCCAACTCATCTCTACTCATATATATATATATATATATATATATATATATAAATAAATTATGAGAATAATATATAAGTTAATTCAAGAAGAATCCAACGGCTTATATCGAATAGGCCAAGGCAAGTGGACGTCTAATAGGATGACAATATCCTCCCACCAAATCGTTGGAATATTAGCCGCCACACCCTCCATTTCTCCCACTAATTTAATTTATTCTCTCCTATGTAATAATAACAGTAACAAATAAACAAATTAAGAAATACATAAACATATGCCAAAACCTTCTACATCCTTTCCCTCTCTTCCTTTATAAGCAAAGAGAAGGATTAAAAACAAAAAGGAAAAGAAAAGAGAAAGAGAAGCTTCACCTACAAGTAGCTAAGAGAAGAAGGGAGAGGGAGATAGATAGAGGAAGAGAAAGTGAGATACCAAACCCAATTGGAGGGATTGGAGGAGATGAATTCTCTCTTATTGGCGGCGGTGATCGCCGCCGCAGCGATGACGACGGCAGCGATGGCCGCCTTCGATGTGCCGACGATCGCCTTCGACGAGGGCTACTCGCCTTTATTCGGGTACAGCAACCTCGTCAAGTCACCGGACGGGAGAAGCGTTAGTATTAAGCTCAATCGTTATACTGGTATATATCTAATATATAACAACTTGCTCTTCCTCGATCATCTTATGAGATCACCTCTCGTACCATGGATACATAACTATTTAATTATTTCTCGAATTGCTTATAATTAGGCTCTGGATTCGTTTCATCCGATTACTACTACCATGGATTCTTCAGCGCCTCAATCAAGTTGCCTTCGGATTACACGGCTGGCGTCGTCGTGGCTTTCTATGTGAGTAAATGATTAATTGTAGTTGCTACTATCTTCTCCTCCGTCGTCGTCGTCGTCGTCAGTCGTCAGTCGTCTTCTTTTTCTCTGAGAAGAATTAGCAGGGGTATTTTGGTCAATTGGTCTCCGGCGAGTGATGGCTTTCTCCGGTGCCGGCAGTGGTGGTTTGGAGATGAGTAATTGATAACTTCACGCCAAAGAATATAGATATTTTTTTAAAGTTTTGGTGTTGCAAATTATATTGGCTAGCTAGGAAGTCGTTGGGAGAAGCAGTTTTGGCCACATGGATTGTGGGAGTCTAAAAGGCTGCGCGTAGAATATTTGTAGCCATATTTATTGCAAATTGCTAGTTCTATAGGGGATGAATATCGAAGCTCATGCATATCCATAACAATATGGAACCATCGATTTAATGCATACCGTTGTGTACAAAATATTTTAATAATAATAATGCACATGCATGGATTAATTATTTATAAATAAGCTTAAGTTAATCAATTCGGGGTTTTAATTTTAATATATATATATATATATATATATATTTTCTTTTCCTGGCGCAGCTGTCGAACGGGGATGTGTATGAGAAGACGCACGACGAGTTGGATTTCGAGTTCTTGGGCAACACTTACGGCAAGGAGTGGAAGGTACAGACCAACGTGTACGGCAACGGCAGCACCAGCCGCGGCCGGGAGGAGCGCTACCACCTCCCCTTCGATCCCACGGAGGACGCCCACCGCTACTCCATCCTCTGGACCGCCGATCGCATCGTGTATGCCATCAATTCATATCTTGACGGAGGGTGTTTTCGTCATCCCATAATTAATGTTATTATTTTTGTGTAGGTTCTACGTGGACGATACGCCTATAAGGGAGGTGGTACGGAGCGAGGCGATGGCCGGCGACTACCCGTCGAAGCCGATGTCTCTGTACGCGACGATCTGGGACGGGTCGGCGTGGGCGACGGAGGGAGGGAAGTACAAGGTGAACTACAAGTACGCGCCCTTCACCTCCGAATTCTCCGACCTGGTCCTCCGCGGCTGCCGCGCCGACAGCCTCCAGCTCCAGCCCTCCATGGAGGACTGCGCCGAGTCCGAGGTCGACCTCATGACCTCCGACTACGCCGCCATGACCTCCAGAAAGCGCGCCGCCATGCGCCGCTTCCGCGAGCGCTACTTGGCCTACACCGTCTGCTACGACGCCGTCCGCTACGCCACCACCTTCCCGGAATGCGATAACACTCCCTTGGAGCAGCAGAGGTTTTGGGAGTGGGGCGAGTCTAAATATGTCACCTCCCGCCGGAGAATTAAACGCCGGAGTCGGACTAGGACTAGGCGTGATCAGGCCGACGTTTAATTTTAATAATTTGGCTAATTGGCCAATGAAACAGTCGTATCAAAAATTTAATTTTCTTGTTATGTATATGTCATTGGATACTTAAAAGGATGGCTCTTGCATGTGAGTACGTAGTATTCCTAGTGTACATTATTATTGTTATAATTATTCGTATGAAGCTACTGGCTAGTACTACTTATTTATCTGGTTGAATAATATTATAGGATTGATTCTTTTTCGAGCGGGGCATCGTTTGGTCGAGCAGGTGGTGTGGTTGGTCTTATGTGGAGGAGTGGTGGTTGAGTTCACGGATTTCTGCTAGACTTTTCAGGTGGATGGATTGGCTTTATAAATCGTAAGCAAGCAAGAGTTAGTCCTTCTTGGAATCTCTGTGCATAAAAAGTTGAATTGCTTGAAAAGTTTTGGCTTAAGCTTTAATCTATACGTGGCTTTCTCTATTGAAAGCAACCTTAATATATTGTGTGTATATATATATATTCCTGATGACTCTTATCTTAAAGGACCGAGGGCTACTGCTTAAGCTTTACTCTATCTATATTATAAGAGGGTTTTTGTTTCTAAGATAATTGGCAGTGAGAACTTTTAAAATATCACAAATATCATTACTGTTAGTTTTTAACTAAAAATTATTGTTAAAGTTAACAAACTCATGTTGATGAGTAAATTATCCCTCGTCCTTGAAATTGAGAGTGTAAATATTTATCAATAATTTAGAAAGTCCATATTTGGAATTATGGATATTTTGTGGATCGTTGACCTACTAAATATATTTGATATGGAGAAATTATTGCATAAGCACAATGGGCCAAAGGCCCAAAAGCCCATTTTTTTTTCATATTATTAATGACTCGTTTCTCGTGCCTCTCCTCACTCAACGGCTAGTTTTCAGAACGGCAAAGAAGGTAGCCAAATCCCTTCACCACTCCACAAAAGATATGGGAGGAAACTCTCGCTGCAACGGTCATATTACCGTTGGAGTCCTCCGGTCCTCCCATTTCAAATCTTTTAAAAACCCCCCTCACACTTTCCCCCCGAACTCACTTGTGTTCTTGTGTTCTTCTTCTTCTTCTCTCTCCTTCCTTCTTTCAAGTTCATCTTTTGATTCGTTCTCGCAGACCCATATCTCTTTTTTCATTTCCAGTAATGGAGACCCCATCATCCATGAGAAGGGTTACAAGATCTCAGACCTCTGTCGCCTCCGGTGAGCAGAAGAACCAATCATCTTTTCTTATTAGGGTAAATATTAGATCCATGGCATCACATTCCTTGTTTGATCTCAACGCAGAGAAAGGCAAGCAATCCGAGCGTTCGGCGCTTCTCGACATCACGAACGATTCGCCCATTGTTGGGCTCGCGGCGGAGAAGACGCCATCGTCTTTCTTGGCCAAGAGCAGGGGTAGGGTTAAGCGGACGCCGGGGTCTGGCGAGGCGCTTCTCCGCGGCCAGGTGAAGACATTGCTGCAGAAGGTGGAAGAGGAAGGCGAGCTTGTGAATAAGATTTCCTTGGCAAATATCCCTCCTTTCCGTGCCCTTTTAGGGATTTCGAGGTCCCCGGCGCAACTTCTTGCTCCGACACCGGCAAATACGCCTTGTATTGTGGAAGGAAATGCTTCGATCACTCAGCAGGTATGTGGGTGGGGCTTCTTTTGTTTGATGAAATGCCTCTGTTAGCCTATGTTGCTGCATTGTTCTTTAGAATTTTTTTTTTTTTCAATTTGATTTAAGATATCATCTTAATTTTAGTCTTTGACTCGGGCAAATGTTCTGGAATGAGATGGTTTTAGCTTTATTCATTCTTTAGGTTGTTTGCAATAGGCAGAAGTTTTGGTTTCGCAGTTATACGTTCTCGATATGCCCAAAAGATCACATTTTCTCGACCTCTTGTTTTCCTCCAATATCCCAATTTTGAGAAAATTTCTCCAGCTTCATGGTTTATTGCTGAAATCAGTGTTAAGTACTTGTTCTTAATTCAAGTGACGCTAATTTTCTTCTTTCTTCAGTCTGTTTCAGGTCTGAAACGAGAAGAAAATCTCTGTCCTCAAGAATGCCTGCTCAACCGGGCATTGCTGTTTGACTCACCGGGGAAGTCTGAAGCCTCCGAGATCTCATCTTCCCTCACATACCAAGGAAGCGAAAGCAGCTACCCGGAGAGATCTCCTGAGGATGACAACTCTTCTATCTGGTCCATTCAGGTCAATGCAAGCACTCAGGGGGAGGAGGACGAGGACAATGGCAGTGAACTTCTCGAATATTTTGAAGAAGAGGAAGTGGCCTATTACTCCGAGGAATATGAAGAAGATGAAGAGTCTTTTGACGATCTATGCGATGGTATGATGAAGATGTCGGTTGTGGGTGATGGTAAAGCTGCAGTGCCGGAATTTAGAGGGAAGCACACAAGGTTTATCTACAACAGCGACGACGAGATTGAAGGCCATGAGCAAGTTGGTGGCAACTGTAAGGTGACGGTTTCGCCGAATACATTGGTGCTGAAAGGACTGCCGGTGCCCGAAGGGAAGCATCTGCGCTTCAAGGAGGAAGAAGAGGAAGAAGATTGAGGGGGACTTCTTTTAAGAATTGACATAATGGAGATCGTTATGGTTGTCATTCCCTGACACCAATTCTATTAACTGCTTATTTCTTTTATAGTTTTAAATCTACGACAATTGTCTACTGATTCATCATTGTCACGAATTGTGGAACAAAATGCTGCAATTCATGCTGAATAAAAAAAAACTGCTTTATTTGCGAAATTGATGATCATTTTCCTTCAAAAAATTAGAGTGGATGCCATTATTCTCTTGAAATAAATGATAGTTTGCTGCGGTTGAAAAGTAAAGTCCTTCTGACATACAAATTAAGAAGTGTAGAAAAATTCCAAGTTCTGAGATCACTAGCGAAATCAAAGTTTCATTGATAGATTAGGGTTTAGTCGTTATCTTAGATGAAGAAGAATTTTGGTTGACTTCCACTACTATTGATTAATGTAAGCATTCTGCGTAAATTTCCCTCTGAAGTTTAGAATTTTTATAATTACATCCTCCGAGAGCCCTGTATTTACTCCTATATTCGATCTTTTAAACTCCTTTTAGTCTTTGTGTTATATATGTCAGCTTCGGAGCCAATTACGCGCAGCTAAGTATAGGGACTGTAGAAAATCCGGCGCCGTGGCTGCAGACAATCGATCCGCTCCTTCTTTCGAATTACTTTCGCGCCATATATAACGGTATTAACGGCCATTTGTCTCTCTTATCTCGGCCACTCCTCGTTCCCAAAGCCAACGGCACACATAAATATTTAGCACTGGCATCATTCAAATAGGACGCAGAAAAAAAATGATACCGAGAAAGAAGTGGAGTAGCAGATCTAGAAAGAGAGAGACAGATCAAGCCACCGGGTGAGCTTTGCCTTCTTCTTGAGTTCTTTCTTGGGTATTCTTCTTCTTCTTCTTCTTGGGTCTTTCTCTTAGAAGGCTTTATGGGTTTCTAATGGAGTAATGAATATCAGAAGCAGTGGCAGCACCATAACAGAGCGAGAAGGCAGATTCAGAAATGGAAGAAAAGAAAGATGATAGCAGAGGCAAAGAGAAAAAGTCCCCTTTGCACCTGATCAAGATCTCGTGCTCCTTTCTGTCGCTACGGAATCATGACATCATGGAGTAGGAGGTCGCACTGCGGACTTGCTCCTTGCAGTCGAGGAGGGAGGGAGAACTTGGCAAACGAGATTGTGGACTCGAAGAATTTGACGAACTCCCTGCTCAATACATATCGATGGCGACCTGGATCTAAGACGAGAGAGATGGTGAGGCACAGCAGAGTGATCAAGGGGGGTCGGAGAGTGGAATGCTATAGCACGACATCAGAGGCGAAAGAGAGAGAGAGAGAGAGAGAGAGAGAGAGAGAGAGAGAGAGAGAGAGAGAGAAGGCTTGGAGGGGCTTAGATTTGAGTAGGCCGGGCTATATATGGGCGGACTAAAACCTGGCCTCGGGCCTGGAATGGGCGGAGCGAGAAGGAGATGCATGCAGTCCAAAAGTATATGCCTTCAAACGAAGTTTCAATGTTGTCCATATCATGCCGTCATAGTCATACACTATCTTCATCCCACATAGGATTGCATTTAAAGAACCTAGGCATACAGGTTATGACGGTTAATTATGATGGTGATATCGACATAAATATATAGCAGAAAGTCATGATATGGAATTAATGACAATGTGTAAAAGATATATAAATACAGTAAATGATATATTTGACAGTCAAAAGATCCAATCCATCAATTAATATTCGAATCCTCTAAAGAGGAGATGGCATACAATAATGGCGAATATTGAAGGCTCTACCTGAAATGGTCGTGAAAAGTCCCAGCAGCGAGCATTGAATACCATATATACTACCAACCCAACTTTGCATATATAATTGCATGCAGCGGAGAGGTAACCCAAATTTAAAGACCAACAAGATAATAAAAGTTACAGCATCAGTACTGGAAGTAAAAATGCCAAAAAGTTCTCAGGAAAAAAGCATAACAAAAGAGTCTGACAAGCAAGAAGGAAGTCAATTCCCGAACCAATTACCCTTCTTCCCCTGGTGATATTATAACTCAACCAGAGATCACAAAGGGTCACATCTGGTGCGCTCTTGACTCCCCCTCCACTCCACTACCTCTCTATACTAACTCAAAACACTTCATTAACAAATCTATCGTTTATTACTACATGGGAACTTCCTCCACATTGATCGATCTGTAGGATGGGAATTAACTATAGTTTTTAATTAACCCATGCATGCCACACAACCAACATATGACCAAAACTATAGGGCAAGTGAAAACTTGACAAAGACCCCCAGGCTTTACAAAGGATGGCATATCCAAAATGACTAAAATGCCCTCCAAATATATAAAAGGGTATTTTTGTCATTTTGAGATGAGCATGTTAATTAGTTAAGGGGGCGGGGGGGGTGGTCTTTGTCAAGTCCTCTCTTGCTCCTAAGTGTAAGGGTGCATTCGGTTGCTAGGTGTGTATGGGTTGTATAATTAACCACGTAATTCCATCCTTACCCCTTTCTTGCTAGGGTTCAGATGCGGCGGCGGTGGCCGAAGGCTCCGCCTGAGCCACGCCTCCAAGGGCGGCGCTGATCTGGTGCACGGTGTTGCATATGTGATTGTTGATGGCGGTGACGCTGGAGAGGTTGAGCTTGGCCGACGGGACGGCGCTCGCGAGCACTTGCATGCCGACCGTGAGGAGGCAACCGGCGGCGCCCGAAGTAGGACCTTCTGTGTCTTCTTGAGAAGCACGATTTGGCGGTGCAATAGCTGGGGAGATCACAAACCCCATAGGAAGGAGAGGAATGTAGGATGGATCCTCGCCGCTCATCGCCACCTGGACGGCATCGACGTCTATCGTTGCACACACCACGAGGCTGCCGCCGGTCGGGTGGGTGCTGCTCTCTTGCAGTAGGAGCTCCACGTTCTGAGATGAGTTGCTTGCAGCCTGCATGCGTAAATTTCACGTAAGTACGTGCGTCAATATTGCATGTTATATATGCATGCATGCACAAGTATATTATCAGGCAATAGCATATGATATTGTGACATATTTGCCCTTCTTTTTTTTCAAAATTTCTTATTTGTTTGAATTCTTTAATGGAACTTGGAAAGGTTGGTAGGATGGTTGACAGGATGGTACGTGTACAGTGTCACCCTAGGTATTCAAAGATAGCTCATTCAATGTGGTAACTTTGACAGCTCAAGTTGGCAGGCAGAGCTTGTTGTCTTACACTTGTGGGGAAAATAATAAATGCAGTAAAGCTGCCCCGAATTAAACTTTCAGTTTCACTCCTTAGTGGTTATCATGAGTAGTTCCTCTTCATTTGCATGAAATGAGTTGAACATGGATGAGAAGTTGGAAGACAAGCATGCATTAATTGTAGTTCAACCGCTTTGTTGTTTATGGCACTGGGAAAGCTAGCTTATTCTCGATGCAATTTATTACTTCGATTTCCAACTTTTATATGTAAATGCAACTAAATGACTAAGAAAACTTTCAACGAAGACTTCCTTAATTCAAATTAACCAAGCTATATTACACCGATCCATATTTTTGCATTCTCTACAATATATTGCACAACAAAATAGTACATATGTAAATAATATAAATGCAATGAAGGATGCACATATGCAAATATTCACCGGAAGTAGCAATATTGTTACATAATCCTAAGGCTATTTATAACGAAGTTTGTCATATATTCTGTTCTTTTCGGTATAGTTGTATATCTAAATGGCGAAAAATAAGTACTTCCTCTTGATTGATGTCAAGTAGAAAGAAGAATTTTCCTAATATTTCCGACTTACCTTCTTCATGCAATTTCTGAAAATGTATATAATCTAGTCTAATAAAACGATATAAGTCAAATAAGGCACATATAAATGAAAGCAAAGGATAGCAATCTTCACCAACTAAAGAAAGCAATGTATATATATACTCACATTAATGCGCAGAAGAGAAACACAATTCCTTGGATGAGAACCATTGGCGATGTGAGCCACCTCATGTAGCGAGTTTCCACTAGAGAAAACGTCAAACTGCAAAGTCGACATTTTAATTACAAATCATCATGCCACAAATTTAACATAGATAGTAGAATACATAAAAAGAAGATTCAAAGCAAAATACACGATAATATCCTCCGATAACTACCTGAGAACGTCGCTGCTCATCGGTTACGAGCTCAAACACTCGTTGATGGTGGAAGGGAAGCCATGTCGTAGAGACTGCAGTGAGAATTACACCATTAGGCTGTCCTGGATCGGTGTTCTTCCGCGTCGTAACCCTAATTGTGTCCTCTGGAGAATCCGAGAGCGCCGTCCAAGATTGGATCCCAGAAGAGCTAATATTAGCACAGAAGGTCTTAACCATTCTTTGCGATAGTGTCATCATATTCTTTCTTGCTTCTGGAGAAGGGATAACTGAGAAGGAACATATATAAAGGCTATGAATAGAAGCACACACATAAGTATATATAGTGGAAGGATAAGATCAAGAATTTGTTACCTCCTAGGTCTGAGATGCTTCTCGCCATGAGGCTCGCAAGCCGTTCACATTGCCGTTGTAAGGTCGAGACCCACCGTGTTGCGCCAAAGGCCATACCGCTGCTTACAAACTCACCAAAGACTTGGTGCACTACCTTGTCCTCAACCTCCGAGTGCTCTACCCATATCACCTGTATAAAGAGGATTATAACTTCATAATGCATTTAGAACTAATTGATGAACAACTACAAGTGTAAATGTTTTAGGCTTTAGATTGTTGCTGTATCCAGCCCTAGAATCATAATAATAACAACCAGGGGTGATTAATCGGATTGGATACAGTCAGATAGGTTGTAGCTAGGATTGAATCTGAAATGTTTAAATTTGTCAGATTTGGTTCGGATCTTATTTGACATTTAAATTCAAGTCCCATATCCAGTCCATTAAGAGTCAGATCATTTCGGATTTGAATCGGTTTGAATTCTACTCGTAAATGCAAATAGATTCTAGTTACATAGTATAATACCGAATTGAGATGTCGTCAGATTCATTTACTTAATTGATGCATATCCATTTAAATCAATCATGCTTGGATTAGATATATAATTTGTGACCTAATTAATCAAGGTCCTATTACGCTCTCATTTCCATCAATACTTGTTCCCATATATGCGTCCTATATATTCTATGCTGAAGAGAAAATAGTAGATGGAATTAATTTAATTAAGATGCATAATACTTAATTATCTTCTAAAGTGACATACTCTTGAGTAACCATTTGGCATATCTTGAATTAGACAGCCGGAGGGCCTTCTTCTACACTTGGCAAGAGAGACTTGAAGGCCTTCTTGGAAGCCATCTGCAGGGAAATCAACAATAGTCCACACACCCTCTTCTGCATTCATTTGGCAATATCGAAAGAAGTAAATCTCGCGAACCGGCACCAAAGGAGACAAGAATTGCAACTCCGCTTGCATCTGTTTAAATTAATTAAGATCAAAATTAACGTAGATATATGAATTTATATATATAGGAGTACGGATGAAACTAGTATAGTTAATTGATTAGCTAATTACCAGATGGAGGGAGCCATTCACTTGACCAGAGATTCCAGTGTTAATAATTTGCAGTGTTCTTGCCTTGGAAACAATTGAAGGAAACAATTCCATCCATTTATTCTATAAAAAAAGGTAGCAGAAATAATTAGAAGGAACCTAATTTCATATCAATGAAATTAACAAGTGAATTAAAGGTAATTAAACTTACAGCATCCATGAAGGCATCCACTAACGTAATGCTGTTCATTATAACCAACGCTGTATCGCGAGTCGACTCCTTCCTGAACTCCAAATGGTGTTCTTGCTTCGAATTAATCGGCCATGGGAACAATCTCGCATGTTCTTCCAAGTTCAATACCTCGATGCCATGCACGCCGCTTCGCGCCCAGAGCGGCTCATCGGTGCGGCACATCCTCGCCAGCTGGTCCGCCGCCGTCATCGCCATATCGAGCACGATCGGCTTGTCATGCTCCATGACGAGCACGCTCGGGAAATGCGGGTGGTCATCTGCGATCGGAACGGAGGAGATCATATCGGCGCAACTCACCATTGTGTTCTCGTTGAAGTGCCTCGAGTATATGGCCATGTCAAGGTCTAGCGACGGCATCAATAGTGGCGGCGCCGGCCCTAGCGACGGCTGCACGTGCCGGTTTCCATAACGGGATGGAATGCACGACAGCCGCTCGAGCTACATACGTTCACGAGATTATATATGAACAGATGTAGGTTGAAATTTATATATATGATCGACGCTGTTAGGGTTTTGAGGGTGTTGGTTTATACCTCCTCCTTGAGGCGAGCATTCTCGATTCGGAGATGCTGCTCTTCGAAGGACATCTCGCCGAGGATGGCTGGGCCGCCGCAGTTAGGGCAGACGACGTTGCGGATCGCCGCCTGCAGCCGGAAATTCTCGTTCTTCAAGTTGTCGTTCTCCGCTCGCAGTATCACGTTGTCCGCCCGGTCTTGTTGCGCCTTTAGTTAATTACATTCCGTTCATCCACCACCACCAATAATAGGCAGTAAATGAATTTTCTTTCTCTTCGCACGTGCGAAGAAATTTGTATATTTGATAAGAAAAGGGAGAGAAATGTGCTCACCTTCATCTGGGTGCGGCGGTTTTGGAACCAGAACTTGACCTGGCGAGGTTTGAGGCCGAGATCTTGGCTAAGCTTCAGCCGCTGCTTGTCGTCCGGGTGCGGACATTCCTTAAACAACCTAATAATTATATTATATTATTTTATTAACATGTTTTTTTTTTTTTAAACATTCTTAAAGAAGAAGAAGAAGAAGAAGAAGAAGAAGAAGAAGAAGAAGAGGTGGATGTCCCACGCTTCCATTTCTTGAATCTGGCGAGCGGTGTGGCGATGGTATCTCTTCTTCTTCGCCGCCGGTTGCAGCGGATCTTGCTGTTGGAATGGTTGTTGTAGTTGGTCGTTCTCTTCGCCCTCGCCGCAGCTAAGCCCGTCCACGTGTCCGCTTCCGGAGCCGCCGCTCTCCATCTCCTCCTCCTTCGCCACTCCCCTCCCCATCCCCATCAACCCTTCCTCCTTCTGCAGCACCCCCAAAAAGATATATCATAAATAGAGGAGTGGGGGGAAAAGAAGAGAGAGAGAGAGAGAGAGAGAGAACTGGAGTGATGTTGTGTTACTACTCACAGGGACTATGGCGGAGAAGGCGTGGAAGGGCATACTCGTCATAAAGCCCAGGCTAGGGTTTCGGATCGGCGAGGAGAAGAGAGAATCGGGTGACACCACGCTGCCACCTCCCCCTCCTCCTCCTCCTCCTCCTCCTCCTCCTCCCATCATGGAAGACAACACTTGGCAGTCTCCATACATCTCTCTTCCTCTCCTTTTTCTTTTTCCTTTTTCTCTCACTTGAGGTAGAAAAAGATGGAGACGAGATCTACGAGAAGAGAACAGAAGAAGTGTGGGTGGTTTTTTGTGGTGGGAAAAGGGAGAAGGAGATAATAGCTCCTCTCTCTTTCTCTCTCCTCCTACTTGTATATGCTTCCTTCTTTTTCTTCTCCTCCTCCTCCTCCTCCTCTTGTCTAGCAAATGCGGACCAACCTTTTGTTTTCTTCTCTTTCTCTCTCTAAAAACTTTGCCATTTACTCGGTAATTGCTGCGTTTTACCGCACGGGGTTAATGCGGTCTTTAACTCCGCGGGACAGAGAAACCGATCACTCGCCAGTGAATCCGCGTTGAAGAAACCGACACGTGTCAGTCGGCGAGGACGGAGGGGAGGTTACTCAATACACGCCCCCCAGAAGTCAAACCCTTGTCCGCTTCCCCCCCAACCCCCTTTCCCTTTCGCTTTTGGACTTTGGCCTCCCGTCTTACGGAGACCAGCGCAACCGCCTCTTGACTTTTTAATTCGGACGGCTCTGATCCTCCATCGGATGCATCTCCGCCGTCGGTGTAGTGAATGCACTCCAAATAATGCCGAATATGGTTAAATAAGTTTACGAGTCTACCCTTTTCCGCTGTGGGAGTGGGAGTGCGGCCAAGGAGCACGACGTCTTTGCTATTCTATGTTTGGTTCAATTGATGCATGATTTGAAGTCGTAGATGCTAAGTGTTTGATTGGATTTAGGCACAGCAAAGCTAGTAAATTGTATCGCCATTACTTCGTGTGTTGTCACACCAGCAGCCGTAGGGATCATGATGGGTCAAGTGGGCTGTGGGCCCCCGACCTCTTGTTTTACATCTCGGCCCAACTTGGCCCCTTTCTCTCTCTCTCTCTCTTTCACATTCTCAAAGTACTTACAATAGACAAGAAAAATAACCAAGATTATAATCTGCAAAAACTTTGAACTAAGTTTAGGCGATAACTATACTCTTGCATCCTTCGCACGATGCAACTACGGTCTCTTCTTCCTCTGACAGCACTGTCCCTGGACAATATTTTGGATAATAATATCGTCTTATGCAGCAGGACAGGCTGCTCTTAAATGCACATAATGTTCATGAATAGTTCTGGGGTTTGTATTATTAATTAAACTGCATCACATTTACTTCATACATGTGAGTAGATGCCCATCCTTTTAATGGGCTGTGGGCTCTTAATCTGACGTCAAGGTGGTGGATTTTGTTAGTTGGATTCCAAAGCCGCGTTATTTAGTACTGGATTTGCACTCTTGACACCGACCTGCAGAGAATTAATTGTGGGGACTGGCACAAAACTAACGTCCTGTTATACTTAAGCTATTATTCCCCTCGAACAATCAATCAAAATTTGTTTCTCATCTAAGCCTTTTAGTTCAGTTATATATAATAAATATAAGCATGTAGATCTTTGGATGGAGAGAAAGAGAGGCTCCTACAAAGACTCTTTATATATATAAATATATATATTGCCCGATTGGATTGGGGATTAACCCATATTTTATTCACTAAATTTATATATAAAAAATATCCTTCTTGGAGTGTTCTCTGAAAATAAAATGACGAAAATAAGAGTGTGGTTCAGGGCATCCTTCGATATTCTATTAAAAAAATTGTAGGGATGGAATTGAAAATAGCGAGAAAAGTAAGGTGTAAACCGCAATAACCCCAGATGTGAAAGGAAAAAAGGTCAACTAAAAAGAAAAAAATCCACCAGTCATCAACAACATTGAAACGAGTCGCTTCAATTCGTTCTTGGTGTAGATTCGGATTCGATCAGATCCGCACGGATCGCATCGTGACCACAAGAAAGTGAGAGAACCCAACTTTCTCTTCGCATCTCAAACGAGATCTTTCCAGTTCTTTCCGCCCAGTCCCCCACCCCCCCAGCGGAACTGACCACGATGGCTTCCTTCCTCTTCTCTCCCCACGCCTCCCTCCTCTCTCCAAACCCGAACTTCCATTCCCTCCCACTCCTCCCCAAAACCCTTACCCACCCCTTCCTTTATCCCCGCCCTCGAAACCCTAACCTCCTCTCCATCTCCACCGCCGCCTCCGGCCCTGGCCGCCGCCGGAGACGCATTCCCGGCCAAGGTCCCGGCACCGAGCCGTCGTCCATACCCGATGAGTGGGGAGAGGAGTCCCAGCCGGAGCCGGAGGTGCCGTCAGAGGCGGATCCCCCGAAGGACGACGACGAGTGGGGAAGCGATCCAACAACTGAGGGCACCGCGGCAGGAGTCGTGGATGAGTGGGGGGAGAAGGCGGATCCGGAACAGGAGGCGCCGTCGGTGCCGGATCCGCCGAGGGATGATGACGAGTGGGGGAAGGAGGCCGGGGGAGACAGTTACTTGCCGGGGAACGGGAGCCCGGTGCCGTCGCCTGAGGATGATAAGCTTGGGGATTTGAAGCGGTGTCTTGTAGACAGTATCTACGGGACGGAGTTAGGGTTTAGTGCTTCGGCGGAGGTTAGGGCTGAGATTTTTGAGCTGGTTAACCAGTTGGAGGCGGAGAACCCGACACCAGCACCGACTGAGGTGCCCGCGCTTCTTGATGGGAATTGGATCCTTCTGTGAGTTGATCGGAGCTCTTTCTTGCTTTTACCTTTTCTTTTCTTTTTTTAAATTCTAATGAATTACATGCAGTTTATGTCGCAATTTGTTACAAATTAAAAGCAGCGTATTATGATGACTTGGAAAAGAGCTGAAAATAATGCCATCATGAATAGAATTGGAAGCCTCAATAGCGTTATTGCAAAGCATATCAAATATTTTTGATAGTTGTAACAATGACTTCTTTAAAGGTCAAAATTTTGTTTTGGGAATGTCCTAGGAATCTCCTAATGACTTGAATGCCATGTTGAAAGAATAGGAAGGGATCATCAATGCAAATGTGCAGAGAGAAGTTTCTTGAGAATACAATGGTTTAGTACTATTGAGTGATGGAACCACCTAATGTATTGCCTTTAGTCCTTAGGAGTATGAACTTTATTGTAGATTTATTTATGAGACTCGAAGCTTGTTGCATTTTAATGACATAAAATGTAATGGATATGATCCAAGGGCATTTCTTGCCATAATGAAGTGCCTTGCAATTGATTATACTCTCTTGAAAAAAAATATCCATGTTTCTTTTAGCTAGTAAAAGGTTCAATAACTAGAACTACATAGATATCTCCAACTAGTCTTCAGTTGATAGGATGTAGTCCATCACCTAACGTTGTCTTTTTATAGAAATCATAAATTGTTGTATATCAGAACTTCTATTAGGGGATGCTTGGTATCTGCAGCTGGAGATTCTTCCAGTTGAATAACCTGAGCAGCAGGTTTCGGCCTAATCTTAAGTGACTAGATTATATTGGGTCTTATTTATTGTGATGTGGACTTCAAGTAGGCATTAATCTAGTTCAAGCTTAGATGATCAGATCACAATTTGCTTGTTTGGAGCTGATGTTGGCTTGGGCTAGTTATTAGCCTGATTCATGTCAAAGTCAAATTCAGTTAAAAGATTCTATCCACATGAGCTAAAACTAAATTAAGATCCGTCCAACACTCAAACTGGACCAGATGAAGAATATATCCTGAAACATTCTGGCAACATTTATTGATATTTTGACAGATGAGACCCTGAAATTAGGTAAATTATTGAAACGATTGAGGTAGATATGCTGTTTGACTTGAAGTGTTGTATTGGATCAGTTGGATTCTGGTGTGAAATTTATACACTTGTGGCTTTTGCCTTGATGAGATATCAAGTTATAGCTGCTGATATGGCTTAGCCATCTAATTAGGCCCCCACTGATTATCTTATGCACCATGCATGATATGCCATTAGGCTTAACCATCTAAAAGTGTAAGTTAGCACTCTGTTGTCACCCCCTTGTTGAAATGCATGCTTGTTGTTAGTATTTAGTAGCTATAATAGCATTTGTTGTCTTGTAAGGTACTTATGCAATACTTTTGTTGACATTTTATTATGAAGAAGTATCATTATTTGACATGCACTTGACTATAGACTTATGTTCTTTAGGTACACAGCATTTTCTGAACTTTTACCTCTTCTATCTATCGGAGCAACCCCATTACTGAAAGTTAAAAGTATATCTCAAGAAATTGATAGCGGAAGTATGACAATAGTGAATGCGACAACCCTCTCCAGTCCATTTGCCTCCTTTTCTTTTAGTGCATCTGCTTCTTTTGAAATTCGAAGTCCTTCAAGGATACAGGTATCAACTTTCAATCTTGTATAGTATTCTACTTTGAGTTGGGAATATTTGACTGTATTAAGATACCAAAAACGTTTACTTTAATGCTTTGAATTGATTTAAGTTGTCCTTTCTTACATATAATTGTTTAAACCATTTGGTCAAAACGGCAAGTTTGACGGTCACTAGGTCGAAAAAGTTATTGAAATATTAGTGAGTTATAAATATCAAAGTGCATTCACTCTTTTTTTGGCTATAACTAGAAATCTAAATGCACCTCACCTCAAATAAAGTTATGAATTAATGACCGTAGGTTTTAGTTAAGGTTCGAAAAATCAATTGCAGGCTCGGGATCGGCCTTCTGAAAAAAATAATATGTATCAATCGGGTCGGCCGTATCAGTTGTTCGGATTGGATCGGAATTTTTTTAATTACATAAAATTCTAATGCAGAAAAATCTCTAAAAATTTAGAAAACATAACAAAAGAATAAGAAATTAACTTATTCATATATAAACCCTAAAAATAAAAATAAAAAAGTACTAACTCACTCATAAGTCAACTTTGATGACTATTGAGCTGGCTTTCATAAATCCATGTGTTTTACTGAAAAGAAGAGATGAGAGAGAAGAAAACCAAAAGAAAAAAATTTATGTTGACTTTCACCGAAAAGAAGAATAGATTAGAGAGAGAAAGTGAGAAAAAAAAACGAAAAATTATGGTGCAATGAAGGATAAGAAGAAAGAGAGAAGGGGAGAGAGAGTGAAAGAAATTAAAAAACTAAGAGAAATGAAGAAATAAAATTAAAAATTATATACCGGAGTTATATCTGCGCCACCGGAGTTCTCTAGATCTCTTTGTTTAGAAATAATGGTTATGATAAGGAGAGAAAAAGAGAAAGAAAGATTTAAAGAGAGAGAGAGAGTGAGAAGAAAAAAGACAGAGAGTGAGTTCTGGGATATCTCCAGGTCGGATCCGGGTCAAATCTATAATGGATCTGGCTCGTTATAACCAAAACCCTCCGATCCGGTCAATCCTAGTCATTTGATCAAACGAGCCGGCGAACCTTGGTTTTAATATTATTTACTACCTCTTGTTAATTATGGTTGTTTGGCTCTCTGGCTCTCTGAGTGATTTGTTATAGTAATAGTGTATCTCTATACACAGACTTGGTCAATGGTCTATACAAGTATCTATATGCAACTCTACTTGGATGTACAGCAATTGTACATGTTCTATTTGACTACAAAGAGGCCAATATATGGTGTATATCTAATTAGCCATTTTAATGCAGGTCCAATTCAAGGAGGGCACTATTCAACCTCCAGATATATCATCAACTGTAGTTCTACCGGAACAAGTTGATATTTTTGGGCAAAAGATTAGCCTGAAACCTGTTGAACAGGCATTAAACCCCATACAGCAGGCTGTTGCTAACATCACACGGGCTGTATCTGGACAGCCGCCACTCAAAGTTCCGCTTCCTGGAAACCGAGCTGAGTCCTGGCTCTTGACAACTTACCTTGATGAAGACTTCAGAATCTCGAGAGGGGACGGTGGTTTATTTATTCTTGCAAAGGAAGGCAGTCCTTTGTTGGATCAGCTGTCATGATTTTTCTTGAGTATAGTAGTGATGCAACCTATCGTTCATGCATCCACATGGTGAGATATTTCACAGAACCTCCACCACATCGTCTCTTATTTCCTGAAGCATGTCTTTATAGGAAGTACATACATCCATATTTCTATGGGCTCCTTGTCTAGGAAATGTAGATAACGCAATACTGCTGTTTTCTGCTTCATGGACAGAGATAAAAAGTTTATCAATTTCAATAAATCTAATGGATTTCTCTACAAACACTATTGCACTAATTTCCCAAGGTTTGGCAATCATGATAGAGTGATCAAGCGGGTTTCATCTCCCACCATCTTGGTTCCTTGCCTATTCCAACCTGCATTCGATCATCACTTAAACATGTAATATGATTTTCAGAAGTGTCACAATTAGTGATGCATTAATTTTATTCTCCTTGATGATTAAGAGGCATGTCAAGACGTACTATGGCTTATGAACCATCACCAGACAGTATTATAGTTTTATTCTCCTTGACATTGTCCTCTGATGAATATGCCACTTAACACCATTTCGGTTGCTCTTTATTTAATTCGATTAATGCTCTTGTTTAGTGAATATTTAATCCTGTCCTTGGTTTGATTTTGCTCCATGTTTAGTGGCAAGAATAAGTGTTTGTTAAGGTAAAGTGTAGTGCACTGAACTGATTCAAGTCTTGCTTTTTACGACCCTGACCTTTGTAGGAGAAAAAGGTTGGTAGCTAAATCTTATTCTTCAAAATATTTTTTAGTGTGGCTTTTATTGACATCAAGAAGGATGGGAGTTTATGGAGAGGTTTATAACATTGATCCGTTCGGAGTAAAACAAGTTGCCTGCATTTGGAGTTGAGAATGTTTGATATTAAACGATATTGATCATAGTTTGTGAACTTCATCTATTATTTCTAGCCATCTATCTATTTTTGTGCTTTCAAATAAGTGATTTCATCTTTTGTTCTTTATGAACTATTAATGAGTCAATACTGATGCCAATATCTGCATCTTTAACTTGATAGACGTTGTTCATGCTACTTTGAAAAGACATCATTACAAGGTAATAAATGAATGTTTAGGATGGGCAGAGGCCGGATACCTACTCGACCACAAATTATGACGTCTTCTCTACTCTCCCACTTGGGGATGACAGGCAGTGCTTCTTCCACGTGCAATAGAGGCCGCTGACATAGGCAATGGGCCTTCTTGGTCACTTATATACCCCGTCCAGGTAAGTATGCAGTAGTATGCCTAAAATTTCAACATAATTTCGTTCTTTTTTTTTTTTTCGTTTATCTCAATGATTAAGAAACTGTCGTTTGACATCTGTATAATTCTTTCTTTTCTTCGCACCCAATGGTTGAGAAACTGTGTTTTTATATCTGTTCATTTTGAGTAAATATTAAGAATACTGCATACCAGCCTAACTTAGCACTTTGTAAAGAGCAAGTATTATGGCATCCATAAAATAAAAACTTGAAAAATTTGCATATAACACTTTTACATTTTAATAATATTATGATTGACACTTTATATTTTTACTATTTATAAATCGAGTTCTATAATTTAGTGAACATGTGTAAAAAATATTTTGGATTAAATTTGAATTAAGACCGTTTGTACATATGAGATTATTTCGTCGAATTAATATTTTTAAATGACTAAAATATCTATAGTATATGTTGAGTAAGTACAATTTAGCTAATGATAATTTCATAATTTTTTCAGGTTAAGGTTAAGTTTAATTGACAATTGACAGATCTTTAATGGCAAGATATTCTTTACATATATACCTTAAATTATAGAGTATAATTTATAAATAATAAAAATATAGGACGTAAACTGCCTTAAATTATAGAGCATAATTTATAAATAATAAAAATATAAGATGTAAACTATAATTTTATTAAAATAATGTTATATACAAATTTTTCTAAAAAACTAATGCTCACATTACACTTCGGATGCATATAAAAATTCATTTTAAATACATAAAACCAAACCATCGCGTGAGTCGTACCGGTAGTTCAACTTTCGCTTCGCAAACATCAAATTTTACTTTCAAGAGAAAATCATAAAATTACTCTCTTTGTATGACAATTTATAAACATTTTTCAATTTCATGAATGAAAACGAAGAGCAAAATATTGTCCTAGCCATCTCTTCTTTAAAAAAGATGGATAATATCTCATCATCGTAAACAAAACAACAAAATTGATTGCTCAACCCTGCGACAGGAAACTTTGAAACTATAATACAGTAGACCAATCAACCAATTTACAAGGGAAGCTACAAGCATATGGTACAAACCTCTCTAACTATATTGGCAATCTACATCCTTACCCCAGATTGAATCCTTTTAAAGACCGTCTCAACCGAAGAGGAATCTATATCAAATCCAAAACTTTCTCCCCCGTACTGCACATACAGGTATTCTTTGGAAGCCAACGGTGGGGGCAGAAGCTCAGAGATCCCAGCTAAATCTGGGCTTGGTGGCACAGGAGCGTCCTTTTTATTCAAGGAATAATACAAATCAGCTAGGAGAAGCCAAATAAGATCGGGGTCAATGCACGCAAGGCCTGCTAATGCTTTGACAGCAGCTTCTCGAAGACCTGCCATGCTACTGCAAGCAATACCTACGACAAGGCCGCTAACCTTCTTTAGAACACTTTCTAAAGCTGTGGCACTCTTCCTATTCGAAGTTATCTCAGCAATCATGTCCAAAACGGCAGACTGTATTTTTTGATGGGAGATCTCAGACATTGGCTCTTCTGAAGAGGTAGCTCTATATGGTAAAAGAATTGCTTTCTCATCCTTCTGTGGCATGGTCCTCCGAAATGGCGATAAGGTTAGCAGCTTCCAAATTACAGGTCCATCATTACGGAATCGACGGATAAAGAATTCTCCACCAGATATCACGATTGTTCTACTTAAGACACTTGTGCATTTCTTGACGACAGCCTGGCCACAAAAGCTGAGTCTAATAAGATCAAATATCATTTTAAAGGAAAGAAAAAGGATAGCAACTATGAACTATTAAGAAAGATCAGCAACTTGAAGACTTATGAGCATGAAGTGCACAGAGCTGTTATAAAAAGCTACTACTTTGCCTCCATAGTAAATTCTTTTCATAATAATATATTGAAGTAAAAATGCATAAACCCTCACGATAAATTTTGATTCTGGAATAGTGCATAATACAACAGGTTTACAGCATTTTAAATACACAATGTTGCTTAATGATAATTAGAAACAAATTTTCCTATCCTAGGAAGGTGGTTACTAAAAGGTGCAGGCTAGTATAATTTTGTGATTCACCATTTGTACTAATGGAGCCTCTCTTGTGTTTGATATGCTTTTCGAGTATGACACATATGGTGAGTATGATTTAACCTGAAGTTTACATAATTGCAAAAAGCCTTGAACAACAAATATTTTGATGCTTAAGAAAGAAAGATGGAAAATTTGTGTATCCCATGTGTTATTAGTTCCAGAGAACAGGGGAAATCCATATCTATGCTTAATGCTGGAAGCATGAAAACCAGAAATTAAATTAATGATATCTCTCATATATTGAAAAGCAGAAAGGTGGATGTGCTTTACCACTGAAATCTTATTTTTGAGACAAATAACCAAATAAGGCCAGATTTTGTTCACAGCTGGAAGCAATCTATTCTCGTCAACTTCTTCATCTGCAGCATCTATAGTATCTTGAAGGCCATTCAGTGATAATAACTGAATTGCCTTGTCGATTGTTGCTTTGGTTCTCTTCTCATGCTTATATGCTTCTTCCACTTTAGCAATAGATATGACTGCATTCTGCAAATAGTTCAAATAATCTTAGAAAGCAAGGAGGAAAAAAAGATTTTCTGAAAGACCAAAACCAAATGAGGGAAATTTGTCCCAACAACATGTCATCTATAAAAATACATCAGAGAAAAATCAACAAGGTTATTTACTTTCCAGACAAAGGAAAATGAAATTTGATGCATGATGAGATTTTAATCATGAGTCCTCTAAGAAAAAAGGCCAAGCCATTTCTTAATATAACTTGATTCTTATAAAAGGTTAGCTTATAAAAAAATGCTATCAGAACAAGCTGATTGGAACTTCAAAAATTTCAGAATATTGTCTAAATGGCATTATGAGCTCTTTGAGTCTATAAAAGTAAACCCAAATTAAACCCCTTATGCCCAAACAGTTATTTCAGTTGACAAAAGTACTTTATCTCAATCAAACTAATACCTCCACGATCTCGAGAGCCACCAGAGAAGCTGATTCACTGAGCGAAGAAAGAAGTGGAGTGGCAGCTACTAAGCAAGAGCCAATGAGAGATCCAACTATTCGTCTGTATCTTCTCATCTCATTCAGCTTACATAACAATTCGTCCCAATATTCCAAAGAAAGACATTCTTTGTGATTAATGTCCACCTTTTCTGAGTCCATCAAATCTAGAATTAAGAAAGCTCACAAAAACTGGTTACAATAAATAAATAAAGCTAGAATTAAGGGAAAGGCAGAAGATGTTGCACATCGTTTCATTGATACTTGAATAGTTGAATGTATCATCTATGTCATATATTAACCTAGGCCCTTCTTTATAAACATGCACGCTGCTCTGCTACTTGTGTTTGGACCTCTTTCTTAATCCTACTTAAAAGCTAACCAAATACCGCTGTAATCTCTAAAAGAAGTTTTAAACATTAAAGCCTACTTAAATTCTTCGTGAGAAAGCATCCAATACAAACTGTAAATAATAGCAGCCTTCAACTCTGGCCTCCAAAACAAAAGGAACTAATTACACCTAAAGAGGGCACCCGTCAACATGCAGCTAGATAAGCAAAGGGAAGAGCATATTATGGAAAAGCATCAATCGAAAGATTGATTACCTGATATTGCACTAGTTTCTTGGTGGTCCTTCATCATATTCTGGACTATATGAACATTGGAATCAACTTCCACATAAAATGTTTCCGCCTCATTGGGCAGCCTAAAAGCTTCATGTCTTGATGCCTTGGAAATCTCGCCAACCGCCTAAGCAAAGGAACTCTAATAACTAATTATGAAATATGTACAAATTATAAATAGGAAAATTGCTCTTAGCAACAATAACATATGCCAATGATACAACCAACTAATCCAACCATTTATTGTATTGCACACTAATGTACCATGATGTATTTTACAAGAGAGTATATCCATTAAGATTACAGATACAAATGTCATTGGTTGAGGCACAAATTATAGCTGATTGTACATGCAAAAGAAACCGATATAATCACTCACACTGACAGCATCAAAGAAATTAGCTCCAGATCAAAACTATCATGAGCAGAAGACCTAGAGAAACTGCATAATGCTCCTTAGATGGAAAGCAAGGTAGTACCATGAAAAAGCATATGCAAACTAGTAAAAACTGCAAAGATCTTCAAGACATCGATTACTGGTGTTGCTACTTTTGCAAGCTAAGAAGTAGACTAATTTGATGGACAAAATGTGAGGAAATCGACAGCTCAAATGTGGGAAAGCTTCATTGGAAAGTTAAACATTGGAGAAGATCTCAGTTAGATTAATACTTATGGATTCAGACAGCAATGATGCCAAATTTACGGTAAGGTAGTCTCTAAAAGTAAAAGAACCAAGGAATCTGCTATAGAAAATAGACATGTTTGTATCTGTAAGACTATCAGCATCCACCTGATGCCTAATGGGGGTACACAAGCCTCCAAAGAATTCTATGTGGAAATGGCTTCATGATAAAGAATTGGTATTCTTATATGTACATAGTTTTCTAGCTTTGACATATCCATTCATACATAACTTTGTTCTAGAATGAATAAGATTCATGTTCCATAATTTGCAGCATAATTGAGACAATACAGGTATATGCACATGAGGAAAATTCCATGAAGGCCAAAAAAGGCATTAAATGACCACCTAAAGAGTTCAAACTAGATCAGCAAAACTTGTTAAACACACATGAAAGCATGCATGTCTGTCAGCACGAGACTGACAATCTCTAATTAAGGGTAGGGCACCTCACTGCATGAGCATCGATGTACACAGTCTCACCATTCAGGGAGATTAGTTCCCTGGCTCAAACCAATGACCACATAAATGCAGACATTGACCATCAGTACTTAAGGACACATGTTGCACTATAGGGTCAAAGGATAAAATTTGATGTCTTCCTCCTTTTCTCCTTACACATTTCCATAAATTAGATTAACAATCTTGGATAATTCATTACTTCACCAAAAGATAAGAGTTATCTACCGCAAAATGGCATATACACATAAATCAAGAGAACGAAAAAAATACTTATCATTTGTTCAAATTTATCTACAAGTTAAAAAAATTAATGCAGTAAAATTACATAAATAGACAGCAGCTAGATCAACTTACCTATAAGATAACATAATAAGCAAGTAAAGCCTGGCAGCAGGAAAACCAGGGAAACTAGCTAGAAGAGAAATATGGAACTTCTAAATTCTCATGGGCAATTCTACTTATCCTAAAATCAACAGGTGCTATTACAATAAATCTATTTTCTACAAAGATATGTATGGGGTCGCTTACATTATCAAACACCTACCAGGAGAATAACATAAATATATACAGTTAAAAAAACGTACATGCCTCAACAGAAGGAAAAGTTAAATTTGAGCAGGTTAAATAAATGGAAAAGAATAAAGGACGACCTTCAGAAATGGAACAGTTAGATGTGGGTGCTCATGCCTACCAACAACCTCCAGCTCTAGAGAAATAGCTCTCATCTGCGCAAATTTGTCAACAAATTAAAAAATCTATTGAGAATAAGACTTGTGTGCCAAAAATCAAAGACCACAAGAAATACTATCAAACAAAAGCAATTCCAATAAAGTTTTAAAATAACATTTTATGTACTCATTCATGAAGTACATTATATTTAAAGAAAAGTTTAGTTGGAAGTGTTCAAACAGTTTCAAGATCGAAGGTATTTAATAAGATAAACCTGTGAAGAAAGCCTTATTGAAGCTCAACTGGAGAAATCTCCACCACTAAGCAATCATGTATTAAGGTAAAGCAGCAGTTCTAACAAATTAACATTGTGGAGACAAACCTCGAAGAAGACCCTGCTACCAATTTCACTTGTTAAGTTCTCATTCACTTCAGAAATATTTTTTTTTATTCTAGAATACAACTCATTATTCTAGAAAAACAGTTAAATATCATAATAATTATATTCTAGAATACAAATATTATTCATCAAAATTATATTTTATACCACATATTAACTCAGTTAATAATTTACCATTAATATCTATTCTATCAACCTACTTTATATCAAATCAAAAAGTATTTATGATAATTTCATATAAGTGAACATAGTAATAATTATTTCTAAAATAAAAACCTTATTTTAAAAATAAAAAAAGAAATACTTATTCTAAAATTAATCCTATTTCTAAAGCAAACGAAGCCTAAAAGTATGCACTCAAGTATCCTCAACAATAGAAAGCAAGCACAATAAACAAAAAGGTAAAGAACTGTAATGCAAGAGACATCATTTCTAGGCACCAGTAAATTACTTTAGCTTGCCCAGTTTTAATCAATGCCAGAAATCTAAGAAACCCAACAAAGTTCCTAAGGCAATTGAGACACACTCGCATATTAGATGCTCTATATGCATAACTTACATAGAGGAATGTGTGCACAATTTTATTTTATCATGGTCATATATTTCAATAAAAAAACTAAGTTCACAAGGCAATAAATGTACTCCTGCATACCATATACACTTTATACATAGCTTACACAGGAATATGTCAACAATTTTATTGTATTACAATATATAGTCCTTTTTTTCCTAAATTGGAAAGATAATAGGAAAAATTATACCATTTACTCATTTAGTAAGGCGCTCAGAGCCCCACTTGCAATATAAAATTATATACACTACAATAAAGGACATCATGAGCAAAGCATTTTGCTGTACCGGCTCTTCCAATAATGGCAGGATATCACGAGCAGCACCAACACATGATAGCATAGCAGCAAGAACATCAGGAACATGGGGATTGAGATCCAAATGACGCAATTGTCTACATAAAGAGTCGACAACATAGTCGGCATTTGCCACAACCAAAAGCCGCACCTGTTAGAAAAACATATATCAAGCATGAATGACTGCTTAATTTTGAGTGAATAGTTTAAGCACTTACAGTAGCGTGGCCAGAAGCAGCAGCAAGCACTTTTAAGACAGCATCTGATGCAGTTCTTATCTGAATGTTTGAGCAGATCAGTTTTTGAAGTAACAGGTAGAGAGAAGAGTGCATTAACCCACAGCATGCAAAATCTTTCCCAAGAACTATATTAAATATCCCTAGTCCATCAATGATAACCTGAAAATCGAAACTTAATTAATATTCAGTAAAGCAGCGTCTTTCAAACCAAAATACATGGAAACAGAAAAAGAAGAAAGAGGAAGGAAACAAATTCATTGGCTAAGTTGTGTAGCAAATATTACCTGCTGAAGTACTGTAGTATCACGGAAGAAATGCAGTGGAAGATCTAATTCTGTTTCTTGTTCTAGCGAAAGTGAATCCTGATCTATTGGAAGATCCCACACTTCTGGAGATAAATATTCATGTAGAATACTCCCAATACAATGGATTGTGTGATCAGTTCCATTTTGCAACATCCAAGCTTTTCTATTATATGTAATTTTGCTAGCTTGATCATTATCCATAAATTCCCCGCTATGTGAAGTTGCTTCCTTTGCACCAGCATTGCTGAACATTTTTAGATATAAGCTGATTGATTGATCAGATAACCCATATATTATTTCGTTAAGCATACAAACTGCAGCACTTGTCTGCCGCATTAATTGCCCTGATCCAATATGTAAATACCAAGCACGCCAACCTTCTTTATTAAAATCTTTCTTCTGCAGTTCTGATGTCAACTTTCGAAATCGATCCAGCAAAATATCCACAAGAACTGACAAAGACATACCAGTTGTCCAACCTAACATGCATAACCATAGCAGAAACAAAATAATTTAATAAAATATCAGAAATCTATATCAGTTAATGGGAGCAGAATATGGATTTGCCATATTGCTACACAAATACAGATTTAAAATTTTTTTTGAAGTTCATACCTGCCACAGTGGATAGACCGACAAGTCTAAGTATTCCAGCAAGAGCAAGGTAGATTTTCTGGCTGCTGTCACGGACAAACCAAGGCGGTATATGAGGGATCTCATAGTTGCTGTATACGTTTACAGGGCTTTGCAAGTCCGTATCTTCAACGAAAGAGACCTTTGAGACAGAAGCTGGAGCACTCTCCAAACCATGACTTGCATCTTTAAGGTGAGCACCAGCTTTTAACTCAGCAACAGAAAACAAGTATCCAACTGACAGGGGCTTTGTTAAAACGAGTTTATCAACAGAACCAGCAAATTGTGAACTATGACTCAAGGATAAGCCTATACAATCAAAGAGCTTAGCAGCATTGGCCTGCCAATGCAAAGTAGTATGAGGGACCGGTATAGATCAAAAGAACGCTAATAGTTAAACAATAACGAAAAATATCAGAGCATGGAGAAGAATAAAAAAGAAGCATGTAAAACAACAAAATAATCAGAAACACGATCACTACAGACCCAAGTAATGACAAACTACAATTCAGGAAGAACTAAATACCGTAGTTTCAAGTAGTCATCTAACCAAATAGTTGGGCAAAGGAAGGAGATAATGCCACAAAAAGCACCAATAAGTTAACTACTAAATTAAGTAGCTCATGTTACAAAGATTCCTAATTTGTGGCTAAAGTGATTTTCTAGCCCGGAAAAGATCCACCATCTTATAAGCATCGCATCTTGCCCTCTATTTCTTCTTGAAACTTCACAATGAAGGTTAGCTGTGTCAACTTCAGCCTTGGCAAGAACACTGAAAACTAGTCTCACGAGAAAAGAACAAAGACATACTAGAGGTATAAATAATGAACAAAATCAGTCAAAATAAATGCATTTCTGCCATCTGAATGACAACGGAGAAAGAGTTTTTTTCACAAATGTGTGTCATTAGAAGACAAAAAGGTCAAGAGATTTGCAGAACAAGGAAAAACCAAAGTTACAGTCAACAGTTCAGATAAAGTTTGAAGTTCTCATACATGACAAAGGAACTAAGAGGAACATTTGTGAACCACATAATGAAATTCCCAATCATCAAAGAGAAAAATGAAAAAAAAAAGGTCCAAATATAAAATCCATAGAGTGCATCAGTCACCAGGTGAATAAGAAAAACAAGACGAGAACATTTAGACTTACAGGAGAGCCAAGAAGATGATTTATTACGTGCTGTGGACCTGCAAAATAAATTAAAGCCAGTAGTTTCCTTGCATGTGAAAGTGCAACTGCCTCTTCACTTCCAAGTATAATGCGTGGTAGCTGTTCAATGAGTCTGTTTACAAAAACAAGTTGAAAATTAAAATATTTTTCCAATAGTCATGTTCTCCATTCATTAGATAAAACAAGGCAGAAACCTGGTAAATATCTCTGATATCTCATCTTCTGTTAAAGAACTTCCTCCCTGAATGAAAAGATAGTGGAGTGATTCTTGTGCAGCTTCAGATACAACCACCGCATCATCACAGACAAGAACACATAGACATTCCTGCCAACAACAAAGACAAGAACAAAAATTTGACTAGAAATTAACCTCGGCATACGTAATAAACATTACACATAAGAAGGGAATATTGTAATTTGATGATATCAAATCATAAACGACTATAAAGTGTCCTTTGATGCCATAGGTATTATCATAAAATGAGAAACAAAATGATCTTACAGTATACTCCTTCATATCTCACAAAATGAGTACAAGAATATATCTCATAGAACAGTTGCTTTGAAACTCACCAAGAGCATTAATTTGCTCCTCTTCAGACTGTAACTGCAATTTGACAACAGCCCTCTTATAGCAGCAACAAGTGCTTTCCTCACTTTCTCTGCAGGATGAACAGAAAGCTGAAGAACATGTAACAAAGTGAGATGATGTAAGAGATTCAGGTAACTAGAATAAGTTTATTTGTTTATGAAGGAAAAAAAATGCATACATGTGGAAATATAGCAGAAAGCAATTTATCAACATTTGCCGTAGTTTGGCTGATCCACTCCTTCGAACGGTGGACATGTAAGGATCGTGCATCAGCATGATTATACTTAGTCTTCTCTCTATGTGCATCCTCGGTTGACTGATTGAGTGATTGTTCAGCTATATTACTGGCCTGAGTTTGCACATTTGCTGGTAAATGACGAAGCACCTCCAGAACAGATTCAGTAGACTCACTGTCACAAGGAAAAAACCTAGCAGTCTCATGTGCAGAAATCTCAAGCTCACGAAGATTTTCTTTATCATTTAGAACTATCATCAAGGATTCACTCAACCCAAGAATAGCATGCTCAATGCTCAATGCACTTCCAGCAGCACCAGTAATTATATTCTTGGATATATGCAGAGCTTTTGCAAAGCGACTGACAATGCCAGGTAGAAAAAAGGCAAGTGCATCAGCAGAGCCAACCTAAATATCAAAATTGAGATCAATAATGCAAATGCGGTTCTGTGGAAAATTAAAATAGGGGAAGAGGTTTCCAGATATTCTTATAACTGGAGTCAATAAAAAGATGGTATTGACAACTCCACATCATTACATTGTTTTGGAGAGTTGGCTCACCACTTTCAAGAATCTGAAATATTTAACAATAAGTGGCAGACCACTATGCGACATGATAGGAGTTGATTTTTTTTCTTAAAAACAATTAATGGAACTTACACTAAGTTGCCAAGCAGATACATCTTGTTTTTCAATCCTGATAACTTCAAGTACACCAGACAGAGATTCTTCTACTCAACACAAGTTGTTAGTTACTGATGATTCCATCTCCTTGTAACTTCTTTTATGTTCCTAAGCACTTGCCTCGTTCCTACTTGCTAGGATATCAATTTAAGCTGAATTACTAATACTAAAAAGTTGGATATTAGGAAAATGTTACTTATAGTTCTAACAAGTTGGATCTTGTTGGACAGTAGCAAGGAAGTCAGAAAAGGATTAGAAAAGAAGTTGACTGATAATGGAAGTTAGTCCAATTGATATTTCAATATGACATTCTAACTGCCGAGCTATTCCTTGCAACTTTTCTTGCAATTTAGTTATCTAATATTGAATATGAAGCCAAATCTAGAATCAAATTTGCTTAGCTTAAAAAATGTCATGGTTTGACAATCCTTCCTAGAGCACAGAAGGTGCACATACAGAGCAAGTATTAACTAATTCACCGTTATACTGAGGTTACTACTGTTACTGACCTTTGCAACAAGAAGACGTAGTGTAAGAAATGCTTCCTTTCGAAGATTGGCACTCCCAGTGTGTCCTCTCAATGCCTCAGTTTCTGCAGTCTTTAGAAAGGAACTTCAGCTCTTATTGGTAAAGTTAATTAAGAATTCTAAAAATATGAGCAGAAGAACATCATAGGAGCAACATAAACATGCAAAGTTGAAAATATATAAATGAAACTTATGCTCCCTACTTGCAAAAGAAGTGATAGCCAGTGCCCCACAGCAGCAGAAGCATTTTGTGACCGGAGAAATGCAAGCAAACATTCATCAGGTTCCGCACAGTAATTTGAGGAACTCACATGGTCAACTTGCAAAGTAATAACAGATAAAACTGTGGGCAAGAAAACTGTTTGCCTGCACGAGCAGGAATTGACAGAGCATGGTTGTAACTGGAGAAGCATAGCCCTAAAGCATCTTACTATTCCTTCTCGGAACTCTTCTGAAGCCTCAGAAGGTGATAGCATAGCCCCAGAAGTCAGTTTCTTCAGCACCACAACCATCTGAAGAATCATAAGAGAGGTGCAGTTTCAAGAATTAGTCCAAATGAAAATAAGGAGACCATAAGAAAACAGATTGCCTAACATGTAAAACTCACTCCAGGAAAGTTTCCACTTCCCTTCCTTTTACATCCATGGTAGAAGAAATGAAAAGAAATGAAACAACATTACAAATGGAATCAGCCAACTCCTGCCTCATATAGCTGATCTAGTGAGACCCGTCAAAATGTGAACTTGTTGGACAGAATCTAAGTTACACAGTCAATACTGGACATAGTCCTATATTGACATTGGTTAGGGGAAACCACCCGACAACTTGATCCCACATTCCCTATATACTCTCTGTTAGAGTCCATCTCTTCACAGTAACCATTTAGACTTCCCATCCTCCTCTCAGCTTCCAAGATATCATCTCATCTCATGATGGTCGCAGCTTCCCTCTTCTTCACTTCACAAGATATTCTCTCCTCTTACAATGCACTGCCCATGCATTTGCAGACAAGAAATGCAGTCCCCATCTCTTCATCTTGTGCATGGAAAAGTGTATGACAACTGATGAGTAAAAACTTAGACCAGATATTATTCTTGGATTTGAAAGCAACCAGGCAGTCAACAATGAACTTCATAACAAATGGTATAAAATTGCATATGCTACAACTACTGTCGGAACATTCTCACCAGTCACCAGCAGACAGTGGCATTAGCCCATGTTGCAGTAAGAAAATGCATGGGGAAGGACATAAGAGTACTCAAATAACCGAAGCTGAGCAGGAAGCGAGGCACAAAGTTCCTCAGGACATGATACAATAAATGTCTGAAATCCTCTGACTCACGCTATTATAGTTTGATCAATGAAATTCTAATCCCTAACCCTACAAGCTAGAGAATCCAATTCGTTCTACTTCTAACTGGTTTGCCCTATGTACTCCTCAAGGAAGTATTTCTTACACAAGCTTTAACACCAAGAAAGCAAAAATAGCACGCACCTGATTAATAAGGTTTCAACAATTTATCTAGATTCTCTCGATATCTGATTCGAAAAACACGGAGAAACTTTCCTAAAGTTTCTAGTGAAAAAGAAAAGGCAATCAACCTCCAAAAGCATGCACCTGATTAACCGATCCCAGACGGCATTTCATCAAGAGGGACTCGAGGCACATCAAGACACCTTCTGCCACGCTATCGCCGATCTCAAGAACACCCAAACTCTCCTCTGAACCTCCCTCCTTCTCCTTTCTGCACCCCACCGCCCCGTCCAGCAACATAAGCAAAGGAAACAAGGTATAACTGCAACAGATAGACAATAAAGCCAACTTCCTTCAAATCAAATCAAGAACACACGATATTTCAAGAACTGAAAGAAAGAGAGAGAGGGTTCACTCGAAGCAGGATTGAAGGGCGGGAGGAGGAGCATGACGGAGGAAGTCAGCCATCTCCGGGAGGAAGGAAGCGGACTTCTTCTTGATCTTAGGGTTTCGGAGGAGATCGAGGAGCTCGACAGAGTAGGATTTGAGGCGAAAGAAGACGGTCGACAGGGTTTCGTCGGGGAGCTCTTCCATGGCGATCTCTGGATCTCGAGGGTTCTGGGTTTTGGATGTAAATGGGGTGTGGTGGGTGTTTGATAGTCTGATGTTTTAAAAGGAATTGCGCCTTCGAGAGAGAAAATATTAGGAAGACGGAGTCTTAGAGAGGCCCAACTCAGCACTTCATATTGGGCCGAAGAATAAGCCCATTTAGATTCACAAATTCTCGATAATTACTTCGAAGGACACCTCAAGAAATTCCTATTTATTAACCATATTTCCATTTGAAAAATAAAACAGGTGGAAATTCTACTTTCCTTGTGGGAAATAAATGACTCTCTCACTCAAGTCTTTGTCGTTTGTTTCATTTTTTGCATGTTCTTTTTACTTACAAAATGTGGTTGAATGAATAGATGTTACAAATAGAATCTTAGGTAGCCAACAGTGATTTGATCATAGATGCTTGATGGCTAGAGGCAATTTAATCTACTTTAAATTGGCAGTATACTTAAAATTAAACTATTTCTTAAACTTTTATTTGTATCTCTATGCCTTCTATGGTTTAGACTAATATCAAACCGTTAATTTTCATATCCAACCTTAGTAGAGAATTCTACTAAGTGGAAATTATTATAATACTCGTATTACATTAATAATCTCATTATTTGAGTAAATATGAATCTTCTGCTCATATTTTTGAAATAATTAAAAATTTTCATTCCATAATCATATAATCTTATTTAGGAAAAAGATTGAAGAGGTTAAAAGTGCACTTTATTTTAAATTTGAATAATAGGATATAGTGAGTAAATTTATTGGAAGATGGATTTGTGACATTTTATTCGGGACTGTGGAAAGATTCTCTCTAATAAATTTTAGTTTTCCTTTTGTACTTTCTCAATTAAGTCTGGATAGAATAATTTCACATTAGTCTAAACCATAATGAGGCAACAAGTGGATGTTTATGGGGTAGTATAATTTTAGTCTAAACTACACAGGGCAATTTGTAATTTACCCCCTTATGTCAGAGTAGGTGACAATAACTGACACGATGATGTTGCTTATGGTGGTTAGATTCTCATTTGATAGTTGGATACTCATGTCAAAATAATCAGATCACTGCCTGGAACAAAACTTGAGATGAAAGTAAGAAAATAAATCTTCACACACACACACACACACACAGAGAGACTATGTTAATGTAGTTGATGATCTAATGCTTACGAGAGCATGATGATAAATAGGCAGCATCAGATGGGTGGTTGTTACATTGCTATCGGTTAATATAATATCATATCATAGTAATTAAAGCACTAAAATGTTGACTCTTTGATAGGAATGATGTAGTCCCACACCCTATTAAGACTTCCCACAGTCCTCCAAAATAGACCATTTTGGTGTACTCTAACCTACCTAACTTACAGTTCATGACAAAGTACTAAGACCCCATCTCCTCATCATATAGATTCAAAAGAGAGGGAGAGGAAGTCTCCTTTTGAAAATAACCTGTCATTTGATCTCCTTCCATCTCACACCAGAGTCCCTCTTGAGTGTCTTCTCTTGCTCCAAATAAGCCAAGCTCCATCTCTAAGTACTCCAACCACCCTATGTTCTCACATCCGGTGCTTGATTCCTTCTCTAAATTTGTTGGATTCTCCTTAACACCAGCCTTCCCTGGACTCTGTAAGTTGGCTTCGCTGTCATCAATCATGACCCAGAATTCCGGTTCGATAGGTATATCAGATATCTCCAAAGGATTCTCCTCAGCCTCTTCTGGATCATTGTTATCGAATGCTTGTCCATCTTCACCCACATTGCTGTTTGTCACAAATGAGTTCGACGAAGATGAACATGAAGACGTAGTTAGAGAAACAGAATCTAATTGTACTTCACAATTGCTCCACGTGCCCTTGTTGGGCTCTTCAGGGATCTCTGTCTTATTGAATGAGGGATCCATATCCTCTATGCCATCACTCTTAGCTTTGAGTTGATCCGAGCAAGAGCAAGGGGTGGCGGAGGATGACCTTGGGCCCTCTTCAGGCTTGATCTTTTGTTCTTTTGACACCAATCTCTTCTTTAAGTGTGTGTTCCAGACATTCTTGATCTCATTATCAGTTCTCCCTGGTAGGCAAGAAGCAATTTTTGACCACCTGCAAAAGTACCATTGAGCAATGCTTCAATAATAAGTATAATATGATGGATTGCCAACGCTGACATCTTACTTGTTTCCGAGCGAAGTATGTAGCTTAATTATAGTTTCCTCTTCTTCGTTGGTGAAATTTCCGCGCTTGATGTCAGGGCGAAGGTAATTAATCCACCTCAAACGGCAACTCTTTCCACATCGAAGCAGACCTATTCAAGTGGCAATTCAACTAGTATCACTGTTCCATTAGCTAATAAATTTGATCCAACAATTGAAAAATAAGCAAATTTGAGCTTATAAAGGCTGTTAAATTGATTTAAGAGAACAAACAAGTTACCAGCTTTCTTTGGAAGGGCACGCCAATTTCCATGCCCATGTTTTCGAATGTAGGTTATGAGTCTTATATCCTCTTCTGGTGTCCATGAGCCCTTGTTCAGTCCCACCTTCTCACAGCACGGAGCTCGACCCCTACCCATGGATAGAACCAATGTTGATGCACACTAAACTCCTCTAGTTGCTGATAAAAGTTAGTGACTGCATGTATATATATACCAGAGGATGAAAGAAGAGGTGATCTACTGAAAAGGGCAGTTTCACCAAGATCTGGGCCTACACTTGGATTCCATCCTTACCAAACTCAATCGTACAGTTATACATATGAAAGGGCATCTATAAGGCTAGTTATTTCTTTGACTCGAAAAGTTACTACATCGCTCTCTTGACCGTGTGAATATAGAACTGATTGGTTTCAAATAGAGCCTACAATAGAAGTGCAATTATGAGTAAATGATATATATACATTAAACCTGTTTGATTAATTCTTAGGAAACCTAAAGTAGGATTTGATTGAATTTAGGCACAGACCCACATCTGCAAGGTGATGGTGTTGTGTTGCAAGGACGTAGGCGGCACATGTGTGCCCACTTGTCAAGGTTATTTGATCATTATTATATGGCTGAGTAGGAATCCACCGCTATATTTTCCCCCTGTATTCATCAGATTAATACTCCTTAGGTAGATCACCAGCATCATCATTACCTCAGCTTATAAGATCTATGTCAAAAAAAAGAAAAGAAGAAGAAATTCTCAGTAATTCAGAACCTTCTGCATTTTATTGTCAGCAGATTCATCACCATTACCTCAGCTTCATCACCAACGTGTAAAGAATGTTACCTCTATAACTACATAGAAGGACTAGACATTATTTTTGAAGCATCCTTGTACTTTTAAGTAGTAAAAAGATAAAGTTAAGATGAACTATATTGTCAAAAAGCCAAACTCGTTTTCATGTAGATGATCTTTTCATAGTCTGAATGCCTTTGGCCCCGGGGTGAAGTATTCCTAGCCTGCTCAAGTGCTGCTAATGAGACTTGGTGCTTTTATCACTTGTACAGGGTAAGATTCTGTGATCACCTTAGGTCCTAAGTTAGCAGGCTCTACCAACATCAGATGAATTAAATTCTATCCCTACAACCTCCTCTACAAATATTCGGCAATTGTGATTGAATAGAGAGAAGATACTGCACTTTGTGATGATACGAAATCTCCATGCAGTTCAGCAACTTTGTGAAACAGTCTGTCAACAATCAGTTCTCAAATTACAGTTGCTTTCTGTTGCAATGTTTCCCAAAAATGTGCATCATGATAGACAGTAGTCTTTAAAATTAAGAAAGCATTTGAGGATACAACATTTCTCACAAATATGATCAAGACAGCATTTCATGTATAATAAATCATGTGAAGTAGTTAAACAAAAAAAAAGGGGGAGAAAACTAACTGATTCGATAAAATTAGTTCAGCTTTAGATTTTGAAGAATCTATTGCCTAAACACTTTTTTTCGATCAATATAATTTCAAGCTTTTATTGTTGCAAATCTCCTTCCACACCTCAACAAACCCTTGTCCTTGTAACCTTTGTCTTTATGTTGGGGCATCTTTACTATGATGTTACCTAACTTTTTGACATGTTTCTCAATTTACTCTTTCTTTGTTACAGAGGACTTTGAGGGGCTCTAAAATTCTCAACTTTGAATTATGATGCATCTAAAATCTTGACTCTCTTTATTTTTCTACCTCTAGGTTACTGATACTTCAACTACCTCTTTGAATTCATTAAGACAATGTAGGAGAAATTTAACCCTTGGTTATGAAGGAGAAATCTAACTCTAGAAATGTTTCTTTATAAGCTTATGAAGCTAAATGACTTCATGCTTCCTTCAGCATAATAAGATACCAAATAATTAGCTTGGATAGAATTAAGGAATCTTTAATCATTGCCTATATGACATGGAGTCATGATTTATTAGTCAATATTCCTAAGTCAATCTTTAATCACCACCATGCTTCCATATTTGGTAGTACAAGTACAACAGATGAAGTAGGATTTCCAAGATAGTGCCCCATTGTATATAACTAAGAGGATCATAACAAGATCTTGAAGGTTTATCTATTGTGTAACTTGTTTGAAATTTAATTTAGCCACAAAACAACTTAGAGTTCTTGATGCTATACTAATGAGAAGACTATTTAGGCTTTGCAGAGTTAAGAAAATGCGGGGAAAAAAATATCTAAGAGCGTGATGTGAGGTAGTATTCATTTTCTTCCTTTTCTTAAGATAGCATCAATCAAGTGGTCCAATATCTACCAAATATTTATGAACCAAACATTACAAGAATAAAAGAGCAGTTTGGCATAAAGCACTGTTTTATGCAGTTTGATAAGGAAGCAATATGCCAATTTGCCATTTTGTTGGAAAAAGAAACACAGAGGAGAAGGCGGAAATGCATTAGAGTGAACAGAATTGTTGAAGGACGACTATTGTTCTGCATGTATATTTAAACTAAGATATAAAAAACAACTCCTCCAGGGGTAAAGGTGATATAAATTTATTAGACCAAACCACTAATGCAAACTTATGCAAGCTGTTCCAAATAATAGCTTCATAACGATTTAGTAAAATTAGGTGACCGTTGCATAAGTGTGGCAATAATCTATTTCAAGATAAGAAGATAAAACAAAATGGGCTATTCTCCTTTTTTTTTTCTCCCTCAAATCATGGGTTATTCTCTCTCTTTTTTTTTCCTCAAATCTTCTTAAAAAATTTCAACCCGATGAGTCAAATTTATCCAAATCTGGAATCAAGGGGGGTTTCCAGCCCAATTCCAATCCTTTTACTTTAATCACCTATTTCTTTTCCTAGTACATCTTATCAGAGTACGTAAGGTCATAAGTGCATGTTTGCCACTAACTTGATAGCCTTGGCCACTATGAAATATCTTTTACAGAAAGTTAAATTTGCTTTATACAATCACTACCAAGAAAAAAAAGGTTTGCTTTTGAAGATCATCGAGTGTCATTAACACCCAATACAAAGCAAACCAGTTTAATTAAATAAAATTGTTGGAAGTTTAAGGTCCAGAAGCGGATACTCTACAGCCGGGTTGTAAACTTATCTAAATTAAGATATGCCTCTGAACCATGGGGTTATTTGCAGCAAACCAAAAAAGAAAAAAACTAAGTTTTAATAATAGTAAGATTAGGCTCTTGGAAACCGAGTGGGTCCATTTTCTACACTAGATGTATACCCTTTTATAATGAAGTACACACAATTTATATAGAAAGCATGCATAAAAATCCAAATACTACTATTACTAAAACTTAAGAAATTTTTTGTGCAAATGCCTACTGAACCATGGCATAAACTAAGGTTGTAATAAAGATGAGTACAACCTAGGTTTTAGAGAATCCCAAATGCTTTAGTAGGTGAATGGAGGCATCAATCTTTCAGAAAAAAGAAGCACATAAATTTAATAGCATTAAATCAACTCTGGAATTATCTTTGGTCCCCATCAGAAGGCTACAACCACAATAAAGTCGTTACAATTGACATAATTTTTAGCCCAAGCTAAAGTGGGACTTCGTAAGAACTATATGTATATTGTATAAGCCTCTAAAAGTCCTCTTTACTTCTGTTTTTTAAACAAAAAAAGGTCCTCTTTTGAACTGTTAGTGGTTTTAATAATATGTAACTTTTTTCTTCGGGTGCAGTTGTCACTGGGTGTAGGTAAGTTTGGATTGATTTAATTTAATGTTTCTATCATTGTTTGGTACTAAGTAGGATTTATATCTCTATTGAGTGGTTGTGATTGTGACATAATAGCGGTGTAAGCACAACGTGAACAGGAGAACCATGTGATGGTTCTCACACAGTTCTAAGTTGATGTCCTCTAATGCCTAAGCTAGTTTTCTGGGCAAGTCTCGCTTGCCTCTGAAGCAAGGACATTATATCTTCCAACTTCTCGTTGTTTGAATGTCCTATCCTTTGGTAAGAAGACACCATAGTCCTCTCTGGTGATTCCCAGTGGTGTTAATGGGCCGAACTCTTTAGCTTCTTTGGAATAATCCTTACAGGTTACAAGTTGGGCTAGAAGCCCATATCTAGATGTGGGCTTCTTTGCCTGAGCTACAGTGAGGCCCAATACGATGGGCCGTATCCCAAAGGTTAAGTCTAATAAGTGCTATTGGGCTTCTTTTGTACATATACCCCTATAAAATTGGTAATATATGTATATATTCTTCAAAACTGGATATTTATGTATAGACTCCTATGAAATATATTATTTACATCTAGAACCATCAAAATGTGATATTTGCATGGACATACCTTTCTAAAAGTCACTCTCGGAAACCCTTGAGCTGCCAAGTCGTCGCAGAGAGCACGCAGCCACCCCTCTCTCTCTCCCTTTTTCTCTCCCTCTGCTCGCTTGGAGAGTCGCAATGCAGAGGCAATCGATCGGCTCGCCTGGATCAAAGATCCAGATCAAGGGTGGCGTCTTCGCGGGAGGAGCAGCGGTGGCGGTGTCGGAGGTGGAGGAGGAGGAGGTGAAGGCGGAGAAGCCGATCCGCTCGAGCTTGCGGGCGGACCGATCCATCCACCTCATCCCTCTCCTTACCATCCTCTGCTTCCTCGTCCTCTACCTCTTATCTCACGACCCTTCTCCCAACGGTCTCCCACTCGATCTCACCTCTCTCGATCTTTTTTTCCTTGTTCTCCCTCGTTACTTGACCGTTTCTCTGGTTTGTTTCCAGATTTGGCGAGCTTCGGCATCGGCGCTAGGCTTCTTGATGCCAAAGGTACAATGCCTTTCCGTTAAGCGGCCCGATCCGACGTTTTCGTAAAATTTTGGGATTTTACGATATCTATTTTTCGGTTTTCGTAGCGGTGTCGGTTGCGGAGATCGGGCGGCACGACGTCAGCAGCGTGGTAGCGGCAGTACGGAGCAACCGGGGCTTGAAGGAGGAGGAGGAGGGGAAGGGGAAGCTCCGCCACCGCAAGCTGGGGCTTCTCTAGTGTCGGGCGCACGTGCGGCTGGTGCCTCCGCACGTGAGATGAGGGCAGGACGCAGGAGCCGTTGGAATGGCACGTGCACCGTTCAGTGTCGTGGGCTTTTTGTAGATTTGGATTGATTCGTTGTCCTATAAATTATTTTTTTGTTCGTCTAAATTCGAAAAAGTTTGGTTCGTCACCTTCAACTCTAACGTGCGCCGTGGCCGATCAACTCATCATAGCCCGTCGTACTGACAACTGGCTCCAGCTGGATGACAGCTGGCTAGCAATTAAGGCCCGCGGCAATTCCGCCTCCCAACGGGATAGACGTTTACTTCCACTGTGCCGCGGGAGCGACTTAAGCGCTTACTGGACTGGGGACTGGGCTACAGGGAGCTGCTTTACTGGAAGAGATAAACTATTAATAGTTGGCCCTGTGCCCTGTGCCCTGTGCCCTGGGAGAGCACTGCTTCAGTGCTTTTGGGTTTGGTTTGCTGCTGGTGCACTCATCAAGGGGACCTCCAAATTGCTTAGTTTTGAGAAATAATGGGCATTGCCCAGTTTTTGAATCCTCCGAACTGCTTAGTTGCACTTATGAATGGACATTTTGGTTGTATTCTTTATGTTGTGATCTGTGCATGAGTGACTAGGTTGGATAATGAATGCTTGAAATGTTAGGGTTTTTCTTTTATATTTGATATATGTACTTATATCTCTCAAAACACAATAATTGTACATGCATATTTTTGTAAAACCATGAATATTCGGTAGAGTTAAATGGGCAATTAAAATTTGAACAATTTAAATATAAAATAACAAAAAAAATTTATTCTAGTTTTTAAGCATATTTCTTAGTTAGAAATATCTTTTTATCTTTTTAATTTAATCATTCAAACTTAATTTGAATTGTAAGTAGGAGTATACAATAAGAGATTCTTTAAATAGGGATACACCAAATTAAGAGATCTCTTAAGGATAAACACGCCAAAAAAAAAAGTTTCAAAATGGTATAGAGATCAATATAATAAGCATCGTCCCCTTAGTATACATTAATAGTATGCCAATGCTAAAGGTTAACTGATGCCCTATACGACCAATACACTGGCTGAAAGTTCATTCTCCATGTATTGGCACACTTACATGCTTCGTGAATCGCATTAACAATAATTTACTAGAGTTTGGATAAAACCCAAATAAAAAAAGAGGCAAAAGAAACAAAATAGGGAGCAGCTTAATTTGGCCTGACTGCAATCAAAAACTCTTGCCGTGTCCTTAAACATTGATGCAAAAGAATAGCAAATAGTTGCAAATTTCACCGATACAAACTTCATGTATATACAATTAAGCATAAACCAAAGGACTCATACAACCTGTACAGGCTTAGGTTTCTCAGACTGCTCATCTACTGTTCCATTAGAATGCTCATTAGGAGGGACTTCAGTAGATTCTGATATGCTACCATCTGCAAAGCCATTCTCCACCACCTCCTTTTCCTGGACAGCAACAGAATTCTTCTTCCCCTTCGATCCTACGTAACTCGCAGCTGCGACAACCTTACTGAGGGCACCGCGGAACCAGGATGTGCCGGTAAGCACATACCTGTTATTGAGGAAGACAGAACCAGCAGTGCCAACTTTCTGTTCTGCAACTGCAATTGCTGATTTAGTCTTCTCAGAGACTTGAAATTTCTGATCCATTTCCTTGACCTTCTCATTGACAGAAGTAACTTTCTGTTCAGCTGCTGCAATTGCTGATTTAGTCTTCCCAGAGACTTGAAATTTCTGATTCATTTCCTTGACCTTCTCATTGACAGTAGTAACTTTCTGTTCAGCTGCAACAATTGCTGATTTAGTCTTCTCAGAGACTTGAAACTTCTGATCCATTTCCCTGACCTTCTCATTGACAGCAGAAGTGCCCGCGCTGATCTTTTCGCTGAGACCGATCCTTTTGTCGAAGGTTGAGACTCGAGCAGTGGCAGCGGATGTCAACCGGTGCTTCTCGTCGAAAACCTTTGCTTTGTTGAGGGCATCTTTGCCTAGGATGAATCCCTTGGCGAGCATGGCATTGACAATGTCCTCAGCCTTTTGAAATGCAGATTGCGCGCCACCAACAGGCTTTCTTTCTTCAGACTGCAGTCAATTGGAGATTGTTGATCAGATTACTATAGCAGGCTAAGGTTTGGTGAAGAAATTAATATCGAAAGCATATGGCACGCAGTTTACTGTTGGAGCAGCTAAAGCAGCTGCAGGTAGTTCGTAATCCATGGCCGGAGTAATGATGACAGACATATCAATTATTGTTGCACCCTTCATCAATTACGAAGAAGAGATTAAAAAAATATATATAAGGGACTATAAAATTATATGAACAGGAATTAACCCTAGCAAGCATTAACTGTTAATTAAATCGCTAGTCAAGAGAGTTCATCTCCTACCAGAACAAGGATGAGATAGAGCAAAGAATAGAAGGGAATTTATACCGAAAGAAGCAAAGCGGTTTCGACTCCCTCTGAATCCCGGAAGGTGATATATGCAACTTGAGACGATTCTTCGCTGTAAAATTAAAGAAGTCTAGAAGCAAAACCTAGGAAATTAAGCCGAAGAAAATTAACGTCCGATAACTGAATACAAACAGCGGCTGCATCTCAACGTAGAGAATGTCACCAGAAAAGGAAAAGAATTCTTCGATCTCTTGCGGAGATGCTCGGAGCGATACATTGCTTACTTTCACTGTCCTTACCTGCAGGCATCCAAAGAATCAACTGAAATATTAGCTATTTCTTGACAACTCTGAATTGAATACATAAATTACTAATCAATCAACGAGACAGAGGAAATGTCTGAAAAATGAAACCAAGAGACAAAAGTTAGAATCAATCATATTTGTAAGTGGTTTATAGTTCACGAATGCTTAGAGAACTGAAAATTTCAAGATTATTTTTTCCCTCGGAAATCTCACGATAAATAATTAGAGTAACCCGCCATCAAGAAATGCTCACCGACATAGCTGTCGACCCGTTGAATTCGAAACCTCGAAGCAGTAGAGAGAGAGAGAGAGAGGCGATTAAAGGATGAGAAGTTTCGTGGTTACTGGCTAGCTCGAAGGTTCGGGGTGTACGTTTTATAGGCGGCCACAAGGGTCCAAAAATAAACCGGGTTTATGGGAGATTTGTCGTACAACCTCGAAGTTTTCCGATCGAAAATTACAATTTTGCACCTCAAGCGTTTCAGCAATGGCCGGTCTTGTACAAGTTTGGCCAGCTCGAGGGCGTAGAAGAACGTGTCGAGAGTAACAGGTGCGTGAGGGCACGATCGTCAAAATGTTTATTCCCATGGGTTTCTGTGACCTCGCCTCACGTATACGACGTGGCTCGAAAGACCATCTCAGCAAGCCAAAAAGAAAAAAGAGAGAGAGAGGTTAGTGTAGACTCTTTATTTTTTTGGAGAAAGGATTGAGAATTAAAACCCGATTAAAGTTTTAATAAAGCAGAGGAGCAAGAAAATTTAGAGTAGAAAGGTTAAGTAATAGATTATGTTTCACCAGATGGCACTTCTCTTGATCAATTGGCGCGCTTACAAGTCCTGTCATCAGTTCAACCAGTGGATCACCGAGATTGCTGGTTTATTTATGATTACTATGAATAATATATTTTTAGTTCTAGATAATTCTAAAAACTAAAAATGTATCTCTAAAAACAATAAAATAAAATAACGAGTCGATTATATTTCTGGTCTGATAATAAAATCAGAATAGCTTGGTGATGATTCACTGGATGACCATCCGGTTCAATGCAATTGCATTCGAATAATTATGCCTTCTAGAGTCAAGTTGACTGATGCACACAAATTATAACAAATTATATTTATTTATAGATAAGAGCAAATTATTTATCAATCTATTAAACTGATACATCAAAGCGTAACTACATATAACATAAGATATAATTAAAGAACCTCTTCGGAAAGCATTAAGCATGGGAAGGACTCGCATGACGGCGGTAGAAGGGAACAAGACGAGGTCAACTTCGAATGACGCCTGCGATAAAAAGGTACCTACGCCACAGCCATTATTCGCTGATCGAAATATTTTTATCGCCTAATTCATAGAAACAAAGAGAGAAAAATCGACATATTATAGGCGGAGCCAGAATTTTAGTTTAGGAGGTTAATTATTGAGATGATTAAATTAAATGTTAAATTAGAACACCTATTCAAGACATAAGATTTCTGTGTTAAAAACTTAAAAGAAACATCAAAAAAGAAGATTAAAGTAAGCAATAATAATAATAATAATATAAGATTAGCTTTACAATGCACTAAATGTAACCAGGAGCTTTAGTCATGTAAAGTAGTAATACAAATATTAAGACCTGCGTAACTTTGGCACTGCAACTATACAATTGCAAACAAATCGTATCACTGATTTTATTTCACTCATCTTTAACTTGCCTTAAGACGATGGCAAAGAACAATCCGATGCCTCTATGGCTCACTACGATGTTTGCTGAAGACTTCTTTGAAGATTGCACAAGGCACAACGAGAAGAAGAATTTCTACTGCATCTCTTGTTTCACGTCCTTGTGCATTCTGTGCCTTCTAGATCACCAAGAAGGCGAATATATTCAGGTCTGGCCCCTCTCACTTGCTGATGCTTTAATATGTTACATTATCCTGTTGATGCAAAACGTGGTGGAGAAAAATGAAATAGAGAAATAAGAAGAGAAGGAACGGGGTTTCACACCTCCACCCTAAAAAAAAGGTTTCACACCAAAATCCTCTAGAGAACAAATCACATAAACTTTCATTAAGTTCCAAAGGAAATATAATGGGTCTGTATATAGACCTACAATGGAATTAAGCAAAAAACACCCTACATAGGAAATAAACAAAAGACACCCTAAATAAATAAAAATCAGAACCAAATCCCTATAGGAGGGATCATCAACTGTCGATGCCTCCTGCGCTGGTACACACGCCATCGCGTCCTATCAGTGATGTCCGCATCATTCTCCCCGGGTGGGAGAGAAGTCGACTTCGTCGAGTGTGCTGCTCTACTGCTCTCATACTGCTCTAAGGTATCAGGGTGATGCACCTCCAAATCGTGACGATCAAGCCACGTGTCATCAGATGTAGGTCGTCCTTTCCAACGTACTAGATACCGTTGGGATCCACCTTCTCTAGTTGAAATAATTTCATCATCTAAAATTTTATCAATTTCGTCTGCTGTGTTAGGCTGAATATTGGGAAGTGGAGGTAAAGAGGGTCTCTCATAAACAGGCTCATAGGTAGGCTCAGTATCTAGTGGGTTATCTGGAGTAAAATCTGGACCTTTATAAGCTACTAGATCCTCAATATTAAAAGTAGAACTGATGCCAAAATCACTAGGGAGATCTAGAACATAAGCATTATCATTAATTTTCTTAAGAATTTTAAAAGGTCCGGCACTGCGTGCATGCAACTTTTTGACAGTTCCGGATGGAAACCGTTCCGGACGTATCCGGACCATCACAAAGTCTCCAACATTAAATTCTTTGAATCTCCTTCTTAGATCAGCTCGAATTTTATAATTAGTATTATTTTGAGCAATTCTGTTATTGATTTCTTTATGCAAGTCATGAATATGTGATGCAAATGCAGATGCAGACTCAGACAACCTATGATAATGGGACATAGGAATGAGGTCTATAGGTTGTCTAGGTTTATAACCATATACTACCTCAGTTGGACTCACACCTATGGATCTATTAACAGAATTATTGTATGCAAATTCAGCAGTTGGCAGTTTTTTATCCCAGTCTCTTAGATTCTCGCCGACAAGAGTTCTCAGTAGGTTACCTAAGCTCCTATTGACTACTTCAGTTTGCCCGTCAGTTTGTGGGTGGAAAGCAGTTGAATACTGAAGCTTAGTTCCCATCTTATGCCATAGGGTTTTCCAAAAATAACTAGTGAATTTTACATCCCTGTCTGATACAATAGTTTTTGGTAGCCCGTGCAACTTAACGATTTCGTCAAAATAGATTTTAGCAACTCGAGAGGCGTCAAAAGTTTGGGAACAGGGTATAAAGTGGGCCATCTTAGAAAATCGATCCACCACCACAAGAACGGAATCATGCTTTCGAGTAGCCTTTGGAAGTCCAAGCACGAAGTCCATACTAACATCTTGCCAAGGGCAATTAGGAACCGGTAAAGGCGTGTACAATCCTATATTTTGCTTTCGTTGCTTAGCAAGTTGGCATGCATGACATCGACTAACAAGTCTCATAACATCTCTCTTTAAGCTTGGCCAGAAAAATCGATGTTCCGTAGCTTCGATAGTTTTTGCATGCCCAAAATGTCCTGCTAAACCCCCAGCATGCAATTCCCAAATTAAAAATTCCCTTAACGAGGTGCTAGGAATGCATAACCTTTGGGACTTAAATAGATAGCCATCCTGCAAGATGAAACCATCTATTTCCTGAGTCTCTCCATTGTTTAATAAATTGTTAACTTCATAAAAATCCGGACATGATTCATATTCAGTTTTGATTTTATCAAATCCTATTACTTCTGCGTTCATCCTTGAAAGAAGAATCATGCGACGACTCAGTGCATCAGCTGCTTTGTTGTCTGCTCCGGACTTGTGTCGCAAGGTGTACGTATAGTTCTGGAGAAATTCGACCCACCTACCGTATCTAGCATTAAGCTTCTTCTGGGAATTAAGGTAGCGAAGAGCTTCATGGTCAGAGAAGATTACGAATTCTTGAGGAAGCAAATAATGCCTCCAGTGGCGAAGAGATTGAACCACAGCATAAAATTCCTTATCGTAAGTGGTATATCGTTGTCTAGTTTCATTCAGCTTTTCACTAAAGTAGGCAATCGGATGGCCCTCTTGGCTCAGGATTCCCCCTATACCAACTCCAGAAGCGTCACAAGTGACCTCAAAAACTTTAGTAAAATCGGGGAGTCGCATGACAGGGGCTTCCACCATTTTCCTTTTGATTTCAGTGAAAGCTTTAGTAGCACTTGCTGACCACTTAAATTCACCTTTCTTGAGGCATTCTGTTATTGGAGCCATAATGGTACTAAACCCTTTGATGAACCGACGATAGAAGGTAGCGAGTCCATGAAAACTTCTCACGTCTCTTATGGTACGGGGTTCAGGCCACTCTTTAATAGCTTTGACCTTATCAGGGTCAGCAGACACTCCTTCAGATGAGACAATGAAACCTAAGAAAACAACTTTGTTTGTCAGAAACGTACATTTCTTAGGGTTTGCATACAGTTGCTCTCTCCTCAAGACAGCGCAGACTTGACGAAGATGATCTATATGTTGCTCTCGAGATCGACTATAGATAAGGATGTCATTAAAGTATACGACTAAAAATTGTCCCATAAAAGGTCGTAATATTTGAGTCATCACTCTCATGAAAGTACTCGGAGCATTAGTCAAGCCAAAAGGCATAACTGTCCATTCATATAATCCATCTTTTGTTTTAAACGCAGTCTTCCATTCATCGCCAGGGCGTATACGAATTTGGTGATAGCCACTTTTTAAATCTATCTTTGAAAAGATCGTGGCCCCTGCCATCATGTCCAGCATGTCATCCAAACGAGGAATGGGGAAACGATATTTTACCGTTATTCGATTAATAGCGTGGCTGTCGATGCACATACGCCATGTTCCATCTTTCTTTAGCGTTAACAATGCGGGAACTGCGCAAGGGCTTAGGCTTTCCTTCAGAAAGCCTTTTCTCAATAACTCGTCAACTTGTCGTTTTAGTTCAGCGTGTTCAGTTGGGTTATGTCTATAATGAGGCAAGTTAGGAAGAGATGCACCCGGGACGAAATCGATAGCATGTTGAATATCTCTCATTGGTGCCAATTCATCCAGGAGATCCTCTGGAAAGACATCCGAGAATTCCTCAATCACAGTAGTGGCTTCAAAAGGAATCGATTCACTAGGCTCATTCAGAATTTCTCGAGCCGCAAAAATCAGAATAGGAGTTCCTTTACTCATCTCACGTTCAATGCCTCTCGCACTAATCAAGCTGACTTTATTGTCGGAGTGGATGGGATCAGACTTCTTTTCCATCTTACCACCTCTAAGCGATGGAAGAATCTTGATTTTCTTACCCTCATGTTCAAACATACAGATATTTGAACGGCCATAAATATGCACATCATTATCAAATAGCCAAGGCCTTCCAAGGATAATTTAACTCACATCCATGGTCAATACATCGCACCAGATTTTATCCTTATAAGTCGTGAATTCAATTGGAACCAAACAGCGCTCTTTTATTTCCAGCGTGGTTGAATTAATCCACGAAACCTTGTAAGGATTAGAATGGGAAACCGCTCTCAAATTTAGTTTTGAAATAATGGTGGAGGACACGGCATTTATACAGCTGCCACTATCCACAATTACTTTACAATTTTTACCTCCAATTTTCGTGAATGTGTGGAAAATGGAGTTGCGCCTCCAATCATCATTGACTTTAGGTTGAGAGAGGGCACATCTAACAACATGTAACCTTGTGGAGTCTATGTGCCTCAGGCATCCTAGGGTATTTTCTTCGTCTTCATCTTCAAAATCTCCTTCTTCACCGTCTACATGGTGAACATATCCATCAAAGTCTTGCTCGGAGTCTTCTTCGAAGGGTTCCTCAATTAAACTTATTTTATACGGGCTCGCACAATTTGCAGCAACATGTCCATAGCCTTGACACTTATAGCATTTGACCCGAGGATTAATCTTAGAAAAGTCTTTCTCAATATTTTTACCTTTGTATTCTACCTTGGATTGTGAAGGGCTAGGGGTAGATCGATTAAAAGATTGACTAGTAGATTTGGCTTGATGAGGACCTGTGGCGGATTTATAAATTTGAGGTCTTGTTTCATAATTTCTGGAGATGTGGTTAGGTCTAGACTCCTCTAAGTCTTGAACTAAGATGTAGGCCCTTTCCAAAGTATCAATGTTACGAGCAAAAAGTTCACTTCTCAATTCTTCACGTAGGCCAACCCTAAATCTGGACAAGATTTGCATAGGGGTTTCTAATTCGATCACGCTACACCGAACAAGCAATTCATCAAAGGCCGCAACGTAATCCTTAGCGGACTTACTCCCTTGGGTAAGTCGGTTCCATCTGTCTAGAAGCTTAGGGTAATAGGAAGGTGGGAGGTATTTACGTTTTAGTTCATTTTTCATATCAACCTAAATTTCAATTGGAAGCTCACCCCTAATCTCACGAAGAGTCTCAACGTTGGTCCAGTATTGATTTGCTTTCCCAGTCAATTTCATGGCAGCAAACCTGACTTTACGGATTTCCGACATATCATACCATTTAAAGTAACGGTCCATGTCTTTGATCCAGTCCAAGAAGTGTTGCGGATCTAGACGACCATCAAACATCGGAGCATCAATTTTAATACTTCGAAGGTACCATTCATCAGGATCTCGTTCATTCCCTTGAAAATGTTGACGAGGTAAAAGAGTGGGAGATTCACCACGTTCATGGTCAGGGCGGTGATTATTTTGAGGAGCGATGTGCTCACGAGGTCTTTCTACCCTATATAGTCATTCATCGGTCACCCGTTGATACCCAAGTAAAGTATCTTGAGTATCCCTGACTTGTTGAGCTAAGGTACCTAGTTGTCCCATAATGTCATAGAATGATGCGGACATCACTGATAGGACGCGATGGCGTGTGTACCAGCGCAGGAGGCATCGACAGTTGATGATCCCTCCTATAGGGATTTAGTTCTGATTTTTATTTATTTAGGGTGTCTTTTGTTTATTTCCTATGTAGGGTGTTTTTTGCTTAATTCCATTGTAAGTCTATATATAGACCCATTATATTTCCTTTGGAACTTAATGAAAGTTTATGTGATTTGTTCTCTAGAGGATTTTGGTGTGAAACCTTTTTTTTAGGGTGGAGGTGTGAAACCTCATTCCTTCTCTTCTTATTTCTCTATTTCATTTTTCTCCACCACGTTTTGCATCACTTGTCCTTGCATAGAATACTAAACAGTGCTCTTTAAAATTTAAAGTTTGATTCAGTTACATACCACTTTTAAAAAAACAAAAGCATACAGCTTGCCCCTGAATTATTTCAAATATTACAATCTCTGCCCTTCAGAAAAAAGCAGTGTTACATTTTGACATAGTATAATAAGAGGTAAACTGTTCTGTGCTAGTGAATCACATTAACATCTCAGTGCTTCAGGAATATCTCATTATTTCGTAGGATGCTGATTTCTAAAGGGCTATCAATATTTTAATATCATTTAGCCTCCCAATGATGATTTCCCTTGCATGTTGATGTTGCGCAGGGAAACATATCAGCCAAGCCAAGCCAAGCCAAGCATATTTCCTAAGTGTTTTAGTTAAGCTTAGTAGTCAAATGATTATTTTCTGATAAAATTTCAGATAAGAAAGTACGTGTATCGAAATGTTGTTAACGTACAAGACATGAAGAAGCACTTCAGTTGTTCAGGCATACAGGTGTGCGATCATTGTTAATTGCAAGTACACTAACTTTTTTTCCTTGCTTTTTCCCCTCTTGTTTTATTTATTTTTACAGAAATACTATGCTAGATATAGGGAGGCAAATTGTAAGTGGCATCACCACCACTACAAGATATATAGTTTCTGGGACTCGTACATATACCATCAGTTACAAGCTAATTGTCGCACTAATGGTTACTTCTCCAAATAATAATATTGGAGGGTGGTTGGCCTAATATAGGATCCCTGTTACAATTAAGGCTACCCAGGAATCAGCATGATACTCAGAAATGAACCCTCAGCTTGACTTAAATTAGGACTCCTAAGGACATAAGTTATCCCTCGGGTGGAGCTTCAACCATCATGGATCCAGGGGCATCCAGCAGTTGAGGCACTTGGTGTTGAGGGTGGGAGGTCGACTCTCCTCAATGGTGGTGTCATTCAGTTAAACCATAAACTATGATTTCAACAAGCTTAATGAGTTATATGTCAAATCTAGGGTACAATTTGTCCTAATATGTGGTACTATTTTCTCTTCACAGACGTACTTAATCAACAGTCATAAGGTAGTACCTTTGACGCATAAGCCATCTGCAAGCAAGAATCAAGTGACCAATTCCAAGAGCATTTGTTTACATTGTCAAAGAAGCTTGCAAGAGTCCTTCCAATATTGCTGTCTAGAATGCAAGGTAAACTCTCTTCCCTAGCTACACATTCCTTTATGATCCAATTCTTAAATTCACTAGCAACGGAAAAGTAGTAAGCTACTACGAAGCATAAATCTTCGATTTTCAAACGTGGTCAGGAAACTACATCATGTAGCAAATATATCAAATTGCATACTCGTTCAGGCCTAAGGATCTCATAAAGATATATGTAGTTGGCGCAGCAAGTTAAAGAACAGATGGTTCTAGTGTCAATCTCAATTATAACCTAGAAGCAAGAATCAATAGTTTCCAACAACAAATTATCTTCCATAATGACTGAATTCTTTTTCTATCAAAGATATCTAATTTCCTAAGGATTTAATAGAATCTACTTGATGTCTAGACTTATAGACAATTATAAAGTTCATGGCGCATAAATTTGTGGGTTTCTAAAATCTTTAAGCAGCAACACAACATCTCTTCTACACAGATTCAACAATAGGATAAATTTACATTTAAAAATAAAAGAGCTGTAGATGATGTAAAGCATCTTAAGAATTCCAGAATCTTATCCCCGCTTCTATAGGTTAGATAATTGATTGGTAGCTCATATAATGCTTTAATCTACTAAATACTCTAACTAGATCCTATTCATTTGAGGTGCAACTTGTGATCATTCAAACTATTTAATTCAGCATTGGAATTTTATACTTTGTTGAACCCTTAGATGATTATATATACAGTTTGTTTATGTGATTATGTCTATTCTGTCTTTTTTGTTTATAATAATCCAGGCTTTTGCCATCTATGGAATAGAAGGCAGAAGAAAACAAAAGGAAGACCCTTCAACTACTGCCAATGACAGACCAGCCATTGATGATGACAATGACAATCAAGTTCAACCCTCAAAAGCAAAATCAATGCAAAGAATATCATTCAGAAGACATAGAAGAAAGCAAGAAATGCCCTCTAGATCACCTTTCTTTTAGGGTTGAGTGACGAGTCACCCAGTTGCTAGTCTGATCTAATTGTTACATGAGTGATTTTTAAAGGGCTAATAGTGTCTCACCATGTCCTGTGTCAGAAGTTATGTAAAATTTTGGTTCTTTCTAATGAGACTGAGATAGCAGCTTTTTATGTCTCATGTCAGATTTGTGACATACAAACATGTTGGGTGCCTGTCATATCCCTTCCCTTGGGTGAACTAATCCAAGGGAAACTAAGAGGTTGGGAATCATTTCCTAAGTTTAGCAGATTCCAAATTCATAAACACTATGTCATGTGCAGGAAGGGCCTAGAAGGCCAAACCAAGGAACTATTAAGATTTCATCTACTAAAACCTTGTTGACACTTGATAGTATACCAAACTGTAAGCTTAACATGAGTCCATATAATCACCAAGGAACTAAGTTGCTCTAGCTGAGTGCCATATTAAAATCAATGTAAATATGGAGGGCAAGGGTAATGAATGGAAGCAGCTTGACAAGTCAAAAGGCAACGTTTTAGGGTATATATCTTACATTGAAGGAAAAGTATAAGATATGTGATCTAGCATTTCCAGTGAAAATTACAACAGTCACCGTAAAGGATTAAAGTCCTTGGCATCTGACTACCATATTTGACAACTATGTGAATATCAAATCTCAATAGAATGGTAAGAGTAGCAAAGATAGGAGCAACATAATTAGCTGTAATAGTCCTAGTCTAGAGATACTATACGGATGCATCAACCAATCAAACTTTAAAGAAAAGATGAAAAGAAGAAAAGCTAACAATTTGAATAATCTCAAAAACGGATAAACACTAACTTTAAGAGAATGCCTAACTCCGATTGTAGCCATTAGAGGAGCTAATGCCAAGATTATCTAAAGCCCAGCATAAGCAACGCAGGAACATTCCTCTAATGCTAAAAGATTAGCAGAGTTCATGTAATGACCAACCTCTTAACATTTTAACCTCTAAAAATTTCTCGTCTGCTTGAGTGGATGGTTGACATGTTCATTCTGTCCTGCTCGTTTGAGTTGATACCCACCTGAGAGATAATTCAAAGAGGCACACAAATCAGCTAGCCATTGATATGACGGAAATATCTATTCAGATCTCTCCAATAAGGTTACAAGATTCCTTAGAAAGTCAATGAGAACGTACCACATCATACTAGTGCATATGCAAGTACATCTAAATGAGGTAAACTAGTTAATGATAGCCTATAAAGGTTCATTTATAGTCATTTGAAAATTTGAATAATCATTGCCTCATCTTATGTTAGACACTAAAAATCTGGAATTGACAAAAGAAAGCATGTGCTGATGATGAAATAACAGTTTCCTCTCGTGGCCCAAGCATTCTAGTGCACAACATATCAAGGAATTTCAACCTGAAAACAGGAAAACTGGCAAGCATTCAAAAGATTTAGCTTCTGCAACAGCCAAAGACAACATAAAGTCAATCAAAATTTGAATTAATCATGGATTATAAATAAAACTGTCTTGTAGTAGGATAAAAAAGAGCATCTCCCAAACTGTACATTTACTCCTTAATCTATAATGTGACTATTTGGGTAGATGTGCAGACTGAGATATGTAGCATGTAAATGCTATTTCTGTCTTTATACTTGGAAACACAACCCTACATCTAACCATTCTCAGAGAAGAACACATAATCAAGAATATGGATCTGCACACCAAACAGAACAAAATCTGAGTTCAGCACAGCAAGCATGAGCAAGATACATTACGATCCAAAAGAATCAAACAAAGATAACAAATAACATGAGCACAGCAACAATACAAAGATAAACACCTTTTCTTCTCCAGATGATCCAATATGGAACGACGAGAACAAGAATTTGTAACACCTACGAGACAAATAATATATAGAAAAACGAAGACAAACAAAGCAAACCAAGAACTAAGCATTGATGTATAATTAGATATCAGAAGAGACAGAAAGTATACCGGGTCTGGAAATCAGGTTAATTCTCGATCGAGGACCTGCGAATTTCCAACTGTCTTCATCCAAGGACTTCACCTCCTTCTGGAGAGCCGCCATTACTTCCAATTTCAACGCTGACAGGGAGGAAAATGCAAGAAAATTTGTAAGGAATCCTCCGATCCGTGACGGGCCAAGAAGATAAATGAGAAACAAACAACGAAAAGAGTAAAATGTTATTACAAAAAAAGATTGGGGAATTTCTATTACCGGCTAGGGCTTCGTCCTTGCGGTCGAGTGCGGAGATGAGATCGGTGGGGAAGTGGTAGGCGGAGGCGTCGTCGCCGAGTCCGGCATTGCTGCCGCCGCCTGGGCCCGCACTCGTCGCCGACACCGATGACCTCGCTGGTGAGCTCATTAGCCTTTCACGGAGGACAGCGTATGATGTAATAAGTAATGTTACCCTAAACCCCACGGGAAATAGCCGTATGATTCAATAATTAATTTTTCTCTCTGAATGGAACGGTTAAAATTAATTAAAAATACCGGTCATAGTAATTAAAAGTATCGGCCACTTTTTTAAATTATAAAGATAAATTAGTCATATTATATTTCTCTCTTAGCTATCCATTTTCTTATAAAAAAAATAAAATAATAATAAATTAGTATAAGTTGACACTCTTATTATTATGTAAATAATAAGTAATAAAAAAATATTTAAATTCTAATTTTTTTATTAATTAATCTAGTCATATATATAAAATATCTTATATACCTTTAAATTATTAAAAATTAAAAATTATTTTTAATAAATAATTGGTTAGTATGAAATCATTGCTTAAATAAGAAATACTTATTGTCTGTCACACACCGCCCGGCAATATCGAGGTTCTACTTGGAATAAATAATAAAAAGTCGTTATATGCCACATAAGCCTACCAACTGGATAATGTACTACGATACTAACTATAATAATCATCAACTTCTTGTGGATTAAACTTATATTCCTATTAATATTTATTTAAGGGGATTGTGTTTAGTTTTTAAGCATTAGACTCGGCGAAGTTTTAAGTGGAGCTTAATTTCAACACCATGTCAAGTAGCGTCAAGCACAAGACGTAGCGGCTTAATTGAACAATCAAACTTGAGTTAAAGAGATTGTGAGTTGAATCACGTTTCACATCTTAAAAGTAGTGAACAAGTCCAATGAATATGGAAATAAATAGAGTGTTTACTCCCAAACAATAGGCAGAGCTAATCCGTGGTTGGTAAGAGGCGTACGTACATCAACAACACTAACATAAGATTATACGACTGCCGAGTGCCGACATCTCAATCCTTGGACGTAATAAAATCACAAGCTCCAAAAGATAAAAGATCGAGTGAAGGAATGAATAGAGGCGGGTTTTGGTGGGAGTAAGAAGAAGTGGATAAAGATCGAGACGGATAAGATCACACACGTGTACGGCTTTTTCCAGCGAGAACGTCGACCAACTCCGCATGCAAGTCGCCCAAACGCATCATCATCATCACCTCTCTGTTAAATTCCTCCCTAGCTTTAGATTTTTAATCGACGTGTTTGCGAGTTCCTTTTGATTTGGTTTCTAACTGTCATTCTACTGATGAGGCTTGTAACTGTCAGTCTACTGTTTGTTAATTGACACTCAATAATCTCCTCCCGTGGTTTTCCTTCATGTCCAAAGTATTTATCCCCTTTTCGTTATTATCTCACAGAAGTTGCTGTTCTCTTTGAAAGTTCTGTTTTGTCATGTATATATTAATCTAAAGAGATTTATCAAATTTGGACTACTTTTCTGAAACAAGAATGCATTTCGAGAATATATGTTGATGAAGATGCTCGCTGCGACGGGACAGATGATCATTTAAATATGAATTATAAGTTGGTAAACTGTAAAACATTTCAGCGTTCCTTGCAAGGTAGTTATACTGTATGTTTGCATGGATCGGATTAGAAAATAAATATAATCTACTAAATAGTAGAGTTGGTAGGTATATTTTTCATAATCAAAGATATTTTTAACTCCAAACAAAATTTTGATGATAGTTTGACTCAATTTGATTGATAGTTCATCACTGCGGTTAACTTGAAGAAGTAGATCAGCAACACAAAAGTAGAACTTAAATAACTTTGTATCTAAAAAAGATTGGCCTATTGTCCAATTTATATTCAGTCTTCGAACTTATGAACGAAGAAAAAATAAATGTAAATATGATCTACAGATCACCGTTGCAGAATCCAAAATAGCACCAGATCTGGAATCTACAAGTTGCCCCTGATCCAAATAATATACTATTGCATCTAGGATCCATAGAACCAGAAAGTCTCCATCGGTCCGAAACTGCAAATATGACTCAAATCTACAAAAAGGATTACAGAGAAAAATCTCAGATACCATACCTCATGGCAACAAATCATTCTCCATGGTTAGAACACAATTCACCGTAAACCAATAACGCTAAAAGAAAAAAAAAATCCAGTAAGATAGTGAATAAACAACCTGGTGAATGTACTAACCCAAAAAAGATAAAAAGACATGGTGAATGATAGAAAGAAATTGCTATTAAGAGGACAATGTGAATGAACACAACAGCCTGTTATATATACTGGTCTATCAACATTTCTTTTTTTTCATTCAAAAGTTGCTCCTTGGAAAAGCAAGAGGTCAACAATTTGCGTCATTCTAGACAAATAATGGATGATTGAAATCTTCCTATATATGATTGTCTGGCGCTGGAGACCATCAGATGTCACATTAGCCTAGCTCAGTAGATCTCAGATTACTTTGGTGGTAATGATGAATGTATAGATAATATATCACATTCCGGGTTCTGATGAAAGAAGCCCCATCTGCTCTGTAAGGTTCTCCATATTATGAGCACTGTCCCAACTATTCCCTGATCTTTCCTGCTTCTCCTTTGTTTCCAGTGAACTAGACTCTGCTTCTTCTGTGTCGCCAGATAGAGGACTAGCTGCAAGGAATTGCTCCCAGAAAGAATCAATAATGCCAGGAAGTTTTGCCTCCTCATCATATAGGATATCATCTGTTTCAATGGGCACAGCCTCATCCACTTCCACTGCAATATGGTTCAAATATGTCCGCTCGGGCTCAGGCATTACAAACTTATCTCCAGAAATGTTGACGATGTTGTCCTCAGGCATTATGTCTTGCAACTCAGGAAAATCCGGCATGCTCATATCAGTTGTACACGGAGCAATGGTATCTGCGACTGCAGAAGGAACAGGCATATTTGGCAATTTACTGGATAAATTATTATCTGCCAAACCAACAGGCGACTGGATCTCTGGAGCAGCTGAAGATGAGCATATTGCTGAATAACCGGAGCTTGCTGTGATATATGGAACACCCGAACTAGAAGGAACCTCTGCCAGGGTAACCATAGAATTCCGAGAAGAAGAGGTGCTATCAAAAGCTTCAGACGGTGGGACGAAATTCCCTAATAGAAAGTTATCAGAATTGTTTGGAGATTCCAACCTAGAAGAAGCATCCATCTTCAGGATCTGCCTTAGCATTGCTTTGGCTGCTTCATTTATTAAAGGCTGATACTTGATTATCTGGCCATCTGGTGAAGTATTTTCACCATCCAGTCTGCCCTCTTGCTTGGGCAACCTCCTTTTCTTGCTAACTGCAGCTATCCGTCTGTTGCCGTCATTTTGCTGCACAAATTGGGCCAGAAATCCAGGATTCTGCATGGCCTTCGCCAAGAATGACATCATTTGCTGTTGGCGCTGTTCCATTCCCTGAAGGCGTTTGCCTAGTGTTTGCAGCTGATGATCTGTGGTCTGTTGCTGCTGCCTCAGCCTGACCAGTTCTTGCATGAGTACATTCTTATCCCTCTTGAGCATCTCAATTTCTTCCTCCAAGCCAAACTTCCCCACCTCAACACATGCAGCAACTGAAGGATTCTGTGGTTGAGGCTGCTGTGTCTGACCATGAGCATGGGATGGTTTTCGCCTGCTGATAGTCTTCAGCAAATGTTTCTGCCCTCTTAGGAATCCCTCGTTTGCAAATTCCCATCTATCAGGATCAACTTTTCTAAATCCCTGCTCACAGAACACCAGAAAACACCCTGAAGAAAAGAATAAACATAGGATAGGCATATTTCATAGAATGAAGCAATCTGTTTTTTCTCTAGGAATAGTTGTTGTAGAGGCTGAGGATAAATTTTAAGACTAATAAAGAAAAAGAATGGCCTCAGGCATCACAAACCAGGTCCTACTAAGTGACAAAATATTAAGATCCAAAAGATAGGTTCCTAAAGGCACCAAGACTTCTCCTGAAAGAAAGTGTCACTAACATTAGAGAGTCTTTAGTAGATTTCCACGGAAGGAACAAGATTCCTGCAATCCAGTTAGGAGGAATCTAAGATCAAGATATTGGATGTGAATTTGTCATTGAATTCATGCAAAGGTGAATAGTTGTCCAAGAATCAATAGCTATCTAACAGTTAGCTTTGGTTCTTCCATCTTAGTTTCGGAAATTAATTCCTCTGTAAGATTATAATTCACAAGTTCACGGTTCCTAGAAAAGCAAGGATTAACACAAATTATCTTCAAAATAACTTGATTACAAGGGTCTTCGGACTGAATTTCTGTGTAAGGAGTGGTTCCTCATTCAGCATGGTGCATCTTACAGAGTACAAATAAGATTTGAGCTGACTTTTGTTAGCTCATTTGTATCACATCAACATATCAGCATAGATTTGACTTATCAAAGTGAATATAGATTTTCTCTGTAGTGTAAGTTCCAAAGTTCATTATGCCTTGTCTGTCCTCATACTCATCAACTGATATGCAGATATATAATTATATCCATTTAGTAGCTCCGGCAGTCATCAGTCTATAGAAGCTTCAATGGGATGTTTAACACAGGGACATACTTATATGCCTAATGCAAATTGAAATAATACTTTTCACAATAAAAAAGAACTTTTATTTAGAATACATAGTTCTAAAAATATATAAGATAAAATGTTGAGATGAGAAACAGGGGCTGCAGCCTGTTTGTCAAAAAAAAAAGAAAAAATGTTGAGACAAGACTTTTAATAGATAAATCAGTCAATCAGATATTCAATAGGTCCTGACCTACTTACGATGCTTAATTAGAAGGACTAATAAAGAAGCAAGAGTAGAGAAAATGGTCATCAAGGGAAGTGTGCAAGGTAAGGCAGCAGACAATGGTCTCACGATATCTAACTTCAATATCATACTGGTTTTGCTTTTGATGTAGTTCTCACTGTGGAACAGCTGGTTTTATTTCTAATGTAGTTATCACCGTGGAGCAGCTGATACTCTGGTAGTTTCAAAACATTACTTTAACAACTTCAAATATCTTCCTGAATGTATAGCATCAATTTTAGTGCCATACAGCACCACAAGTATACAAATCGGCAAACTAGTAGCATGGAAAACCTCTTCAAAGAGTCAAAAAGTTACTAGATGATCCATCAACATTCAAAACTAACCTATAATAATTCTTAATGCCCATCTTTCTAACCATCATCAGAGCGTCTTTAACCTATGCTCCATGCAGACAGCCTTCTGAGGGTAATCTTGCAAGTTTTAGGGCCTAATAAATAGAGAATGGATTACGCATATATATATCCTAATTACGGTTTAGGGGTGAAAGGAGAAAAAAAGAAGAAACAAAAGATGTACAAAAGCATATACATCCACATCTCACCCCCTTTTTTTTGGAGTCCAATTTTCCCAATCTTCCTCAATACACCTTCCTAGTAAGAACAATCTCCCTCAAATTTGAAACTCTCCCAAACGAATTCCATCAATAACTAAGTAAATGAGAGATGCAAACTTCCGACTAATCCAAGAGATCAAAGAGAGCAAGAAGAGCACATACGTAGGTATTGAGCTGGCGGACGAAGCTGGAGAAATTATTGTGTTTGAAGTACTTGGGAAGGAGATCTCTCGCGAACTCCGGCGTATTCCAGACCACGAAGCTGTTGTTCTCTGGTCCCCAAGATACGACCGCGTCCGTCGACGGATCATCCACCATCTCGTACGTCTTGCTCAAGAACGGCGGCGGCGCGCCGCCGTTCACGCTAGGGTTCGCCGCCGCCCCACTTCCTCCTCCTCCGCCGTCCATCCCCTTCCGACCCCGCTCCTGCTTCCAGAAATCCTCACCGCGATCACTTCGATAGCATGCGATCGAGATCGGAGATTAGGGTTTACAGAACGAATTCCCGATGCCGAAGGGGAGAGGAAACTTGATTCCAGGGTCTCTGCTCTTTTACTTTTAGCTCCCTCTTTTCTCTTTCTCTTTTCCCTTCAATTTTCCTTGGGCTAGAGCGAAGAGGGTTTAAGAAATGGGGTCGGGTATTAATAGGGTCCCGTTAGGGCAACGACGACGGCGTCGGCAATCGAGCAACGAATGTATCAGACTCAAATGCCCCTGAATGCTATAGATTTATCAGTATTAGCTCGTTTCAAATCGACGGCCTAGATATATTTGATCTTAAGATTTACGGTTGGAGATTGAAAGATTAGAGGGCTATTTCTGATGTTTGCCGTAACTATGTGGACATTTGTTAGACCACGAGATTGGGTGACTCCTGGGCAACCGACGACGGCGAAGGGAGCCTATCCGAATTCACGTGCACCGCAGAGGAGGAACTTTGAAATTACTCCATTAACCTTACGCGAGGTTCAAAATTACTACGGAAGAAGGACGATGATAAAATTAACGAGGAGTGTTTTGGTCATCTGGAATTGGAGTGAAGGGAATATCCTCTCTTGTTCCTCGGTATTTTTAGGCGTTGGTTTAGAGAAAAATCACAATATCATAAACGAAAGAAAAAAGAAAAATCACAACAGTGGGCTTTTTCTGCAAGGATTTGTATCTTTTGTTCGCAGGCCTTCGAGAGCTGGGGCCTAAATCTGTCGGTCAGAATTCCAAAAATTGGCCCAAAATTGCAAGTTAGCTGAGTTGGGCTTGCAACCGAGCCCAAATCTTCAAGCTAAACATAAAAAAGTAGCAGATCGTAAAGTAGGGGTTGTAATCGCGTTAGAGCTTCGATTGAGATTAGTTTGGAACCCAGCTTAAAATAGTAAACTCAAAGTAATTAGATTGAATTCGAGCCGAGCTGCTAGGTAAGTATATTCAAACATATTTCAAATTTAGTCTAATTCAAGTTTGAATCAAACTTGACTCGTTTTAAATACGTGGCATTGTGAGAGTAAAACAAGCGACTCTCATGGAGTCATGGGTTCACTATCAGAGATAGGAGCGGGGAGCAATAACAGCCGTAGAGCCATGGGTCAAACACCAGCAAAGATAGCCATGGGGCGACACCAGCAAAGAAGCCACGGGGCGACACCTGTTAATTTTGAGGCAAATAGAGACAGACGCCAAGAAAAGGTAATTCGGCCCTGTCGATGTTTGATATAATGCCTTAGAGACCACCATTGGCGCTTTGCAGACATTTCCTGCAGCTGAGATACTCGGCCGAGAGCTACCCACAGATTAGAATAGCTTATCCGAGTCCCAAGAGCGTCGTTATAATTTAATCATTGCCATTAGCCATCTTTCAATAGACTAACAAGGCAGGGAACAAAGCGCTGTTCCTTCTAGAAGTGCAATATTCGAAGCCAATCTTTCTCAAAAAGGATAATCATTCAGCACCTACTCTGAGGTGGGGCAACCCTTTTTTTTTTCGAGATATTTATTTCTCCTCGTATATATATATATATATATATATTAGCAATCTAACTTATGAAGACATATCACCAAACACTGGGCTTATTATTGTACTTTATGTTTTTCTTCGTTTAGAGAAAGCTAATTTGGATGTCAACTGTGAGTGACTCCTCAACCGCATACAAACCCGTATTTTTATACTGTGCGCTTAATAAACAAACATAGTGTCACCTGTTACCTTTGGCCATTATTACACTAATGGCAAGTTATGCTGGGCTTAACTTGTTCCGCGTGCCTACCGTAACGATGAAAAGAGGTCTTGTTGGACATGTTAGTACGGGGCCCAAAGGAACAGAGGCTTTCGATCATGGATCAGACGGTGCGGAATAGCCCGACTGGGGCCCACCTGGCATCCAAGAGAATCGTACTGGTTAGCCACGTTCCTGCGAGCGTGGGATGCATCATTTATTTTGGCGTATTTTGGCCTAATGGGTCTGTTATTATGCGGTGAGCTTACCACCTGGCACAAGGTTATTTTGATAGAAAATATCTTAATTTCGTTTATAAGAAGTCCTTTGACTTTCAGTACATTTACTCTTATTTTCTTGTAATTTTAATACTCAATATTATTATTTACTAAATCACTTTGCATATGACTAACTTATGATATGGATCTTAAATTTTCGAGGGTCGAATCTAGTACAGGTGATTTTAGATTCACAGGATTCAAATTCAAATCAGTAATAAATATCTATTGGAGCTTCAATAAATATACATGTAGTATAATATTTAAAATCATTATAACTTGTTACTTTAGAATAAAAGAGTACCAGAAAGTATGACTTGTTACTTTAGAATAAAAGAGTACCAGAAAGTATGACTTGTTACTTTATGCGACATAAACTCAGAACCGGTTATTTATCTGATAAAGTTAGAGTATAATATAATCTAATAATAAATGAGTAAAAAATAAATATTAATTTTATTTAGAGAAAAGGCGCTGTTTTATTGAAATAATAATCTTGGTAGCATCACAATAAAATTTAAGTGGAACTGACCACCTATTAATTCACAGCATATTTTTCAAACTAAAATAATTACAGGCAACATAATAAAAGAACAGAAAGAAACTCCTCGACCATATTATACCAACACCAAAAAAATTAATTTGATTAGATTTAAATTTTGGTTCGAATTTGAGTCTAATAAAATTAAATAAATATGAATCCAATTTTTATACATAATCTACAGAATCGGATTCAATTACGCCCGTACCCATTCCCGGGCGGTGACAGTAAGGTTCGCAGTGCTGCTTTCATATTGCAGCCACTGCTAAGACCAACCCCACACACTATGTATGGTGGTGATTGGTGAATGAGAAATGACGAGGGAATCGATCACTTTTCTTTCCACCCCCCACAAAAAAACCATAAACCAGTGAGAGAGAGAGAGAGAGAGAGAGAGAGAGAGAGAGAGAGAGAGAGAGAAGAGAGAGTGTCCAAGGTTAGCGGTCCATTTCGTCTCTTCACTTCTTAGTATTAGTACTCTGCTGCTCTCCGGGTCTAAAGGCAACACCTTTTCTCCAGGGTGAACTCCTCCTCTGGTCCTCCATGACCACCTTCTCTCCTACCTTTCCCCTCTAGTTGGTATACCATCCTTTCTTATCTTGGATCTTCCCCATCTCCGTTAGTGGCTTCCTTCTTCTGCAAACTGATGCCAGCCCTCTTCAGAGCTCTGTTGCGCGGAGGTAAGAAGGCCCTGTTGCATACCCTCTATTTGCCTTTTGGTGTATCTAAGTGCATGTGGAAAATTGATGTGGACTTGCTAATTCCTATACTTCAATAGTAATCTGATGCTATTTCATGCGTGTGGTGGTGGAATTTTGCCATCTGATTTCTGTTTCTTGATTTAGTTGTAGGATTAGAGGATCAAAACTTCTTCTTTTTTTTGTTATTAATATGATTAGGCCAAGTGTAGTGTAGAATTGGATTGTGATTCCACTAATCTTCAAGTCACCAGAGGGGAAGTGTATTTCTGAAATATTTGGGTTGCATTCATGTTTGGTGTTTTTCGCTTACTTTTTATTTGGCCATTCTGCAGAGTTCGAGATTTGAATTAGAGACGGGAGATAAAGGAATTTAAATCCAGAAGTCTTGTGCTGCTGTAATCATATCACCATAATGGTCTCAAAGTCATATTCGAACCTCTTGGACCTCGTATCTGGCGAATCCCTGAGCGCCAGCCATCTAGGTAAGAGGTTACCGAGAGTGATGACAGTGACAGGAATTATCTCCGATCTAGATGAGGAAAATTCAAACAGTATTGCTTCTGATGCCCCTTCTTCCATCTCACAAGAGAAGATAATTATTGTCGGGAATCAGCTTCCCATCCGTGCACACCGCAGACCTGATGACCGCGGTTGGAACTTCAGTTGGGATGAGGACTCATTATTGTTGCAGTTGAAAGATGGTATTGGAGAGGAGACAGAGGTGATCTATGTTGGTTGCTTGAGAGAGGAGATTGAGCCGAGTGAACAGGATGATGTTTCCCAGACCTTATTCGAGACATTTAAATGCGTTCCTGCGTTCCTTCCTAGCGATCTTTTCTCAAAATTCTATCATGGTTTCTGTAAGCAGCATCTCTGGCCATTGTTCCATTACATGCTACCTCTTTCCCCTGACTTGGGCGGGCGTTTTGATCGGTCTCTTTGGCAAGCTTATGTTTCTGTGAACAAGATATTTGCAGACAAGGTCATGGAAGTCATAAGCCCGGAAGATGATTTTGTGTGGGTCCATGATTACCATCTTATGGTCTTGCCAACTTTCTTAAGGAAGAGGTTTAGTAGAGTGAAGCTTGGTTTCTTTCTGCATAGCCCATTCCCCTCCTCCGAGATTTACCGGACACTTCCTGTCAGAGATGAACTCCTTAGAGCGCTTCTGAATGCTGATCTTATTGGCTTCCACACCTTTGATTATGCGAGGCATTTTCTTTCGTGCTGCAGTAGAATGCTTGGTCTTGATTACCAATCAAAAAGAGGCTATGTAGGTATCGACTACTATGGTCGTACTGTTAGCATCAAGATACTCCCAGTTGGGATTCACATGGGGCAACTCAAACTGGTGATGAACCTTCCGGAGACTGAGGCTAGAGTTGCAGAGCTCAGGGATCAGTTCAAGAATCGGATTGTGATGCTTGGAGTGGATGACATGGACATATTTAAAGGAATTAGCCTAAAGCTCTTGGCCATGGAGAACTTACTTGAACAACATCCTGAATGGAGAGGGAAAGTGGTTTTGGTGCAAATCGCAAACCCTGCCAGAGGCCGAGGAAAAGATGTACAAGAGGTCCAGTCGGAGACATATTCTACGGCTGAAAGAATAAATAAGAGATATGGGAGGCCTGGTTATGAACCTGTCATTCTTATTGATAGCCCACTTCAGTTCTATGAGAAAATCGCTTATTACGTTATCGCTGAATGCTGTCTTGTCACCGCAGTAAGAGATGGAATGAATCTCATTCCTTATGAATATATAGTTTGCAGGCATGGTAATGAGAAATTGAATCAAGTATTGCAGCTAGACCCATCCGTTCCTAAAAAGAGCATGTTGGTTGTCTCTGAATTTATTGGTTGCTCTCCATCTCTGAGTGGAGCAATTCGTGTCAATCCATGGAATATTGATTCTGTAGCTGAAGCAATGGATATAGCTTTAGAGATGCGGGAATCTGAGAAGCAGCTAAGGCATGAGAAACACTATAGATATGTAAGTACTCATGATGTTGGATATTGGGCAAATAGTTTTCTGCAGGATTTGGAGAGGACCTGCAAGGATCACGGTAGAAGGACGTGCTGGGGCATTGGCTTTGGCCTAGGCTTCAGGGTTATTGCTCTTGATCCAAGTTTCCGGAAGCTTTCTGTTGATCATCTTGTGTCTTGTTACAAGAAGACAAAAAATCGAGCCATCCTCTTTGATTATGATGGCACTATAATGCCTCAGGCATCTATCAACAAGACGCCAACATCCGAGGCTATCAATATACTGAAAAGCTTGTGCTCAGATCCTGGGAACTCTGTATATCTTGTTAGTGGAAGAGGCAAGGAGACACTTGGCAATTGGTTTTCCTCCTGCAATAAGCTAGTAATTGCAGCAGAGCATGGCTACTTTTTAAGGTACATTTGACTTGGTATCAATTTGTCATGTCATCTTATATGTAAAATTACTTCACCAATTTGCCTTCTCAATATCTTGTGCTGTCACTTCGAATTCAGAAGATCAATATATCTGTTGAACTGTCTACTTGTCATATTGACACTACTGTTGAATTAATGTGTCCTACTTGTGGATCAATGTTGGATTCAGGGAAAAGCATGAAGATGAATGGGAAACATGCGTTCCGGTGGCCGACTTTGACTGGAAGCAGATTGCTGAACCTGTTATGAAGTTATACACTGAAACAACTGATGGTTCAACAATAGAGACTAAAGAAAGTGCACTTGTTTGGCATTATCAGTATGCTGATCCAGACTTCGGCTTGTGTCAGGCTAAGGAACTTTTAGACCATTTAGAGAGTGTTCTTGCAAATGAACCAGTGTCAGTGAAGAGTGGCCAACATATTGTAGAAGTAAAACCACAGGTCAGCATAAATTTTCTTCCTGGATTTTATTAATATTGGCGTATACTAGTATGCTCACTTATCAAAGCTATTTGACTCAATGCAGGGTGTGACAAAAGGACTAGTGGCTGAACGGCTTCTGTCCACTATGCAGCAGAAGGGTATTTTTGCCGATTTCGTTCTTTGTATCGGTGATGATAGGTCCGACGAGGATATGTTTGAGGTCATCAACGGTGCGATCTGTGGTCCTTGTTTATCACCGGCGGCCGAGGTATTTGCATGCACAGTTGGACAAAAACCAAGCAGGGCAAAATACTATTTGGAAGATACGGCTGAGATAATCAGAATGCTGCAGGCCCTTGCAACAGCTTCAGTCCAGACAGTTCGGCCTGCTGCTCTTCAAAATTCCAAATAAGAGATGTACTTGTTCTTGGTAGACCTGATTCATGCACCCATTTAGCTATTTGTTTTGTTCGAACTTAAGCTATAATTTTACCTGTTACATCAGTTAAAAAATTAGTATGCATTAGTTGTTGGCACTTTGATATATCTTCTTTGCTTTGACTATTTCTTTTCTTCTTCTATATTTCCTTTTTTTTCTTTTTAAGATGGATATTGAGGTTTATGTAGAGGCCAGAGAATGGAAATGGATTAGCATGTGAATTGATGAGAATGAACCTTCCATCCAATAAGTTTAGCTAAATCATAATATGATGAAAACAAGTTATAGTTCATATAAATCTTATTTATACTCGGTTACATTAAGAGTGTCCTCTTTGTCTGATTCCTTCTGCTCTAGCTTATTCTCATAACCTTTTGCAAACTCTTCTTCTCCATCAGATACTTAGCAATGGCTTCAGCAATGACTTTTACTGGTCCAATGGTGACAATAGAAGCAAGGGATGCATTCTCTTGGTCGATTTCATACTCGACGGTTGATTTTATAATTGAAGAAGAAGCAGATTCTTTTTCGAGGATCTCGAAACGAACTAAGAATGAACGAAATCCGAGCTCTAAATATCCTCCTTCAACCACTGCTGCCTCCTTAACACGTCTCTCATTGTCAATCTTTACGAACTTCTCTTTGTAGTACTGAGGTCCAGGATTTCCTGATGAAACAATTATATGGTCAAATAATAATAATAATAATAAGCTTTGTTTTGATGCGAATTATTCATATTCATGGAGGCATAAGTGTAAACTCTCACCTGGAGGACAGGTAAGGTGTAGAATGGTGTCGACGCCGCCGTCACCTTGAACAAGATCGAACTTTTCGAGGACGTTAGGGAGCAGCTCGACAACTAACTCTGCTAGCTTGATCGTGCCGTAGATCTGCCAGACTTCGTCGGCGGGAATGCCTACCTCCTCCTCATGGCAAAGTGTTCCCTTCATTGCTCCCCTCTGTTTTAGGTTACTGAAGGCCTACCTGCTCGAGATGATTAGAAGAGCTGTGCTTGTATTTATTGCCTTATACGAAGATAAATAATTTAACATTAATATCTATTTTGGATTTGGAATCTCGCAGTTGAGATGTCGATCAGTAACGTGACAAAATTTGGCGTAAAGAATTGGATTTTCCATTGGAAGCGTACTTTTTAGATTACTGGAAGCTTAGAGAGAGGCTTTGGATATATCACCTCACTTAGGAGCAACACCAGGTGGCTCTGAATTTGGAGCCTATTACATTCAAAATACCAAATTTGCCTAATTAGTATTACATTCAACGATTTTAATTTTATCCGTATTCTTTATTAAATAATCTAGTTAGTTAAACAGAGTATATAATTATTTTTATTAATCAGTTTTTAACAAAAATAATACCATTAGAAAGGTCTCATCGAGACCTTTAAAATAAGTCTAATATTAAATTATTTTTAAGTTAATTTAAATTTAAAATTTTATTATTATTTATAAAAATGAATCTAATAAATTATGTACTAAAATAATTACTCAAAATTATTTATCAATATAAATATTAAATATTAAAATACATCAAATATGAAATACATCAAATAAAAATTACTTTAAAATTTATATTACTTCATTCCGTCCATGAGAGACTTACCAGATCATTTCCTACTAAAACTATAGAGATAACTTACCAGACAATTAAACATCTATTGTCTTTATTATAAAATATTAATTTCTACTTATTTTATATAATGTAATTTTGATATTTTAAGTTAATGACATATTATGCTGATTTCGATGTTTATTTCGTGTAATGTAATTTCGATGTGTTTAATTAAAAAATTAGTAATTTAAAATTATTTCTGAAACTATTGAATATTAGTCTTATTTTAAAAATCTCGATAAGAGTTTTTTAATAATATATTTTTTATTAAAAAATAATAACACTAAAATAACCTATTAAGTAATTTAAAATAATTAATATAATTATATTATTATTTTAATAAATATGGAGCCCGGTGTGTGGACTGCATCGAACTCTTGGGCTCCAAATATGAAGCATCCATTGGAGATGCCTTAAGACATCAAGTTTGGAGCCCCATTTGGAGTTCCACCGGCCTCCAAATTTAGAGCTTCGGAGTCAGATTAAAAATGCTCTAAAGAAGCTAATTTTACATCCGATTTATTGGCTACTTATGATTTACCTAAAATAAAATGAAAATTTCATTACATTTCACACCTCGTGTCTTTATTATTTACAAATCTAGTAATTTCTAAGAACAAAAGGGCCAAACTGCATTTTCCACAGGCGATAGTCGAGGTCATGCTATCGCTGCAAGTGGGTCGGGATGTGAACTTATATCTCAATCAGCACGTTATTAATAGTGAGAAAACTACGGCTTAATACTAATAAGATTACCATCCACTTGATAATCATTTTGCCTTTCATCTGATACAGTTTTGGTAGCATCTGAGCATAAACATAGAGGCATTGTTCCCCAATGTCTTCCTCACTCGTAGTGGGTTTCTTTTTCTGCTACACCACAACGTCTATGATTCACTTTACAGCTGGATAATTGTTAACTAGGTTGTTAATTTATCACTATAGTCCTTCTATGTGACTATTAACTTCTAAAAGTGCTGCTAGATATCACTGTGAATGTGGTCAGGGTCTAGTAAGTAATTCCTTCTCTGTCTATTGATGTTTCCCAATTTATGTTTGTCTGACAGATTTAATGAACTCATGGTCACCAATCTACAACCTTTGGTCCAACCCTACCTTCAATATTACCGACCCAAATCGGTGTATAAGAGTTGCTTCCTTGGTGATCATAATGATACAAAATTTAAAATATACATACATACATACATACATATATATATCTCAATCAATGCAGGGCAAAATCAATTCCAACCAGGAACTTTGTCAGAGGAGACATATATAAATATATTTTTCTTTACCGGTATTAAATAGGAGCGGTATATAAAAAGTAAATAAAATATAAACACGATCTATTTATTATCTACTTTTAAATAAATTTATTGTAGGCATAAAACAGATAGAACATATTGATATATATATATATATAGAGAGAGAGAGAGAGAGAGAGAGAGAGAGAGTTTATGGCTAAATTGAGTTAATGATTCTCTTTTTTTAACATTTTACTGGAGTTTACTTTACGAGGCCAACAACTCATCCAACAGCTCTAGCAAGAAAATAGAAGGATTGATACCACCATCAATTTTGACCCCCGGAGTAGACAAAGCTGACAGCCTAATGTCTGGTTGTCCTACCAACTATGACATCTTCCAATTCTACTTGGGAGAGTAGATACTTCTAAACTATTATGATTGCCATTGTATTGTAATTAAAATCTTTTGATTCTTTCATAATTAACATTATGGTTAATTATATAGTGACTAAAATACTATTATTTCTTACTGTTTGGAGTGTAAAATATTTCTCAACTAATCTTTTAACTTGCTTAAACGAAAAAAAGGAAAAAAAAATCCTTGTAATGTGATTTTGGGTAAACTACTAGATATTTTTAAAACTATTATAAACAATTTGTACAAGGATAAGATAAGATTTGATTTTAATTGTGATTAATATTTAACTATTGGAATGATGTTTTTAAAAGAAGATTATGGTTTGTATAAAACATTATAATATTTTAAAATAATATAGTGTTAAGTATAATATTTTAAATTAGGTTATATACTACTAAGCTTCTCCTAAGTAAATTTACATGGGACAACTGATAACTAATCTCTCTCGCTCTGTCTTTTCATCAATAAATTCTCATGACCACCAGACTCATAGTTCTTCCTTCTTTTTTCCTTCACCCAACCTTCATCACCTCAACTGCCAATCCCCAAACATTTATTAGTGACTCAATTAATCTCCCAGCCTAATAACTTCTTCTATCTATAAAATTAACCACAACCACCTCAACCTTTTCTCAGAGCTCTTAATTGTCTCGTCTTAAAAGCATGTTGACACGACGTACTATTTGTATCTACTTTAACCCTATCTATCCATATATAAAATATTAGAAAAATCTATCGACAACATTGTATATTTTACTCTTATTATCAAATGATAAATATTCATATAATAGAATGTGAGTAATAATAAAAACAAATATAGGGTAATTTAAATAAAATATTTAGTTAAAAACGACCATAGTATATAACTATATATTATGGAAGAATGCTTCATTTCTCGTGATATATCTATCTATCTTACTGCTTTCCTCCCAACTATCTCTCTCTCTCTCTCTCTCCTACTCAATCGGCGTATTAATTAGTGAGAGTCCGCAAAGTAGGTTAAGTAACACTAATGACACAAAAAAGTTGATGGGGCCCCCACTCTCTCCTATTTGCCACTTGCCACTTACAAAAAAACTTCCTAAGATAAATTGCATCTCTATCTCTCAGGCCTCAGCCGATCCCGTCTGCAACCAAAGCAAGAGAGAGCAAGAGAGGAGAGAGAGAGAGAAGATGAGCTCAGTCGTAGGACCGGAAGGAAGCCGTGGAGGAGAAGGGCAAGAAGGCGAGGAAGAAACCAAGAAGAAAGACGGCAGTGAAGGCAGCAAGGTTCAAAAGGTCCCATTTCTCAAGCTATTCTCCTTTGCAGACAAATGGGACTACCTTCTCATGGCCATTGGATCCATTGGTGCTTGTGCTCATGGAGCATCCGTCCCAGTCTTCTTCATCTACTTTGGCAAACTCATTAACATCATTGGAATCGCCTACTTGTTCCCTTCTTCGGTCTCTCATCGAGTCGCCACGGTACTATTAAAACTTTCACGTTCTAGTGATTAATAACTTGTTATAGTAGCTGATTAACTTGATCTCTTTTATTTATTTGCAGTACTCCTTGGATTTTGTCTACTTGGGCATTGCCATATTATTCTCGTCGTGGACTGGTATACATGTCTTCTTTGTTATGGTTGATTGATTGATTAGTGAAGATATTAGTTTTGATACGTTAAAAATTAATACAGAGGTGGCTTGTTGGATGCACACGGGAGAGAGGCAGGCTGCGAAGATGAGGCTGGCTTATCTCCGTTCGATGCTTGATCAAGACATCGGATTGTTCGACACGGAGGCGTCCACTGGGGAGGTGATCAATGCCATTACCGGCGATATCATCGTCGTCCAAGATGCTATCTCCGAGAAGGTATGCGCTTATCTTTGTTTTGCTCTGGTATTCGTGCTTATCTTGAGTATTAATACGAGTTGGTGAAAGCGTAAGGGTGGTCCTTAGAATGAGAGTTGGGGATAAAAGTTATTCCAGAACTGAACCGGCATAGTTGGCTCTTTTAATTTCGAGTACCTTCATAAATGCAAGTAGGTGGGAGACTGGGAATATTATGTTTGTATAAAAGGCGAAGATAATCCTCTTCTCCACTCCACTTCCCTGTTTTGTCTTTTAGCCTCTTCCTTAATTTCTATTATGACAAGGAATAATTAAAATTTGACCGCCTGAACATTGCCGATTCTCTTATTTGATAATATAAGATTTCTGAAATATTTATTCCGTAGTTATTTTATATTTATTATTTTAGGCTGTCTTAGAATTATTATTATTTTTTTTAATCTTTATTTTAGACGAAAGAGAGAAGTAGGGAGAGAAAATGAGGATTAAACCTTCCTTCTTCTTTTTTTTTTTTTTTTTTGTTTGGGGATCACTAGCCGCTCATGTTAAGTGTCCAGCCTAGCAATCAGTATCAAATTTCTTTGTAAATCACACAGTTGTTTATCAATCGGACGGTCAAATGATGTAGAAACCCAATTTATTAGGGATGGGGTCCACCCAAAGGACTTTATGGTCACCGTGTGATCATGATCATACGGCGTATGTGGGGGCAGCGAGAACTGCGGCGTGGTTTTCAAATAATGCCCCTCGCATCGAATTAATTGCGACGCATCTATTGGTGATTGGCTTCCCAAAATGCCCCCCTTACGGTTGGGAAGCCATGGGCAAGTTGGCAACGCGGTGTCGTCCTCGTGAGATTGTCTCCGACTTATGATCTCGTCTTTCGGTTACCTGTCAGTGTTTCATGAGTCACGGTACTATCCGTGAATAAGGAGGAGGTGAGTCCTGACGTTATCCGTGAATAGACAATCCAATCTTTATTCCCTGAATTGCTTCCCCTATCAATATACTGGATAAAAAACGTTTAGTTGGTGCCTGAATATGATCTTATCCCCTGGATGGTTTTATGAGAGAATAATCATACTTGGTGGAAATTGAATAACTTCGTCAGAGGTTTTGGTATGAGAACATGGATCCCACAACAGTAATAGAGTTTAATCCTATCTATCTTTGAATAAGGTATAGAACGCAGCTCCAACTATAATTCAAAGGCAGAGCAAGACTTTGCTTTCCAAGGGTTATATAGCATAATTCATTATACATATATTTCAAATAGGGTTACATGTATTTTACTTTCGTTACATTCACATAAAATTATTTTTATCTTCTTAATAAAAATAAAATATACGATGGTAAAATGATATTATGCCAAAATATATGAAGGTTAAAATATATTTGACTCTTTTAAATTAACGACACTATCTTGACTTACAGGAGCTAGTTATGATTAGATTTGAGCCATTTAGTAGTAAGGAACCTGCTCAACTAAGTGGCTTCTACATTTATCTCATTTGCAATTGACTGTCCAGATTAGGGCTGTCAAAATAATCGATTAGCTTTGTGTTTAATTCAAACTCAGCTCGAAATTAAATGATCCAAGCCTTAACAAAATCTAGGCTCGGACTAATTTCGAGTCAAATTAGGCTTAAATTACGCTCGCTTAAAATCAAGCTAGATCTTAAAAATAGATTTAAAATTAATTTTAAGCTGAGCAAAGCTAGGCACATCCGTAATCTAAATACATCTATGCATGGCAGGTTGGGAACTTCATGCACTACATCAGCCGGTTCATCGCCGGTTTTGCCATCGGCTTCTTGCGCGTGTGGCAGATCAGCCTCGTCACCCTCTCCATCGTGCCCCTCATCGCCATCGCCGGCGGCATCTACGCCTACATCACCATCGGTCTTATGGCCCGCGTCCGCAAGTCCTACATCAAGGCCGGCGAGATCGCCGAAGAGGTCTCCCACCTACTCCCTACATCTCTCCTTAATTAATCCCACATGCATCTCACTCAAAGCCGTAGCTGAATTGATCAAATGCAGGTCATTGGCAACGTACGAACGGTCCAGGCTTTCGTAGGCGAGGAGAAGGCAGTGAAGTCGTACAAGAACGCGCTCTTGGCCACGTACAAGTATGGCAAGAAGGGTGGCTTGGCAAAAGGACTCGGGCTCGGTTCCATGCATTGCGTTCTCTTCTGCTCCTGGGCGTTGCTCGTGTGGTTCACTGGGATAATTGTCCATAAGAACATTTCTAATGGAGGAGAGTCCTTCACCACTATGCTCAACGTCGTAATTGCCGGACTGTGAGTATTATAATTTTCATTTTGCCCAAGTTTCTTAACAACTAAGTACTTGATGTGGTTAATTATTTAATCTACAGATCACTTGGCCTGGCAGCGCCGAATATTTCGACGTTCCTAAGAGCAAGAACAGCGGCGTACCCCATCTTCCAGATGATAGAGAGGAGCACGGTTAACAAAACGAGCACGAGTACCGGGCGGTCGCTGAGGGCCGTCGACGGCCACATTCAGTTCCGCAGCGTGCGTTTCAGCTACCCGTCGCGGCCGGACGTCCTAATCTTCGACGGCCTTAATTTGGACATCCCGTCGGGGAAGATCGTGGCCCTCGTGGGCGGCAGTGGGTCGGGCAAGAGCACGGTGATCTCGCTGATCGAGAGGTTCTACGAGCCCTCGTCCGGAGCGATCTTGCTCGATGGGAACAGCATTAAGGAGCTTGACATCAAGTGGCTAAGGGGACAGATCGGGCTAGTCAATCAAGAACCTGCGCTTTTCGCGACGAGCATCCGCGAGAACATCTTGTATGGAAAGGATGATGCCACAGTCGATGAGATAACGCATGCCGCAAAACTTTCGGAGGCCATAACATTCATAAATCACCTCCCTGAGCGCTACGAGACCCAGGTGGGCGAGCGGGGGATCCAACTGTCGGGTGGCCAGAAGCAGCGAATCGCGATATCGAGGGCGATACTTAAAAACCCTTCGATCCTCCTCCTCGACGAGGCGACGAGCGCGCTCGATGCGGAGTCGGAGAAGAGCGTGCAAGAGGCGCTCGATAGGGTCATGGTCGGGCGGACGACGGTGGTCGTGGCCCACAGGCTCTCGACGATAAGGAACGCCGACATGATCGCCGTCGTGCAAGGCGGCAAGATCATGGAGACCGGAACTCATGAGCAGCTCATGGCGGATCCTAGAAGTACCTACTCCTCGCTTGTTCAGCTACAGGAAACCGCTCACCGCCAGCAGCGGCCGGTCTTCTCCGAAAGCAATAGCATGAGCCGACCTCTAAGGTATAAAACATATCAGTCTGTCTTTCTAAGCACTTTCTCTTATTTATTTTTTGTAAGGGGTCTATATAAAATTGATAAGCAGTTTAGGGTCTAAGTGTAATTATCTCATCTATGTGTCACGATCAAATGTATATCGTGTGCTTCAGCTTCAAATATTCACGCGAATTATCGGGGCGAACCATGAGCTTCGGAGCCAGTTTCGGTGCCAGCTTCAGATCCGATAAGGATTCGGTAAGCCGCTACGCTCCCGACGTGAACGATTTGCAAAAGATCAAGCCTGTGTCGATGAAGAAATTGTACTCCATGGTGCGTCCGGATTGGGTTTTTGGTGTGTTTGGCACCATGGGCGCCTTTGTGGCTGGTGCCCAAATGCCACTGTTTGCTCTTGGAGTGACGCAAGCTCTTGTTTCCTACTACATGAGTTGGGAGACGACGAAAAAGGAAGTTAGAAAAATTGCATTCTTGTTCTTAGGTGGTGCAGTTATTACTGTGATCGTGCATGTCATTGCGCATCTCAATTTTGGAATCATGGGTGAAAGGCTTACACTTCGAGTGAGGGAGAAGATGTTCGGAGGTGAGTCTGCTATCTGTTTGTTGAAATATCTTATATGGAATGCTTATTTGGATTGTTCTCATGTTTTTGTATGGATCGTTTATCTCTAGCAATTTTGAGGAATGAGATCGGTTGGTTCGATGAGACGAGTAATAACAGTGCAATGTTGTCGTCTCGTCTTGAGACCGACGCGACTCTCCTGCGAACGATAGTTGTTGATCGGACGACCATTCTCCTGCAAAATGTTGGGATGATCGTAACCTCTCTTATCATTGCCTTCATGCTGAATTGGAGGATTACTCTGGTGGTCTTGGCCACATACCCACTCATGGTCAGTGGACATATCAGTGAGGTATGATGTTTCTCCATCCAGATAGACCTCTAAATGAGAACTTTTATCACTCAATTGCTTAGTGATGTATGTTTAATCCATCACAGAAACTATTCATGAAAGGCTTTGGAGGCAACTTGAACAAGTCCTACTTGAAGGCTAACATGCTTGCAGCTGAGGCAGTAGGTAATATCCGGACCGTCGCTGCCTTTTGCTCGGAGGAAAAGGTAATTAACATGTATGCCAACGAGCTCAAGGAACCTGCGAAGCATTCTTTTAGGCGAGGCCAGACTGCGGGGATCTTTTATGGTGTTTCACAATTCTTCCTCTTCTCTTCCTATGGCCTGGCCTTGTGGTATATTAATCTTTACAATCATCTCACCTCTTGATGTCTTCTTGATCTTTGGTTTAACATTTCTACATAAATTCAGGTATGGTTCCGTCCTCATGGGCAAGGAGCTTGCGAGCTTCAAGTCTATCATGAAGTCCTTCATGGTCCTCATAGTCACTGCGTTGGCCATGGGAGAGACCTTGGCATTGGCTCCAGATATTATCAAGGGGAACCAAATGGCAGCCTCAGTGTTCGAGGTGCTCGATAGGAAGACTGAGGTCCTAAGCGACGTCGGGGAGGACATAACAAGGGTCGAGGGAGTGATCGAGATGCGGGGCGTCCAGTTCCGTTATCCATCAAGACCTGAAGTGATTATATTCAGAGATTTTGATCTCAAGATGAGAGCTGGGAAGAGCATGGCACTGGTGGGCATGAGTGGATCAGGGAAGAGCACAGTCATAGCTCTAATACTACGATTCTATGACCCAACTGCTGGAAAAGTCATGATTGATGGTAATTCTCATCTCCAGCTTAAATCTACTCTGTTTCTTAGGATGTATGTACTCATATGAAACTAATGCAGGCAAAGACATAAAGAAGATTCGATTGAAGTCACTAAGGAAGCACATAGGACTAGTTCAGCAAGAGCCAGCTCTCTTTGCAACCACAATCTATGAGAACATCCTATATGGCAAGGATGGCGCCACGGAGACAGAGGTCATAGAAGCTGCAAAGCTTGCAAATGCCCACTCCTTCATCAGTGCACTCCCTGAAGGCTACTCGACGAAGGTTGGGGAGCGAGGAGTCCAGCTCTCTGGCGGCCAGAAGCAGCGCATTGCGATCGCAAGGGCCATCGTCAAAGACCCAGCTATCTTGCTGCTCGATGAGGCCACAAGTGCACTTGACGTCGAGTCTGAGCGTATCGTTCAGCATGCGCTTGACCGCATCATGAAGAACCGCACCACCGTCATGGTGGCGCACAGGCTGTCTACAATTCGCAATGCGGATGTCATCTCAGTGTTGCAGGATGGCAAGATTGTGGAGCAAGGGAGCCATTCAGCTCTAGTGGAGAACAAGAATGGAGCTTATCACAAGTTGATCAACTTGCAGCAGCAGCAGCAACAGCAGCAATAGCAGCAATAGTTCATATATTTATCTCATCTGTTTGTTTGGTGAGAGATGATGACTGATCCTCCACACATATGAATTTATCTTATCGATTTACAATAGTGGCTTATATCTCTGTATTCCACTTTCTTGGATAAATTTATCTCTATCAATTTGTCAGATATTTTTTAACTCGGATAAGAAATAACTATACTTTGTAATTCTTTTGCAGTCTTGTGATTACGCTTAATTTTCACAATAAAGTGAAAACAGGGTAGAAGAAGCCATGTAGTTTTTTATACGTCAACAATTGCAATTAATATGCTTGAAGTCCAACTCCTGTTGTTGACTTCAAAGGAGCAAATTGCTATAGTAATGCATTCCTCCGAAAGGATATTCTCCAAAATAAAAGAAATGCATTGCAGATAAGTTCTGTTTACTGTACGGATGTGAACCATTTAATTTGTTCTTTCATATTCTACATCTGAGTGGTTGCTACATAGATAAGGATTAATTACTTCTGCAACTTTTGGACTATATCTATTTTTACAAAAAAAAACCCCATAAATTTTTTTTCGTTATATTATCTCTTTTAAATATTTAGAAAATTTTAATATTATCCTTCCGTTAGTATACTACCATTAAAAGATTAGTCAAGTCAACTTAAGTAGCAATCATATTAGACATAATTAACTCCAAAATAACCTAAATGCCCTTGCAACCCTTATATGACCATTTAGTTAAAATATGATAAAATGGTGTATATTGATATAATCCAATTTTCTTACTATCACCTTGAATCGTCGCTTTATTTCCCCTCTTCACTATCACTAACTTCTCCCTCGGAGGCCAGCACCATCGATATCGCTGCCACCAACATCACCTCCTCGCCGCCGTTTTGCTCGACACCAACTGACTCAAGGCCCTAAGTTTGATCTCTCGCCTTTCTCTTCTCTCCCTTCATCTCCTTGAGAGTAGTGCCAGCAGGTACGTTCGCCAGTCTTAAGGAGGAGCTTTCGCCTACAGTGGCTGAGGAGGGCAAGGGCAGCCACAAGAGGTGAGGGTGTGGGCAACCAAGGCCGAGGGCAGTGAGGGAAAAGAGTGGCGACGCGTTGGGCCGTTCTCCAGCAACACGGAAGGCGGAGATGAGTGCCGCCTCTGATGCAGGCTCGTTATGCACCGATCGATCTGGTGATGATATTAAACGTGAGCCAAGCGTGATGGGAAAGAAATTGCAAATGATACGACAAGTGATGCAGCTTGTGACAGTGTCGCTACGCCCGAACAATAAGCTATCTATGGTAATTTACTAGAGATGATTGATTTGGTGGAGGAATTAGAAATGGGTTTGGTGGAGAAGGAATGGATGTAGGTTTTAAAAAGCTATAAATTTATTAAGACTATTTCGGTAATTGGTAATTTTATTTTATTTTGTCGGCTAAATTGATGAGTTAATTTACTTATTAAAAGAATAATTGTCATTAGGCGGTTTTTTAAGAAAGTCGCATAAAACCTAAGTTTAATTAGGGGGTGTAAGACGTAATCAACGCTAAAAATATAATAAAAAAACCTAAAGATAAAGTTCTCTTTAGTCCATTTATTACTTGATCCTTATCTACATAAATATGATAAGATTCCCGATTAGACTTGTAACATAATTAAAAATATTAGACGGTACTTCTAGACTTATAGTGCAGCAAACCAGAGTTATAGCACCAGCGAATCTCGCTATACGACAATGGGATAGATAGAAACTACTTTTGTCTTCATAGTCGGTGACCAATTTTAATAATATATCTTAGATCATGATATCTAAGTTCATTATTTATAACATTAATTCTCGGATCTAACACTCGGCAACTAGATTTACCAGTATTATCCTTTGATATGTTACAATATACCAATAAATTTTGTCTTTGGCATTAAGGAATTATGCTGCATTAATTTTTTTTTTAAAAAAATTGTAACATATGATTAGTATTAAGAAAGTGACGAGGTGAAGAGCACATTCTCTAGTCTCTTCCCCATTGATCGTTAAGCATATTATACATAAAAAAAACACCACTATCCGTCCCTAGTATTTCTCTCTCTCTCCTCCTCAGTTACGTATGCTTCCGCATTATTAGGTTATCTCGGTGGACTTCCATTTATTCCGTAGTTACAGAGTCACACCGTCTCAAGCTTTGGCACATGTATGTACATCACCGTCCCTACGGTCTCATCACCGTTCATCACATCAAAACGCCTCAACCAATGGCGGAGATGACGAACACTCCTCCTCGTCCGCCGCGTCCCAGAGGAAGCTCGCATACGACCCCAGCACATAGCTGTACGTTTAGCACCACGAAAGATCAACGGTTAGGAATCCTCCCCGGTAAAATTAACATCAGACAGTAGAGAGACGCGAGGAGGGAAAAGTAAATAACGTTACCAGTCTTGCGGCGATGCTTCCACGGCTCTCTCGAAGTAGCCCTCCGCTCTCTCCTTTTCCCCCTGCATCTCCCACACCAACCTCCCGTACAGGGAGAGCACCTCTCCATCTCCTGGGCTCGCCAGTATCGCTCTCCCGTAGAACTCCTCCGCTTTCTTCGCATCTCTCTCAACCTGAAGGCTTCTTCCGATTAGATCAAGAGTTCAAGGATGGATGAGAAGAAAGGTAAGTTTCTCGATCTCTCGCTTAGTTTGTTACCTCGTGCAAGAATTGGCCGTAGTTTCGGAGGAGAAGCGGGTTTCCCGGGTCAGATCTGAGCATCTCCTGGTAGTAATCCCCGATCCGCCGGTTGTTCTGATCACCGCCCTCGCCACTTCTCCCTCCGCCTCCCCCGACCTTCGTCCCTTTCCCCATCCCGCCATTGGAGTACTCCTCCTCTTCCTCTGCTACCCTCGCCGGCCGATAGGGTCGGGTTACCAGATCCGCCTCCGATCTCGCCCGCAGGAGGAGGCTAGAGGAGATGTTGCCGTTCTCCTTCGGTCCGACGTGCAGCGCGAATGATCGAGGTGAGAGCCGCACGCTAGGGCTCCGCCGGAGGAAGGGGGGGCTTCCAGATCCGGATTCCGGTCCGGATCGGACAGCGAGCTCGGTCCAGCCGTGTAACGAACCGGACCGGATTAGAACCACAGCTCTCATGGTTTGGTGATGGTAATTTTAGTTGCATAAGTCTGTAGAAGGGCTCCTTAGCTGGGTGGGAGTATTTATAGGCGTTAGGTTTTTGACTATTCTTCTAAATGACGGCGTTACGAAACGACTTATGTCTTTGCGACACGTAGCGCGATGCACGTGATGGGCAGTGGCGGGCGTTAGAGAAGAGAGTCGCTTTTTGAGAGACGACACGTGTAGGTGGGCACGTGGGATGGTCACGAGGTCCATGGTGAGGACGGCGTAGAAAGTGCCACGTCGACGGTGGGCTCCTTGTATTGGGCGGACTTTCTCTGCCGGTTTCACCTCCGTAGCTCCCGGTTTTAGGATCCAATAGCTGGGGAATTTCGACTAAACTGCTGTTTAACTGTCGCGGTTTTATTTCTCGGCTTGTGTTGCAAGGTTGGAGCATAAAGACAATCTTAATCTCTGCAGGTATAAAATTCTGCTCATAAAATTTCAAAAAGTGAAGGACGTTCTAAACTCGAGTAGTTCGAAATTAGATTCCAACTTAAATTCACCACTGGATTAATCTCAATCGAAGATTGATTCCATAATTACAGGATCACAATTAACCTCCAAAATGAAATTAAGCTAGTTACGTTTGATATATTAAACCTACAAAAGCATGGCATCTGAAGTCCTTTCCTGAGGAATCGGACAGACCACAGATGGCACGTCATGCTTTACTTGTATATATGTCATATAGGAAGCCCAAGTACGGAATGCGTAGACGGCGGGTAAAGGCCGTGCGTTATTTCCCTGCTTTTCTACAACAATTCACGTGCAAAGAAGAGGGTAATTCAGCTAATAGCTAGGGTAAAAGTTTAATGAAAATATATATATACTTCTGGGGATATTGAGTGTTTGATTCCAGCTCAACCCAAAACTATGGGTCGGTGATCCATAGTATTTCCATCCTTCGCGTCGTAACGGAAACCCAAGAAAACGATAAATTAAAAGGAAGAACCCAAAAGTACTAGTAGCTGTCGAATCTTTGCGGGCTCAATTCATCACCACAAGGGAAGTTCAGATCCCCTTTCCTCCTACATGCACTTTTGCATCCTATGGAAATAACTAGGAGACAGTGGTTGTTTTCAAACAAGAGGGGGGAAAGGAGTAGGAGCCCTAACTACCAATCAGCTGGCCATTCTAAACGTAATAGTGTGCCATGTATCTCGTCAAATGCATGCCCCAAGGAAGACTCACTGTGGGGGCAGGACTTGTATATTTTGATGATTAGACCCTTCATACTAGTAGGAATATACGATCCATCTGCAGTACATGCTAAGCATTAGTGAATCAAATATCATAGAACCTTGATTGATGGGGTTTCAAGTCCAGTGAATTTTCACAAACCGGGGCAGATGCTGATATTGAGAAATAAAGGAGGTTCATATTTAGGGTGGCGAATTTACATCCATATGAATGTGCTAATGCGCTACAAATTAACGATGTAGAAAAATGGTGAGGAACAGCACGTAACTTGAAACAAAACTAGGGGTTCCAATATGACATACCGATCCATAGTATTTATGTCACTGTCATCATACAGACAAAAAGATCCGAACTATTGGTTCCTATCGTATGTAGGGCCTCCAAATAATGGCCAGAGGCCGGCGTCCCAAGGACTTTTGCTTCTCTCTTCCAAGTTCTTTGGCTCTTTGAAATGCATGCACCCAGGACCAACACTAGCATGGGTTCATACTGTTCTGTTACAGCCTATGAATCTACAAGAGTGCGGTTGCTTCGAAAGGTTGCTGTCACGCTAGTAGCTGGAAAGAAAACGAAAAGAAAGGAATATGAGAACAGGAGGTCGAAGATAGCTGTCGGTTACGAAACCGACAAACGTGAAAGCATGAATGAGGATGACATGGTAAGTTCTCGAGGTGATATTTATAATGTTGAGTTGAAACAAGACGGTAAACGCTCGAAGAACAAATTAATTATTACCAACAATAAAGTTTTGAAATAATACATATTTGTATACTTGTTTGCCCAATTTAAAAGAAATGGATGAGCTAGGTAAAGCTAAGTTCGACGTCGCCCTTGGGTAAGAAAGGGTGGTTCAAATTCCCGGCTGTTGCTGGGTCGGGCTCCGTATGCCACAGAGAGAGAAGAAGATGCACTGCCAATTTGAGACTGCTGCACTATCCAAGACAGACTGCAATAAACAAAGAGATGGAGTGTGACATAGTCTTAATACTTCCCACTCAGCAGTCAGCTCATGGAATAATTGAACACATCAACCACTCTAGTGGGCCTAATGATATGCCGCCGACCAATAAAAGTGTGTTCTTATTATAAAAATGACAGCTAAGAAACACTTACAAACTTCCCCAACAGAATCCTGAAGGCTACTGATATTTTTTTGATCTTGAGGTTGGACTCGATGAGGCCATATCTTGATTGGATGTTCTTATTATAAAAAGGACTACTTCAAGCAACATACCACAGACCAAACCAAAGATGCCTCCTGCAGCATTCTGCAAAGATAATCAGTACAGTTATAACTCTTTGGACTGGAGAATTGTGCGTGCGTATGCTTTTTAGAAGTTACCATTACAGAACTATGGTTGAAGAGGGCTCTGAAAGCAGCAAATCCAACAAGATAGCCTGTGAACATTATCAGCACAACATGTAGACCTGCAAAAGGAAAATTTAGAACTTAGATGTTTGCAATGTCTACATCCCTTTCACGTCTCAAAATGTAATTGCACTATGGGTAAAAAGGAAAACAAGACCTGATTTCATGAAGAAATTATCGAGCAAACACCGATTCAGGCTACTGTAGTTTCAGAAACTATGTTTGTGCAAGCAAATAGAATTGAACCATATAACTACTGTTCAGGTGTATTATTTGACCTTCTGGAATGCAAATTCAGCATGATACCCCTGACCCAAAGCCTGTCCAGACTGATATCCAGCCACATATTCACCTCTAACACACAAGCCGATGCCTTAGATAATACAACCAGATGCCTCAATTAATAGATAGCTGATGTAGCATCATCAACAAGCCACTGAATTATCACGTGCAAGTAAATTCTATCTTGAATTATTGATACTTTTAATATAAAATTTACAAACTACAATTGTGTAGTGTTGACTTTGATCAGATGCTTATCTCCATGCATCATTGATTTAAAAAACTTTCGCCTTAAAGGTCCCGCTTAGATGACTGCAGCACATCTCATATCATATTTTAATTTGTAGTTTGATTCTAAAACTCAAAATTATTGTCGTGTTGATGAATTAGTGGATTTTAATAGCTTACTAGAATGGAGTAGTATAATGGTTAGTATTTCTTTTATTTATTTATTTTTTAACTGTCTCGGATTATGAGTGCCCGCCTAATGCCTAGGGCCTACATGATCTTTGTCCGCCCATCTATTGCCTACAGTCTTTTAAAACCTTGCCTTGTATACACTAAATTTAGAGAAAAAAAGGGGTGGAAATACATTATCATTGAACTGTTGAGATGTAGCATATTTGGCAATTCTTTTAAGCTTGTTATTCTCATAATTTCCATATGAAAAGTAAATGCACAACTCTAGACATTAGAAACTCGCATTACTCTTTCTATGAAAGAATACCGTTCCAATTTAAAAGGCAACCTTCAAAAGTTGCAACAAGTTTGCATGAGCTAGACCTATCCAAGCATCTAAGTCCTCACAAATCAATTGGCACTTCATGTAAAGATGCCAGCAGTTCCTCTATGTGAGAACCCACTCTAACAATTTGTTAAACAAGGACCAAAATCATGATCCCTAAACCTACCTCCACAGTGAAATAGTATTTGAGACATATCAATGCGCTACAGATACAAACTTGGTATTATATGTAATTTAGACTTAACAGACATTTAGCCCTAATACATTATGTTTAAGTTCCATCCCAAACCACAATGTCTAATACTCAAGAAGAACAAGAAGTTGGCCAAATTAGAAAATGTTCAAATTACTGACATTTGGTGCACATAAAGCTTTCCTCGTGAAGAGGAATTCGATATTGTCCCTCTAAGTTTAAGAAACTAATCATCTCCGCAAGAAAATTGGATCCTTACCAGAAATGTTTATCCTTTTTTTATCTTCGTAATAGATTTGCTAGTCACCCTATTAGTTATCATGCATCTCCCATGAAAGAAATAGCGTATAAGCAAAGCTTACCAAAACCAATCTGATCCTTGTAAGAAGAGAAGGGCTCTGACTCCTCCTTCTTGGGTACGATGTCCTTCACCAGCTCCGCGTACTCTTTCCTCTCCGCCATCTCCGCGAGCTTCTTGAGCCTCGCCTTCAACTCCTCGCTCTTCCAAGATGGCACACGAAACCCTAGATGAGAATTCCAGTATAGGAAAAGTTCCAAGTACCGGATCCGGATAGGGTTTCTTTACCTTCTCCCTGGGTTTAGGGCTGGAGAAGACGAATTCGGCACCGTCGAAGAGGCGGCGCAAGGAGGGGCGTGCGGCGGCTGGGATGGCGGACCAGATGGATCGGATAGATCGGTAGGAGACGGAGCTCCGAGAAGAAAGAACAGAAGCGAGCTCGCGGAGCTCCGCGCCGAGGTGGTCGTCATGGTCACCTGAGGCCGCCGACAGGAGGAAGGATCGGATCACTTCGTTGTTGGCAATCACGAGCCCCTCCGCCATTAGGAATTCGATCAAGATCGAGAGAAAGGAATGGAGAAACCCAAGACGAAAACCAGAGAACGTGGGCCGGATAATAAAGGCTTTATCGGCCTTTATAATTTTTGGCCCGATTAACTTTTAGCCCACCTTAGTCCGATAGTTATGGGCTGCCTTCTATATAATGAGCGTTAATCTTTAAGGGTTAATTACACCTAACCCTAATAATTATAGCCTATATTCACATAGAACCCTTAATTATTTTTTATAACATTTCAACCCTCCCAGCTATCTATTCCACGCTAACTTTTCTCTCTTTCTTTCCTTCAAATGAATGTAAAATAACTATTCTTGTTTAAATGGGTGTTTTAACACTACAAATTGGATTGTGTCGACGAAGTAATCTACAATGATCACTGATTAGCTATCTCATATCCACAGCGATTATTTCAGAATTACAAGTATAATATTCAAGCGAGTAGGCATATATACATATATTTTTCCATCTAGAAAAACTGTTGTCCTGATAAATAGAGCATTTAGTTATACAGCATCGTGGTAAATGGAAAGGGATAGAAATTAATCCAGCAGCAAGGATTCTAGACAATTAATGAGATCCTGATACGTGTTAGTTTAAATCACATCATGTTTGATGATGAATATAAGAAAGAGTACACACAACCAGAAAAGTTTAAGGCTATTATCCCTGTTAATTGCTATGTGGACGACATGGAAAGACATTAATATATCACTACAAAGAATATTTTGAGTTATATTCCCCTTTTTTTTTTTTTGCTATTTTAAGAGCCCAATCTCACCGAAAATATTCCTAATCTATAGCTGAATTCTCATCTCCTTTTAATAATAATAATAAAATTAAAAAGAACAGGGTTGACTCCTCTTCTACTATACGTTGACAAAATTGGCATTTGGTCAAACGGTTGGCAGGCTGCCACGCGGGATCATTGAAGGATCATTCAAGTGGGTCATCACAGCCGATCACCATTAATTGCCACTCTAGCTGTCCGATTTGGTATGGTGCTCTACTCGATCAGATGGCTGCGGTATAATGTACCCTCCGCTGCTTCTTCCTGGAAGTTTCTAGATTTTAATATCCATCTTAATGATTTGGGTTCATTTATGCCTCTCCCCGTCCAAATATAAGATAAATTTATGAGCAGTGCTGTGCTTAAAGTTTTCATGCTTGGTCCTGATATCAATATTACAATTTGCTTGTTAAGAAAATAAAAGATAAATTAAACAATTTTGCTTGCGTTGATATTTTCTTAAACACAAACATATATTTTTCCCCCTATGTCCCCAAATTATGATTTAATTAACTAGTATTACAAGTTGTACATTTCAATCTAGTAGACTTTTTATGTTAAATTTCCTCGTTCCCCGGGTCCAACTAGGTTCGGTGAGCCAAATATTATTTACCCGGGATTGTTTCCACTCCTAGATTTATACAAACTTCATCCGGCTACATAAATCCAACAGTCGAGAATTACACCACGTAAGGAGTAGTAAAGAATTCCTACAGCTTGGGCCGTAGGGAATCGGGGGTTGTACACGTCCCTTTTGCAATCTAACCCACGGAAGCTCGCAATTTTCCTTTGTATAATAATTTTTCTTTGGACCATGACCCAAGGCCCACGGGGGATTAGATTAGTAGATACGAGCAACCGGTGGCCAAGAAGCATACTTTCCTACCGAACTCCCCCCTTCTCTCATAAATGTTTTCTCGCTCTTCTTTCTCTCTCCACGCAGCTAACAACCACCTCTTCTCCCACCTATCAATTCTCACACACCCTTTGAATGCGTTCCCTTCTTTGCCACCCCTCTCCTTTAATTTCCTTCCCCAATATCCTCCTCCCCTTTAAATACTAATCCCCTCTCCTTAGTCTCCTAACCCTTCTCAAAATCTCTCTCTCTCTCTCTCTCTCTCTCTCTCTCTCTCTCTCTCTCTCTCTCTCTCTCTCTCTCTCTCTCTCTCTTATCTAATGGCTCCTGCTTCTGCCTACTTGAGCTCAAAGTCCGTATGCGTCATGGACGCCTCCAGTCGACTCGGCCTATCACTAGTCGAGAGACTCCTCCAGAGAGGTTACTTTGTCCATGCCGCTTCTTATAACCATGGTACTTTTTATATAGCTCTTTCTCTTGTCATATTACGACATAAATGGCATTAATAGTTTATGGATATTAACTATTGGGATTGATCAATTGTTGAAATGGTTCTTAATCTAGCAGGCGAATCGAGTGGGATACTGAAGAGGTTATCGATCGAGAGCAAGAGGCTGAAGCTATTCAAATCAGACCCTTTCGACTACCAGAGCATAGTGGACGCAATGAGAGGTTGCTCTGGTCTCTTCTACATGTTCGAGGCTGCCCAAGACCAGTCTAGCTTTGATGTGAGTTAGTAGCTGGAATTAACCTCGTTAAGTTAAACAAATATAGGAATTAACGAGAGGGAGGGATGAGTGGCAGTTGTCATGAGTTGGGCTAATTGATGGCGATTGGCACAGCTAGCTGTTTCCTCCTTTCCCGCTCGTCTCTACTTCTACTTTGCATTAATGGCGTCACATGGCTTTCCTTCTTCTTCTTCTTCTTCTTCTACTACTACTACTTTTTCTTTTTTATTTTTTAAAATGTCGAATTTTGCTATTTAGACCCTGAAGGAAATTGTATTTAATCGTGGGTTATTTGGTGCAGGAGTTTATGGTGGAAGTGGAAGTGCGAGCTGCGCACAACGTGCTGGAAGCCTGCGCGCAGACGGAGAGCATGGAGAGGGTTGTCTTCACGTCATCGGTCACGGCGGTGGTCTGGAAGGAGACGCGTAAGTTAGCGGAGGACTTGGATGAGAGGGACTGGAGTGAGCCCAATTATTGCAGGAAATTTAAGGTACTATTTTGCTTAAAAATTTATTACCTCGCGTCTCCTAATTAATTATTAACAGTTTAGCACTCTCTGTTAAAAATCTGGAACTAGTCTATGCAATTAAATAGCATCCAACAACTAGAAAGCACCATTTTTTGTTTATATACATATAAAAGATACGTCAGAGTTTGGAAGGTTTGACCCGCAAATTTTATAATGAACTAGTTCAACATTCTACCAGGTTGTTGAGGTTGGATTAACTCCATTTAGATTCTTTAATAATATATTCGACTATATGTGTGTAGACCCAAGATAGATAGAGTGTACGTTATTGGAGGTTTGACATGTCTCTGCCGCAATTAATTAATTTTCAGTTGAGTTGCTAACATCGTGGTCGAGTCGACGTTTCTTCTTCTTGATGCAGTTGAGATAATTACTCTGAGCATCGGTATCTCCATTTATAGACGTCGCATTCAGTGTTCTGACCGTTTCCTTGACTTATCGACTTGGCTCATAAATATTTTTAAAAGTTGTCATCACGATACAACCTCAATTCTCCATCAACGTCATTAATGCATAACTACACCAACATTTTGTTTTTATAATCTCAAAAAAAAATAACCATGCTATTATTAAAGTAATTAGTTTTTTAAGTCAATAAAAGTAAAGTATAATGGACAAATAATAAATTTGAAATGCCCTCTCACGGTTATTTTTTATTTGCAAATTGATCCACAGCTGTGGCATGCTTTGGCGAAGACTCTATCAGAGAAGACAGCGTGGGCTCTCGCAATGGACCGGGGTGTGGACATGGTCTCAATCAATGCTGGGCTCATCACCGGACCGGGCCTCTCGGTCGCCGCCCCCTATCTCAAGGGTGCGCCGGAGATGTACCAGGACGGCGTCCTAGCGACGGTGGATTCCGACCTCCTCGTCGACGCCCATATTGCGGTCTACGAGACGCCCGGCGCCTACGGCCGTTATATTTGCTTTGACAATGCCGTGTGCCGACCGGAGGACGCTGTAAAGCTAGCCCAAATGCTGTCTCCTTCCTCTCCTCGGCCTCCTCCAAGGTATTATTCAATAAGCTCCCTAAATTATAACTTTATAAAATAAAAATAAACTCAAAAAAATTAGAATTTGTATATATTATTTTTATTTTATTATTTATTTTTTGTAGTGATGAATTGAGGGTGACCCAGCAAAGGATTCAAAACAGGAAGTTAAACAAGATCATGGTGGAATTTGCCAGTGGGAGGCATGTGGATATGGATTAGGAACAAGAGTTCTGGAGATTTATGGTGATGACGTTCTTTATAATTATAAATTAAACGGCCCATGTATAAATACTAGGGGAAGTCTAAGAGGTTTAGCAAAGAAAGAATTTAAGCTCAAGTGGCTTTATTCTTTTTAGTTGGTCGCCTGTTTACCTTCAACTACAAAAGGTGAATAGAAAGATATCAAGTAGAGCTGGAGATTGGAAGAAGAAGAACAAAAAATACAACAAATTTGTTCTTTATTTTTATTAAGTCGACCTTACAATGTTTAAAGGATTCAAATGTTCTTCACTTTTAATTAAATTGAGTTCCATTCTATGGCAAGGAAATGGAACTATCGTCTTGCCTCTCTGTAATTTCTTTTTTAAATAAAATAATTTAAATCATATTTCAAATATATTTTGTGAAGGCATAGCAATAACCTACAAATTTAAATCGGACCTATAACTTGAGGCCCAGCCCGGATCCGAAGAGCTTGGCTGGGCTTTATGGGCTTTGGGCCGGCCCAGACCTAGTATCACAAGAGAAAGCCCACTGTGCGTGTTAAAGTCCACTTTACCCATCTATCAGATGCTTTACAAGTAATTTTTTTTTTTTAAAAAGGATAATTACCGGCAATTTATTTACTACTTCTTAAGGAAAATGCGATGGTTTATTAAAGAACCTGCAGCATTAGTCTAGTTTTTAATAAAAAGAAATGTTTTATTAGTAGGAAAATAGTACACTAAGTTTTCTATCTTAACTGTATAAAGGATAAATAATTAGGATGGTAAATAGTTTTTTTTTAAATAGAAAAAAAAGAGGTCCATTTTGGTCAACAACTCTTATAAGTAGTAAGACAACTGCACATGGAAGCAAGCAAACCTTTGACTGCAGCGGATGGAGACGGCGAGGAAAGCAACATGCTATCTTTCAACCAACATATGTGATGATGCATAACTAGGACCTAATCGGAGCGGATGGATTCTCTGCACCGCTAGTTGTACAAATTTCCACTTATTTTGCAGCAAACTCATCATTTAGTCGTCTTTGGTCTTTGGAAAACTAATCCTTTTGCCACTGAGAGAGACACACCATGTGAGAGGATTGAGCAATGAGCTCCCAGTCCCATGATTTCCTACTTTTAACGTTAGTTGGCGAATGATCTCCTCTCATACTTTCCCCTAGTAAATCTCCTCTTGAGAGATAAGCAAGCCCCATTCTTCTATTTAATTTTGTTTTTGGCTATATTAATTTTTAACCCCACCGCCCCCCAAAAAAAATAACATTTAGGAGGATCAAATCAAATAATTTTGATCCAAAAGTACAGAACAAGTCTTAATTGAAACAGTCAAAGGAAGTAAATGGATCAGATTCTTGAAGTAACAAGTCAGTAAAGTGGTCAAAAAGGGCGAAGGTGTTATCCAAAACAAGTTACAGCTTTCTAGGACCATTTCGAACAGCAGCAGTAATGTAGGAAGATTCCAAAGAAGAAGAAGCTGCATTTAGAGTGACACAGGAAGTGACTAATTAGAACGAGATAATAACTTTATTCAATTGGACATGCATTCTGGGACCATGCCATCCCAAAGAACAGACAGTCCATGATGGAGTAAAGTTGTCCGCAAGCCTCGCATTACTGTAGATGAAACCTTCAAACTGTTACAAAAGCTTAGAGAGCAAAGGGAAGTGGTTGCATATTTGAGAAATATAGGTGTAAAGATTGCAAGAAATCGAAATGCAAGCATAAGCTGCTACTGCCCACCCAAAAAAAAAACAAAACAAAAACAAAAACAATAGGAGAGAAAAGGATGTAGTACCTACCCATGTGATGCCTTTAATTATTTCTGGAGACATTTGAAACTTTGATCATTTGATGCTTCTGTTGACTTTTCATGAAGAAGGTGGAGGATACCACATGAGAGGTTGGGCTACATGTAGGGCTGACAGTCCTATCAAGATGCTATATTGGCTCTTACTTTGTTGATATAGCATATTATGCTTTATTCAATTATGCACATAGAAAGAGATTAAGCAAGTCAACCAGCAACATGCATGCTCCTTAATTATTTTACAGTTCTTTGTTTATTTGAATTTTTAGCCCATGGTGGTTGAGAATTTGAGATCATTCTAATATGACAATGGCAAGGATTTCATATGCAGAGTGTGTTTGATTCCACAATTCAGAGTAGTATGACAAATAATTGCATTTATAAGTTTTTAAGGAACAGAGGTTTCAGAATATGGTATCCCTCTTCACAACCCAAATCAAGGAATTTGTGTCATCGGAACATGAATGGATTGCTTAATGCTCGTCAAACATTAAATATCACAAAAGGAAAAAAAGAAGATTGGAGATACATCTTTGATACAACAATTATGTTCCTTCAAATTTTTCTTCTTCTGATGGGCACCAAGTAGAATCAGCAAGGATCAGAAACCATGCATGAACGTGAGTGACAGCGCTCGAAGCATAACACCATTAAATCATGAAGTACTTCTAGAGAGGCTGCTCATCTACGTCGTGCAGTGAGTTTTCTTCTTCAGTAAGCTTCCAAATTTCTTCAGCAATGGCTTCTTCTTCCTTTGCTTTTGCTGCTGCTGCTTGGGCGGTGACGTTTCCCTACTTTCCATTTTCTCTAGGGACGATCCATTTGTCTGGTTGAAAATACTATCATCCACATTTGACTCTTCATCTACTGATTCACTCTCATGTCCCCCTTCTTTGGACAAGTCATTCTCTATGATCTTGCTGCTCTCCCACATTTTAATGTCGACTATAACCGGCTCTTCATCAGCATTTTCTTTCCCATTCTCCTCTAATCGATTCTTATTGTCCTTGTGACATTCCTCAACTTCCACTGTGAGTACCTCTGACGTTGGTATCACTTCTACTTCCTCATACACATTCTCCGCTGGAGGACTGATTGACTTTGTCAGTACGGTAGATTTTTCAGCCTCTGTTAATGCATCATTTACCTCAGCTTTCTTGGCTGTGGCCTCTGAAAGCAATGCAGAAAGCTCATCAATTTTAGCTAAAGCAGCGGCTTCCCTAATTCGCAGTTCTTCATTTTCCTGAATTATACTTTGCAATTCATTCTCTTTGTCCAACAATCTTTCTTTCAACCGAAAACCCTCAGCCTTTGCTTCTTCCCCAGTTAAGTTGGCTTCCACTATCTTAGATTCAACTTGTCTCAGCTTGTTCAGCAATTGGGATTCGTCCTTCCTTGCAGCTTGTATTTCACGCTCTGCACCTCTTAGTGACTCTTGTACCTTATCCATTTCCAATTTGATGGCACTCATCTCTTCTTCTGATTTATTGACTGAACTCATAAAAGAAATCTCTTTTAAACGCCAGTCATCTTTTGAGTTTTTGGCTTCTGCTTCCAATTGCTCAACAGTTTTCCGAAGGCAAACAGTCTCATAATTTGCTTCATCGAGCATTATCTTATAACTTTCTTGACACTTCTTCACAGTCGCCTTCAGTTCTTCTATCTCAGATTGGGCATTCTCAATTTCGGCTTGTTTTTCCAGAACTCTTTCTTGTGCTTCCCTTGTATCATATGATACCTCGTGCAAGGCAGAAGCTAAATCTTCCATTGCTTTTTTAACTTTCTCTCCGTCATCTTTTGTAGTCTCAAGCTCTATGAGAAGCTTGTTCCTCTCCTCCAACATGCTTTCAATTTTTGAAGTTGCTATCTTCTCATTGTTGATGGCCTCCATCTTTGCCTCCTCTGCAGTTTGAAGCTTTGATTTAAGACCTTCGATTGTTGTCTTCAATTCAAGTGCTTCTTGCTGAGCTGCATCAAATTGCTGACTAGATTCATTAGCGCCTTCTTTATGCTTCGCCGCCTCAAGTTCCAATAATTCTACCTTCTCTTTAAGATGGCTGATATCAGAATCTTTATCTTGCAAGAGAGCACTGGTCTCTTCCAGTTTTTCTATCACAGAGGAAAGAGACTCATCCTTAGATTTATTAGACTGATCAAGTTCCTGCAGCCGAATTTCCAACAGCTCTACCTTCATTTTCCACTCATCTACTAACTGGCCTGCATCTGACTCGGCCCTCTTTGCATTAGCAACGTCAATCGTAAGCCCTTCAATCAAAGTTTCCATCTCGGTCAACTTCTCCTCGGCTGCCTTTGCTTTCTCAAGCTCAGCTTTGAGCACTGAGACTTCAGACTCCAACCTCTTAATTATATCTGCTGCCTCCTTTGCTTTACTCTCCAGCTCAGAGTCAAGCAACACTTTCAGGCGGCTTACTTCGGCAGACAGGAGCTCCACCTTCTCTGCATTGAGCTTAGCAATTTTTATCACATCATCAGCATGGCTCATTGCGGTATGCTTGGCATCAACACTCTTTGCCAGCTCATGCTTGACTCGCTCAAGCTCTTTGGTTGTCGCAACGAGTGCTGCAGCATCCGTAGTTTGTTTCTCTTCAACGGCTTCCAGCCTCTTCTTCCATTCCTCTTCCTTCTGCTGGGCGGCATCAATGCTTGCTTGCTCCAATTCAATAGCCCGGAACTTCTCAATCTCAGATGTCTCTTCGGCTCTCATCTGAGCCGCAAGAGCCTCCTCAAGCTTCTCATGTGTCTCATCAGTCAATCTCCTCGCATCCTTCAACTCCTCGAGCACTTGGGTCTTCTCCTTCTCAATCAAAGTCAATTGCTCTTTTGCCTTCTTCAGGTCTTCCTGAACTACAGCCAATTGTGCCTGTAGTTCTGATGGCTTCAAAATTTGTGATTGCTTCTGTGATCAAAAACCAAATTCCACAAGATGGAGTGATGCAATGAACCAAAACTGGTAATTAAAGCAGATAAGAACATATCAAAAGTCTCGTTCTCTTACATCAGAAGGGGTATTGATCCTAGGTGTGATCTTAGGTGACCGTCGTTCAGCAGTGTTTTTCGAATCAACTGATGCAGGCGATTTATCGAGCGGAACACGGGCATTATGCTGAGGTGAAGCTGAATCATGGTCTGACTTCGTGGGTCCTGTCTTGCTTAATCTGGCAACCCTGGGAACTAGTAGTGTGGTTTTGGTACTTGACGGTGGTGTACTTTTGTTACTGGAAGCTTCAGATACACCAGATCTGCTTGCGAGATACCAAAGTTAGAGACTTCCCACAATCACACACAAGATCCATCGCATAACAACAGAAAATATGCAAGGGCCCAATACAAATCAAGAAGCAAATTTGGTTGAATCTAGGGTAATTCAATATAAACAAGCCTCATAGTACAATGAAAGAATATAGAGTCCTGAGCGTATAATGAAAAAGGCAATGTAGATAACCACTATGAAGAAACACAGCTCAAACCAAGCTAAGATCAAGGATACCCAGTAAACCAAATTGGAATTTAGACCCAGAAGCTAAACGAGAACAAACCCATCCTGCATTGGTTCTAAGAAAAAGATCTCTCTTTTTTTTCCACAATGCTTACGGAAGTCCTTGAAGAAAAGCTGAAAAGATCCCAATTTTGCATTGAATGAATGGAAATTTAAGCAGCAAGGTAAGATTGCTGAGCAGAGTAGACGTACCTGGACTTGGAGGCCAGCATCGTGGTCGCAAAGGAAGAGCAGAGGTGGGAATCGGTAGCGCAATTGCCGACAATGCGATTGCCGGCAAAAGGATAAAAAAGGAGGAGGAGGAGGAGGAAGAGGAGGGAGGAAGGAGGAAGGAGGACTACTAATTATTTTAGCTGCTCCAAAGAAAAAGTTGTCGCCACGAAGAGTTAGTTGTGCTGCAGTAACGTAGCACAATACTTTCTTTATCTCCCTTTCCCACCATGAGAAATATCGGTAATTTGCATTTCACACCTCATTTTATATTAATATATGCAAAATAGTAATATAGTCGTTTTTACATTTTTATCCTACATTTCTCTTCTTCTTCTCTTCTTCTTCTTCTTCTTTTTTTAATAGGGAGTTTATTTTGGAAAGAAGGGCCCCATGAATATCCAAATAACGATGTGATCCTTCGAATCCTACTTCTTCACCCAATTGATAGGATATTATTTAGTCCATGAGAAACACAATTGATAGGATATTATTTAGTCCAAGAGAGACACAGAGAGAAGTCTTTGAGGTGGTGGTGTTCTCAAAAAATTCCACCTCCTTTTGTTCTTTATTGACTAGTCAACCTTTCGAACTCAATCGATCCTCTGCAGCCCAGAATGCAGGAAGTTACTGCAGCCTGGAAATTTGGCCTCTTTGGTTGGCTTCCGCATAAGTTTTGTTAACTAATTACTATTTGATTCCTTTTGATGGAAAGTTGTACTCAAGGATCTTTGTCACTAACCAGGTACAGATCTAAAAGAACAGCCCAGTTAGCTAAGTGTTTCACTGATCCATAGTACTCCAAGAGAAAAGATCAAATAGTACTTCATCTGGCAGTTTATAACTCCAATCTCAGCTGTAGATTGAAACATGACAAGAATTTAGTCACCATAAAAAAAAACACTATCATTTTTCATAATCCACTACAGCATAACCAGTGCACAAGCCTCCAAGAATTGAAATTATTATAATTTGAGTACAAGAAGGCAAGTCTTACCATCACTCTTGGCAATCTAAAAGGTTTAGATAAAGTTTATATGAGTTTAGAAATGAAATTTGTTAATTGTTACTGCCATAACTATGATTTCACTTTTGAGATCTCTCTTCCTTCACCTTCTCTGCAAAGGAAGCAAGACAAGAAAACATAAAAGCTAGCAAAGAAGGCTGATACAAACATACATAGCATAACTTTTTTCTTGTAACCATATAGTTGGTTGCCTTTAGTCCATTTCAAGTGGAGGTCATGTTGCTTTCCACCTTTAAATCTAGTTGACACTAGATTGTCCCACTTATATATATATATAACTAAATCTTGTTATCATAACCAAAATACTTCATATGGATGGAACATTATTTTCTATCATAGTTATGTATTTATACAGTAGAAGTTTGTCATATATTATCCTGATGTGATGGATTCAAGTCATGAAGTATGAATGCATTATGAACTGGTGTGGGCTTTATAACATGTGCTCAAAGAAAGAAAGAAATAAAAAGTCCATAAATTGAGCTGTTATGTTTGATCCCCCTCATGGCAATAATGTAGTTGCTCCACATCATCCAAAGCTATCATCTCTACCTTCCATATGGCATGGCTGGATGTCGATGTCACCAGGCATGTGCAACATGAACTGCCTTTGTTAACCTCTCCTTTTCTTGTTTAAGATATATTGTTGTCTAATGGTGGTTAGGGGATTAGATACTCAATTATTGGACGCAAGGTCATTAATTACCTTCTAAAGTAAGTTACTGCAGTAAAAATATTTGCCTATGATGCATTAAGTCAACTAATCACTTGGGTTAATTGCAGCACGAGCAACCTGGGTCAGCATTTAATAGGCGACTAATGCTGCAATGCATGGCATACCTGTGCAATTCTTATGCCGCTCTGGCATACGCATCTCAAGAATGACATTAAATTACCCCTCTTGTTTGTTACTATTCTAAACTTTTAGTGAAGCAGCAATATTAAACAGTGTCCTTTAAAGGCCCTTTTCAAGAAAGAACCTTATAAAGTGGAGGAGATATAAGTAGTCAAAAGAAGTTTAAATTACGAAGGTAAAGACTAGACACTGAACGGTCTACAATAATACCACAGACAGCCCAAATGCCTATAGGAGAATTCAAGGAAGAAACTAAGGACATAATGGACCTAAGGAAGTAAATTATCTAGATAGTGGTGTTCTGGTCATTTGATTTTGAGAGGTGTAAGAAAGAATAGGCCCTAATGGATCAAAGATGTCAGAGCCAAAGCATGCCAAGCTGATGGAGGAGTTAAAAGTAGTCCATTAATAGATCAAAGATGTCAGAGCCTCACATGATGAAATATGTAACTCTTAAAAGCATCTCATAGGTGCATGGTTTGTTGTCATGTCCAAGAATTTCTTTAGGTCACCTATATAGAACATAACTAACTTCATTAAATTATCTGAATTGAGATTTTAATGACTAGCTCCATTATTTATGAGAATCTTTTACTTAGCTACTTTTAAATTGTTAAAGCATTTTAATCTTTCATAATCTGTTTTTAATGCTTAAGATTCTCTGTGCAAATACTTTCACATTTGACATACTAAGCAGCAAGTATTTAGCCTGCAACAAAGTTTACATTCAAATCTGGATGTACTATGATTACATGTCATAATAACTACATCACAAAACAAGGACATAAAATAAGTGTCGACTGCTTAGTGCTCAAATGCAAATATGCAGCCGAACAAAAGAGATAATCTCGGGCGCACTCTATGATGAATCTTTAGATAGGCACTCGAAACTATTTGCACGCATCGTAGAACAGTGAAACCAATTAACACATGCATAGCACAACAGTACATTCAAACAAAACCAAATAACAAATACCAGCGCTGGAGTAGGTTGTCTACTTTTGGCTATTTTTCTTCTTCAGCAGGCTCCCAAATTTCTGCAGCAATGGCTTCTTCTTCTTTTGCTGTTGCTGTTCTTTCATGAGCATATTTGGACCATTATATACATCCTCGGATGGCAAACCATTTGTATGATCAGAACTGTCATTATCCATCTTTGAGTCTAAGTCATCATCCAATGACTCAGCCTCATGGTCCCTCTCGGCCGACAAGTCCTTCTCCATTATCTTATCACTTTTCATGTGAACTTCGGCCTTTAGTGCTTCATCTTGTTCAGCATTACCATTGCTATCCTCCTCTTGCACGTTCATCTCATCCTTACAGGACCCATTGGCAGTTTCTGGCTTTGGTTTGTCAGTTCCATCAACATGTGAATTCTCCACTGGAGAATCAACTAAATTCAGTGGAAGTGTGGGCTCTCCATCACTGTCAGATTTCTCCCCATTTACCTCAGTCTTCTTTTCTCTGGCTTCAGCAAGCAAAACAGATAACTCATTAATTTTCTGAACAGCAGCCGCTTCTCGAATACGGAGGTCCTCATTCTCCTGAGTAATGCTCTGCAACTCGTTCTCTTTGTCCAATAATCTTTCCTTCAACAGCAAACTCTCAACTTTTGCTTCTTCTACAGCTTTGTTGGCTTCAGTTTCTGCAGATTCAACTTGCCTCAACTTATCCAGTATGTGTGCATTATCCTCTTTTGCAGCTTGCAAGTCATGCTCGGCAACTCTCAGTGACTCCATTGCCTTGTGCATTTCTAGTCTCCCAGCAGCTATTTCTTCTTCTGATTGTTTGCTTGAACTTGCAAAATTAATGTCTTTTGAGTTCAACTCCTCCTTATAGTCACTGGCTTCTTCTTCCAATCTTTCAATAGTTTTCTGGAGGCAAACTATCTCATAGTTAGCTTCATCAAGCATTACCTCATAACTTTCCTGAGTGTTCTTCAGAGCCAACTTGAGATCACCTATCTGAGCACGGGCATGCTCTTCCTCAGTTTCTTTTGCCAAAAATCTTTCTTGAGCTTCTCTTGCTTCAGAAGATGCCTCATGCAAGGCCGCAGCTAGATCTTCCATAGCCTTTTTAGCTTTCTCTTCTTCATCTTTAGTGGTTTCCAGCTCAATGAGTAACTTGTTCCTCTCTTCTGACAGGCTTTCAATCTTTGAACTTGCAATCTTCTCATTGCTTAAAGCCTCTAGCTTTTCCTCCTCTGAAGTTTGAAGCTTGTTTCTTACAACTTCAATAGTCGTCTGTAATTCAAATACTTCTTGCTGCACAGCATCAAAACGCTGACTTGATTCATCAAGATCTGTTTTGAGCCTAGCCACCTCAAGCTCCAATATTTCCATCTTCTCTCTAAGAGCAGCAATTTCAGATTCTTTATCTTTCAATAAGGCACCATTCTCCTCCAACTGTTTTGCAATGGAGGCAAGAGAATCTGTCTTGAACTTTTCGGACAGATTAGCTTCTTCCAACTGCACCTCTAATGACATCGCCTTGTTCTTCCACTCATCCACTAGCCGGCCTGCATCTAATTCAGCCTTCTTCGCATCAGCGGACTCGGCCCTGAGCTCTTCAGTCATTGCTTCCATCTTGGTCAACTTCTCCTCAACTACTCTTGCTTTCTCAAGCTCACCCTTCAGTACTGCAATTTCAGATTCCAATTTCTTAACAAGCTCGCTAGTTTGATTGGTGTCACTCTCCACTTTGGAATCAAGCAATGCTTTTAGTCGGCCGACCTCTCCTGAGAGGAGCTCCACCTTCTCCGCATTTATCTCAGCTATTCGCATTGCTTCATCAGCATGGCCCAATGCAGCATTCTTGGCATCATTATTCATTATCAGTTCATGCCTTAACCTCTCAAGCTCTTTTTCGGTGGAAGCAAGAGCTGCAACATCAACATCGTGTTGGTTTTGGATTCTCTCAAGATCCTTTTGCCATTCCTCTTCCCTCTTCTGAGCAGCATCAATGCCCACCTGCTCCAATTCATCAGCCCTGAACTTCTCAATCTCAGTGGCTTCTTCAGCTCTGTTCTTAGCCACAAGAGCCTCCTGAAGCTTCTCATTTGCCTCATCAGCCAATCTCTTAGCATCCTTCAGTTCTCCAAGAATACAGTTCTTCTCCTTCTCAATAGAAGCCAATTGCTCCTTTGCCTTCTTCAGGTCCTCCTGCACAAGAACTAGCTGTGCTTGCAACTCAGATCCCTTCACTTGGCGTGGTTGTTTCTGCAATCAAAACCGAAACCAAAAATAGTTTCTTTACTAAAACTGGTAAGGAACTGGGACGGAAAGTAGATGACAAGGCTTTGCTTATCTTACATCAGGAGTACTAATTTTTGGGGATCGTCGCTCAACGGCAGGCTTTGAATCAACTGATCTTGGTGATCGATCGACAGAATGGCGCGGATTTTGCACAGGTGAAGGTGAATTGGCCTCTGATTTGAGAGATCCTGCCCTGCCCACTTTCGAAACCCTAGGGGTTTCCGGTGCCCTTTTGTTATTTGAAGCTTCAGATAATCCAGATCTGTTCAAATCCAAATCTCAGATCTTTTTTGCATAATGAACATAATCCTAAAGCGGATCGGGAAGCAAATTCCAAAAAGCACTTGTTAATGGGAAGAGAACCAATTCAAATATAAAAGAACAAGGATACCCGGTTAACAAATTGCACTGTTGCACTTTAAAAAAAAGCGTAAAAAGCCTCAGGATGGAGAAAAAAGGAACTAATTTGTTGACAAAAACCCATTCTAGGTTGGAGACATGAATCCAGGAAATAATCAAGATTGCGACACTGGATCGGTGTTTTTTCCCCCTTGTTTTGTGCACATAAAGGAAGGGAAACAAAAAAAGAGATAGAACAAACCCATGTGCAAGTCCCACGCAAGATCAAGGAAATGCAAGTAAAATCGCATCTTGAAGGGTAAGTACGAAATCTAAGAGTAATGTTTTTGCACAAACAGAAGAAAAGAAACGAAAATTTCACGAAATCCAGGTGCAAATCCCATGCAAGATCAAGAAAATCTAGGGAAGATCGCATCTAGAAGGCAAATAGGAAATTTAAGAGTAAACCCAACAGATCTAATGCGATATGATGACTCACTTGGACTTAGAAGGCAGCATTGTCGCCATAAGGAGAAACGGAGAGAAAGAGAGAGAGAGAGAGAGACGCAGAGCCCAAGTGGAGTGGAAAAGTGGATGCGCAGAGGAAGATGTGGTGAGTGTGGAGGTGGATACAGAGCGAAGGTAGGTAAGGAGGCGCTTGTCACCGATAAAAAAGGGAGAGAGAGAGAGAGAGAGAGAGAGAGTTGAAAAATATTGAGCTGGCCGGGAAGTTGAGCAACTGCAGTAGCCCACGAACACTTTTTTTGAGTAGAGAAGTACGGTGAGCGTAAACGGGATCGGATAGAAAATGGGTTAACGGGTAAATTTTGCTAACCCTGATCTGTTTCGCCTTCTTTATTGTCGTGACCTAGTTGGCTAGTTATATACAACTTTAGGATTTTAACCGGTCAAATCCGATTCGGACAAGATTTTAAATTACCTCTGGATTTAATAATAGATTTGAGTTGAAAATATACATGCATATGCTATCTTCGTCGTCGTCGTTGGTGACGAAGCAGCAGTTGAGAGCGAAATGTCGTCCGCATCAATTAGTTGGCATGGAAGGTAATAGAAGAAATTAGTATTTGCTTCTCCTCTAAATAAGTACTTAACTTGAGAAGGAATATAAGTGGCAGATTCAAATATGCTCTCAAGATGGAAACCATATAATAACGTAGAACGGTAAAAATATAAGAGATGGAAAAGGTGGGTGGGGGGGGGGGGGGCGCAGGGGTTGTATATATCTATCTATCTGGTCTCGTCGTTAGCGAGAGTTCTAAGCAACTTCTTCTGTTTGCTTGTACACTCGCTCTTCTGAGAGACGATGACAAAATATGCTGGGAGAAATGGAAGAACTTTTTATTATTCCAAACGAACTCCATGGAAGATGGGCCACAATTGGTGAGCCATGCCACCACCACTGTGCCAAGGGCTTAAGAAACAAAAGAAGAAGAGCAGAGAGTACTCAAGTTCAAACAGATAAAATAAAAATGAAGAAACAATGGAGGGCTTAAGAGAAAATGAAGCATCTTTTGCTTACAAAGATACAATCAAATAAGCATAATCTATATCTGAAAGAGAACAAATTAACATTCCAAGTGGATTGAAACATTCAACTTGAAAAATAGAAGTTGTTCAATATCTCTATAAGTCCACTCAGCCATCTGCAGAATCTGTAAATCTGAATACACCACTCATTGAGCTAATGGGTGACTGCCTTACTAGCTTCACAGGCAATTGGCTCGTGTAAATCAGCTACTATCCTAACAAAGAATCTCAAGCTCTAGGTAAACATATAACTGATGGGTGAGGCCAAATTCTAAGATAGGACTCCTAGCACTACCAAACCAAATCCACATTTGTCTATATCAGGTGAATCAAATCTATCTAGCTTCAAATAAACTTTGTGAATGCTTGAGCCTTCAAACTATCTGCACAAACATTTCTGCCAACTACAATTATGGCATTATAAGATGTCATTCCTACCAGAGAATACCTACAACCAATGAATGTGACCGAGAGAGAGAGAGGTACTATTGGATACAAAAACTACCTATCTTCAAAACATTTATCATTGTGTAATAGGTTCTAGTTGACCATGGGAATAGATAAGCTTGGAAAAATGACAATCTCTGAAGCAGAATGAGAACAGTAGCAAATGCGAAATTGCATAAGGAAAAAAACACAGGCCCTAGTGCCAAGACATAAAACAATTCATCTGGGTCTTATGATGCAGATAAATTCACTCCATGCGTACGGCTATATGCAGAGAACTGAGGGAAGCCATCCATATGGCCTATACTATCAAATTTATTTTCAAATCCTAAGAAGCCATGACAAAATGCAAATCCCAAAGATCGGCCCTGATGGCTGTGTGGCTGCACATGGACATGTACCTAGCCAACAAGCAAAGAGTTTAGATGGCTCACATCCATGCAAAGTCTAGTAGCACAGACTAAGCAACAGCATGACACTAGTTGGGCAAAAAAAGAAGTCAAGATCAAGCAATAGGCAGATCCAATAGATGCTCCATTCAAGAATAATGAAGAAGTCAAAGATCAAACAAAAGGTGGTTTTAAAATGTATATCGGTGCAAGGATAAATGTACTGCTTACCTAAATGATATAGCAAAATTGTCAAATATTGCATACACCATACCACAAATTCAGATTCTCAAACACAGATTACACTCTTACATATTGATTTCAAAAGCATGCTTCATGAACCACACTTCTCAGCCTTACATGTCTGCGATTAACACTATTGTACAAACCAATACACACATACATAGCATGTACTTTCGTTGTACTGGAATGACCTAAACAATCAACCTGTTGGTTTCTCTGAATATTTTTTGTGACATCCACTTTAATGTCTAGTCCATAAACCACGATTTGGAACGCTTATGATCCCTAACATATTAGAGAAATTACTGATCATGCTTAGGTCCCTCAAACAAAGGATTTCACAGACTAGGACATTAGGAACCACATAGCCTTCAACAGGTTTCCTTCTTGCTTATAATAGGCCAACCAATAGTTTAAGACCAATAACCAATGAGATGGCCTGAACATGTAGATGATATAGCTGAACAAGGAGTGCTGCTATTAACGAACACTCCAAGTTTGTTGTTTTAACACAGAATGAAAAAAGAACAGTAGCAGCACCAAGTAGAAAGATATCATGTATAAGCATAGCTGCACAAGCCAGAAATTCTGAGGATCAAGTTATTTGATGTTAAAATCACAATAAGTTTATTGTGAGTGAGCAACAACAGTTGAGTAAATAAATTAGCAACTCTCAGACTTCAATCTACAAAGTAGTTCTACGTCCTGCTTGTCTACAATCAATAGAAAGGAAACAAATGTGAACCAAAATTGAACTCACTTGATCACGAAGAAAATGATAGTCTCTTAATCTATAATTAAGATTTCTTCCAAGAGAGATTGTATATAACGGAGAGAGCCCAAAGTACTTAAGAGGAGATAAAAACAACTAATAATTCAAAAGAATGCCTAATAAAAGCAAACTGCTATTTCAAAACTAAGAACCATTAATTGCACCAAGATCAAGCATCAAATGCAAAGAGTTAGCCAAAAAATATATATAGGAGTCATTTGGTTTTATGTATGTGGAAAACTGCAACTACACAGAAGTGCAATATCAAAATCAATTTTTGGTTATGAATCTCGTGACATATCTTTTCCTAGTCCCAGGTTAGGTCCTGTGCAGCATATTGACATACACTTAATATAAATGGATGTCAAAATAAATGCTCTTAACCTTTGATGGGAAGAAGATATTTATGATGATTTCTCATTTGACACCACAGATGCAGAATCTTGAGATGCATGATGCCAAACAGCCTCATAGATAACTTCCATAGATTAATGCTCCATCCATAGTCTCAAACATTAGAAGTCAAAGTAACACGCTGATATTTATCCAAAGAAAAGCTAAAATTCTAGGCCTACTCGTGGTACCATGCACTATTCCATGACAAATAGAAAATCATCATAAAACCCCAAAATAAGATGACCTCTAGATAAGAACTTTTCCATCATATCAGTAAGAAAACAGGGCTAACAGAAATCAAATGATTATCTGAGAAAGAATCCATTCAGATAGACAGCAATAAGTTTCTCGTATAAGACAGCAGCCAGAAATTACTGATGTTGTAATAGGGAAACCTCTTGGGCAATTATATCAGGACATTTGGAAAAAAAGAGGACAGTTAACCAGAATCTGATGTTGTGATAAGGATACTTCTTGGGCAATCATATTAGGCCATTTGGAAAAAGATGACAGTTAACCAGATTGCTATTATTCAAGAAGTTCACGTTATCAGAATTCCAAAGTAAATGAATGCATTAGTTTCAGACTTCCAATTATACAGTTAAATACAAGCATTTAACAACATTAAGTCGTTAATGATACAGAAATTAACAGTATCTAATGCACCTACCTCTCATCTCTGGCTCCATCTCCAGTCAGTCGAACTCCAAGAAGGCCAGCCCTGGATCTCAACTAGCTATCATCATCTTCCATTCTTGTACATGTTTGCCTTAATTTATATCGTGTCTAAGCAGAACAAGTTGCCACTGTTACACTGCCCATGATCGGATGCATGCCTACATGTCCCTCCACCTAGGGCTGAGGAGGGGCAAGAAAGCCGAAGGCGACAAGAACCCCGACGGTGACGGTGGAAACAATAGCCCAGGAGAAGGCGGCGGAGGTGGTCCTTGCCCTGGTCTCGGCCCCGGGCCGGGCCCCAAGATCCCCGGCTGGGGCAACGGCGAGAAGGAGAAGTTAGGAGTAAACGGCGGAGGATACTGGAAACCCGGCGAGAGCAACGGGTAGGGCGATTTGGGCGAGAGCAGGTTAAGGAACGCGCTCGGGGATGGCAACGCCGACTGCAACCCCGGCGGGGTTGGAGGAAAGCCGGGGGAAGGCAGCAGCCCGGGCGCCGGAGTGCGGCCACTATCGAGAAGCGAGCTTTCGAGGTACCGCATGTAGGCGGAGACCTGGGCTTCGGTCCAGCCGGGAGGAGTAGTGGCGCCAGGGGGAGTTACCGGGCGGGGGAAGAAGGAAGGATGGGTAAAATTGGGAGGGCGAATAGGATTAGGGTTAGGGTTCTGGTATGGAGGATTGGGGTGCGCAGCGACGGGCGGGGGAGGGGGCCGGGCGATGGGAGTCAACGGCGGCGGCCGGATCTTGTGTAGGCGGGTGCTCGGCGGCCTCAGCTGCGGCGGGCGGGGAGGCGGGGCAGAATTGGGAGGCGGGGGATCTCTCGACGGGGTCCCGGTGAGCTGCTGGACGATGCTGCGGAAGTCGTTCTTGCTGATGTTGTACACCTGCGGCTGCGGCTGCTGCGGCGGGGCCAGAGGCGGAGGTTGCGGATGTGGCGGCCGGGGATTGCTCGCAAAGCTCGGCTGGTGGAGCGGACTCTTCCGGATGTTCTTCCCCAATTTGTTGACTCCGAGATGCTGCTGGTGGTTGTGGTGATGATGGTGGTTCTTGGATTGATCCATAACCCTAACTTTCTTCCTAAATAGAATGAGGTGAGGTATCGAAGAAGAGGAGGAGTGGTTGGATTAGAAGAGATTTTTCTTTTTGGTAGGATGGGGAAAGAGGAAAGAGGAAAGAGGAAAGAGGAAAAAGGGAAAGAGAGGTGGGGAGGATTTGGGAGTATTATTTGACTTCCTGGAAGTGAAAGAATCTGGAAATAGTCGAGGAGTTGGGAAATAGGGAGGCAAATAGAATGGCAAGCCCAAGGAAATTTTCTACTCGACAAATGTAAAAGACTTTGCGACTATTAAACTCCCCCAAATCCCCACCACCACCACCACCACCTGACATTAGTTTCTATTTAATTATTTAGATTTCAAAATTGATCGCAAAACTCAGATTAATGTATTATTAGATAACTCACTTAATTAAATCCTATTTATTTAAAGCTAATCAAAATAAGCTTTAGGGGAGAAGAAGCGAAGTCTGTTTTGGGAGAGAAGTCATAGTCCAACTTTTCTTAGTTATAAGTCAATCCAGTTAGTTCGGTCCAGATGTACCGTTATATATAAGAGGCTTTTATTACTATAATTTACCATGCTTAGTTGCATGAGAAGGAAGAGAGGTTCGGATTGTTTGTTGGGGTTAGTTATTGGGTGGGTGAATGGTAGAGATACTAGTCACCCAGTGATATGCTGACGTGGGAATACTCTTGTTCTTTTATCCCCTCCCCGAATAGTTGCACGGATCTTTGACTGGTAGAGTGAATCCGAAATGAAGTGGTCTCCGTTTCAAAACGGGACTTAGATCTAACGATAACAATAATATCAAGACTGTGACACATAGGGGTGGGTAGCGTGTTAAGGGTTTAGTTGAATAACTATGACTATGATTACTAATAAGATGACATATATTTATTAATAATTGCTACAGTGAGGGGGGGGGGGGGGGGTTCCTTTTCTGGGTGCCTGACAGCCCATGATTGGTTGTCAAGTCATAGTTGTAAGATCTATTGAGGTAAGGAAGTTCAAACATTTTAGGTGAGAAAAGTTTGTACGAAACGTTAATTGCTCTGGAGCTGGAAGCGAATGACACGTCGTCAATTGAAATCTCTCTATGCACATATTATATATGATCTATATGTGTGACTATCACATATACCACTTCGTCACAGAGCAAACTTTAAAAAAAGTATACTATACAATGAATTAGTTTATATCCCTCATCTCAACTAAATCTATCACTGTTAATAGCCCCAGTTATTATTAGTTTTATTCAAACTGATAAGAAGTAATCTTTCTTAATATCGAAATTGGTACCAGAAAACAGGCACCAGTAATCAACCATCTGGACTGTAATCTGTGAGCATTTAAGCCCATGGACTCAAAGCAACCTAGTTTTTTTTAACCGTGCTAAGATGGATCAGATAGAGTCACAGAATGCCACCCTTTGGAGCTCCATATATATGATCCACTGGAAAGAAATTTTGACTAAAATTATTTGGAAAGTGTATAAAAGTTCATCAAGTGCTATGATCTTAATACTGGTTACACTGGTGTCTCAGTGACCCATACACTGACCTTCTAATGAGGACGTCTTCGCCATGATTCACTGTGGATTAATCTGTGTACACACAGCTCAATCTACATTCAGATTCAGATTCTGAAGCATATGCTGGTAATCTTCTGGTGTATGTCTACGCAATAAGTTGATTGAGATAGATCTTGAAACAAAAACATGGAAAGATTTGTTCCTTGACTTAATGGCAATCCCAACAGTAATATATTAGCATCTTACATTAACCATGACATCTATGATCAAGGCCATATTGACGATCGACCAAACCTTCCCTAATCATTAACTGGAATATATTCGGAGAATATTGTAATCGAATTCCTTGTAAAACGAACGGAAGACAGAAAGGAATATAAATACGGATCTTATCTTTTTATGTGAGTATGCATGAAAGCTAATTAGAGAGGGTTGGGGTTCATCAGTTCGTGTTGACCTTTGGTAGGGGTGTCAAGCATCTCTGGCTCTGTTTAACTTCAAACTTGATGCAACTCGAGTTTACTCCAGACATAAATATAATTTTAGGATAGGCATTCGAGTTGGGCTCAAATTTTATTTTATTAATATTATATATATATATATATATATTATATATAAGGCTAAAAACTTAGCATGTTAAACTTGGTCCAGCTCGGCTTGAAAAATAGCCTAAGGTCCGACAAAGACTAACTCAGCTTGAGTTTGATTTAGATTTGGGTTTAGCTCGACTTAAACTGAGTATGAATACAAAATTAAGCTCAAAATTAATTTTCACTGAGTCAAAGGTTGAACTGAAGTCAACTCGCTCATATTCCTTTACACCCATCTCAAAGGGGTCAAGACCGACCCGCACAGATCAGGATCAGTCGAAAGTTATTGTCATTCTAAGATTAGGCTAATCTACTTATTTATGTTTTTAATTTTCCTTCTCCTCTCCTCTTTTCTTACACTCATTCGCCTCCTTTCTTTGTGTTCTTCTCCCCTGCGAAAGCATCCAAACTGAGGGCAACTTTCAAAGGGCCCAGTACTTGGACTAACTTAGCAACTTTAAGCAAACACCAAACAACAACAGCGAAGCTATCTTTCCACAGGAGTGCAAGATAATGTTCATTACTGGTGAAGTAGCACGTGAACACAATCACACACTCTCTCTCTCTCTCTCTCTCTCTCTCTCTCTCTCTCTCTAATAATCAAATTTCTCTAGCATTGAGGAGGATTAGACTAAGCATTGGATATCTTAAACTATCTATAAGAATTTACAGACGAAATTAACTAAAAGCACTCTCCATTACAACAGAGAAGACACCACGTTCCAGTCCTAGTGTACAAACTACAACACAGCTGAAGCAGCACTTACCTCCTCCATTTATCTTATAATTTATAAACACGGCACCGATTTATAATTCGCGGACGCTTAAGATTAGGAAAAAGAAGAAGAAAAAAAGAACTCTTCCCTCCGATACGAATTGAGTGAGAACCGATCGAATATGGAAGGGGGGGTTACCTCCCGTTCGGCGGCTCGGCCACGCGGGAGTACAGCGCGGCGGTGAGTTGGTCCTGCGTGTACACGCGGCTCGACATCTTAACCGTCGCCTGCTGGATCATCAGATCCTTCACCACCGAGACGCTCGCGTAGTAGACGTCCAAGTCGAGGTCTTTAAGCGCCGCCATCAAGCGCGCAGCGGGGTGGTTCTTTTTGTGGCACTGGAGACGGATCATGGCCTCGAGCCCGAGTATCTTTACCTCGATTTCTACCCCGAGGCACCTCGGACCGCCGCCGTTCATCATCTTGAAATCCTGATCGGACGGCGGGGATGGACGGGATGGGGCCCTCTTGAGGACGTCGACCTGGGATTGGAGCGATTCCTTGTCGGATTCTAGGGTTTGGAGCTTTCCGCGGAGCTCGTTGATGTAGGAGATGGCGTCGCCGAGGAGGGAGGCCTTGTCCATCTTCGAGACGTTGGGAACAACGGCGCGGAGGGCGTAGAATCGCTGGTTGAGCTTCTCCCGCCGTTGCCGCTCGGCTTCCACGTGGTTGAGCGGCTCCTCGCGGCCGTTTGCCGGCTTGCGCCCGCGCTTCTTGGGGCGCTTCTCCGGCTCGGGCTCGACTACTCGGCTGCTCTCGACCTCGCGCACGCCGGATGCCTCGAGATCCGAGTGATAGGAAGCGGACTTGACTGGGCACGGGGAGGTGGAAGGGCGGGCGGCGGGAGCGGAGGAGAAGGAGAGCATGCCTTCGTCGTTGTTGCTGCCTCGGGATGTAGTGCGCTTTGATTTCTTAGCGTCGTCGGCTGCGGAGGCGCCGATGGTGTGGTGCGAGAAGTTTAGGATCTCGCCGGACTCTGGCTTGAATGATTGAAGAGGGGTGGAGGAGTTGGATTGGAATTCGGAGGAGAATAAGAAAGATTGGGGGCTTTGCTTCTGTTGTTGATGGTGGTGGTGGTGAGTTTGGTGGATCTGGATCGAGGAGCTAGGGTTTTCTGTGAGGGTGCTCGAGCTGGGGTTGCTGTCGATTTGGATCTGGGGCTTCGAGACGGAGATCTCCGCAGTGGGCGGATCCTTAATCTCGATCACCGACGGATCTGAGAGCCAGAGCATGGACGGATCTGTCTCGCCTTGATCGGCCGTGGTCGCCGGAGGCGGCGGTGTAGCCGCTGAAGCCGCGGCGATCCAAGATCCAACTCCAGCAGGGACCTCGACGGAGTTGAAGTCGAAGAGGATGCGGACCTTGCTCATAATCTCGGAGCTGTGGAAGATGAGCACGGTGGATCCGAGCTCGAGCACGCCGCTCCCGACAGGGACGCACACCATGGTCTGGAGACCGAACGCCTGGGCCTGGCGTGCCCGCTCGCACTGTGCCATGGAGAGCCGATCGCCGCCGGTGATCCACGTAGGCGCGCCGGCGAAGAAGGCCTGGCCGGGGAGGCCCGTTCCGTTGATGAAGGATTGCGTCATGGACACGAGGAAGAACCACTCGGTGTCGGTCACCTCCTCCTCCACCGCGTCGTCGACTCCACCGCCGCCGGAGATGAGCGAGTTGAGCTCGCGGAGCACCTTCTTCCGGTGCTCCTGATCCGCAGCCGAAGTTGCCGCCCGCTGCTTCCGCTTGTCCTCCTCACAGCCTTTATAGTACCCATCCCCCCATCCGAGGAGCGACGCCCCGGTCGCCACATCCACCGACGACTGCCAGAAGATCGCGTACGTCCAGTTCTCGCGAGCTCCTTCGATCAGCGTCTGAAGCCTCTGCTGCAGCGTCTCCTGATTAAAGTAAAGAGCCGGTGTGGCCACCTGACCAGCCATCGGCGGCGTCGCCACCGCAGACGAGGACGCCCATGGGAAGCCCTGGAGGTCGGTGGTCGCCATGAAAGCCTCCATCATGGAGGCGTTGTCGTCAGTCCAAAGATTCATCATCCACCTTCAGGTCACGGACTCGCCCCCAAAACCTATGGTTTTGGCGAGGAAGGGGAGGGAGGAGAGGAGAGAGATAGAGAGAGAGGGGAGGAGGACGAGGTGAGAGGGGAATGGAAGGCTGTGGCTTTTGCTGAATTCTTTAGAGCTACCACCGTGGGAGGTCCCTTTCACATTTCATTTAGCCCGGATGCGTAATTTAGACTTCATTTAGCCTAAGTTTGTGTTTTCATCTTTTAACCATTCGACCTTTTACTGCGGGAGTAGTCAATTTACCAAAAAGCCACTACTAGTAGTAGCCGCCACGTGACCCTATTCGAGAGGCCACGGCCGGCTTGTTTGACCCCGCGTTGGCCCACGTGCGTCTCAGGAGATAAGCTCGCACTGTTCGGATCGAGCCACTGTTAATATCAGCCGTCCATCACGGCCGCCGGGGTCTCGGCGCGATGCGCGATTAAAAATAAAAATAAAAATAAAAAATAAAAAACAGAGAGAGAAGAATAGAGAAGGGATCGATTTAAAAATATCGAGGCCTAGTTTTGGAGTATAGCGGAGGTATAGGACATATTAATCTAATGGGCGATGATGGTTCCATGGAAATTTCAAAGGCCAGCACGTTTTGCTCGCTGGTGTCGGAACGAAAACAACGTTTTTATTTTTATTTTCTCGTCGTCACGTGCAGCAAGCTGCTTTAGCATGTGATAAAGTTATACGCCTCCTTTTTTTTTTCCTCCCTTGGTGCAATCAACAATCATAGATGCGCGCTTACAGTATCGATAGCTTCGTTAAATTTTTTTATTATTATTTTTTAAAAAAGGAAACAACGAAAGGAGATTGAGATGGACTGAGTCTGAGAGGGCCGTCACGTTGACGTGAGCCACTCGTTAATCTTTAGTTACGGAGGGGATTTACTTTTTAATTATTGGGTGCATCAACACTAACTACCTCGCATTATTTCTCACTCGGTCTCGGTCAGCTCTGGTCCGAGTCACACCCACCATGTTACTTCCCATTGTACAATATTTATTTATATATATATAATACAGTAAAATAAAAACCACAACACAATATAATCATGTTTTTTTTTAACACGGTTCCTATCAACGAATATATTCCCGCTTCTCTTTGTACCCAAAAAGCTAAGCAAATATATCACATATTTTGTTACATAAAGACATCCCATAAACAAGTGAGCCCTAACTTACTCTCTTTGTCCTCCCTATTCCACCACCAACACTCAGGAAAAGAGAAAATCCCTGACCATGATTGCATAGTTTTACTTGTAAGATTGAGCTTTCGATAGACATAGGCAAACTAAATTTCAATTATTCAATAAGCTACAGTAGCATCAGAGCAATTAATCAAGCATAGTCATCACATAAATAGAGCAGGCGGTAAGTGGTAACCAAAGGCTTCTATCTATCTGATGGACGTATACATTTCCTCTTTAATTATTAGTGGCGATCTGCTTCACAGCTAAAAGGACCGAATAAGAGCAGATGCTTTTATCGTAGGTTTATTTATTTTATATTTTTAAACAAAAAGTCATCTAGAATTCCACGTGGAGAACGTGTTAGTCCTTATCCCCAGCCAGGGGAGATGTATCAGGTCCCACTCCCACCCCCCTATACACAGCACCATAAATCAATATCATTCGAGTTAGCCAACGTTTACCTTGACATTTTTAAATCCCATTTGTTTAGATTGCTTGTAGCTTCTGATGAACAAACTTGACCGTGAAAAGTAACGAGATTAAACTACCTCTACACCTATAAGTGCTGACAATTTTGATTCAATACTATATATATATATATATAATAGCCACCGTATCACCAAATAAATTTAAACCAGAATAATTATTTGAGATTATAATAGACTCTATGACCTCTTTAGTTATGGAGAGAAGATATCTATAAATTCTATTAGAATTGATTGTGTTAAAAATATTATGTATTTGACATAATTATTTTATTAGCTTTGAGCTAACTTATAAATAGAGTTCACACATTATTAGCGATGAAATTAATTTAACTAAAATAATATTTTATTATTATAGATTCATTTATTTAAATTTATACAAATTAGCTCTAAAGTATATATTCTTATAATAAAAAAATAAAGATAAAAAAATTTAGTATCATATTACATATTTAATAAATATTAGTATATTATATAAATGTTAAACTTTGTATAGAATGTGGGCCCCAAAAATAATAACTATTTTATAGATAAAAAATAATATGCAAATTAATCATACATATGTGTTGTGATATTCGGTTTAATTTTCACGCGAATTAAACCTAAATTTACTTTTTGGCGTGTTGGGTTGGATCCCGTTTATATTATTTTCTCACTATATCTAATTTTATTATTTTGTTCGTATTTGAGAGAAAGTATAATACCGTTCAGGTTTGACAAGACATTCGAATAACTGTTTTTTTTTTTGGACGTGCAAGACAACCGTCGGAGACTAATGTTAATTATTTCAGAAGTAATTAGTGGAGAGCAAATTAGTCTTAGGAAGCTAATACCAAACATTAATTAAACAAACAAGACTATATATAATTTTATATTTTACAATTTATTTACTTATTTTGAATTAAAATTTTTCTTACCTTTAAAATCAGATTGTCACCGCGAATAGTACTGTGACGGTGATGTAAAGGGCCTATTTAAATTAGGTGGATCGAATAGAGAGATGTGATGGTTAGTTTGTCAGATGCATCTAATAGTAGAATAGTAAGTACGAGCCATAAATAGGTTCAATTTAACTTTGTATGAATTTAATTAATCGATCAGGTACATCCACTTGCGTTTGTGTATATATATATATATATATATATATGATAATTTATTATAAGTGTATAGTATTTAAAGTGCAACTTGAGATACCCAAGGCGTTACTCTTGCGTAATATTTAATAATAATCCGTGACTTGCATTTATGATCGAGTAGGAGAGAAAATCAAAACGTGCAGTGGTTGGGCTTGGAAAGCAGATGATGCATGTGAACCACGAATATATTTTTTACTCCTTTTTTTTTTTCTTTAATAATAATAATAATAAAAAGATATTTAACTTGCGGCCAACGTGGCCACGTGGCGATGCTGTCGGGATGCTGCTGAATTAGCTGTACCACAATAATTCTGACGAGCCATATATACACGTGGCGCGTAATGCTTGGCCTTATTTAGCTATTCTGTTGGTTCGCTGTGGCGTCCGTACAGCTTCGCCTCGCCATACCGGGGAAACCACGTGGTGAGATGGGGACTCTTCGTCGCTGCTCGGATGGTCCTGTTTGTACATACGACAGCGATTTTAACCAATCATTGGGTGTCACGTGGAGAGGACCACTCGGTTGCGTTCACACGGACATCATAGAAAAAAAATGAACCCCCCACCCCCCACATAAACACTGTTCATTGTACTTTAAGATTATTTAGATTAAACCACAAGCTTAATTAAGTTATGTGTTTGATAATAATTTTATTAACCGTCTCTACTGTAATTAAATTATAGTGATCTTTTTACTGTTTGTTGTTGTACGATTTTCCCTGTAGCAATTCAATACATTGAAGCATTAAATTTTCATCTGTTTATATTTTCTCTCCTTTGTTTTGTTACATTATTAATTATCTTTCTTCTATACATTAGTTATTGTACAAACCATTTAATATCTGTATTTATTATTATTATTATTATTATTATTATTATTATTATTATTATTATTATTATTATATTTGTCGAGCTACAATATTTTATTATTAGACATTATGCTTATAATAAATTAGCTACAAGACAATTACAATGGACTACCTATTGCATGTGTTCCTCTTTTCTGGCATTTTAATCTCCATTTTGCTATTAAAATCTCGAAAGTAGCAATGGAATAGATTGGTGGTGGGGGGCACTAATTATTGTTTATCCTATCAATTCTCCACGTGACAATCAAGAGCACCAATAGTATTCGATTATAAAACTATGTCACTAAGAAAATGAGTTATTCCATTACTACTTGTCTTTTGATTAAAATATTTATTATTCTAAATAATGAGAGAGTGACTAATAAAGATTGGTAAAAAGAAAAGTCCTAATATAGTGAACAAGAATATCGGAATCCGAATCCATTAATAGTAACAAAAGGCTAGCGTTGTATTCTTTCCTCTGCAAGGATCCCTCTACTGGACAAAATCTACTTAGACTTAGACATGATCCAAATTATAGTGGCGATACTTTTGGGCGGTGCATGTTGATTGGTTGACAGCGAATAAGTCTAGATGTTCCATGGGATGTTCTGGATTTATTAGTTCCACCTAATGATATATTTTTGTACATTAATGGTGTGTTTAAAAGGGGATTAAGAAAAAAAGAAGCATGCTAATCACAAGGCTAATATATAGCTGGGCTATACTTCTCATTTGTGAAGTTTCGCAGTAGAATTAAACCCCTAGCCCCTGGTTAATTTGATCGTATAAGTTTAACGCACTAATATCCCCAATTTAATTCGACGTATGCATGGGGTAGATCCTTTTGGGCTGGGCCTAAATCCACTCAAATGCAAGCCCAACTAGAAAAGACCCAATGGACGGACTGAGGCCTTAGTCGGGCCGAAATCATATACTTGTTGTAATATAAAATAATAATAATAATAATAATATATTATATCTTAAAGTGGAACTTTTGGCGTCTCACGTTACAAATGTTACAATTTGTATGAATATGATATGGAACTGTGGGAATTCCATTTGTGTATCCAACGTTATATCTTAACGTAGCTTGCTGCATAATGTAATAGAAAGTAATATATACATTTTTAGCGGCTCACTTGTGAACAAAGAAAAACACTCTAGCTCGTCTGCTTTGAATATAAGTTTATTGGTTCAGAGATCGCTAAACTTATTCAGAGATCGCTAAACTTATTCAGTAACTAAATAGTTTTTTTATCTTTCTTATAACTAATTAATTTTATTTTAAAAAAATTAAGAATAAAAAATAAGATTTACTAATCGAGTTCGTAGCATAATCTCAAATTAAATATGCTTTTAATTTTTAAAAAACTCAGTGGTTTTTTTTTAATTCATCTATAAAAAAACTTACAAATAGTATTTTGCGTTAAATAAAATATATTACCTCGTACAATTAATTACATTTAGTTTTTTTTAATTTAGTATATAATTAAATGTATAAATGTATATTTTATTATATGTACACGATTTATACTCAAATATTTAGGATTTATTATTACGAATTTAAAATTTTAATCAAATTATAAAAATTCGTTACTTTCTGTTTGAGGGTACGGCTGCTGTTTTGCAATATAATTGTATTTAATTTTTTTTATTTATAATAAAAAATACCAGTGATGTATCATATTGTCACGAACTAGTTTGATACTATCCGAAACTATTCTGGATAAGATTAGGAACGTGACTTTCAAAAGAAGCCGTGGATAATCTATCCATTGGATTTTCTTGAATTTGGATATATTGTCACCCTTAAAAATATATTTTCAACGAATCCAAGATCATAGTGTTTTGATGGCTAAATCTTGAAATATTGGCCAAACAACGACAGAAGACCAAATAAACCCTACCTTGTTAACCCGTCAACGGTTACATTGATGCTAGGTTAATTCCTTGGTGTAAAGATGTAAAAGTTGTCGTAAAAGAGGGAGAATTAGGAGTTAGATGAAGCTGATCAAAACTTGGGCGGTGAAAGAAAAGAGGTGAGAGAGGGGCTAATGGCTAGAGGAAGAAGAGAAAAAGATAAAATGCACAATGCCTTTTTCAATTATCAAATTAATGTCCAATTAGACTTTCGTTCACATATTTATGGGCTTACTATAAGACCTAAACACCTAAGTTAAAATTATAACAAATAAACTAAATCAATCTTTTTATCTTCTTAGATTAACCCTTCATTTTGCTACAGAATCTAAATCTTCCCTTTTTAGTTTTGCTACAAATAGATTCCAAATCTTCTCTTATTTTTTTCGCTGTAGATAGATTCTGAATTTGAAGAAGTCATGAATACTAAAATTATAGATTTAGAGGTTATTGATCTTATCCAATTAGTTTAATATTATTCGGATATATGTAGACCGCGAATATTTTCTCGAAAAGATGAATTTAGTTAATAAAATTTTAGCTCTAACTAAATTAAATAAATAAATAATATAACTAGACTTAACCTATTGAGCCCAATGTCTCGAAGAGGTGATCCAATCTAATCTGAATTGCATGGTGTATATATGTATTATGTGTACTTAATTATATTAAAAAAAAAACTAAATTAGAAAAATAAACGTAATTAAATTGCAAAAGGCGCTAAAAAACCACTTTACTTTTCTCGCCACGATCTCACGAGCCGCTTCCCTCCGACGACTCGTGGCTTTGCGAATTTGGAAAGAAACCGAGAACCCCAATTCATCGTCTCCATCCCTCCTCTTCCTCAAATTTCTATATAGAGAGATAGAGAGAGAGAGAGAGAGAGAGTAAGAAACCTTCCCTTTCCCCGTTCTCCTCTCCTCTGATCTCCACCGCCATGGCTTTCGATAGCTTCAGCGACAAGAACGTCGTCTTCCGGAAGCTCAAGGCCAAATCGGAGAACAAGGTAAGCTCTATTAGGGTTTTATTGCACTCGATCTTTACCGTGTGATATCGGATCCGCTGTTGGGGGGTCCCTAAATCTGATCGATTTGGGTTGTGGATATTGATTTGGCTTCTTTTCTTGGTTCCCTTTTGTGTTTTTTTTTCCCTCAGACATGCTTCGATTGCAACTCCAAGAACCCGACGTGGGCGTCGGTGACGTACGGGATATTTCTTTGCATCGATTGCTCCGCCGTTCACCGGAACCTCGGCGTGCATATCAGCTTCGTGAGGTATCTGAAACTTTTTCCATTGGTATGCTGTTTCTAGGTTTTGTTGGGTATGATAGTTGCGATGCATGTAAAAGGTGCGACTGATGTGCAGTGATTGTACGATTATTAAGAGTAAATATCTGAATCGATGAACTTGAAATGTTTATTTTCTTTTCCATTTCGAACAAAATTTTTAGAAAATTGTAATCCCTTATCATGCAAATCATATGCCATGAAGCGAGATCACGATAAAAAAGACAACCGTAGGGAGTATAGGATTACGAATGAATGCAGATTGGCTGCCAACCAGCTTCCATTTCAGCTGACTTAGGTTTTATAAATATTTGAATGTCTAGAATTGCAGTTGATTAACTACATAGTACATACTTAAATTTAAGGCAATGCACTATGTGCTCACTGCTCACTGCTGAGTGTCATGAGAAATCATGTAGTTCACTGTAAAGGGCATGTTTTTGCCATCGATTACACTGGAAAACTAGAATTGGTATTGTCTCAGCACAGGGTCATTATGATATGATCCTACTGAAAACATTGTTTGTGCTGATGAATGGGAGAAGAAAAGAAGGAATGGAAAAGGAAACTTGAGCAGCTATGTTGGATTCATTTAGCTATATTCCTATAATACATTATGGCTGATTCGATTTAATTCAAGGTTTGTTGTATCCAGCTTCGTCTGCATGGCATTGTTTACTTATTTCGTCATTTATACTGTATTTGCTTCTTGAAATATTCCTTTTTCATGTGTTCTATCAGGTTAATGGCATCACATAGAAATAGTTGTACACTTAATGAATCTTACGTAGATTAGGGTACTATACTCTCTCTGTTTTAAAATTATTTCCTTAATATCTAGGTCAACTAACCTAGACTCATGGACCCCGGAGCAGTTGAAGATGATGGCTTTTGGAGGCAATAATCGTGCACAGGTTTTCTTTAAGCAGCATGGTTGGACAGATGGTGGCAAAATTGAGGCAAAATATACATCAAGAGCTGCTGATTTATACCGACAGATGCTATCCAAGGAGGTTGCTAAGAGTTCTGCAGAAGATACTAATTTGCCACCCTCACCTGTTGCAGTATCTCAGGAACCAGATGCAATCCATAGCATTCTTGATATTAAGCTTTCAGAAGCACCAAAAGAAAGTGTAAGCGAGGAGCGTGAACCTGAGATTACCCGCTCACCTAAAGCTCCCATTCATTCAAATATTATCAGTTCTGTCAAGAAACCTCTAGGTGCAAAGAAGACTGGAAGCAAGACCGGACTTGGTGTCCGGAAGTTAACTACGAAGGTTAGTTGTTTCTCATCCTCACTGTTCTAAGAAAAACAAAAGATTGTTTCTGAATTAGAACTTCTATAGAAGTGTGTTTTCAATAATCTCTTATTTTTTGAATGTAGTTTAGTTGTGGTGTCTAGAATTATACATGGGCAACATAACTGTGTAACCACCCACTCTACTATTTAATTTCTTTTTGGAATCTGGGATTTTGAATCAACTTGTCTGAGCATTATGAAGAAGCACCTTATTAATTTTATTTTCTGTTTGCAGCCAAGTGAAAGCTTATATGACCAAAAGCCTGAAGAACCAACGCCTGCTCTAACATCCTTGCCTAGTACGATGACAATGCCGGGCCAATCATTTCCTTCTCGTTTTGAATATGTGGAAAATATAACATCAACTGAGACCAGCTCTGGGGGAAGCCAGGTTATTGGCCACATTGCACCACCAAAATCTTCAAACTTCTTTGCTGAGTTTGGAATGGACAGTGGATTCCAGAAAAAGTCAAGCTCCACTTCTTCTATAGTTCAGGTAAAACTTAGATTCTTATTATAAATATATATTGAGAGAATAAATTTTGAATGTCGTCCGGTCATGAAGATTGTGTGGCGAGTGTGTGTGCGCATGTGTGTTGGCTGTTGTACAGCTTGTGTACGTAATCTGTTATTAGTTATCTAATGATTTTTCACGTAATGTTATTTTCTAACTATTTCCATGATGTTCTTCAGATCCAGGAAACCAATGAAGCAAGAGAGAAATTCTCAAATGCAAAGTCAATTTCATCGGCTCAGTTTTTTGGTGATCAGAACAAGACTGATAATGAGGCTCAAATTTCCCTTCAGAAGTTCACGGTATGTAATGTTTCTAATGGCATGAGTCATTGTCTAAATGAACTAAATAATGAAAACATTCTATCACAAGACAAAGGCACATATAAATCCAGTTTTCATTTCATCCCGGGCTGGAAGTGTGGCTGGTTTGGTCCTAAGAGTAGAGAAAATAAATAGTTCTTTCTGGTTAATTGTTCTAAAGTCAAAGAGCATTTCTGTGGATCCAGATTTAACACGACTAATAATAATAATAATAATAATAATAATAATAATATTATTATTATTATTAAGTTTTTGTGAGTATGATGCAATTCTTTGTCATCTGTGAAAGTCCCTGCTCTGGCATTCTAGTTACTATCATGATACCTAGGTTGGCATCAATCTGCTTAGACTCGGGATTTTGGTCTCTTTAGATTGTACCTTTTTGAGTCTTGTGTTATAATCAGGTCTGTCAACCGCTAAATGTTTGGCTGTTTAACTTGACTTCATTGCCTTCCCTAGGGTTCAACATCCATTTCAAGTGCAGATCTCTTTGGTCATGATCTAGATGATTCCAATCTTGATCTGGGAGCTGCTGACCTTATCAATCGAATCTCCTTCCAGGTAATCCCTTTTGTACCATTAAATATATAACCGCTAGTCGGTCGGATATTTCACTGATAGAGATTGCAGAACGAAGTTGTGATTTTGGATGTGTAGATAATCTCTATTAGTCCTTATTTATCTGCATCTCTTAATAGCTCCAAAATATCATTTTGTCAATAAATATTAGTCTAAAAATTTGTAGATAAACGTGTAGGTACCACATACTTTCAGTTTTTGCTTTTAAGGTTCTCACGAGGTTTCTCTAAGAATTTGCCTTATCGTCTGAATTTTTGCTGCAGGCGTCACAGGATTTATCTTCCCTCAAGAACATAGCAGGGGAGACCGGGAAAAGGCTGACATCATTAGCTTCCAGTCTCATTAATGATCTCCAGGACAGAATACTCTGAGAGTGGTGCATAAGCTTTTATATATAATTTCGGAGTTCGTCCTCCTTTTTTAATACATGATTTATGTCAGGCATAATCAAAAGTTGCTAGAGCACAATGTTAAATTTTTTCAAAGATTTCTTTTTTTTCTTTTTTTTTGCCTTTTAGAGATGCACATTAAAACTTTTCCAGTTACCATGCGTGACCAACCTCTCTCCCTAAGCATATCGATGTTTAGGGATATATCAAGTTAAGTAATTTTGTCACTACTCACCCTCGCATTCATACGGTCTCAGTGAGCTGCTTTGCTCTTGTCGAAACTAATGCGGATGCTGTTGTTTTCTTTTTAGTAAAGCACTCGTTTGAAGTTCAAATTAGATGAATTGTAGTGCTGGTTGTTTTGATGTGATCCTTGTTGACAATCTTGTTACGACGGCAACGTCTTGTATGTATATATATATCTTTTTTTGATTAGTCTTAGACCGTCAGAATCTACTTAACTATCATTCAGTATCCAATATGACGCCAAAAGTCTTCCGAGTAGAAGTAGAAGTTGACAAGATGAAGCAGAGACGGTCGAATTCATACCGGCGATAAATAACATGCAAAATCTTCTCCGTATACATAAAGTGGGCCGACAAAGAAAGCTGACCTACCCACATGCACAAAGATAACCCTACGCGACAACGTCACCTGCCATCAAATTTCTCTCTTCTTCTCTACCACCTATGCTTTTATCCTTATGCCCTCCTTCCTTTATCCCAAAGATATATTATTACAATCAAGCTTGACGGCAACTGAGAGAGGAGGTGCTTTACAAGCGTGACATAAACTAGTAATTGTCCACATCCCCTCCTCTCCATACGTCGTGCTGTTCCTCAATCATAGCCCAAGTGGGCGTCTCGTGATTCGAGGCCAGAGGGACAGAAGAAACGATACATACAGATCGAGTCGGCATTCATTTGGACGACTAAGAGCAACACGACGACGCCGTCACGTGTGCCACCGCTCACGTGCGAGGGAGGGTTTGGAAACGTCACTGTTCCCATCCCTGTCTCAACGTCGTCCCCCTTTTACCATCCTAAGGTTCAGATTCACCACACGTCGTCCACTGGATAACGAGAAGAGAAAGTTTTCCTTATGCTCGCACTCTCAGTGGCTGGCAAAGTCCATCGTGATCAAGACCCAATTGATTGGGAATCAAACGGATTATGAAACAAATTAATTAATAATATCACTAGATTTTAAATTTACGGCTATATCAGCTGTCAAATAAAAAAGGATATATATATATTTATATATACACCAAAATGGAAAAACTGAAAGAAAAATTAAACAAAAAAAAAAAAAAAGAACAAAGGAGAAATTAGAACGACAAAAAATTTACTTATCCCCGTTTGTTATTGATTTTTCTACCTCTATAGTTTCGATGGCGATCGATCTTGGCCAACCGTCGCCGACTTCCGAAGGCGGAAAGCCTTCATCGGGCTCGGGAAGTACCGATTCCATCCCTTCCCTTTCTCCTCGACAATGCCTTTATTCGATCCACTCCCCACCCCGACCGATCTCGACCGCGATAACTCCGGCACCTTATTCGCCTCCCTGTTCGTCCTCGAGAACGGCCACAGCGCCGCCCATCTACTCCTCTTCGCTCCGCACGGTTCGCCGCTTCCCGTGGCCGTTGCGGCGGCGGCGATCGATCTGGACCGTACGAGCTGGAATCCGACGGATCTGGACCGTCGGAATGCGGGCTCACTGTCGATGAGGCACGAAACCTTCCCGACCACCCCGATCCCCGCGGAGGCGGTGCCAGATCTGACTATATCGGAGGAGGAGAGGGAAGAGAAGGAGGAGGACGAGGAGGAGGAGGAGGGGAGGCATGCGCACGGTCGCACGTTAGCGCATTCCGGGCATAAGCGGAGCAACCGGTCTCGGAGGCAAGCGGGGCAAACGCCGTAGCGCGGCTGCCACGTGTGCTTCCAGCACCGCCATCCTTCGTCGTCTTCCTCCTCCTGCTCGATCCCCCATAGAGATGAGTCGTCCACCGTCGATCTCCTCGCTCCCTTCATCTCAGCCGTCTGATCCTTTTTCCTTCAAATCGCTACGGGGCACACACCACTATTAGACTATTAGCTTGCTGGGGGGGACTCCAGAGGGCGTCATTATATACTGAGCACCAGTAACGGCGTTTAGAATCCTAACTGACGACGGCACCTCATTTACCGAAAATGCCACGGCTTCTCTAATCTATCTACGACTATACTACTCGAGAAAAACAGTACTTGGGGTTCAAGATCGGTCGTACACGTGGACTTTCAGGAGAGCGATTCCCCAAAGCGGAGGTGACTTGGCCCACGATTGAACCGCCCGTGTGATCGTGGGAATTCAAAGTTGGGCCGAACATTCCTTCGCACGTGAGGAGTGGATGGACAAGTGGATTCGGCCTCACCTGATCACGTGCTCACGGCCCCACCTGGACGATCCAGTGGCCGGCAGATCTTTTAGCCGTAAGTGGAATAACTTATGCCTTTCCTTTCATTTTGCTCAGCTAATCTTCTGTGACGTAAAATTTGGATTAAATTTAAATAAACATAAGTCTTTAGCTAACTTTTGTCAATTTGCCCTACCATTCATTCGGAAGGACCAATGCCAATTGTCCTAAAGTATATATCTTTATTATTATTATTATTATTATCCTATTAATAATTCTATTATGCAACCAGACTATTTAAGCCCGCATATTTTCTATTAATAATCCTACAAATGATGCTGATATAAAAGTAACGATTCTATGCTTTAATTTTGGTATTAAGATGAATATATTTCTCGTTGCATAAGACTGACCTTTGGGCTTGAGAATTTTATTCCAAATATGAAATCACTTGCATTCATTTTCACTCTAAAAGTACAAAAAATATTGTGAGCGAGAATATCTTATATAGTTACATGAGAACGCTATAAAGTTATTGTTTGTATATGAAACCGAACTACATGATCAAGACCACATTAGCCTCTGTTTTGACCCAACAAACCACAGCACCAAACTACTTCCGAACAAACTTTGACTAGCATTAATTAAACTATAGTTGGTTTACTTATATATTATGACACGTCAGTTTTGACCATAAAAAAGAAAAAGATATATAAGTAACATTTGTAAGCTAGTTTAGATTCTCATCTTATAATAATAATAATAATAATAATAATAATAATAATACTTGTTCTTGGATATAATATTTTTCTAAGGTAAACCGAACGTTAGTTAGAATAAATTGTATACTAGTGTGCAGTGCAGTAATAGAAATAGAGGTCTATGGTACAAGCACCTAATTGCGCGTGAGGTGGGAGTGCGATAATATATTCGATGAGAAGACAAGCGTTGAAATGCAAAAAGGTTTTGCAGAAAAAGACGACAGACGACAAGCGGTACTCGCCTGGGCCGTCCGATCAGAGCACTCTCAGTAATCATGCGGGCTTGACCCACTCTTGCAAAATAATTGAGCCTTGCGTACGTACCACGCTTTGCGTGCAAAGTACAGCACCGCCCGTGTCATTTAATGTCAAATAGCATTCGATTATATTTGTATTACTAGCTCCTGGCAGAAGACTATAAAAAAGGATTATCCTACCTAAACGCCACTTCAACTATTGCCTATTTTCACATAAGATATCTCTCTCTATCATAGTCTCATAGTATCACTCTTCGTCCCTCCTCTTTCATAGTTGTTACACCTCCAAACCTGAGATCACCGTCTATGGATCCGACCCCACTCATCTCCTTGCTAACTATCTCGTATCCAACCCTTCCACATCAGCTATCTCGACTTCGTAAGTCTCTGTAGTCGGGATCCCAATCCAGTTTGGACTGTCACCAATGACATAACAGTGGCTAGCTGCTACTACATCATAATTGACGAGATGTTTGTCGTTGCCATGACCGTCTCCGTTGCTCCTTCTCGTTTTCCTTCTTGTATTTGTTTTATTTATGTACTATAGTAGTGCATGGCATGTTTGTACGTGTTGAGTGATCTGGAAAGAACTTTGACTATTTTGAGAATGTGCTGTTGTTCTAACCAGCTTTGGTGAAGAGATTTTAGCTCATCAAGCCTCTTTATGTGCTAGTTTTCTGTGCTATCTATAATAGCCAAGATGGAGGTTTATTTCAACAGTAGTTGACCTACCTCTTATGCTAGCTATTATGCATGAATATTTATTATTATTATTATTATTATAATTTACTTGATACTATGTTTCAATATTATTATAGAGCTTGTATTCATGGCAATTGCCATGTCTCCCCCTCTGTCTTCTTCTCTATCATGTTGTGATGGAAAGTTAAATGCTTGATAAAATAATTAATCTACGGACTAATATAAATACGAACGGAACGTTGAAATAATTAATTCTGAAGGTGTCCCAAGGTACCCAATGGGTTAAGTGTCCTTATTGGGCCGGGCTAAGATGGGCTCTAAACTTGGGCCGGAATGGACTACATTCAACTGGCATATTAATATGGCAAGGGTAAAAATGTAAATATGCAGGGAACATGATGTGATAGGTTTTATTTTTCTTGTGTAGACGCTTCGAAAATCTCTAGATGCCTCTCTAAAATTAATATTTATATCTATTTTATTATTTATATAAATGTTTAATCGAATATATACAACATTAATTATTATTTTTCCCCCCGAGAATTTATGTTTTAGTTGCCGCGAGTACCAAAAAGTCACTGAGATTCGCTTTAGAGATGCGAATAAATAAATGACAAATTCGTGGTGATAATAGCAAGATATTTTTATATTATATTTTTACGCCAAGGTAAGAGGACAAAACGATATTTTTTTTTATCGAAGCATTTGTGTTTCCAACGTGTAGTGTTGTACACAGTCATCCACGAGAGGCGCACGTGGGAGAAAGAGAATTCCTTTTCTTTTCTTTTGTTAAAGAGGAGGAAAAGAGAATTCGAAGTCGGCTAGTGGTGGGCCCAGCGAAGTACACGTGCCGCGAGGGACGGTAGGCCCGGGGATGACTCACTCGATTGCTTACGCGACACGTGGGCCCAGGATTTGTTTCCCGGTCCTCCGTGGCGGCTTCAGCGGCCGGGATTTGACTTCAAGACTAATATCTCTCTGGTCAACAACACCTAACTGAATTCTTATTTTTTTTCGTTAATAAGATCTTTTCTATATCTATTTTTTCGAAAAAGAAAACCTCGTTACTACGGACACACGTCATGTTCTCGTTTCGCCCCAGCTAAAATATCGTATTAATTACGACTTAAAAAATGGGAAGATTATTATGTGATTAAATTATTTCTACTTACGTCATGTTCTCATTTCACCTATTTTTTTGAAGAAATGTAGTTGGTCAAAAGGTGGACTGGTGTTCTTATATTTGAAAAAAAAAAAAATTGAGTTGAAAAAAAAGGAAGAGAAAAATAGGCGATAATTACATGAGAAAAAAAGAGGATAGAAAAGAGTAGCAATTTACGAGTATGATCTATAAATTTGACCAAAGAAATGTGACCCTATTTGAAAATCTGAGAGTCATGGAATATCATCAAACCAATAATTTTTTATTGTTGAAAACGACACAATCCTAATCCTAAACCGACCACGATTTTATCGCTAGATCATGTTCACAATAGTTAGAATATAATTAATAGTCATGGTCCAAATGTGTAAAGAATGAAGCCATAGAGTCATAGAGATTATGAGGTAAGATAGATGCTAATAGTTTATTTGGCAAATTTTTATTTTTATATAGGTGTAGCGTTTGGCACCATTGTAATTGGAGGGGGAAACTATGGGTGCAATATATGGTAGAAAAGTATTGATGTAGAAATAATTGAAATTTTTTGGTCAGCACTACGAATAAACATGAAAGGAAGGGGGTTCCTTGCAATTAACGCATTAGAGTATTTGAGAGGATAAGAACGACCGAGCTCTGTCTCGCCTTCACTGCTATAAACCTCACCTCCCACCCCCCCACTCCCAAAACTTTTTTCTTCCCACTTCTTCTTCTTCTTCTACTACTTTTGATCATAAACCCAATTCGACGAACTGGCGATCGACAACGAATCCCCCTTCAAGGAGCTCATGCTCAAGAACAGGAGGTCAATGGTGAGTTCATTGATTCGACTCTGCTTTATTCCCTTTTTGTTTTGGTCAAAATTGGAGCTTGGTTCTTATGTATTGTTGGTGATGGATTGGATAGGGAGGAGGTGGAATGGAGGAGGACAACAGGTGGCCTCCATGGTTGAAGCCTTTGTTGTCTACGAGCTTCTTCGTCCAATGCAAGCCCCATGCCGACTCCCACAAGAGCGAATGCAACATGTACTGTTTGGATTGCATGAACGGTGCCCTCTGCTCTCTTTGCCTCGCCTACCATCGTGACCATCGAGCAATCCAGGTAACCCCTCTTCTCTTTCCCCTGTTTCATGTGTGATTTCGCCAATTTGGCCATCTGGGTCTCCTTCTTTTCACCAGAAAAGTGGATGCTTGGTAGAATTAACCTGGTTCTTCGATTGCACTAATGGAATGTTTTGTTCTCCAAATCTTCTCAGATAAGAAGGTCGTCGTACCATGATGTCATCAGGGTATCGGAGATCCAAAAAGTACTGGATATAACCGGAGTGCAGACTTATATAATAAACAGCGCTCGCGTCGTCTTCCTCAACGAGCGGCCACAGCCGAGGCCTGGCAAGGGAGTGACCAATACCTGCGAAGTCTGCGAGAGGAGCCTCCTCGACTCCTTCCGCTTCTGCTCTCTTGGCTGCAAGGTCGGTCCCAATTCCTCTTTCCATCATTACCATTAACGATCCTATTATGCTAATTCTAATCTGGTGTTCGACGAAATGTCTAGATTGCGGGGAGCTCAAATGACAATATCAAGAAGAAGAAGAAGAAGTGCAAAACGAAGACGATGCTGGCGACATCGGACTCTGAGGACTCATCTATGAGCACGAGCCGCGGGAGTGAGAAGAGCAGTGTGGTGCAGAGCTTCTCCCCGTCGACGCCACTGCCGACTGCCGTGAGCTACCGCTCGACCAAGCGGCGGAAGGGCATTCCTCACAGAGCTCCATTCGGAAGCCTCACCCTGGAATACTAAGCCCATCCATTATACCACTACACGGTAGTCATATATTGACATAGCAAGAGCATAGATTGTAAGACTTTGTTGCAGTTTAAAACTAGGATTTGGAAGAACAGTTGTAGATATTATTATACGTTAGGTTTGATCAAGAGACTCGAGAAATAATACTGGTGGAAGAAAAGATAATAGCTGCTACTTCTTAGTACCTAAGTTTTGTAATAGGTTTTAGACTCTGTTAATGTCAAAATGTATATATTAAGAGAGGAGATAAAAGAAGAGGAGAGGAAACGATGGATGTTTGTGCAATAAAACGTTCCTTGTGCAATAATGAAGTATGCAGCTTTTCTAGTGGTATAATTTTTCTTTTTCAAAAGTTATATAGAATAGAAAGATAGCTTTCTAATGTAGCCTGGTGTATCTTTTAACACACACACATATATATATATATATATATATATTTATATTTATATTTATATAAGGATGGATACTTGGTGGAGTCTGTGCAGAGTAAATGCTCTGTTTCGTAGTGGTGGTGGTGGCGTTTTCCTTTTCCAGTTCCGTGTCTATCGTGGACCCGCTTTGCTGTCCACCTATGATATGACGCCGCGTGTCATCATGTCGGCGTTGCTATTGGGCTAGGTGGGCTGCGTCACCCTCCGCCGCCTTTCCTGACTCCCCGTCCGCTTTACAGTGGCCTTCTAGACGCGTCCCCGTCATCCTGCGATCGAAGTTTGGACGGCTTTGATTCACTCACGGCGGTGGACGAGTCGCGCACGGGACTCTCTCGGGATGCAGCTGATCCGGTGCTGGACATGAATGTAGATATTTCCGAGACGATTGCCTAGCAGCACGAAACGTACTGCGGGCCGGAGATACGATCCACGTGGGCCTGCAGCATTGTCCTAAAGGACGTTTGCTGTTGCGGGTGCAGCTTCGCCGTCCCCATCCTTCGATCCTGGCGACTGCGCCGTGGTCTATGTTCCACCTGTAAAAGTTACAACCAATTCCATCACGCCACGTCTAGCTTCTGGGTCAAGAGCCCGCGAAGTGGATTCTCCACGTGAAACGCGGATCTCCTCCCACGATTCCCCTTCGTGGTGGAGTTTAGTAGTGGACAGAGAAGTGGATCTCACTGTACGTTTCCCCGCTCCTTCCCACCATACCACAAACGCTAGTGCTGCTACAAGAGTGGGCCCAACCAACCAAAACCCCCATCCATGGGCCGTTACAATTGCTTCTGTGGGCCCACCTTTGGGCCCACAACCTCAACTTCCAAATTGCCCATGGCCATGCCATGCCTAAGCCATGATGTCATTCACTTGCCAACCCTAATCTACAACAAACACTAATCCATATCTCTCATCTTCCACAATGGTAGGTCACCATGTCATCATCATGGATAGTAATTACACGACGTCGTCGTCGTCATCGTCGTCGTCGTCGGCCTTTGTCTTTTTCCGGATTAGGTCGACGATAAGTTAACGCTCTAATATTAGATTTGTCTTCCCTTAAGTTAGATTTTTTTTCCTAAACCTTTGAATGTGAAAGCCACAAGGGTCCATTGTACTTGTTCTTCCTTTATATGGTGGTGGTACATAAATTTTATTCTATTTTAGAATAATGGCGTGGAATTATTCTACAAGCTACTTTCTTGCTTTATATTTTGTGTCGAGGTGGTGGGTGGGTGGAAGGTTGGTAGCATAAAAAAAATATATTATTTAATTTTTTTTTTTTTAAAGTAAGAATTTTAAAGGAAGATTCCTCTTTATATGTAAGGAGTATAATTTAGATTGCATGAAGAGGAAATGGATTCCATGGGTATGCTCGTTATTACATCCACTCTATTTTAGCTGATGACTTTAGCCATCACTTCTATTTCTACTTGTTTTTATCCATACGTCAAAATGAAAGTATTTAACTGTATCTTATTGGATGGGGGGGGGGGGGGGATAACGATAGTACATATATTTAGCACATACGACGCGCTAAACTTTATTATTATAAATTAATAAATTAAATATAATTAAATGGTAAGAGCTCTGAAAAAATAGTTGAATCTAACCTGGCTTACTATTTAATCTAACTTTGAGTTAGATTTTTATTTTTACTGTCGCAAACTGCTACACTTCGAGCGAGAACCTTTAGGAATTATTGTTCTCCCTTTAATTTGGGTTTTGGAACATAACCAATTTCGTAATCTCGTAATCTTCTTAGTCAACTCAATCCTTATACTGGGGTTTGGGTAGGTGCGGACTAATTTGTATCAGTAAACACCAGAGGCTTTTAAGGAATTTATTTCACCAATCCCATGAGGCAGTTGAGAGTTGACCCTAGGACTCTTGGCTAAGATTACTTCCCACGTCATCTCAAGAAAAATGTATTTCGTACTTAATTTAAGTTTTATTAACATTTGACGAAGCGCGCGAATATTAAGGCACCGGCTGGCCTCGGGAATCGGGCATCGGAGATATTTTGTTCCGCAGTCGAAGAAAAAGTGGGCCCGGTTTACTCGAGATCCAGATAGAGACTCATCTTTGACGGATTAGTAAAATTTAATCAGATCACACGTCTAAACATAAAGCTAATTGAGATTAAATACAGAATAAATGAAGTCGGTGCTTCTAAGAACAAATTAATCTCACTCTCTTTGAATTTTGTCCTCCAACATAAACTAAACGGCAAGCATCAAACTTTCCACCTCCCATCATCACCCTGCCAGCAGCATAGCTTAAACACAAGCAAAGAATATATGCCGATTAAAGGGTTAGTTGGTAGTAAAAAAACCACTCTCATGTATAGCCTTGCTTGTATCTTCGGAAAAGCTCGTCGGTTTTGGCGTTGCGAAAGGCGTAGCAACCCATGGTATACACACAGATGAGAGCTACTAATGTGACCACCAATATCAAGTCCGCCTTCCTCCATTCCCTTCTCAGGTTTGCAAGCAATCCAGCCTTGCAAGATGAGCAGGAGTAGCATAGCTGAGTCTGTTCATTGCTCCATAGCACGCAGTCCGGGTCTTCTGTGATGCTAATTGGGCTAATCCAGTACGTTGGGTTCACAAATGTGAATCCACATTTGGTTGGTGGCTTGCAACATCCTGACTGTCAACATTAAAGAAAGCAAGAAACCAACACCAAGTTGATATATAGGATGGGCTAAATTAAGATGGGCTTGAACTAAAATGCAACATATATATACCTGTAATGGGCTTAGCCTAGAATTGAAAAAATCTTGAGCCAATTTATAGGTTTGGTTCAATTCAGCACAGGCAGTAGTCGAACTTAGACACATCTTGATCTTATCCCACTTGTACGAGCCTTCAACTCTACGGCGAAGCCAACCGGAATAGTCTTCCAGTTGATACTCCAAGTAAGCTCGGCTGGGTGCCAGGTGAGCGGAGCCGCTGTTTGTGACTGCGAAGATAAAGATGACGAGAGTTGCAAGTAGGAGTATTAGGACAAACATGGCGACTAGGTAGAAGAGGAGGAGCCATGGGATTCGCCAGAATGCGCCGACGAAGCCGGCGAGGGCGACGACGAGGATGACGATGCCGATGGCGATGACCGGCCACTGGAGTAGTTTTACGCAGGAGTTATCGATTTGCGTGGAGAGCCAGATTCCAGCTGCAATGATAGGGATGGAGAGGAGCATGGCTACGAAGTTGATGGCAGCTATCACGGTGTTGCTAAGAGCCATTACAGAGAGAGAGAGAGAGAGGGGTCTAAGCTGTTGCAATGGCAATGGAGATGGATGGGAGTTGGTTTGATATGGAAATGGTTACTTAGCAAGGAAGGGTTGCAGTGCAAACTGGGTGTTGGAATCTTAGATGCAGTAATTTTTGTTCTCTTTTTTGCCTGAGGAGGCGTCGTCGATGGAGGTGATAAGATTACGTGGTAAAGTATAATTACGTGGTAAAGTATAAGGACGCTTTTGCTTTTCATGTGCTGCTTAGTCTTGGATTTGATGTCTTTATTGTTCTTTTACTTAAAGTGTGATTCCATGTTGGATTATGGCTTTATGCTTTTCTCTACCTATTGGTAGCATTAAAAAAACATAAAGAATTATAATTTTACGACGGTTAAAAGAATTTAGAATAGCTGATAGATTAATAGAATATTGAAGATGAGTGAAAGGTAGTGTTAGAATCATTTTATATAGATATTTATTATTATTATTATTATTATTTTGTTACCACCTACACCTGGTTGAACCAAAAAATCACCTATACCGTCTTAAACTTTAAAAAAAGAAAAACTATACCGAGATTTAAATAAATACTGGGAAAAAAATATTATTTTTTAAATGCGAATTTTTTATGATTTTTTAAAATAATATTTTTAAAAAATATTATTTCAGTCTTAAATATTATTTTTTAAAAGTGTTAGATGTTAAATGCCAACTTTTTATTAACATATAAAAATATTATTTTTTAACTGTTTAAGTTTTTAGAATAATTGATAAGATAATATATATGCAATCATATACACAAATAGGCATACATACATTGTGAATACCTACACAAATAGGTTATAAATTTGATTGCAACACATAGTTTACATAGATTCTCTCATTTATTTTATATGTCACCTTGAATCTTACTGCTGTCTAATATCTCCCAGACGATATAGACAAAGAACATCAAATGATCATCTAAAGAGTAAAATGATAGTAAGGTATTTAACATTAATCACGACAACCATGTGATATCTTCTTAATAAAAAATTAACAAAATTAAGGATTAAGTATAATTATCCTTATATATGCACTACAAAATAGTTGTTTATGTGACGTAAGCGTTATCCAACTTAATTTGGTTCAATTCTACAATACTCACTTATATTTTTTACTTAACTATTTAATTCTCGTAGTCCAAACTAAAATATAATAGTTCCTATTTTAATATATCCTTATATAAGCCTTTTAACATGTCTATTATTAAATTAAATAAATAATTTTTTTATTATTTAATAAAATTTTATTTTTATAAATATGATAAAGAAATAATAGTTGGACTTTAGTTGAGACTATACTAGGATTAAATGATTAAGTTAAAAGTACATAATAATTTTATAGAATTGAACCAAATTAAGAGAGTCTTAAGTTCAATTAACCCTATAATTATATTTTGGGCAGAACAAGTGGTTCACGTTTTGTGGCAGCTAGATATAAACCACTACTTAAGAAGTCATTGCCAACTGTTCGTTGACGGTCTAATAATTTTCTTGTAATTACCAACTATTCGTTGACATATTTATTGTAGTTGTAACTTACGAAGCTAATCAACACCCAACTTCCTTTAATTTTTTATTAAAAAATTGACATTATCTTACCAAAGTTATGTCCTTATAGAGGTTGGTATGCCATCACTTTCTGATGAATGTAACACCCCAACCTCCTCCACTCGTCACTTTGCTGCACTTCCTCATCGGCACAATTATTGCTATAGAAAGAAAGAAAAATAAAAAACCTCGGCCCTTGATTAACCTAAACAGATGGATTTAATTTATTTAATTCCACTTGCTTTCATGGTTTAATTTCTCTCTAATTCGTTGCATCCGAATAAATGTTCAATTAAAGCAAGTAATATATTCTTTTTGACTATCTTTTTAAAAGGAAAATGAAAGAAACCTTCTGGAATTTGGGGTGGGATAGATGCGGTGAACATTGCTGGGGAGAATAAGAGAGTAGTCCACCGAGTAATCTTCCTGTTATTTGAGTTATAGATGGTCTCTTTTCACCCATACTTGGAGAGTAATATGAGATTTATTTTTATATATATTGTGGCAGGTTCACCTCTTATTTTTTATGCCAAGAAAATATTACCTAATTAAAAGTGAGTGAGATGGTAAAATAATTGAAGAAGAAGAAGTAGTAGTAGTAGTAGCAGCGATGTTTTACGTTTTACTATCACCATTCGCCGCGACAATAGATTTTGTTTTTGGTAATGCTTTGTCCAAGAATTGGATGAATCTAGGAGGTGGGTAGTAATCTTCTTTTCACTTCACTAGCGCAGATGGAAAGATTCCTCTCTCTATTTCTCAATCACAGTGGCTGCTCCTCACTGCCCACCAACTCCCAATTGGAATAATCCATCGATGAACTCACCACACCTATAGCCTTTCCTTTAGTCAACAAATCGTCCTCCTTTCCCAATTCCCATCTCTCTCTCTCTCTCTCTCTCTCTCTCTCTCTCTCTCTCTCGTCCACAATCCAGTAATCCACAATCCACGATCAATCGAAGGAAAATCCAATCTTTTCTCTTTGTCAAACACTTTGCTTCATAATCAAGCACCTCGATTTGTTCACAAAAAGCAAAATTTGCGAGAGAATCTTTCTTCTCGTCGATCCCAATGGTAAGAGAAGAAATCTAATTAATTATCTCTACTATCTTCTTCTTCTTCTTCTTCTTCTTCTTCGATGGCTTCTTCTTCTTCTTCTTCCAATGGGACTCCACAAACTTGGGTCCCTCCCAATCCAACCAGAGACTGCTCCCAAGGCTTCTGCAGCGCCTACTGCCCTCAATGGTGCTACGTCGTCTTCCCTCCTCCACCTTTCGACATCTCCGATGGCGGCAGCTCGTCCTCGGCCTTCTCCCCGCTCGTCATCGCCATAATTGGCATCCTCGCGAGCGCGTTGCTCCTTGTAAGCTACTACACTATCATCAGCAAGTACTGCGGCACCTTCGACTCTCTCTGGCGTCATCTCCTCGGCCCGGGAGACGGAAGCCGCGAGGCCGGCGCGCAACAATCGAATCCCACCGAGGAGTGGCACGGCTCGCCTTCGAGTGGGCTCGACAAGTCTTTAATCGACAAGATGATAGTTTGCAAGTACAAGAAAGGCGATGGGTTGGTGAATTACACGGATTGCTCTGTTTGCTTGAGCGAATTCAGGGAGGAAGAGAGCTTTCGGTTGCTGCCGGAGTGCAGCCATCCGTTTCACGTCCAGTGCATCGATACGTGGTTGAAGTCCCACACCAATTGCCCTCTTTGCCGTGCTAGTATCGTAGCCCAGTTGCCTCCTCCTCCCCCCTCGTCGTCTGCGCCGTCTTCGTCTTCGTCTTCTTCCCGAGGGCAGGGGAACCGTCAAGAAGTGGTGGTGGTTGTAGATGAACCAGAGTTGGTCTCAGAGGAAGAGACCCACATGAGAAACGGTAGAGACAGAGCTAAGAGGAGGATGGGGGAGGCCACCAATGGCAGAAATGAGATCAGAGATGAAGGTGTACGACCAAATGACTCAGCGGATTCTAATCGTAGAGGGGTTTCGATCGCGGCGGTGCTGCAAACGAGCATGGAGCAGGAGATGGTAGCCGCTAAGGAGCATTCACGGAGATGGAGTTGATCGGCCGAGGATGCCCCAATTGAGATAAACTTTACAGCATCCCGTGTAAGGAGAAGACCAATTTGCACAGAACGACATAGCAAAATGAGGTTGTGTAGTTAATTGGTAAACCAATTAAGTAATCGGTCGAAGCTTTTTGGTGGTCTGTTATCGAGTTGGAGAATCTCTCGTGAAGTGTTCTTCCGCAAATGAGAACGTCCTTGTAGATTTGTGAATTGAGTATGAACTCTAGATCGTGTATCTATGGATTGTCTCTCCTTTTAACCCGATATCTGTTTGTTTTTCCGCCAATAATTTGAGGGTCGAGGACAAGATTTTGCTTCTTTTTCTCTGAAAAGTTGGATTTGATTAGATCGAGTTTATTGTTTAGATGCGTTCTTAGTTTTTTAATTCCATCTATAACCCGATTGTTGTTTGATGCCGGTATCTTTATGTTCAGGGAAATATAGGAATAAATTCCTAAACTTAATATGTTAGCAGTAAACATTTCTCGGCGATTCATCGACTTTGTCCTCATTGCTTGCACCCATTAGAGCGCTAGTACAAGGAGGAAGAAATGGTTATGGGTTAGGTTAGGTTGAATAAGAACTTAAGTTTTGGACCGTCGCTCAATGATGGTGAGCACTGAAGTTATTAGAAGGGATGCCATGCGACACCCCTTGTGTGGCACGTCTCATGTTGATCGGCATGCCTATTTATTTTATCCGTATAATTGTATTTGTATCAACATTTATCTTTATGATTATATTCAAACTAAAATAATTATTATTTAATTATATTTGATCATTTCGTAGTTCAAATTTAAAGACACTGTTGCGATAAAATTGTAAAGGAATAAGCTTTCTAATATAATTTGAAATGATAAAAATATAATAAAAACATATATTTTTTCAATAAATTTATCATATTTTTATTATCTAAAATTTGATTAATAATTTGAAAAAATAATTTAAAAAGTAACGATAGTAATTTAGTCTATGCCACACAATTAGTTAAATTGACACAAATAAAACTTACATTTTTTTTTCTTACAGGTATATACTATGAAAATCATTTATTTACTTATATGCCACTCTAAAGTTGATATATACATCTGCATAAATACACACTCATAACATAATAGAGTAAAAAGGTATATAAACTTACCGTTAACTAAGAAAAACGTATGAACTTAGAACAACGTAGTTTCAATCTTTTTCATTTCTAAATTATTAAGAAAATTTAAGAGTTAGTTAAATCTGAGAGGTATCTATGTAAAAAAAGACGATTTAAAATTGATATACATACAAAATCCATGTGTTTAAAATTTAGAGAGGCATACAAAAGAAATATATATGAGATTTTGATGGACATGTATAAGAAAAAAAGTGTTATCAAGGGTGAAGTAAATTTATAATTAACCACATTGGCTTATAAAATATGAATTCCCTACTAAAAATTTATTAATCTCGCTTACTCAGGCTCAGCCCAAAAAGATTGGGCCTAGGAAACCTTTGCAAGTTGACTATATTTAGGGTTACTGCACTCCTAATCCATCAGCTATACGGGCCAACGTCAAAATCTAAGCAAAGGTGGATATAACTTGGATTAGGGCGTTAAATCTGGTTGGGTTAGTTCTGAGCCTTAATTTGTTTAGTTTCTTTTTGTTGGAAAGGTTGATGTGTTAACATAAAAAAAAAGGCACAAAACTACTCTAGATATGTAGAGAGATACATAAAGAATTATTATACAGTAAATCATCTAAACTCGTTGGTGTGGATTGAGCCCATACCGGCAAAAAATATTGAGTTTGTTTCTAGATTTGCTAGCCAATCAGTAATAGTGGGAGAAGGATGTAATATTTAAATTCTATAATAAATTAAAGATATCCAAAAATAGTGATCCCCATCTCCAAGAGAAATAATATTTTGATTGAACGATATTGATGAGAATTTTGAAGTTCAATTCAAGAAGCATCCCCGACAGACCATGAGCTTTAGCTTGTGTCAGCGAAGTAGAGAGCTAAAGCATCGATCGAACCGGGCAGAGCACTAGAGACAATAGTTTTGTCCATATGGTTCTTGATAATGAACTCTAAACTGACCTCCCGATTGCTTGCAAAGGAGATCACGTCGATGTTGAGATTAAGATGCTCCGCTAGGTGGAGCCATCCATCCACCTCTTCTCCTATCGTTCTCGATCGGTCCACTTGACTTCCCATTAGCTGAAAATTTTCATGGGCGAGAGCCCTAATTTTCAAACTTGGTAAACTAGTATAATAGAATATTATTCATATTAATCCTATAATGCATTAATAATTGAATCATCAAATTATATATATTTTTCCTGTTAGTTTAAAAATATTTTTTTAATGTCTAATATATGAATTAAAATATCATCCCTACATCCTACCTCTACTGCTCTCCCCGCTCTAAAAGCTCAAAAATTAGGTCTATATAAATCTATTACACTTTTTATCACCCTTCGTATTGATACCCAACCATCTTTCTCTTTACCCCATTTCATTTTTGTTTTCTCTAGAACTAAATCCTCGCAATCGATTCTTAACAAACACTCATTAACATGTGAAACTAATATTCTTTTCAAAGTAGGGCCAATTACGCCCCCACCCCCCCCTCCACTTCTTGCACGCCAAGGACTAACATTTAGCGGTTCTCTCTATTAGAAAAAAGAAAAGAGAAGTCTTTGCTATGCGATTTAGAAACAATCCACCTCACCAGTCGATTCAACTATATAAAGTAAAATTGGCAATAAAAAGACATTTGATGTCAATAAAAGGAAGATAAAATGAGTATAAACTATAGAGATTGCAATCAAATGGGACAGAAAACCTTATTTGAGGATCTGAGGTATATTTTGTCATATCAAGATGCAACTGGCATGATATCGGACATCACAATATTGTCTAGCAAATGTCGAAAATTTCTGTTGTAATGCCAAATTGGTAGGTGACACTTTGGTTCTTCTGTGTACATTCTTCTTTTGTCACATTCTCTGCAGTAAAGTCTGGAAGTAGAGAATATTTGCAAACTCACAAGCCTGAGGAATAAAGTGGACGAATGCAAACCTTAAATTCTATGTTATACGCAACACTTTACTGCGATCGTGTTTATTTTTATCCACCTTATTAGATTACTACTTGGGAGTTCCTTTTGAACTCCTTTTCTTTTCAATTGTGAGCGAGTTGTGATATGGAATTTGTATTCTTCTCATTAAAGGTTAGCCAAGCCCATCTAAGAAAGCAACAAAATGATATAATACTTTCCTTGAAGCAAAGCAAACGAGGAAATGAGATATGGATGAGAGGATATCGTGGGTGCTCACTGAATTATAAGTTGCTTTCAACCATTTTAACAAGAAAAAAATCTTTAACAAGCAAAAGGAAGGGATAGGAAGAATTCTACACGTTGCAAGAATTATAAAGAGTAGTATCTAATTGGTTTTGCAGTAGGTTTTGGGCAAAATATTAAGAACTAATCATGGCCGGGCAACTAATCCTTTCGTCCACTCTCGGACTCTTAATCCCAGCTTCATTCGCAGAAGGTTAGAAATGCAACTAATTGTTTCTTTCTACGAAAAGGAGACTCCCTTCTATTTATTTATTTTGATGTAACAACTACACCTACTTAGATATCATTATCCCAGCAAAATCCATCACCAAGTTGCCTGACCATATAGATGTATATATATAAGAATGAAGCTTGCTTGTTGGGTCTTCCCTTCCAAGGCTCATCCAGGAATATCCTTTAATTCCTCTCCATCCCACGTTAACCCCCACAACTCGTCCTCTCCAAACCCTTTCTTTATTAACACCCTCGCATACTCTAGAATACCACAAGAAATTTAAACCCAAGAGGGAGAGAAAGAGAAACAGAGAGAGAGAGGGAGAAGAAGAAAACTTCGGAATGTCGAACCGGATCAAGACGGTGGTAATCCTGGTCCAAGAGAACCGGTCCTTCGACCACATGCTAGGCTGGATGAAGCGGCACAACCCCGAGATCGACGGCGTCACGGGTCAGGAGTCGAACCCAATCTCGACATCCGACCCGAACTCGGCGGCGATCCGCTTCGGCGACGGGTCCGAGTACGTCGACCCGGATCCGGGCCACTCGATCCAAGCCATCTACGAGCAGGTCTACGGCGTGGCCTTCGAGGCCAATTCTACCCCGATAACTCCCCCGGGCATTACGACCCCGCCCATGAACGGGTTCGCGCAGGAGGCCGAGAAGGAGCAGGCCGGGATGTCGGCGACGGTTATGAACGGGTTTAGGCCGGAGTCGGTGCCGGTTTATAAGGAGCTGGTGGCGGAGTTCGCGGTGTGCGATCGGTGGTTCGCATCGATGCCGGCGTCGACGCAGCCGAATCGGCTGTTCGTGCACTCGGCGACGTCGCATGGGTTGGTGAGTAATGATACCAAGAAGCTTATCGAGGGGTTGCCGCAGAAGACGATATTTGATTCGTTGCATGGCGAAGGCCACTCCTTTGGGATTTACTACCAGTATCCGCCAGCTACGCTCTTCTATCGGTATCCTTTAAACTAACCTATTAATTACTGTTTTCTTTTAATACGTATATATAAATATATTTCAAAATATCCTTTATATGCCCCTCTAAAGTTTATGTATACATATATTCTAGTTTTCATATATTTGTCTTACTTAAACGTATTTTTATATTTTTTTATATATTTATTAATACTTAATTTTAAAAAATAACCATAAGAGTATTCATACAAATAACATATAAGGTAGACATACAAATATTAACTTTAGAGAGAGAAATACTAGCAAATAAGAGATTTCTAAAGATACATAAGCAAAAAAACTGATTAATTATTATATGCTTATAATATTTTGGTTATTTTCAAACATATCCAAAGAATTAAGACCATTCATAATTTTAAAAACAAATGTATACTTTTACATGAAGATAAAGCGTAGGTGGTTATTTGCAACAAAAGAAAAAAAAAAAAACCCTTCTTTTATAATTTTAATTACGTATATCTTAGCAATCTTAGTTTTTCCATTTGGTCGACTTAGTTTTGGACTTTTGAAAAAGGTTGTTCACCTCGTAAAGTTCACCATTTTGGCAGCTAGATTGTAACTAAAAATAGTTAAGAGTCTAACTACTAGATTTGGGCTGTTGTAGTATTATTGTACCTTTTCTTAGAGAACTTCGGACTGTTTGGAGTATTTACTTCGGACTGTTAGTTGTGGGATATTGGGAGTTGTTGTTACTTGATCTAGCCAATTAAGGTTAATTTGGCTTGCTTCATTCTAAGTTTAGATAATAGCCATTTTTGGAGCTTTGCTTATGTTCATGTCTTCGTCTATATATTTTCTCTGAGAAAGTGATGGTTATCTAACAACAGTTACGCTCATTCATTGCTATATTTGCCGATTGTTATGTACGTCTACGTTGTCTGCAGGAACCTGAGGCAGTTAAAGTACGCCGGTAACTTCCACCAGTTTGATATAGACTTCAAGAGACACTGCAAGGAAGGGAAGCTGCCCAACTACGTAGTCATCGAGCAACGCTACTTCGACCTCAAGATCTTGCCTGGTAACGACGACCACCCATCTCACGACGTATCCGAAGGCCAGAAATTTGTCAAGGAGGTCTACGAAGCTCTGCGGTCGAGTCCTCAGTGGAACGAGATTCTCTTCGTCGTCACCTACGACGAGCACGGAGGATTCTACGACCACGTTCCGACGCCGGTCGGGGTCCCCAGCCCCGACGGCATCGTCAGCGGGGAGCCTTTCCATTTTAAGTTCGATCGCCTCGGCGTCCGCGTCCCGGCTTTGTTCATCTCCCCATGGATAGAGGCTGGCACAGGTTGATTGAAGAATATTGTGCATTAATTGATTCTAATTAAGAATATATATATTTCTAGACTAAACCGTACTTTATTTGCTTGTTGCAGTTGTTCACAAGCCATCAGGCCCCTATCCTAATTCCGAGTTCGAGCATTCTTCGATCCCTGCAACTGTAAAGAAAATATTCAATCTCAAGGAGTTCTTAAATAAGCGAGACGCATGGGCCGGCACGTTCGAGACTGTGCTGACACGAACAACACCAAGAACGGATTGCCCAGGTTGGTTAAAATCGTTTAATACAATCCTCATCTAATCTAACTGCATGCTCTGATGTCCGTTTTTTTCTAATGTAATTCCACAGTAACTTTGCCAGATCCTAAGAAGCTAAGGCCGACTGAGGCCGACGAGAACAGGAAGCTATCCGATTTCCAAACCGAGTTGGTGCAACTTGGGGCCGTACTCAACGGTGATTGCAGGGAGGACGTCTACCCTCACAAGTTGGCGGAGGGGATGACAGTAGCGGAAGGTGCCCAGTACTGCACGGATGCCATCAAGAAGTTCTTAGACGAGTGCGAAAATCTCCGCAAGCATGGGGCGGACGGTTCGCATGTCGTCGTCGTGAAACCAACCCAAGAAGAAGAAGAAGAAGCAGCAGCACCACGCAAGAAGAGATCTTTGGCTTCTAAGATATTTGCCTGCTTTGCTTGCAACCAGTCCTAATATATGGCTCTTTTATTAATTGCGTGAGTTGTATTAAAGAAAGATGTTGATTCTTTTTTCTTTTGTGTGTGTTGAAGTATATATAGCATCAAAAAAACATTATGTTCATTAAGGTTGAGGCATGCAATATCAATCTCTGATAGTATTCACTTTTGAATCCCCCAGCTAATGACTTTTAGATACTTTGGAATAACATCATACATACAAGAATTTGATTGTCGTATATGTAGGCAAGAAAACTCCTAACTCATTGCTCATCCTCACCTCGATCAGAGATGAGCTGGCAGCGATAATATGATGACAATATAATAGGAACCTATAAAGTGAAAGATAGATAAAAAGGAATTATATAAGATGGACAAAATGTGTTGCTCCGCGAGGCCATGTTAACGTCACGGTGTGGCTCTATATCCGCTCTCGTCGGTCTTCTCGATCGCGATCGAGATACTCGGCGACCGTGATTTCCGACTTCTCTCCTCCACCGCCTCCTCCTCCTCGTCGATAGCGATCGCCGTTTGGCTCTCACGTCTTTCTCCCCCTTGTCCGCTGCCGCTTACGGCGTCGCGGACGGCGACGACAGCGGCCTCGTTGGGCGGCGCTTTGAGATCGGCGCGGCAGAGGGGGCACGTGGCGTGCGTCTCGAGCCAGGAGTCGATGCACATCGGGTGGAAAGCGTGGCAGCACACCGTCAGCAGCCGGACGGAGTCGCTGCCGGTGAAGTCGGCTAGGCAAACCGCGCACTCGGCGGCGCACTTCCCCTCTTGGACACGCCTCACCGCCGCGTAGGGCAACGTCGGGAACGAGGCCAAGATCGTCGGATCTAGGCCGGGTTTCCCGACGGCGGAGGAGGACAAGATGGTGTTGGAGCGGAGGCGGCGGCGGTGGAGCCAGAGAGAGACGAAGTGGAGGAGATCGCGGAGGAGGAAGACGGAGAGGAAGCAGAGGAGGACGAAGAAGAGGAGGAAAACAGGGAGGAGCATCGGGAGGGACCGGAACGAGGAGGAGGAGGAGGTTGAGGACAACTTCGAAGGGATGGCGGTGGACCAGGCGGAGGCGGCGTAGCCAGAGAAGAGATCGGGCAAGGGAGGAGTCGCCATCGCCGGATGAGTAGGGTTCCGGCCAGCGAGCGGCCGTAGATTTGCATCGATTTTCTTAAAAGGGGCGTTTCCCTTCGTGTGTATCCTTTTGATTTCTTGGTATCTTTTGAGGTGAGAAATTTTGGTTGAGGAGGAAGAGCGGGGAGGAGAAGAAGGGTTTGTGGAGGATGAAGTGGCAGGATTTGTGGCCGGGAGAGAGAGGGTTACGCGCGAGGGAGGGGTTTTTTTCTTTCCTTTTTTTTTTATGGTGACAATAGACGGTTGACGGTTGATAGCGGAGTGCGGGGGAATTGTTTACTGCGAAGCGAAGCTAACAATTTAAATTTCGACCAACTCCGAAATTCTCCAGTAAAATTGTTGACCAGGCCAGCCCGGTTTGGACCTAGTTCTATAGGCCCAGAAAGCCCGAAGCGGCTCCTGCTCCCCCAACCCTAGCACGTCGACCAAATCTATTGGTAAATTGACTTCTTTTTCCCAATCGAGGTTCAATTGTTGTCAAAAGATTGCGTGATATTTGTGGGTTTTTCTCTTCTACCAAGCTCTAAGCTCGTCGTGAAATCCGAGTTTGCCAGTGTGTAGCCGACGAGGATTTCGTTTTGCAGGTAAGGTGTTCGATGGAATGCTAGAGCCAGAGTCGTTTGCGTTCTTGAATTCAACCCTATTGGCGATTGCGAAGCACTCACCGGTCAATACACATAGCGTTCGTTTGGGGTCAGCTGTTCGTGATTATGTTTACCAACGACCAGAGGCAGGCCGAGCGCACTGGAAGATATGGCACCCCCAGGTCTCAATACCTTCAGGTTTTTATCCCTCTCTCTCTAATTCAATATACCTACGGATTCCACTTTGCTACTATTAATGCCCAAATCAATGCAATCGAATACCCAAGATGTTAGATCAGATAGAGGCTTGGGTGATAACCAGGATCATAGCAATTACTATCTCATTATAGTGCGTCCAGGTTATGCTTGAGATTCTCGAATTAGAATAGCTAGAAACCAATATATCTAGATTTATTTGCGTGTAAGAATGGTTTGATTGATTAACATAGTCCATCTTGCTGTCTTTGATATTTACATTGTACGCATGACTATCAAAGTCATTATTATTATCTTCTTCCCTTTAGTTGCTGTATTTTACTTTATCACAACTCACTACTTTAGTATTTCGTGGCAGGATCTTGTAAATGAGTTCCAGAAGGCAACAAATGAAGGTAAATTTTGCTAATGCTCTTTAACAGTTCGTGCTCTCTCTCTCTTTTGCAAGGTAATGTTTTTTCCCCCTTTTCTGCTTTTTTTGATTCAGAAAGTTACAATTTACAAATTACTTATTGATAGAGAATGCTTTTGCTTGGATTTCACTCAGATCAAAATAGTTACAAATTATGTGAAAGCCTTCTTCCATTTATGTGTTTGTTTTCTGCTCCCCTCCCTCTTCATTCAAGTAGAATGAGTTGAATTATGTAGTTGTATTCATGTTTCGTTTCATTTGATCTAATATGATATGCTTCTAGCTTTTAATGTGCCTGTGTTGATGAATAGCATGGTATAGAATTTTTTGTGGCATATATGTTCTCCATGTATATTCGCCTCAGTAGGAAATCTTATTTTTGCAATAGCCTAGCTACAGAAGTCATAGGAAGTTCAATGTGATACTGTGAAAACTTTGGCGAGGCATAGTAGAAGGCCATGCTGGCTTGGCTGAGAGCCAATCTTGCCTCTGCAGTGTCAATTGCCATGTCAACAGATGAAACATTCACTCCCATGGGCTGGAAAATAAGTCCTTGCTCCATGTACCTGTTATATTACCTTTTTAAACCTAATTTCATTGTGAAAGAGCTATATAGGTTGGGAGGGCAAATCCGATATCCAAAATTTGACAGAAAATCTATTGTTACTTCTTTATGTTTACTGCAGGAGTAACACTGTTGTTCTTCATAAGTTAAGAATGATGTTTTATTTGAGTTTCAGATTAGTTCTGTGTACTCTGCTACATAAGACTACTGGATGAAAGCATATAACTGAAGTACTATGTGACATATTGGCATATTGACATCACTAATGGATATGATGATGTATGCCTTCAGTTCTTATTGCGTTCTTGCGAATTGATGAATTTGTCGTATATTAGATGTGGTTGATGATTTGAAAGCCTTGTTCATGATTGTTTCTTTCCTGCCGGCTGTTGTACAGTTCCTGTCATTCTTAGAATCATCACAATTTAGAACTTGTTGAACTGAATGTTATTTGAGCTTATGCACTTCTATGTTTTTTCAACTTATATAATAGAATCAAAAGAGAGAATTGTGGCAAACTTGGCAAACTTTGCATATGATCCTTACAATTTTGCATTTCTGCGCCAGGTACCAAACTGTTTCAAGTTATGTGGATATTGAACTTGTATTTCTTTTCCGTCCAAATTTAATATGTATATATACCTATACTGTGTAATCAGCTAAATGTTTTGGAGTTGTTCCTGGACTGCATAACCGAACCAAATGAAAAACTCATCGAATTTGGCATTGGTGGAATATGTAATTCATGTGCTGGTGAGGAACACAATTGCATTATTATGTTCATCTCTTTCATGCATCTTTCATTTCAATATAGTGATAAAAACTTTATGTTCATGTGTAATTTCAAGAATGTAGATCAGTAGTAATTGTTTCTATCGTATTGAAGAGAAGAAAAATATGAATATTAGATGGCAATAGATCCAGATTATCATACTTGGGTATGTTCTTTGCATATATTTTGCTTTCTTTGATATGAGATGACATTGTACTTACTGCACTGCAGACCCAGCAAACGCTGCAATTATTATTCAGTCTGGTGGAATTCCACTGACCATACAATGCTTATCTAGTCCAGTTAAAAATACTGTAAGTATGTTGAACTGATAAAATGTATAATGTCCATTTTAACTTGTCATGAATAAAGAAGGCAAATGAAACTTTAATTTTGTACTTGACAAGCCACTTGCAGAAGAATCATTTCCTTCTTTTTCATGGATGCCAAGTGTAGATGATTGTAATGTTCAAATATGATATAATTTGGGACCAACTGCATCTTTTACTTTGGGTCTTCACCAAGGATTTCAAGAGCAGATTCTCAGATATTCTCTAGGAAGTTGACCTTGCATAGATTATTTAACTAGTGGCTAACTGTTATGCCAGGTAAATTATGCACTCGGGGCACTGTACTTTCTATGCAATTCTTCTTTGAAGAAAGAGATTCTGAAACCCGAAATTCTCAGAGTCATCAGAGAATATGCTGCAGCTGAATCTGTTAATGTGAGCTTCAGCAATCTTGCAAAAGCTTTTTTGGACAAGCATGTGAACCAGTGAGGTGAACCAGTTTATCCAAAGGGTGTGTCTTCTAACATGAAATGCGCTATTATCTACTTCATTATTACGCATCTTTTAAGTTTTTCTTGACCTTTTTCATTATCGTACCCTGTTTCAGGCCACAACTGTGGTTGGCATATTTATTGCAACCTCTCTGACATATAAATTATCAGAATCAAGCCGAAGGAATGTAGATGGGTTGCGAGTTGCTTGTAATTCTTACATGAGATCCGGTAATTGAGCAAGCCCCTTTTGTCTTCTATCATATTCAGGTTAATATCTCAATGAGGAGGTAGATACTCAGAAAGTGGCTCTGCTTATCATGTTAGTCAAAGCATCTTCGACATGTAGAATTTTGATATTCCATGCAGCTCAAATATTCTTGCACTGCGTGACTAATGTTTGGCGAGAGGATGGATATATTTGGATTCATTTTATCTTAAATTAATTGACAGATAATATGAAGAATGAGCTGGTCGAGTGTCGCATATCGTAATATCCTAAAAGGTTTGGTGCAATAGAAGTGAATTTTGCAAAACTGCTCCTACCTCGCCATTTTATTAGGAAAACAGGCTCTAGTTGACATATAAATTAGATGACATAAACTCACTTCTACCAAAACTAAATTTTAATGTAAATTAATATCATATAAAGATGAGGATATGTTACAAGTTTGTTACATTTTAATGACTACTAACTAAGGCCCCGTCTCGTTGGTGTACAAGCCTTTAAGAATGAATAAGGATTTTATGCATATTTTGATAATAATTGTAGTATAGTAATTTAATGAGATAGAAAAGTGTAATGTTATGATGTAAATAAGAAAGAATTAATTCGTAAATAATAAAAGTTTATGCACCAGTCAAACAAGAAATAAAATAGTGGATATCTAATGGAAGTGATATTTCAGATATATTTTTATATTTAGAAAGTCGTAAGATAAATAAAAGGATTTTAAAATAATAATAATAATTTAGGAGGTTTTGGTGTAATCTTTTCGAAAATAAATATGTAAGTTTGATGAATAAAATTTCCATTAGTGGATACATTTGGGGAGGAGCTTTTTTGGAACAACGACAGTGGGACCACCTTGATCTTTACTGTGCCTGGTGGGGAGGTGGGGCCCCGTTTCTTCCGTATTGGTGCTTCTTTTTTCGGGTGCCACTAGCCTATCGCAACGCTTTCTCCTTTAGGGTGGGGTCTCCTCTTCCTAATCTTTGGATTATCACATCACCCTGCGCAAACGCTAATCAAAGATCCGATCCAATCATGTCATCACACGCCACGTAACAGCTCTCTCCAAATCCTCGACGTTTTGCGTTTCCACTGCTCCAAATGAACCTCTCCAGTGTTCATTATCACACCGGATCTCCTCACATTCTCATTCCTACACTGCCCTCACCTATTTCTTCCTGAGCTTTCACTTCCTTTGATAATATTCTCCAACGGTGGGGGTATTATGGTAATATAGAGCTCCGAATATTATGAAGACTCCACGTCGCCAAGAGAAAGAAAAGCCAAGCTAGTCTCCAAATTCTTACTTTGCCCTCCCTCTTTCAATAATTCTCAAAACTCATCTCCTTACGGTCGCCTCTCTCCTCGATTTTCCGGCACGATCGGAGGCGATCGCCCTTTCACGGCACGAATCTCTAATCGTCACGACATTACCCATCTCTCGCGCTCCAAGATGGTGTCGGCCAATCGCGAAATGGCAGTTTATTGCTTCGACACGCTCGTCGCCCACTACAACAGCGAGGAGCCGTCCCCCCCGGCCTTCGAAGGCGGCCAGCAGTGAGAATCGTGTCGCTTAATCTTGTTTCTGTTTTGCTTCGATTAATGCTTGTTGCCTTTTGACTGGATACAAGGGAATTTTTTTAGGGCTTTGGATGGTTTCTTCTTAATTTGATATGCATCTTCTTGTTTGTTTTTTTTTTTCTGTTGTTGTTATTTTTCGTTCTGCGATTAATGCATGTTGCTTGAATATGTTTGCTATTTTTCTTCTTATTTGGAGTGGTGGTAGGATTATTTTGTGCTTTAAATTTATTTGTTTTCCTTTTTGGGTCTATTGATGCTTCTCTTATTGCATATCTCCCGTTTGGATGCTCCTAAAGAGTATAGTTCTTATCCTTCCCCCCCACTCCCCACCCCCCCTCTTTTTTTCTTATTTGTGCGCAATGATTTCATGATAAATTTTCTCTTCGGAAGAACCCCTTGTCCAGGTACACATGCATATATTAATTTGAGGCTTTATTTCTACATTTAGTAATTATACTTTCTTCGCAGGTGAGTTAGATTATTTATCTTGTAAATTTGCTTCTCTATTTGAAGCTGTATCTCTCATTTATGAATTAATTTCATATATATTGTTGATTTCAGCCCACTGTTTGTCACTTGGAAGAAAGCTATGAATGGCGCCGAGCCACGTCTACGTGGCTGCATAGGAACTTTAGAAGCCCGTTGCTTGATCAATGGCTTTAGGGATTATGCATTAACTAGGTAAATTCTCTCAAATTTGCATGTTTTGACAGGTTTGTGAACAGTTGTTACTCACTTCTATCAAGAACCATGATTATAAGTTATTGAAATCATCAATAGATAATGTCATCGCTGGTATGATTATATATTTTCTATGAAATTGAAAAGTTTCTTTCTTTCCGCTCTGTTTATCTGGGGGGATACACAAACATATGTCACAATATGCTAATTTATTTTCTCTATAAGTTCTCTTGTGGTTGCCCACATTTTCTACTTCACGTTTCTAATTTTGAACTTGCAAATGACTTTTCTTTTGAGAATCAAGTGTTGTAAATGTGCAACCATCACAAAAGAAGTTGCAGTGTGATATCTGTGGTGTTATATGCAGGACTTCATCTAAACATTATTCTTTCTTGTTGCACTTTCAGTGCTCTGAGGGACCGTCGGTTTCCCCCAATACAGGCTAAGGAATTACCGTACTTGGAATGCACAGTGTCTATACTTGCTGATTATGAAACTGCTCTCCATTACCTTGATTGGGAGGTTAGCTGCTGCTCTTCATACTCCAGTCAGTCTCTTTTTATATATTAAAGGCTGTGCTGCTCTTGTTTGCTTCACAATGAAATCATGCAAGTAAAACTTGGTTCCAGATGTCATGCTAACTGGATGCGTGTATAGTTAATGTCCTTGAGGGGAATTTAACCCTACAGAGATACTAAAATGAATCCTCTTGCTGATTTCATGTTGTCCAATTAATGTAACGTTAATTACTTCTTTCTAATCTTGTTGTCTTACACTGTTTTGCCATCTCCTGCTAGTTTAGTTAGCAGTAAAGACATGCATACTGTCTTATATATGCTTTCAGGCCACCCAATGTTTCCATATTTTGTTAGTGACAGCACAAAAGATGAGGTTCTAACAGGGAAAACAGGATTTAATGAGAAGTAGGCAAGTTTGCAGCAAATGTCTCTGCAATTTTAGACTTGAGTAAGATATAGCCAAACTTGAGTGTCAGTCAATTTACTTTTAATCCCCAGGTATTTTACTTTTTGTAAAGGTTCACCTAAGTTTTTCTGTGTTGCTTTAAAAACATATATTTTTCTTATATCATCTGACTTTTTGTTGGCTTAGCTAAATACTGTTATTTTGAGTACTTTCTAGTGAGAATCATTGTTCTATCATGCAGGTTGGGAAGCATGGCTTAATTATTGAATTTACTGACCCTACTTATAGCACAAGGCGTAGTGCAACTTACTTACCCGAGGTTGCTGCCCATGAAGGTAATACCCATATAACAATTTTCTTAGTTTTCTTAATGTTCTTATTATGTCTGCCGTAATAACAGACTGTTTGGCATCATTTGTTCTCTTAGAAAATGTGTTTAGTTGATAAAAAGTGAAGAAAAGGAAGTGATTTTGGTAAGCGGTGGTTAGATCACTAAAAAGTAGGGGAATAAAATACTCACACTTTTAAGAACTTCTCTAATTTTAATGTGTGGGTGTAAAAGATAAATTAAAGAAGTGACGCCTTTACCTACAAAAGATAGCCTTATTTTTTTAAACTTTATTTCTTAAAAATAGAGAATTACTTAGTTGATGTGAAACATTTCATTGAACTTTACTTTGTAAAACATATCCTAAATGAAAATTTTAGAGAAGTCACAGCTTATATGTGTTTCATAAAGATTAGATGTGTTTATTGAAAATAGATAATTATGATATTTAATAATGACATGTAATATAGAATGTTGGAATGAGTCAAAATCAAGAAAGCTGGTGGTTTTTAGGGAAATAAAGAAACTCACTTTTCCAGTCCATTTTTCCTTTTCAAATACCGTGAGAACTTCCCAAGGTGAAAATTGAATTTGACTAAACCTCTTAAGTCTTCCAGTGTTTCCAGGTTCTATGTAATTGCGGCCTGAGTAACCAGGTTTTCCGATCGTCTGGCCTATTTTTTGCAATAATAGGATCGAATAACACAAGCAATGAAATGGGAATAAGTGTGACTCCTGTTGATTTCATTATATGCCTGGCTCCTTCACAATAAGCTGCTTGGAGATTTTTATCCTCTAGATTACAGAACATAAGCTCTGAATAGGATTGGGAAGGGTGCTGCAGGCTGTAGCATCATCCGATTGTGGAATATTTTGTATCAATTTCTTTGTTCACAGACTCATTTGCTTTTCTGCTGCATAATTCCAACCAGGCTGGACTCAGATGGAAACAATTGACTCATTGATGAGGAAAGCGGGTTACAATGGTGCCATTAGTGAGTCACTGAGGAAGAAGCTACGCGTCACCCGCTATCAAAGCACTCTTTACACAATGCATTACAGCGACTATGCATCTTATGTCAAGACAACCAGAGGTGCAGAACTTACAGTTAACGGGACCCCTATAATTAATGGGTTCAAACCCAACAATTGATTTACTTGTAGCAGCGTTGTTGTTTAAGCTGTTCAGGTACTTGGTGAGAATTTGTTTTGAATTCCACCGATCATTTATCCGCTATCATTTATCTCAATGTATTTCTCAGGAACAAAACCGGGAAGCTGATAACCTTCCCACAATAACTCTAATATTAAGGATCAAATTGTAATTTAAGCTGTATTATTTTAAGACCGACATATTGTGCTTCTAATTTCGTAGATAACGAGCCCGCGTTGTCCAGTCATCATATGCAACCGCCCTTACAATGGCGTACGAATACGATACCTGCTGCTGCTGCTGAATATATAGGGCGGATTGCAAGTGCGTGCTGTTGGCGATCCAGAATGGTCTACCTCCATACTCCATTTGGGAAACTCGCAGGCACAGGAATCCATCAACAAAACTTCCCTTCCATATGGATCGTTTATCAGATCGGTATATATTCATTGTAGTCTTGTTATAGGGTGGGGGGCTTATTGTCTGGGGTATATAATAATTTTAAACCCAACAGACCTTAAATTTATATAAGGGTAAATATTTTTTAAGATATCTAAGTTTATGCACGTTTCGTAAGAAAAGTAGTGTAATAATTTTAGAGTTATGCATCACAAATATATATATATACACATTTCTAGAGAGAGATTATATTTCAACCAAAGTCTATCTTTCTTGTCTAATATTTGGCTGCCAATAAGAAATATTTAATCCGATATATCAAAAATAAAAATGTTTGATCAAGTTTTAATCTCGTGATTACTAATTTATGAATTTGAATTGAATTAATTTAAGCCTAAATCAAGCTTGAATTGGATCTTGGATTATCTATATTCATTATAATTAAATCAAATACGTAGCCAAATTTAAATTTATATATTATTTAAATAAATATAAATCGAGCTGATAAGCTGAGTTTGATTAAGTCTATGGTCATGCTTGATTAAACAACTATGCTTTATGTAAAGCACTGCCACAACTATGCTAATATCACTCATCTGTTAATCTCTCCTTAAACATATGCTAAGAGATAGCGTACTCTTTCAGGTTTTAATCCTCTGTTCGCCACCCCACCTTTTTGTAGCACCCTTGCTTATAGGCAGCTTTTTATATATAAAGGTCCGCAACATTAGGATTGAAGATATTACCTGAAGCTTTTCTACTCGCATTCAATAGAAATTGGTGTAAGAAAGATATTACATTGTTTATATATTTTATCTTCGTGATGTACAGAGCAATGCTTCCTTTCCTCCTTATTTTACTTCTTACAGACATTGCAATGGCCATCGGTTCCTCTCCACTGCAGACAAGGAGCAGGTTTCTGGCACACGAGACAGAAACACTGCACCAGATGAAACAATCAGTAGTTGCTCAGACTTTGAACTTGAAGACTATTCAGAAATCAGAAAAAGGTTACGACTTTCGTATTACGTCTTTCAACATATTTTCTTAATCATGCCATGAGGAAAATATTCTACATCCTTATGAATGGCCTGCTTCACTTTGTTCATGTGTTTTTATTTTCTGTTTTCAGACTGCCATTATGTTTACCTTTTCTTCCTCCTCGTAAACAATGCATACACGTATTTTTTTTCCCCTTGTTGCACTTCTTGTAAACTACATTTCTATCAACAAATAGAGCATAGAAATTAGAAACATAATGATGCACCTTGCTACAGTAACTCTCGTGAGAAGTAATGTTGAAGGGAAATTTCCCACAGATGCCTTGGATGGGAGAAATCCCTCAGTGCCACCTATTGCCACCAACAACAACACTTCCAAATCAGATTAGAATAAGCCAACTCTTCTCAGATCATTTTTCTCATTGCCATCAATCCAGATTTATAGAACAAATGATAATTGCTAGCTATAATTGAGACAGACAATAATTTCAGCAATAATTTCAGCTTGTTATAGAGATTTGAAGAGACTAGATAGGGAGAGAGAGATCTTACTGGCCCTTTCTCTGCTGTTAGAGCAAAATCATCAGAATCTCTGAAAGTCAATTTCTGGATGAACTCGGCTGCATCAATGTCATAGCAGTCATCCTCATTAGGATTGATCTTATAGCAGTCATCGTCATTGGGGATAATCTCATAGCAGCTTGGAGGCCATGAAATCAAACTGGCCTTGTGGTTTTGTCTTTGAGAATTCGTGGGAGTTGAAAGGCATGATCGATCGTAACTAATTGTCCTTTTAAGTTCCTTTTTTCAAATATTATATATAGATTAAAAAAGGAGATGTGCGTACCTTGAACAACTTATAAATTGACCAAGCAAACAGGACTTAAGATAGCCATCCTATATTTCTAATCCAACCCCAAGATGGCCCAAGTGGTTTCTGGCTTGCTATCCCTCCTAGAATACCCAGATGTTATGCAATTATCTTTTCTTGATCCTCTAGTTTCATAGACACAGTAAAAACTATAGGAAAGGGAAGAGGAAAAATTGTAGAGATGCATAGAAAAACTAAAAGACAACAATAATTTCAAGACCTGAACCAAGTCTGGTGTGTGCGTGGTGTTTCAGAGTAAATTGTATAATTTTGCCCAATTTAGTAATGTCATTCCGAGACCCTTGGATCCTCACGAATTTTAAGGTGATCCATGCTGCATCAATCTTGTACTCTGTATTAGCTTCACCTATGTTGGTCACCGTTTTTCTAACGGTGATTTGGGTACTGAAGTGCGTGCCGGTGAAGATAATTACCTTTGTTGATTTCTTCACGGAGTTGTCGATCTTGCGGCAAAGCCACTCATCCCACGACAGTACATAAACTATTCGCGGCTGGCCGGAGCTGGTGGTGGTGTTCGGCAAGGAGGAGTTCCGCCAGTTTATTCGATGCTTGAAGCTTAGGAATCTGAAATTGGTGGATTCGAACAATGTAGGTTTGCATGTGGGTGATGCTGCCATGATAGTTGACAATGTTAGTGAACAATGTCGATGAGCAGGATTTGGCTATGAACCGAGAAGGAGATTTGGGTTGGATACAAATAAAAGGAAAGTAAAAGCAATTATATATATATATTTTGATCATTCATGAGCTTAAAGATTAGATATAGGTTGAATAAAGAGCCAATCTTCCCTAGATATAGAGACATTTAGGCTTCACCAAGCTTTTAGCTGCCGAGTCTAAGCTTCAAATCATATGCGTTGCCGAATAATTACTCCGAACCAAACGCCGCCGTTACTTGCTCCAAATCATCGCGCTGCCAAACTAACCGCACTGCTGAGCCATCAATCGAATCAAATTAAGCCACGAAACCACTAAATAATTTCTCTATAATATTATTTAGAGTTGGAGATTACTTTGATCATGAGAAAGGTACCTACCAACTCTATTATAGTTAATAAATGAATAAGTAGGTATAATATATTTAGACTTAATATCATCCGTAACTTATACCGGAAATAAACTATAACGTTATGTATGCGTTTTAAGCGAGCTCGTGCTATATTTAGTGTTTTGACGCATTATGATGCAAATGCAACTTGTTACGTACTGAGATCACGTCAAAGTCGCCATGCAATTTGATACGTAATACACTGACGAAGTGAAGCATCCAAGCTTTCTCATATATACTATATTTCCACTGATAAGAAGAATAGATTCATATACCCTGCCTTAGACAACGGCAGCGGCACCAAAAACATATTTTTAAGGAAAGGTGAGATTTATTACAAGTCAAACAGCGGGAGAGTAACAATTTCCCTCCCAAGTTTCTCAGAGGAAGGTGACAGCGATTGGGCTCCTCACGTAGTATTTCCCAGAGACCCAAGCAAATTGCCCTTCCGAGATTTGGCCTTTCTTTCCAGCAGCGGCGCCTCCCTTCATGCTTATTGTGACTTCGAAGCTCTTCTTTTCATCTATTTGGGAGAACTTTAGCATAGGAGGATCGACATTAATATGTGTTCCATCGGGCTCATCAAAGTCAACCGTGTACTCTGTATCTGCATCCCCTACGTTTGTCACCGTTCGATTAACGGTGACTTGAGTCGAAGTAGAGCTCAGATACACTGACACCGAAGGATAGTTCAGTTGCTCTGGTTTGATGGCATGGACCTTTGAACAGCTTACTGTGCCTTGGGCGACTGCAGAGACTTGGTTGTCCGTGTAGCCCAGACCACATAGGTAATGTATGTAGTCATAGTGACGGAGGTCATAGACGAGGCCCGGATCATTTGCCGCCAATGGGTCGACGTGCCCAGAACCCATGGCGAACACGCTGGCCGCGACGTCTGCGGGCTTCGAATCATCGCCGATCGGGTTCCCGTCACGATCTACCTTGTACGCTGTTGTCATGATTGCCGACTTAACCATGGCAGGAGACCAACCCGGATGGTTGTTCCTTAACATGGCCACGATGCCAGCTACGTGAGGGGTAGCCATGGAGGTGCCACTCTCAAAATTGAAAGTTTTGGATGTAGCAAGGAGATTAGCGTCAGGTCCGACCTCAAACGGCCACGCGGCTAAGACATTGACGCCGGGCGCGATGACGTCGGGCTTTATGATGTTGCCGTTCATCAGGCTCGGGCCTCGGGACGAGAAGTAGGCAACGGAGGGCGAAGGGCGAACGTCGAACTTGTCGCCTTCGAAGATGATCGCTGCGGTACTGGCATTCGGCACGGAGTTGAAGTACGTTATGATCTTCCACGCATCGCTGAAGCTGACGTGCGCCGTTGGGATGACATGCGGCTCGGAGAAAGTCGTGTTTCCCATCCACGGCTGGTTCATCAGTATCATGCCGGCGCCACCCGCCGCCTTGACGACCTTACCTTTTTCGATATTCGTGATGTGGCCTACCCCGCACAGCACGATCTTCCCTTTGACATCAAAGGTGTCCATGGAGCCGTTCTTGCAATTTAAGGTCTCCTGGGTTTTAAGAACGCCTGGATACACCAAGGGCAGCTGAGTAGAATTGAATTCTTCCGGTTGGTAGGCTGTTTCACCGTAGAACACCTCCCCGTTTCCGAGCCTCACTGTTGCCCTTATCCTTCTGTCCGTCGTGCTCGCTCCGACGGTTAATATCCACGGGGCGTCGTTGGCGATGATGCTCGTGAAAGGGCCATCGTTCGCCGCTGCGGCGACTGGAACGATCCCTTTCGTGATGGCAGCGTATGATCCTACGGCAATGCTGTTATTCCACATTGCTAAGCTTACCGAACCAAGGGACATGGAGAGCACGTCGACGTGATTACGGATGGCTTCCTCGAGGCCTTTAAGTGTATCACCACCGACGGCGGCGACTGACAATTTGCCACCCTTGACGTTGTGTAACACTTTGTAGATTGCAAGGTGAGCTTTTGGTGCAACTCCGGAGGCAGTGCCCTTTGCTTGGCCAAGAACATCGGCATCATCGACAAAATTCCCTGCGGCAGTGCTCGCGGTGTGAGTGCCGTGTCCGTGCTTGTCCTCCGGCGAGACAGTTCTCCCGTGCTTGAACGCAACCGCGCCTATGAGCTTGTTGTTGCAGATAGGCTGGCCCCAGTAGCAATTGCCATTCCATTTGGTTGGCGGCGGCGGCACATCGGTATCCCTGAAGGACGGGTGAGTGGACTTAATGCCGGTGTCGATCACCGCGATGATCTGGCCGGCACCGTATTCGGAGTCATACCATGCGCTATCCCATCTGTTAAGCCCTAAGAACTGTGGTGTATAGGTTGTTTGGGGGAAGAGTGTTTCCTCCGGATAGGCCAAGAGAACACCATCCATTGCTCTCATGGCTTCGGCTTCTTGAGCCGTTAATCTTGCGGCGAAGCCACTGATCACATGGCGGTATGCGTAGACCATCCGCGGCTCACCGGAGTCGACGGTGGTGTTAGGCAAGAATGACTTATACCAGTTGATTCGATCTTTGAAGCGGAGGAACCTCACGTTGGTTGGCTTCTGTACGTGAACGATGTAGGTCTGCATTTGGGTGATGTTGCCATGATCGTTGTCAACAATGGATGGGATTTGGCTATGGACGAAGAGGAGATTTGGGTTGGATGCAAATAAAAGGAAAGAAATAAGCAAGTAAAAGGTGGCATCCATAACGACAATGCGATGTAGTTCGAAGTGAGGCACAAACTGGAACGCGGCATCCGACGTCTATTTAAAGAAGGTAAACTTATCGATCGTACCGGCCCACCGGGGAAATTATTCGATCCATTGTGGGCAATGGATGAATTATTGTTGTGGATGCGTTTTAAGCGAGTTCCTGTTATTATTTAGAGTTTTGAAGATTGAGATGCAACATTATATGCTACTTTCTACTGATTACGTCATACACCGGCGAAGGAAGCATCCTATTGTATTATCACGAAGGAAAGAGACATGAGACATCCGATTAAGTATTTGCCACTTCATATTATCTTTGCCATAGGATGCTACCCCCCCCTCTCTCTCCTTTTATATATATATGTCTTTGGCATAGGATGCTACAGTAGGATTTCCAAGAGAGTATTGTATGCCTCTCTCTATATATAGTTCATTTTGAGTCATCATTCACCTTTTCTTTCTTATTACTTCTCTTGGCTTGTGTCGGTGAATCAGCCATCACCAAATGGATAATGTATGTGTGTGTAAGCTAATCAACCCATGCCTACTTATCTACTCTTGGCCGACTTCGGACATCGCCTACCTGGTTTGCTTTCTACGGTAAGAGACCATCAACCATCTGTTCTCTTATTACCGTGTGGTAGTCACCCTTTGGAATTTTGTAAGATCTTAGTTTTGCGAACATATAGTCGGAAGGTCTTTGGCTCTATGAGTGAGATGGGATGACAAATAATGAAAAAGCCTTGCTCCACGAATGCATGGCTATTCTTTTATGGAGCATATGGAAATATAGAAATTGGGTTCACTTTATTAATGATCGAGAAGAAATAAAAAAAGGTTTGGCTGCGTACCTTATCCCTAACTAATGCTTATCATGATCAGTTATATGTTGGGCACATGAAACCAACTCCTATTCCTACTACAACAATGCACTCAGAACCTCCTTCCATGGGGTGTGTAAAGGTAAACTATGTTGGTTCATTCGTGAATAATGCTGTAGATGAAGGGGTTGGTTTCATCGTCCGACAACCTAAGGGAATTGCAACTCTTGCATGGTGCAGATGCGGCCGCTACACATTGTCGATTAGTGCTGTGGCCTCAGCAAAAAGCGAGGCACTGCTTGGCATACATTAAAAGGATTACACCAACCTGTGGATTGAAGTTGACTCTTTTATGCTTGTTAGCATTTTGTAGGGTGGCAAGAAGTATTCCTAATCCTTAATTTTCATTATCGACAATATTAATCTCCTAACTAAAAATTATCAAAATTGTAAAGTTAGTCATACTTACTAGAAAGCTAACCGTGTTGCGGATTGGCTTGCTAACCATGGTAGGAGCTTAGGCTTCAGGTGTACTTGGGATGAAGAATATTTGCTAGAGCTTAGGTATATTTTGGCTTCCCATGCTTCAGAAGACTTTTATAACCATTCGATCAATTTATCTCTTTAAATTATATATATATATATATCAGAAGGTAGTCCCTGTCTCTCTCTATGCACGGATGGCGCACTCCTAGCCGAGACACTTGAAGACATTGTGAGTTTTGTAATCCCTAATGCTAATGTTCAATATTAACTAATTTAACTTTGTTGATCTTCAAGTATATGCTAGTTTGCACGTTTTACTGATTCTGTTTAAATTTTACAATAAGAGATTCTACTTGTTAGACAAGTTTCTAAAAGTTTCAATTTTATTCTAGAAAATAATCCAGTTCATAGTAATTTTCTACCTAATTTTCTTTTTGTAGATACTATTTGAGAGATATTTTAGTGTGCACTTGCCCCTCACCACTTCCTTGTCGGATCTGGCCTTGCTGCCCTTCCCTCTCGGAGGAAGCAAATTAGTTGTTGCGTCTCTCTCCACTTTTTTTCTTTCCCCTTCTATGTGTTATCTGCTGCTGCAACAGTTGAGCCACTATCGCTGAGCTCCCTCACTCATTGGTACCCATCTGCTTGCTTGCTGGCATCACTGCCATGTCGGGTGGGTGAGGCTACTCTGGACGAGGGAAGGTTCGGGATCCGTTCACAATAGCAACCTATGCTCGTCGGTGGCTGTGTTTCTAGCTATCTCTATTTGGTTGTAGACGTCATACTTTTGGGGGGTCTATAGATGTGCTATTCTATTTTGCTTTACTACTGATTTCATGTGTTGTATGTCTTTTTTCTTTATCTTGTTGTTCTTAGTGGGTGCTCTTCGATCCTCCTGCCTTTGATAATTCTCATTGCCATTTCTTGGACTGCTGAATTGACAAAACTTGTAGGTTGACTTGAGGCTCTTCGTTCGTGGAAATTTCTTAGCATGTTCTTCATTTTAATTTTGTATTGTGTCCCAGGTTTGATGCTATATTTCAAATTGTGAGTTGTCTATTATAGATCAAGTGTGAGATTTATGTATTTACTTTTAGAAGTTAATAAATTAACTTGCATATTAGTTTTCTCTCTAAAAAAAACTTAAACAGTGTAGTTGGTTTCGAATCTAGAAACATTCCTATAGTAAATTCTTTCGGCCATTTGAGAACGGTCTTTTAGGATCCTACTCGGCACCAGAAAAAAAGAGATTATTTAATGCTTCATCTCTTGTCAGCTCTTCTTAATCCAATAATTCGAGCACGAATATCAGAGGGAAGCTCTTCCTTAATCTATTGATATTAATGAATTATAAATATCGAAGGCAGGACTTTTGGAGAAATACAAATGTCAAAAGATTAAAAAGGCTCTTAAATATTTACTAAGAAAATAAATCAAACTAAACCATTCTTTGCCCACAAGTCTATACGACCATTTATAGACTAAGGAAAGAGTCAAAATCTTAATCCAACCAAAAGATGAACTTTTCATTTATATTATAACCTAGGCTCAATAAATTCTAGTTTAAATTAAATTAGTATACTAGAATAAATAAAATTAAACTTCGAATTCTACTTGAAAGCAAATTGCTGATTTAGAATCCTAAATGGTAGATAAAATTTGGCCAAATCCGCCTTGATCATAACAACCTATGATTGAGATAAGTTTATCAGAGACACGCCTTCCAATTTTAATTCATCACAGCTTGGTTTTCTATTCAAAGTTAAAAATAAATAAACTTAATGGAAATAAATCAAACTGACTATTTATAAAACTAATAAAAAAAATCAAAATCTTAATTAGATAAAGAGATGAATTTTCCAGAAGGTTTCGATAGAGACTCATAAAATTCTAGTTTAAATTAAAGAAAGCATAGTAGATAATATAGAATCAAATTCCTAAAATCTACACTGGAAAATATAATAGTACAATTGTTGATTTCGATGCCTAAACGATACGATTTGGTGGCTGTCCAATCAGAGACATATCTCTCATTGCCAGATCCAATTCCATTCAAATTTGGAACTCGTCGAAGCTTGCTTTTCCTATTCAAAGTAGAATTAATTTCCTTTTTTTTATTAAAATTAGTTTAGAATAGTTGATTTCTAATGAATACCTCTTGAATAAATTAGTACCATCCAGCTCATCACTCCTATCAATACCACAACTTATCACTAGATTCATCGTATTTTGTTCTTTAGTCTTTAATCCCATGTTCACAAATTACTTTTTTTTTTCTTATTCTAAAAGATAATTTCTTATTCCAAAATAATAGTTAAATATTATAATAATTTTATTTAAAAATATAAATTCTATTCATCAAATTATATATTAAATGATAAGATTTGGTTAAATAAACGAAGGATGCTAAAAGATTTGTTCAGAACGACGTTTCCACCTAAAATAAAGTATAATCTTGACTAATTTAGTTATGTCATGCCGAGACTTTGATTCATCTTAGATAACCGTCTTTCAGACAATATCAGATCGTCATGAATTCTTTCACTGTGCATGCTGCACTTAATTTGTATTAGAGAGACTCATCTCGCGACAGTACACATAAACCATATATATATTTGGGGCTTGCGGATTTGATGGTGGTTTTGGACGAGGAGTGCTGCACTCTGATGCTAATTTGTTATGCTAGCGCCGGGAACGCAAGTTATTTTTAAAAATTTATAAACAAATCTAATAGAATAGTAAAAGATTTGAGAAAATTAAATATCACTAAAGCTAATATCAACACCAAAGAAAAATCCGTAATGCTAAAGATTTTCTAATACTTAATCAAATCACAAATAAGGACTTCAAAATAAATGCAAACTATAAAGAAAAGAGAATGAGAAATAAAATTTATATGATTCGGTGATGTGCCTACATCTACAGAGAATGCAAAGTTTCAATCCACTAATTTAATTCAAATAAAGATGCAGATACAAATAGTTTTCCTTCTCCAATCTCTCTCAATTTTCAGCAAGGAGTTCTACCGGATTATGTGATGCTTGAAGTGCCTGAGATATCTGAAATTGGATCTATTAATGGGGGCAATGGAGAAAGTATATTGTTATGTATGCTCTTTAAGCGAGTTTGTAACATTTAGTGTTTTGATGATTGTGATGCAATGCAACTTGCTACATACTGACATTACGCCAAAATCGCCCTGCAATTTGATAAGTAATACCCTGACGAAGTGAAGCATCTAAAAGAATACTCAGAAAGGAAGAATTTCCAGGAGAGAATTAGCTTTGGCATAGGATACTACAGTAGGATTACTTTCCATGAGAGAATTGCTACCTCGAGATACACTTACGTGGTAAGTTTTACCGTATCCTAGTTAAACCATTGGGTGGTGGAAGATTCTTAGGATGAATGGGGAAACGTTGTGGCATAAAAATTCTTACAAATTCTAAGTAATGGATCTTTTAATCTTAGAAAACAAGGGTATGAAATTATATTTATTTATTTTCAAAAGAACAAGTTTGCTCATAAGTAAGTACTATATTCCTCTGATAAGAAGAATATATTCATATACCCTGCCTTAGATAGACAATGACAATGGCGGCACCAAAAACAAATTTGTAAGGAAAGATGAGATTTATTACATGTGAAACAGCAGGGGAGCGACAATTTCCCTTCCGAGTTTCTCAGAGGAAGGTGACAGCGATTGGGCTCCTCACATAGTACTTCCCAGAAACCCAAGCAAATTGCCCTTCTGAGACCTGGCCTTTCTTTCCGGCAGCGGCGCCTCCCTTCATGCTTATCGTGACTTTGAAGCTCTTCTTTTCATCCACTTGGGAGAACTTTAGCGTAGGAGGATCGACGTAGACATGCGTTCCGTCGGGCTCATCAAAGTCAACCATGTACTCTGTGTCTGCATCGCCTACGTTTGTCACCGTACGATTAACGGTGACTTGAGTCGAAGTAGAGCTCAGATACACTGACACCGAAGGATAGTTCAGTTGCTCTGGTTTGATGGCATGGACCTTTGAACAGCTTACTCTGCCTTGGGCGACTGCAGAGACTTGGTTGTCCGTGTAGCCCAGACCACATAGGTAATGTATGTAGTCATAGTGACGGAGGTCATAGACGAGGCCCGGATCATTTGCCGCCAATGGGTCGACGTGCCCAGATCCCATGGCGAATACGCTGGCCGCGACGCCTGCGGGCTTCGAATCATCGCCGATCGGGTTCCCGTCACGATCTACCTTGTACGCTGTTGTCATGATTGCCGACTTAACCATGGCAGGAGACCAACCCGGATGGTTGTTCCTTAACATGGCCACGATGCCAGCTACGTGAGGGGTAGCCATGGAGGTGCCACTCTCAAAATTGAAAGTTTTGGATGTAGCAAGGAGATTAGCGTCAGGTCCGACCTCAAACGGCCACGCGGCTAAGACATTGACGCCGGGCGCGATGACGTCGGGCTTTATGATGTTGCCGTTCATCAGGCTCGGGCCTCGGGACGAGAAGTAGGCAACGGAGGGCGAAGGGCGAACGTCGAACTTGTCGCCTTCGAAGATGATCGCTGCGGTACTGGCATTCGGCACGGAGTTGAAGTACGTTATGATCTTCCACGCATCGCTGAAGCTGACGTGCGCCGTCGGGATGACATGCGGCTCGGACAAAGTCGTGTTTCCCATCCACGGCTGGTTCATCAGTATCATGCCGGCGCCACCCGCCGCCTTGACGACCTTACCTTTTTCGATATTCGTGATGTGGCCTACCCCGCACAGCACGATCTTCCCTTTGACATCAAAGGTGTCCATGGAGCCATTCAGGCAATTTAAGGTCTCCTGGGTTTTAAGAACGCCTGGATACACCAAGGGCAGCTGAGTCGAATTGAATTCTTTCGGTTGGTAGGCTGTTTCACCGTAGAACACGTCCCCGTTCCCGAGCCTCACTGTTGCCCTTATCCTTCTATCCGTCGTGCTTGCTCCGACGGTTAATATCCACGGGGCATCATTGGCGATGATGCTTGCGGAAGTGCCACTGTTTCCCGCTGCGGCGACCGGAACGATCCCTTTGGTAATCGCAGCGTATGATCCTACGGCAATGCTGTTACTCCACATTTCTAAGTTTACCCAACCAAGGGACATGGAGAGCACGTCGACGTGATTACGGATGGCTTCCTCGAGGCCTTTAAGTGTATCGCCACCGACGGCGGCAACTGACAATTTGCCACCCTTGACGTTGTGTAACACTTTGTAGATTGCAAGGTGAGCTTTTGGTGCAACTCCGGAGGCAGTGCCCTTTGCTTGGTCAAGAACATCCGCATCATCGACAAAATTCCCCGCGGCAATGCTCGCTGTGTGAGTGCCGTGTCCGTACTTGTCCTCCGGCGAGACAGTTCTCCCGTTCTTGAACGCGACCGCCCCAATGAGCTTGTTGTTGCAGATAGGCTGGCCCCAGTAGCAATTGCCATTCCATTTGATTGGCGGCGGCGGCACACCGGCATCCCTGAAGGACGGATGGGTGGACATAATGCCGGAGTCTAAGACCGCGATGATCTGGCCGGCACCGTATTCGGAGTCATACCATGCGCTATCCCATCTGTTAAGCCCTAAGAACTGTGGTGTATAGGTTGTCTGGGCGAAGAGTGTTTCCTCCGGATAGGCCAAGAGAACACCATCCATTGCTCTCATGGCTTCGGCTTCTTGAGCCGTTAACCTTGCGGCGAAGCCACTGATCACATGGCGGTATGCGTAGACCATCCGCGGCTCACCGGAGTCGACGGTGGTGTTAGGCAAGAATGACTTATACCAGTTGATTCGATCTTTGAAGCGGAGGAACCTTACGTTGGTTGGCTTCTGTACGTGAACGATGTAGGTCTGCATTTGGGTGATGTTGCCATGATCGTTGTCAACAATGGATGAGATTTGGCTATGGACGAAGACGAGATTTGGATTGTACAAAAGGAAGAAGAAGAAGGAGATAATCAAGTAGAAGGAAGATAGAAAAGCATCCATACCGAAGATTAACGCAGTGGACTGCTATATTAGTGGAGTAGATCGCTCATTAAATACTGGGATTGTTTATAGAATGAGGAAAGTATAGATGTAAGGTGGTAACTAGAATAACACATCTAAGGGATCAATAATAAGGGTGTCATAATAGAGGTATAATTATTACGCGCTGGTGATCGATCAATGATGAAATGTAATCATATATGATACGTGACAATTGGAGGAAGTTTCTAACACATCGTTCGTGGAATATTTACTGTCTTCAGGGCCTTGCTGCGGATTTTCTTCATCTCGTGATGTAGGAAATTCTTGCATTCATTACATATGGCAATGCTCCATTAATTATTCACGTCTAAAGATACCAACGAGATAATCATGATCGATATTAAACGATAAAAAAGAATGTTAACTGTATGGTAGTATTTCAAAGTACGACACACCAAACCAGCTTGTACGAAGCTCCTACGTCCCACTAGCCTGGGCTATATACAGTTTGTTTATATTATACATATTTTTATAATGAAATGCATATAATTTCCCAAAGAAATGTTTGTTATTTTTTGCAACCTTCTCCACTAAGCATTAAGATCCAATTTTGAAATATTGTGTTATATATTGAAATGCAACTTAATTATTATGTAACTTTCTTCTGATATTTATGCCAGTTTACCAGATACCCATGAAAGAAGCACCCCCTATAATGTTTTCGCCAATTATAATCTTTCAAATTACACAATAAATGCGCCTCCATTCCAAATAAAATTTTCCAGCAGTGGAGGTCCTTAACTTGGGATGCTCCCATTGTTTTTCCAAAAGTGTATGCTGAGAAGGCCCATAACTAAGATTCAGAAGGTGACTATTTTAATTTGGTGTTTGTATAACTGTGCAATTTGGCATGTATACTAGTCCCCAGAAGTATTGAGCTCAAATAGTATCGCTTTACAAATTATCCTTTTAATTCGTGTACAGTAGTATCTGTTATTTTAGGAAGGGTTCCGTAGGCATAAATTCCATTTATTCATTCAATGAAATGTGTTAAAATGTGTTTCAACGTGATGAGGCCAGGATTAGGATGATGGACAAGGCTCTACCATGTCCCTCCATGCGTGTTAATACGTAGGCATTATACTCCAAACACACACACACTCTTAAGTCCAAATAAAATTCCATGTTACACCTTTCTTTAAGATTGTTTGCATAGGATGCCAAATATATTAATATCAATATTTAAGCTAGTTAACCTGAGGATTATATAGCACTTAATACCTCTCCAAGTAAATACTGCACGGATGCTGTTATTCACAATTCTCGACAGCAACAAACAAAAACAAAACAAAAAATCCGGTATTCCCAAGTAATCTCACACAGCATATACTTCTAGGCAACAAAATATAGCGACTCATGTCATAAATATTAGTATTTTCTAGTCAATTACAAGGACAACAAAAGCATGTACACAGAAGTCAAAAGACATGCTCAAAAATTGCACTCTTCGCCCTAATTAATGCGCTATTCTAGTGGCTCATTGTCTATCGCTAATTACCCAACAGAGAAGAAACAAGGCATGAGTTTTCGTGCCTGAACTGGCCGCTGAGATCTCCTCATGTCCTTCCACTTCTTCTCTCGGTCAGATGCATGACAATGTCCCTCCCAAAGTTTACAGGGAGCTGCTTCATCACATACATAGCAATAGCACTGCAGCATATAGCAAACAAGTACATGAGATTGTGGCATACAATAATCACATAGGTTCAAGACAACTTAAAATTCATGTCTAAAAGTGAGATTCATGACTCCATACTCCTCCATGACATCTAATTTCCATACCTTTTAAAAATTGCTTGCATGAAGAAGTTATGTTAAATATGTAGAAAAGGGCAGAACCAATCTATAGTATCTATTAGATGGGTCTCAATCTAGAGTGACTAGTGTGTGGGGATAACATCACTACGTCAGCTATTCCTGGTCTGAGTTTATGCTAACGCTAACTCAGGCTAGCATTTGTCCAACCCTTATACCCAAACCATCATTACTCAAGCGCTTCAGCAGGTGGGCTAATTTGAGTTGTCTTCATCATGCTGTGTCGGAATTAAACATGACTAATCCTAGTTAGTATAAGGACAAATTTCAAAGACAAGTATATCAATATGTTTAACCATATAACACATTGCAGAAATGAGAAAAACCTTCAAGAAATACTGAAACTGCAAATTTGAAAGGAAAGGAACTTCAGAAAGCACATATTGTGGACAATAACAAGTGGGCCTGGTAGCATAGTATATTAGTACATATGGCAGACATACCAGAAACACTCAAGTGATATAGCAATTATGGAATCAGAAATTAAAGGAAGTTCAGAATAAATATAATGCAGACAAAAAAGTGGACTTCCTACAATTAACTGGTGCAATGGGAACCACACATCAAGGAGGATAACTTCTAAGTGGGGGGGGGTATCAAAGTTAGCATTTCACTCATCAATCTCTCCATCGATTATGAACCTTTTAATTGTGGTGCTTAGGTACCATGCATCAAGGAGAATAACTTCTAACAAGCATTTCACTCACTAAAATCGCCAAAAAAGACAACTGTCATTTAATCCCCTTCTATATTTTTAATTTTAATTAAGAGATTCATAAACACTAACCTCAAGATATCTTAATCCCTGACAAAAAGGTGCTTTAATATCTTCTGCAATTGAATAAAATAAAAAGAAATACACATGAACTTTATATGCTTAGTCATTTCAGAGGTACACATACCCAACAGAGACAACAGTGGATTCTCAAATTCTTCTACTGACCTTAGTGTCAACCAAAGAAACACATTGACATCCCATGCTGCATAAAGATGCTTTGCTACAATGAAAGTTAATGCCCTCTTTTAGAAAGTATAGAAAACCAGTCACAGCATAAAAGTGCCAAGCAACTTTGAATAGTTACACCAAAGTTTTAAAAGGTGACCATGATGTGCCAACAATCTAGAGGACAACATAATGCATGTGCTAGGTCGATGCTTGTATGGAAAAGTTATGTGATAGGTGTTAAGATATACTTAAACTCATAATATCTACAATAATGAGTAGTAAATCATAGGCAAAAACAATAGGTCCCTGTATAGAAACAAAAGTCTGACTTCTGTGTTGCTTTTCAAGATCTTTTTTATTTGGCAAAATGGCATTCTGTATCTTCATCAATATTTCAGAAATTGAGTATCTCGAAATATGAAGTGCATAGGGACCTGCATTACATTATAAGGTCATTAACCATGTTGATATGATGTCTTCCTTTTAGATAATTGGATAAGGCAATCAAAACTAAGCATGTCAGTTGCAAACAACAAAGTAATGCTGAGCAAATATGGTCAGCATTTCAAGTAATGGACAAATGCATTTATGAGAAGAAACAACATGGTAAAATTGGAGAAATAAGCATTGTGGTACCACAATCTAGCCACCATGTGTTCAAAAACTGATCGTGATCATATTCTGACCAACTTCTAAACCTTCTGACTGTGACAATGCTATCACCTGTCGCATTCACATGCATTTGAGAATATTTTCCTTCTGCTTTACCTTAACCCATCCAGAACCAAAATTAAAAGATCATGGAAAATTTTAAAAAATGGCATATCAAATTCAAGACTACCATTGACCAAACCTATTAACGTGCCTTATGCAATACAATGGATAGGGTAATAGTGCTAGTATGAGAATACCTGCAAACAATAGCTCTCATGAGATGTGTTGCTAAAGGGATACTCCACACACAAATGCCTTGAGTGGGGATAATCTCTACAAGCCACCTGCATTAACATAAAATCATTAAAAGAACAATGGCTAACAAATAAAATCTGACACTCTAATTCCATATGAATGACTCATGGAAGAAACATTCTTGTGACATTTCACTCAAATCTCCTAATCTTCGTTTATTTATCATATTTTGCAACACTGATTCATAAAATGTTTCCTTGTATACTACCGAAATTTACACCAAGAAGAAAACTTTATTCCACTTCTTGTATACTCTGTTTCTAGGGTTTCCAGGAAAGAAAAAAATTGTATCCAATTCTTCTCATTACACAGATAAGAAACTGATAACAAGAAGTACTAGAAGAGATAAATGGTAAAGAGATGCGGATTACCTGCCCACGTTCAGCGAGGACGGTGAGATCGTCGTACTCTGAGATCTTACTAGTGAGATCAACGACGAAGGCATCGGACGCGATAATGCAGCATTCATCGTCCTCCCTCCTCTTCTCTTCCCCCGACTTCAGTCGGACATCGGGGTATCTCCTCTTCCTCTTGTACGTCTTTATCCTCGCCTTCGCTTTGTTACTCTTGGTCTTAATCTTGTTTTTATTCCCATCTTCATTTTTTTCTTCGTCTTCATCGGTGTCGGAATCAGAGGAAGAGGAGGACGATACCGCTATCACTTCCGTCTCGCTTGGCATTGCGAGAGGAAATAGAATGGAATAGGGGGTAAGAATAGATTACACAAACCCTCAGAAATTTTCGTATCTATCCTTGTAAGAAGAGTAATTTTGGATAGGATTCCCTGCGATCTAGATTGTTTGAATTTCCAGCTTTTAGAAAAACTGCCAGAGGAGACGCTGTTCGAGAAGAAGAAAGAGCAAACTAAAGCGGCATTGTTAGCCCTGACTCGAACCAAAAAAGATCACACGTGACACGTGCGTGATGTCTTTAATTCTAATATTTAGATAATATTTTATGTATATGTATGTAGTTTCTTCAAATATATGCATGCACCCAAGGATAGTTTTTGGCCAATCTGCTGTCTTTGCTATATATTATCGTTCTACTATAATTTCTAAAATAACTACAGCTGCTGTCATATAAGAGACACGTTAGTCAATGAGGGTCTGATAAACCGGTGATTAAAAATAAATTATTTTGCATAGTAATATAATTTTTATTTTTATTTTTATTTAAAAAAAAAAGGATTCACTTTTGATCAAAGAGTTTTTGTAAACCGCTTTGACTCACTAAAAACCTACGTAGCTTTTAAACCTCAGTCAGATATGGGCTTTCTAGTGGGCCTCAGTAGCATAGATGAACATAAACTTATGGGTTCTTACGTTGAAAGATAGATCCAGGCCGAAATAGAGTCTAAATATCTTTCAATAGATAAGATACAACCTGGCTACGTAGCTTGCGATGCACGCATCACTGTCCACGTAAGCACCAAGTCAGCATTATATTTTTAATGCTAGCTTTCGATGCACCACATGTCAGCTCCACTTATAGGGCCTAAACAGAATTCAAGGCCCAAATTTTCCTGTAGAACTCGGCCGATTGGATCGCCAAGTGGGTCCATTCTCATATCCGAACTCCCCAAATGGTCCTTGTCAAAAGCAACGGTTATGATCCCTTGTGCATCTCGATGCGGTCCTTTGCGGTGCGTGTCACAAATGTTGAGCACCGAGATCAGCCAGGCCGCCACGTGTCCACAGATGTACTGAAATACCCAAAAATACTCGCAATTTAATGGCGGGCATTCTGCACACGTCACCTCCTACATTTTTGTCCTCCTTTAAATAAATTTTATTTTTATTACCGAACTCTTATTTCTTTCTACCCACCTTGGTAGTTATTTTGCTCATAACTAAGTTTAACTTTAATCCTAAATAATATTGTGAAGAAATTATTCGATGGTTGATAGTTTTGTGGCTTGGGCTCGATTTGGTTAATAGTTCGATAGTGCAGTTAACTTAGAAAAATAGCTTAGCAACGTAACGACTTAGAACAGATCACGATATATATGGTTTGAAGCCTAGACTAGATAGTTAAAAGCTCGGTGAGACTTAAAGTGTCTCTATATCTAGAGATGGTTGGCATTTTGTTCAACCCATATCTAGTCTTCGGGCTCATGAATGATTAAAAAACTATTCTTTCTTCTTTTGTCGGTATATTCGAATATTAGTTCTCAAAAAAGAATAATTTTTTTAATGAACTAATCTGCAAATAAATGAAAAGAAAACAATTAATGACGTGATTAGAGCAGGTGGTGATATGCAAAGAAACACCCCGAGTAATAAAAATAAAAAGAGCGCCCCCATTCCCACCTAAAGGGGCCAAGTCTCCGTCGCCTATTTTTCTCCATCATATTCCGTGGTTTGAGGAGCCACTGGGAGAAACTAATGGAGACTGGAGAAGAAAAGAATTCATCTCCATCTCCTCCATCTCCATCGCAATCGGCGGTGGAGGCGGCTACGGCGACCGCCGGGCTGACGGCGGCGGAGTACGCCGGGCTCCGTCCAACGATCAAAACCTATCACCAGTACACGGTGGGCCCCGGCCAATGCTCGTCTCTCCTGGCCCAGCGGATCCGGTCGCCGGCCTCGGCGGCGTGGGCGGTGGTCCGCCGATTCGATCGCCCCCAGATCTACAAGCACTTCATCCGTAGCTGCGCCATCCAGGGCGACGGCGAGGTCCGCGTCGGCTGCCTCCGTGATGTTAGCGTCATCTCCGGCCTACCGGCGAGCACCAGTACCGAGCGCCTCGACGTCCTCGACGACGACCGCCGCGTCTTCGGATTCACCATCATCGGCGGAGAGCACCGCCTCCGGAACTACCGATCCGTGACCACCGTCTCTGAGTTCGGTGGGGACGGCGAGATCTGCACCATCGTGATCGAATCGTACGTCGTGGATGTGCCCGAGGGCAACACGGAGGAAGACACCAGACTCTTCGCCGACACCGTCGTGCGGCTTAACCTCCAGAAGCTCAAGGCGGTCGCGGAGGCGTCCGCCGCGGAGGAACTGGCGCCGCCGCCTCCACGGGCCGCGGAGAAGGGTAAGTGAGATCTCCCCTAAGTACTGCGAAAGAAGGAAGAATTTTAAATTTTGAAAAAAGGAAAAAAAAAAATCTCCTTTCTTGATTCGTGGTGTTAATAATGGGGTGGGTTCCTAACGGTGTTTGGAATTACAGAAATACCCCCCTGTAAGGTTCGTTCGAAGGGAGTGTTTGATTACCCTAGTCTTATGATGTCCATTTCGGTTTTACCTGTTTGTTTTCCTCCTCCTTTTTTTCGGAATATATCAACTGTGAACGAACTGCCGATGTCTTCAAACAGAGAAGAAGAAGAAGAAGAAGGATTTTAATCGGATCCGATTTCGAATTCTGAGTAGTATTGTTGTAGTAGTTGAGTTATAATATATTTACCAATGAATTATCTGACTTCCCAAGGTATCTAATAACTAGTTTATGGAGAAGGGAAGGTAGCTTCTCTGCAAGGGGGAGTTGTTTTGTTTGCTGGAAGTGGCTTTCTCTGCAAACCTGAATGCATCAAATTCCCGCAGTTACGTGGCGCAGAGGATCTGCACTCTTCTGAGCCCCGACAAAACACAGATGATAGTTATTGTTGGGGGATAGCATAGAAATGATACTATGCATCATAACAAAGTTGTCGAAGTTAGATCTGCATTCACATGTAGATACTGACTGTGAATTAGTTGCAGGTGATACTGACTATGATGGGTGCACAGTACCTAAGTTATATATATATATATATATTTTAAGAGCTCAAATACTATATGAGTTAGACAAAAAATAAACTCTTTTTAGATGTAAATAGTTAATCCTTTTTAGATAAAAAATATTTAGATCTCACTAAATTTTAACTAATATAGTAAGCTGATTATTTTAGGCTTTAAGTTATGTCTAAGCTGCAGCTATTTCAAATCAATCGTACTGTGAGTTATCAATTGAATCAAACTGTTGAGTCAAACCATTAAGATATCAAATCATTAAATAATTTTTTTTACAATAATTATTTAGGGTTAGAATCAATTTTTACTTATTTTTAATCTTATTCTTTTTTTTCGTTCTTTTTATCATCAATTTGTCCTTTTGTCATATCGAGATTAGATTATATTTATTCTCCAAAATTTTAGAGGGATAGTAAGGTACTATGTTAGGTGATATGATTATAGAGCTGTTTGACGTGATATTTTTTATGGGGCCATTTTACTTTATGGAATAATAACTTTCATATTAATTTAGTTATATCCATTTCTTAAATTTATACGAGAGAGCTTATTAGTATAGTGATATATTGTGATATATAAATTAGAGATATTTTAGTACATAAGTAAAATACCATTTATGATTGATGGATAAAAGATAGTTGCAATAATTAAAATGATAGTTGATGATAGTTGATTGAAGTTTGTCTCATTTAAGAGCAAAATAATAATAATAATAATAATAAATATAATAACATTAGATAAAATATAAGAGAATAGTTATTAAGAAACTAGTATTAAAATAAATTATTATTTAATTACTATACTTAGTACGAAGAAATTTTATACGAAAATAAACTTATTCTTATCTACTAGCGAAGTGAGGGTAATGGATTCTTCTGTGTATTAATCTATGCTAATATGCTACATCTAGATATCCATTCAATTAGAATCAATATCAAAACACTGCCATTTGATAAAAACTTTTGGCATGTTATTAGAGTATGGTGTTTATTTAAAATTATAGCTATTTTGAATACATAACAGCAGGTTCTATTCGTTTTCTTATCCTACTTCTTCGAAGGCAGTTGAGAACTTTGGAATCTGAAGGGTGAGTGGAGCATTTACATCTCCATGAAAAGAGGACGTATCGATCTTTGATATTATAAATGATAGGTTTGGTGGATAACACCGAATGCAGATGACCCAAAAGTGCAGAATTGTACTATGACACTTTCTAAGATACTCCACTTTCAGCTAGTGGTAGTGGCATTGCAATTAGCCAATTAATTATATGAGCTGTTTCTTAGTTAAACAAACACCCCACTAACCAATGACAAAAGTGCTCCTAGAATTCAAATCCGATAGCAATCATATATACTACTGACTGTATAAAGATATAAAAGGTTAACTATTTCGTCCAACATAAGATAAAGTCACACACAGCAGACTTTCCTTTTCCTTTTAGTACGAAAAAGCTAGGAGAAACTTTGGTCACAAAATCTCCTTGAATACTTCAATGGAAGAGCTTCCTCTATGTAATGCTAGATATGATGTGGACAAATGGTGGTGAATAAAAGAGCTTCTTTATCTTGTTATTGGTCAGGACTCTCCTGGAATGGAAGAGTTTTTCTCTTTCTCCATCTCTCTCTCTCTCTCTCTCTCACTTTTACCCTCTCTTTCCAGGCATACAATGCTAGATATAAGAGCACACATTATTTGTGGGTGGTCCACCTCTCTCTTCCTTGCATTACCTTAACATGGATTGGTGGCTTGGTGCACATCAAAGAATAAAAAAAGGTAAAGGATGACATTTAATAAAGGACAATTAATATTATATAAATATGTATGGTTGTGTAGGAAAAGGGATATCTAGTTGGAATGCAACATGATATTGTATTTAATTCCCTCGTAATGGTCTTATGTTGAGAACTATTGATCAACCTTTTCTTTCCACAGGAAAACGGCGCACCCCAATATCTAAATCATCATTATGCCGTTGAGAGTTGAGACCATGAGTTCATTGGGCAAGAATTTAATGGAGTCATACATGATTGTGTTGATGATGATGATGATGATGATGATGATGATGATATCGAACCACTTCTTAGGTTCTTCCTATTTTTTCACCAACCTTATTTCTATTAGTCTTTGCTCGTCTTTACCTACTTCCTTCAAAGATAGAGAGGGTGGTAATAGCATCCATCCATTAACCTAACCTAGTGTGGTTGTGTGGCGACTATCTATTTTTCCCTCCATTCCTCTTTCATCTAATATGTTATATTTATCAACAAAATTTGACTATTACTTTCCCTTCAAAAAGTCTTATTTATTTATTGTTTCGATCATTTTTTTTTTTCTCCTCTCTTCTATCCTTGTCTATCCAGTATAAAGTAAATCATTTGTCAAAGTATCTCTTAAATTTAATATTTTTTGTGTCATATTAAATATAATTAGTTTACAAGTAAACACCATCAAAAGCCTAAATCAGTACAGGCTTTCTGGTGCAAATATAAGAAATAAGTATAGTTAAATTAGTTTGAAAGTTATTTTATAATCAAACATCACCTAAAAATAGTAAATTAAAAAACCATTAAAAACAAGTATAAGGATCATTAGGCATGTTGTTAATATTTGGCATGTTGTTGATACTTGTTTGACCACCCAAAGTAATTGGAGGATCGAATTGCTCGGCTTGATTTGTCTCTCTCCTAGCTATTACGTAATTATTCGTGGCCGGAATTATCCAGCAGTGATTTGCAATAATTGATGAGGTTGATTGCTTGCATGCGACATGAACAAGTTGACGAAGTATTTATTTATTTTCTTTAATTAATCTTGGATTAAAAGCAAGTTGATGATGAGATTTAATTTAATTGGCTTCATGTTTCATAATATTAAATCGATCTATCCATTCATATGTGTGGTATCTTAGCCGTGTACGTGCTCTTTGCACATCCCTAGAGTTACTATCGCAGGATTGATTCTCTTTGATATTTAGAGAATAATGCACATAATAAATCTACCAGTTGGTTTAAGTTTGAGTTTTTAACCTCGATTATAAATTTAAAAAAAAAATTAAAAAGAAAATCGCTGCATAGAATGATCGAATTGCTGGATTAAATAGTAGTTTAAGAGGAGAAAAAAAATTAAAGACTGGGGTGAGAGAGGCTCGAACTCTCGACCTCAGGATTACTCAGATAGCTATGAGACCTACGCGCTAGCCAACTGCGCCACCACCCCGTGATACGAAACAAGATAGAAAATTATGAACT